>NW_026047101.1:1369079-2053619 GCF_023864275.1 Schistocerca cancellata
TACATCGTCCCCAGCCGACTTGTCTCCATGGGTCTATTGCTGCCTCGGGCACCTTATGGCCGTTCTGCTGTGAGTCAAAGATTATCGAATCGGACGAAAAACTGATTGTGAATTGTAATTTTCAGGGCCACCTAATGACGATGGAACACTCAAATTGCGTCCTGATTCAATACATCGTCCCCAGCAGACTTGTCCCCATGGGTCGATTGCTGCCTCGGGCACCTTATGGCCGTTCTGCTGTGAGTCAAAGATTTTCGAATCGGACGAAAAACTGATAGTGATTTGTAACATTCAGGGCCACCTAATGACGATGGACCACGCAAATTGCGTCCCGATTCAGTACATCGTCCACTAGCCGACTTGACTCCATGGGACTATTGCTGCCTCGGGCACCTTATGGCCGTTCTGCTGTGAGTCTAGATATAGAATGGGATGAAAAACTGATAGTGAATTGTAACGTTCAGGGCCACCTAATGACGATGGATCACTCAAATTGCGTCCCGATTCAATACATCGTCCACTAGCCGACTTGACTCCATGGGACTATTGCTGCCTCGGGCAGCTGTGAGTCTAGATTATAGAATGGGATGAAAAACTGATAGTGAATTGTAACGTTCAGGGCCTCCTAATGACGATGGATCACTCAAATTGCGTCCCGATTCAATACATCGTCCTCCAGCAGACTTGTCTCCATGGGTCGATTGCTGCCTCGGGCACCTAATTGCCGTTCTGCTGTGAGTCAAAGATTTTCGATTCGGACGAAAAACTGATAGTGAATTGTAACATTCAGGGCCACCTAATGACGATGGACCACGCAAATTGCGTCCCGATTCAATACATCGTCCTCCAGCAGACTTGTCTCCATGGGTCGATTGCTGCCTCGGGCACCTTATGGCCGTTCTGCTGTGTCAAAGATTTTCGAATCGGACGAAAAACTTATAGTGATTTGTAACATTCAGGGCCACCTAATGACGATGGACCACACAAATTGCGTCCCGATTCAGTACATCGTCCACTAGCCGACTTGTCTTTATGGGACTATTGCTGCCTCTGGCAGCTGTGAGTCTAGATTATAGAATGGGATGAAAAACTGATAGTGAATTGTGACGTTCAGGGCCACCTAATGACGATGGATCACTCAAATTGCGTCCCGATTCAATACATCGTCATCCAGCAGACTTGTCTCCATGGGTCTATTGCTGCCTCGGTCACCTTATGGCAGGCCTGCTGTGACTCAAAGATTTTCGAATCGGACGAAAAACTGATAGTGAAATGTAACGTTCAGGGCCTCCTAATGACGATGGAACACTCAAATTGCGTCCCGATTCAATACATCGTCCTCCAGCAGACTTGTCTCCATGCGTCTATTGCTGCCTCGGGCACCTTATGGCCGTTCTGCTGTGAGTCAAAGATTTTCGAATCGGACGAAAAACTGATAGTGATTTGTAACATTCAGGGCCACCTGATGATGATGGACCACACAAATTGCGTCCCGATTCAGTACATCGTCCACTAGCCGACTTGTCTCCATGGGACTATTGCTGCCTCGGGCAGCTGTGAGTCTAGATTATAGAATGGGATGAAAAACTGATAGTGAATTGTAACGTTCAGGGCCACCTAATGACGATGGATCACTCAAATTGCGTCCCGATTCAATTCATCGTCCTCCAGCAGACTTGTCTCCATGGGTGTATTGCTGCCTCGGTCATCTTATGGCAGGCCTGCTGTGACTCAAAGATTTTCGAATCGGACGAAAAACTGATAGTGAATTGTAACGTTCAGGGCCTCCTAATGACGATGGAACACTCAAATTGCGTCCCGATTCAATACATCGTCCTCCAGCAGACTTGTCTCCATGCGTCTATTGCTGCCTCGGGCACCTTATGGCCGTTCTGCTGTGAGTCAAAGATTTTCGAATCGGACGAAAAACTGATAGTGATTTGTAACATTCAGGGCCACCTAATGACGATGGACCACGCAAATTGCGTCCCGATTCAGTACATCGTCCACTAGCCGAGTTGACTCCATGGGTCTATTGCTACCTCGGGCACCTTATGGCCGTTCTGCTGTGAATCTAGATTATCGAATGGGACGAAAAACTGATAGTGAATTGTAACGTTCAGGGCCACCTAATGACGATGGATCACTCAAATTGCGTCCCGATTCAATACATCGTCCCCAGCCGACTTGTCTCCATGGGTCTATTGCTGCCTCGGGCACCTTATGGCCGTTCTGCTGTGAGTCAAAGATTATCGAATCGGACGAAAAACTGATTGTGAATTGTAACTTTCAGGGCCACCTAATGACGATGGAACACTCAAATTGCGTCCTGATTCAATACATCGTCCCCAGCAGACTTGTCCCCATGGGTCGATTGCTGCCTCGGGCACCTTATGGCCGTTCTGCTGTGAGTCAAAGATTTTCGAATCGGACGAAAAACTGATAGTGATTTGTAACATTCAGGGCCACCTAATGACGATGGACCACGCAAATTGTGTCCCGATTCAGTACATCGTCCACTAGCCGACTTGACTCCATGGGACTATTGCTGCCTCGGGCACCTTATGGCCGTTCTGCTGTGAGTCTAGATATAGAATGGGATGAAAAACTGATAGTGAATTGTAACGTTCAGGGCCACCTAATGACGATGGATCACTCAAATTGCGTCCCGATTCAATACATCGTCCTCCAGCAGACTTGTCTCCATGGGTATATTGCTGCCTCGGGCACCTTATGGCAGGCCTGCTGTGACTCAAAGATTTTCGAACCGGACGAAAAACTGATAGTGAATAGTAACGTTCAGGGCCTCCTAATGACGATGGAACACTCAAATTGCGTCCCGATTCAATACATCGTCCTCCAGCAGACGTGTCTCCATGCGTCTATTGCTGCCTCGGGCACCTTATGGCCGTTCTGCTGTGAGTCAAAGATTTTCGAATCGGAAGAAAAACTGATAGTGAATTGTAACGTTCAGGGCCACCTAATGACGATGGATCACTCAAATTGCGTCCCGATTCAATACATCGTCCACTAGCCGACTTGACTCCATGGGACTATTGCTGCCTCGGGCAGCTGTGAGTCTAGATTATAGAATGGGATGAAAAACTGATAGTGAATTGTAACGTTCAGGGCCTCCTAATGACGATGGATCACTCAAATTGCGTCCCGATTCAATACATCGTCCCCAGCCGACTTGTCTCCATGGGTCTATTGCTGCCTCGGGCACCTTATGGTCGTTCTGCTGTGAGTCTAGATTATCGAATGGGACGAAAAACTGATAGTGAATTGTAACGTTCAGGGCCACCTAATGACGATGGATCACTCAAATTGCGTCCTGATTCAATACAACGTCCTCCAGCAGACTTGACTTCATGGGTCTATTGCTGTCTCGGGCACCTCAGGGCCGTTCTGCTGAGAGTCAAAGATTTTCGAATCGGACGAAAAACTGATAGTGAATTGTAACTTTCAGGGCCACCTAATGACGATGGATCACTCAAATTGCGTCCCGATTCAATACATCGTCCTCCAGCAGACTTGTCTCCATGGGTCTATTGCTGCCTCGGGCACCTTATGGCCGTTCTGCTGTGAGTCAAAGATTTTCGAATCGGACGAAAAACTGATAGTGATTTGTAACATTCAGGGCCACCTAATGACGATGGACCACACAAATTGCGTCCCGATTCAGTACATCGTCCACTAGCCGACTTGACTCCATGGGACTATTGCTGCCTCGGGCAGTTGTGGGTCTAGATTATAGAATGGGATGAAAAACTGATAGTGAATTGTAACGTTCAGGGCCACCTAATGACGATGGATCACTCAAATTGCGTCCCGATTCAATACATCGTCCTCCAGCAGACTTGTCTCCATGGGTCTATTGCTGCCTCGGGCACCTTATGGCAGGCCTGCTGTGACACAAAGATTTTCGAAACGGACGAAAAACTGATAGTGAATTGTAACGTTCAGGGCCTCCTAATGACGATGGAACACTCATATTGCGTCCCGATTCAATACATCGTCCCCAGCCGACTTGTCTCCATGGGTCTATTGCTGCCTCGGGCACCTTATGGCCGTTCTGCTGTGAGTCAAAGATATTCGAATCGGACGAAAAACTGATAGTGAATTGTAACGTTAAGGGCCACCTAATGACGATGAATCACTCAAATTGCGTCCCGATTCAATACATCGTCCCCAGCCGACTTGTCTCCATGGGTCTATTGCTGCCTCGGCCACCTTATGGCCGTTCTGCTGTGAGTCTAGATTATCGAATGGGATGAAAAACTGATAGTGAATTGTAACGTTCAGGGCCACCTAGAGACGATGGATCATTCAAATTGCGTCCTGATTCAATACATCGTCCTCCAGCAGACTTGACTTCACGGGTCTATTGCTGCCTCGGGCACCTTATGGCCGTTCTGCTGTGAGTCTAGATTATCGAATCGGACGAAAAACTGATAGTGAATTGTAACTTTCAGGGCCACCTAATGACGATGGATCACTCTAATTGCGTCCCGATTCAATACATCGTCCTCCAGCAGACTTGTCTCCATGGGTCGATTGCTGCCACGGGCACCTTATGGCCGTTCTGCTGTGTCAAAGATTTTCGAATCGGACGAAAAACAGATAGTGATTTGTAACATTCAGGGCCACCTAATGACGATGGATCACTCTAATTGCGTCCCGATTCAATACATCGTCCTCCAGCAGACTTGTCTCCATGGGTCGATTGCTGCCTCGGGCACCTTATGGCCGTTCTGCTGTGTCAAAGATATTCGAATCGGACGAAAAACTGATAGTGATTTGTAACATTCAGGGCCACCTAATGACGATGGACCACACAAATTGCGTCCCGATTCAGTACATCGTCCACTAGCCGACTTGACTCCATGGGACTATTGCTGCCTCGGGCAGCTGTGAGTCTAGATTATAGAATGGGATGAAAAACTGATAGTGAATTGTAACGATCAGGGCCACCTAATGACGATGGATCACTCAAATTGCGTCCCCATTCAATACATCGTCCTCCAGGAGACTTGTCTCCATGGGTCTATTGCTGCCTCGGGCACCTTATGGCAGGCCTGCTGTGACTCAAAGATTTTCGAATCGGACGAAAAACTGATAGTGATTTGTAACGTTCAGGGCCTCCTAATGACGATGGAACACTCAAATTGCGTCTCGATTCAATACATCGTCCTCCAGCAGACTTGGCTATTGCTGCTTCGGGCATCTTATGGCCGTTCTGCTGTGAGTCAAAGATTTTCGAATCGGACGAAAAACTGATAGTGAATTGTAACGTTCAGGGCCACCTAATGACGATGGATCACTCAAATTGCGTCCCGATTCAATACATCGTCCACTAGCCGACTTGACTCCATCGGAATATTGCTGCCTCGGGCAGCTGTGAGTCTAGATTATAGAATGGGATGAAAAACTGATAGTGAATTGTAACGTTCAGGGCCTCCTAATGACGATGGATCACTCAAATTGCGTCCCGATTCAATACATCGTCCTCCAGCAGACTTGTCTCCATGGGTCGATTGCTGCCTCGGGCACCTAATTGCCGTTCTGCTGTGAGTCAAAGATTTTCGATTCGGACGAAAAACTGATAGTGATTTGTAACATTCAGGGCCACCTAATGACGATGGACCACGCAAATTGCGTCCCGATTCAATACATCGTCCTCCAGCAGACTTGTTTCCATGGGTCGATTGCTGCCTCGGGCACCTTATGGCCGTTCTGCTGTGTCAAAGATTTTCGAATCGGACGAAAAACTTATAGTGATTTGTAACATTCAGGGCCACCTAATGACGATGGACCACACAAATTGCGTCCCGATTCAGTACATCGTCCACTAGCCGACTTGACTCCATGGGACTATTGCTGCCTCGGGCAGCTGTGAGTCTAGATTATAGAATGGGATGAAAAACTGATAGTGAATTGTAACGTTCAGGGCCACCTAATGACGATGGATCACTCAAATTGCGTCCCGATTCAATACATCGTCCTCCAGGAGACTTGTCTCCATGGGTCTATTGCTGCATCGGGCACCTTATGGCAGGCCTGCTGTGACTCAAAGATTTTCGAATCGGACGAAAAACTGATAGTGATTTGTAACGTTCAGGGCCTCCTAATGACGATGGAACACTCAAATGGCGTCCCGATTCAATACATCGTCCTCCAGCAGACTTGTCTCCATGCGGCTATTGCTGCCTCGGGCACCTTATGGCCGTTCTGCTGTGAGTCAAAGATTTTCGAATCGGACGAAAAACTGATAGTGAATTGTAACGTTCAGGGCCACCTAATGACGATGGATCACTCAAATTGCGTCCCGATTCAATACATCGTCCACTAGCCGACTTGACTCCATGGGACTATTGCTGCCTCGGGCAGCTGTGAGTCTAGATTATAGAATGGGATGAAAAACTGATAGTGAATTGTAACGTTCAGGACCTCCTAATGACGATGGATCACTCAAATTGCGTCCCGATTCAATACATCGTCCTCCAGCAGACTTGTCTCCATGGGTCGATTGCTGCCTCGGGCACCTAATTGCCGTTCTGCTGTGAGTCAAAGATTTTCGATTCGGACGAAAAACCTTATGGCCGTTCTGCTGTGAGTCAAAGATTTTCGATTCGGACGAAAAACCTTATGGCCGTTCTGCTGTGAGTCAAAGATTATCGAATCGGACGAAAAACTGATTGTGAATTGTAACTTTCAGGGCCACCTAATGACGATGGAACACTCAAATTGCGTCCTGATTCAATACATCGTCCCCAGCAGACTTGTCCCCATGGGTCGATTGCTGCCTCGGGCACCTTATGGCCGTTCTGCTGTGAGTCAAAGATTTTCGAATCGGACGAAAAACTGATAGTGATTTGTAACATTCAGGGCCACCTAATGACGATGGACCACGCAAATTGCGTCCCGATTCAGTACATCGTCCACTAGCCGACTTGACTCCATGGGACTATTGCTGCCTCGGGCACCTTATGGCCGTTCTGCTGTGAGTCTAGATATAGAATGGGATGAAAAACTGATAGTGAATTGTAACGTTCAGGGCCACCTAATGACGATGGATCACTCAAATTGCGTCCCGATTCAATACATCGTCCTCCAGCAGACTTGTCTCCATGGGTATATTGCTGCCTCGGGCACCTTATGGCAGGCCTGCTGTGACTCAAAGATTTTCGAACCGGACGAAAAACTGATAGTGAATAGTAACGTTCAGGGCCTCCTAATGACGATGGAACACTCAAATTGCGTCCCGATTCAATACATCGTCCTCCAGCAGACGTGTCTCCATGCGTCTATTGCTGCCTCGGGCACCTTATGGCCGTTCTGCTGTGAGTCAAAGATTTTCGAATCGGACGAAAAACTGATAGTGAATTGTAACGTTCAGGGCCACCTAATGACGATGGATCACTCAAATTGCGTCCCGATTCAATACATCGTCCACTAGCCGACTTGACTCCATGGGACTATTGCTGCCTCGGGCAGCTGTGAGTCTAGATTATAGAATGGGATGAAAAACTGATAGTGAATTGTAACGTTCAGGGCCTCCTAATGACGATGGATCACTCAAATTGCGTCCCGATTCAATACATCGTCCCCAGCCGACTTGTCTCCATGGGTCTATTGCTGCCTCGGGCACCTTATGACCGTTCTGCTGTGAGTCTAGATTATCGAATGGGACGAAAAACTGATAGTGAATTGTAACGTTCAGGGCCACCTAATGACGATGGATCACTCAAATTGCGTCCTGATTCAATACAACGTCCTCCAGCAGCCTTGACTTCATGGGTCTATTGCTGTCTCGGGCACCTCAGGGCCGTTCTGCTGAGAGTCAAAGATTTTCGAATCGGACGAAAAACTGATAGTGACTTGTAACTTTCAGGGCCACCTGATGACGATGGATCACTCAAATTGCGTCCCGATTCAATACATCGTCCTCCAGCAGACTTGTCTCCATGGGTCTATTGCTGCCTCGGGCACCTTATGGCCGTTCTGCTGTGAGTCAAAGATTTTCGAATCGGACGAAAAACTGATAGTGATTTGTAACATTCAGGGCCACCTAATGACGATGGACCACACAAATTGCGTCCCGATTCAGTACATCGTCCACTAGCCGACTTGACTCCATGGGACTATTGCTGCCTCGGGCAGTTGTGGGTCTAGATTATAGAATGGGATGAAAAACTGATAGTGAATTGTAACGTTCAGGGCCACCTAATGACGATGGATCACTCAAATTGCGTCCCGATTCAATACATCGTCCTCCAGCAGACTTGTCTCCATGGGTCTATTGCTGCCTCGGGCACCTTATGGCAGGCCTGCTGTGACACAAAGATTTTCGAAACGGACGAAAAACTGATAGTGAATTGTAACGTTCAGGGCCTCCTAATGACGATGGAACACTCATATTGCGTCCCGATTCAATACATCGTCCCCAGCCGACTTGTCTCCATGGGTCTATTGCTGCCTCGGGCACCTTATGGCCGTTCTGCTGTGAGTCAAAGATATTCGAATCGGACGAAAAACTGATAGTGAATTGTAACGTTAAGGGCCACCTAATGACGATGAATCACTCAAATTGCGTCCCGATTCAATACATCGTCCCCAGCCGACTTGTCTCCATGGGTCTATTGCTGCCTCGGCCACCTTATGGCCGTTCTGCTGTGAGTCTAGATTATCGAATGGGACGAAAAACTGATAGTGAATTGTAACGTTCAGGGCCACCTAGAGACGATGGATCATTCAAATTGCGTCCTGATTCAATACATCGTCCTCCAGCAGACTTGACTTCACGGGTCTATTGCTGCCTCGGGCACCTTATGGCCGTTCTGCTGCGAGTCTAGATTATCGAATCGGACGAAAAACTGATAGTGAATTGTAACTTTCAGGGCCACCTAATGACGATGGATCACTCTAATTGCGTCCCGATTCAATACATCGTCCTCCAGCAGACTTGTCTCCATGGGTCGATTGCTGCCTCGGGCACCTTATGGCCGTTCTGCTGTGTCAAAGATTTTCGAATCGGACGAAAAACAGATAGTGATTTGTAACATTCAGGGCCACCTAATGACGATGGATCACTCTAATTGCGTCCCGATTCAATACATCGTCCTCCAGCAGACTTGTCTCCATGGGTCGATTGCTGCCTCGGGCACCTTATGGCCGTTCTGCTGTGTCAAAGATATTCGAATCGGACGAAAAACTGATAGTGATTTGTAACAATCAGGGCCACCTAATGACGATGGACCACACAAATTGCGTCCCGATTCAGTACATCGTCCACTAGCCGACTTGACTCCATGGGACTATTGCTGCCTCGGGCAGCTGTGAGTCTAGATTATAGAATGGGATGAAAAACTGATAGTGAATTGTAACGATCAGGGCCACCTAATGACGATGGATCACTCAAATTGCGTCCCCATTCAATACATCGTCCTCCAGGAGACTTGTCTCCATGGGTCTATTGCTGCCTCGGGCACCTTATGGCAGGCCTGCTGTGACTCAAAGATTTTCGAATCGGACGAAAAACTGATAGTGATTTGTAACGTTCAGGGCCTCCTAATGACGATGGAACACTCAAATTGCGTCTCGATTCAATACATCGTCCTCCAGCAGACTTGGCTATTGCTGCTTCGGGCATCTTATGGCCGTTCTGCTGTGAGTCAAAGATTTTCGAATCGGACGAAAAACTGATAGTGAATTGTAACGTTCAGGGCCACCTAATGACGATGGATCACTCAAATTGCGTCCCGATTCAATACATCGTCCACTAGCCGACTTGACTCCATGGGACTATTGCTGCCTCGGGCAGCTGTGAGTCTAGATTATAGAATGGGATGAAAAACTGATAGTGAATTGTAACGTTCAGGACCTCCTAATGACGATGGATCACTCAAATTGCGTCCCGATTCAATACATCGTCCTCCAGCAGACTTGTCTCCATGGGTCGATTGCTGCCTCGGGCACCTAATTGCCGTTCTGCTGTGAGTCAAAGATTTTCGATTCGGACGAAAAACTGATAGTGAATTGTAACATTCAGGGCCACCTAATGACGATGGACCACGCAAATTGCGTCCCGATTCAATACATCGTCCTCCAGCAGACTTGTCTCCATGGGTCGATTGCTGCCTCGGGCACCTTATGGCCGTTCTGCTGTGTCAAAGATTTTCGAATCGGACGAAAAACTTATAGTGATTTGTAACATTCAGGGCCACCTAATGACGATGGACCACACTAATTGCGTCCCGATTCAGTACATCGTCCACTAGCCGACTTGTCTTTATGGGACTATTGCTGCCTCGGGCAGCTGTGAGTCTAGATTATAGAATGGGATGAAAAACTGATAGTGAATTGTAACGTTCAGGGCCACCTAATGACGATGGATCACTCAAACTGCGTCCCGATTCAATACATCGTCCTCCAGCAGACTTGTCTCCATGGGTCTATTGCTGCCTCGGTCACCTTATGGCAGGCCTGCTGTGACTCAAAGATTTTCGAATCGGACGAAAAACTGATAGTGAAATGTAACGTTCAGGGCCTCCTAATGACGATGGAACACTCAAATTGCGTCCCGATTCAATACATCGTCCTCCAGCAGACTTGTCTCCATGCGTCAATTGCTGCCTCGGGCACCTTATGGCCGTTCTGCTGTGAGTCAAAGATTTTCGAATCGGACGAAAAACTGATAGTGATTTGTAACATTCAGGGCCACCTAATGATGATGCACCACACAAATTGCGTCCCGATTCAGTACATCGTCCACTAGCCGACTTGTCTCCATGGGACTATTGCTGCCTCGGGCAGCTGTGAGTCTAGATTATAGAATGGGATGAAAAACTGATAGTGAATTGTAACTTTCAGGGCCACCTAATGACGATGGATCACTCAAATTGCGTCCCGATTCAATACATCGTCCTCCAGCAGACTTGTCTCCATGTGTCTATTGCTGCCTCGGTCAACTTATGGCAGGCCTGCTGTGACTCAAAGATTTTCGAATCGGACGAAAAACTGATAGTGAATTGTAACGTTCAGGGCCTCCTAATGACGATGGAACACTCAAATTGCGTCCCGATTCAATACATCGTCCTCCAGCAGACTTGTCTCCATGCGTCTATTGCTGCCTCGGGCACCTTATGGCCGTTCTGCTGTGAGTCAAAGTTTTCGAATCGGACGAAAAACTGATAGTGAATTGTAACATTCAGGGCCACCTAATGACGATGGACCACGCAAATTGCGTCCCGATTCAATACATCGTCCTCCAGCCAAGTTGACTCCATGGGTCTATTGCTGCCTCGGGCACCTTATGGCCGTTCTGCTGTGAATCTAGATTATCGAATGGGACGAAAAACTGATAGTGAATTGTAACGTTCAGGGCCACCTAATGACGATGGATCACTCAAATTGCGTCCCGATTCAATACATCGTCCCCAGCCGACTTGTCTCCATGGGTCTATTGCTGCCTCGGGCACCTTATGGCCGTTCTGCTGTGAGTCTAGATTATCGAATGGGACGAAAAACTGATAGTGAATTGTAACGTTCAGGGCCCCCTAATGACAATGGAACACTCAAATTGCGTCCTGATTCAATACATCGTCCTCCAGCAGACTTGACTTCATGGGTCTATTGCTGCATCGGGCAATTTATGGCCGTTCTGCTGTGAGTCAAAGATTTTCGAATCGGACGAAAAACTGATAGTGAATTGTAACTTTCAGGGCCACCTAATGACGATGGATCACTCAAATTGCATCCGGATTCAATATATCGTCCTCCAGCAGACTTGTCTCCATGGGTCGATTGCTGCCTCGGGCACTTATGGCCGTTCTGCTGTGTCAAAGATTTTCGAATCGGACGAAAAACTGATAGTGATTTGTAACATTCAGGGCCACCTAATGACGATGGACCACACAAATTGCGTCCCGATTCAGTACATCGCCCACTAGCCGACTTGACTCCATGGGACTATTGCTGCCTCGGGCAGCTGTGAGTCTAGATTATAGAATGGGATGAAAAACTGATAGTGAATTGTAACGTTCAGGGCCACCTAATGACGATGGATCACACAAATTGCGTCCCGATTCAATACATCGTCCTCCAGCAGACTTGTCTCCATGGGTCTATGGTGCCTCGGTCACCTTATGGCAGGCCTGCTGTGACTCAAAGATTTTCGAATCGGACGAAAAACTGATAGTGAATTGTAACGTTCAGGGCCTCCTAATGACGATGGAACACTCAAATTGCGTCCCGATTCAATACATCGTCCTCCAGCAGACTTGTCTCCATGCGTCTATTGCTGCCTCGGGCACCTTATGGCCGTTCTGCTGTGAGTCAAAGATTTTCGAATCGGACGAAAAAATGATAGTGAATTGTAACATTCAGGGCCACCTAATGACGATGGACCACGCAAATTGCGTCCCGATTCAATACATCGTCCTCCAGCCGAGTTGACTCCATGGGTCTATTGCTGCCTCGGGCACCTTATGGCCGTTCTGCTGTGAATCTAGATTATCGAATGGGACGAAAAACTGATAGTGAATTGTAACGTTCAGGGCCACCTGATGACGATGGATCACTCAAATTGCGTCCTGATTCAATACATCGTCCTCCAGCAGACTTGACTTCATGGGTCTATTGCTGTCTCGGGCACCTTAGGGCCAATCTGCTGAGAGTCAAAGATTTTCGAATCGGACGAAAAACTGATAGTGAATTGTAACATTCAGGGCCACCTAATGACGATGGACCACGCAAATTGCGTCCCGATTCAATACATCGTCCTCCAGCAGACTTGTTTCCATGGGTCGATTGCTGCCTCGGGCACCTTATGGCCGTTCTGCTGTGTCAAAGATTTTCGAATCGGACGAAAAACTTATAGTGATTTGTAACATTCAGGGCCACCTAATGACGATGGACCACACAAATTGCGTCCCGATTCAGTACATCGTCCACTAGCCGACTTGACTCCATGGGACTATTGCTGCCTCGGGCAGCTGTGAGTCTAGATTATAGAATGGGATGAAAAACTGATAGTGAATTGTAACGTTCAGGGCCACCTAATGACGATGGATCACTCAAATTGCGTCCCGATTCAATACATCGTCCTCCAGGAGACTTGTCTCCATGGGTCTATTGCTGCATCGGGCACCTTATGGCAGGCCTGCTGTGACTCAAAGATTTTCGAATCGGACGAAAAACTGATAGTGATTTGTAACGTTCAGGGCCTCCTAATGACGATGGAACACTCAAATGGCGTCCCGATTCAATACATCGTCCTCCAGCAGACTTGTCTCCATGCGGCTATTGCTGCCTCGGGCACCTTATGGCCGTTCTGCTGTGAGTCAAAGATTTTCGAATCGGACGAAAAACTGATAGTGAATTGTAACGTTCAGGGCCACCTAATGACGATGGATCACTCAAATTGCGTCCCGATTCAATACATCGTCCACTAGCCGACTTGACTCCATGGGACTATTGCTGCCTCGGGCAGCTGTGAGTCTAGATTATAGAATGGGATGAAAAACTGATAGTGAATTGTAACGTTCAGGACCTCCTAATGACGATGGATCACTCAAATTGCGTCCCGATTCAATACATCGTCCTCCAGCAGACTTGTCTCCATGTGTCTATTGCTGCCTCGGTCAACTTATGGCAGGCCTGCTGTGACTCAAAGATTTTCGAATCGGACGAAAAACTGATAGTGAATTGTAACGTTCAGGGCCTCCTAATGACGATGGAACACTCAAATTGCGTCCCGATTCAATACATCGTCCTCCAGCAGACTTGTCTCCATGCGTCTATTGCTGCCTCGGGCACCTTATGGCCGTTCTGCTGTGAGTCAAAGTTTTCGAATCGGACGAAAAACTGATAGTGAATTGTAACATTCAGGGCCACCTAATGACGATGGACCACGCAAATTGCGTCCCGATTCAATACATCGTCCTCCAGCCAAGTTGACTCCATGGGTCTATTGCTGCCTCGGGCACCTTATGGCCGTTCTGCTGTGAATCTAGATTATCGAATGGGACGAAAAACTGATAGTGAATTGTAACGTTCAGGGCCACCTAATGACGATGGATCACTCAAATTGCGTCCCGATTCAATACATCGTCCCCCGCCGACTTGTCTCCATGGGTCTATTGCTGCCTCGGGCACCTTATGGCCGTTCTGCTGTGAGTCTAGATTATCGAATGGGACGAAAAACTGATAGTGAATTGTAACGTTCAGGGCCCCCTAATGACAATGGAACACTCAAATTGCGTCCTGATTCAATACATCGTCCTCCAGCAGACTTGACTTCATGGGTCTATTGCTGCATCGGGCAATTTATGGCCGTTCTGCTGTGAGTCAAAGATTTTCGAATCGGACGAAAAACTGATAGTGAATTGTAACTTTCAGGGCCACCTAATGACGATGGATCACTCAAATTGCGTCCGGATTCAATATATCGTCCTCCAGCAGACTTGTCTCCATGGGTCGATTGCTGCCTCGGGCACTTATGGCCGTTCTGCTGTGTCAAAGATTTTCGAATCGGACGAAAAACTGATAGTGATTTGTAACATTCAGGGCCACCTAATGACGATGGACCACACAAATTGCGTCCCGATTCAGTACATCGTCCACTAGCCGACTTGACTCCATGGGACTATTGCTGCCTCGGGCAGCTGTGAGTCTAGATTATAGAATGGGATGAAAAACTGATAGTGAATTGTAACGTTCAGGGCCACCTAATGACGATGGATCACACAAATTGCGTCCCGATTCAATACATCGTCCTCCAGCAGACTTGTCTCCATGGGTCTATGGTGCCTCGGTCACCTTATGGCAGGCCTGCTGTGACTCAAAGATTTTCGAATCGGACGAAAAACTGATAGTGAATTGTAACGTTCAGGGCCTCCTAATGACGATGGAACACTCAAATTGCGTCCCGATTCAATACATCGTCCTCCAGCAGACTTGTCTCCATGCGTCTATTGCTGCCTCGGGCACCTTATGGCCGTTCTGCTGTGAGTCAAAGATTTTCGAATCGGACGAAAAAATGATAGTGAATTGTAACATTCAGGGCCACCTAATGACGATGGACCACGCAAATTGCGTCCCGATTCAATACATCGTCCTCCAGCCGAGTTGACTCCATGGGTCTATTGCTGCCTCGGGCACCTTATGGCCGTTCTGCTGTGAATCTAGATTATCGAATGGGACGAAAAACTGATAGTGAATTGTAACGTTCAGGGCCACCTGATGACGATGGATCACTCAAATTGCGTCCTGATTCAATACATCGTCCTCCAGCAGACTTGACTTCATGGGTCTATTGCTGGCTCGGGCACCTTAGGGCCAATCTGCTGAGAGTCAAAGATTTTCGAATCGGACGAAAAACTGATAGTGAATTGTAACATTCAGGGCCACCTAATGACGATGGACCACGCAAATTGCGTCCCGATTCAATACATCGTCCTCCAGCAGACTTGTTTCCATGGGTCGATTGCTGCCTCGGGCACCTTATGGCCGTTCTGCTGTGTCAAAGATTTTCGAATCGGACGAAAAACTTATAGTGATTTGTAACATTCAGGGCCACCTAATGACGATGGACCACACAAATTGCGTCCCGATTCAGTACATCGTCCACTAGCCGACTTGACTCCATGGGACTATTGCTGCCTCGGGCAGCTGTGAGTCTAGATTATAGAATGGGATGAAAAACTGATAGTGAATTGTAACGTTCAGGGCCACCTAATGACGATGGATCACTCAAATTGCGTCCCGATTCAATACATCGTCCTCCAGGAGACTTGTCTCCATGGGTCTATTGCTGCATCGGGCACCTTATGGCAGGCCTGCTGTGACTCAAAGATTTTCGAATCGGACGAAAAACTGATAGTGATTTGTAACGTTCAGGGCCTCCTAATGACGATGGAACACTCAAATGGCGTCCCGATTCAATACATCGTCCTCCAGCAGACTTGTCTCCATGCGGCTATTGCTGCCTCGGGCACCTTATGGCCATTCTGCTGTGAGTCAAAGATTTTCGAATCGGACGAAAAACTGATAGTGAATTGTAACGTTCAGGGCCACCTAATGACGATGGATCACTCAAATTGCGTCCCGATTCAATACATCGTCCACTAGCCGACTTGACTCCATGGGACTATTGCTGCCTCGGGCAGCTGTGAGTCTAGATTATAGAATGGGATGAAAAACTGATAGTGAATTGTAACGTTCAGGACCTCCTAATGACGATGGATCACTCAAATTGCGTCCCGATTCAATACATCGTCCTCCAGCAGACTTGTCTCCATGGGTCGATTGCTGCCTCGGGCACCTAATTGCCGTTCTGCTGTGAGTCAAAGATTTTCGATTCGGACGAAAAACTGATAGTGAATTGTAACATTCAGGGCCACCTAATGACGATGGACCACGCAAATTGCGTCCCGATTCAATACATCGTCCTCCAGCAGACTTGTCTCCATGGGTCGATTGCTGCCTCGGGCACCTTATGGCCGTTCTGCTGTGTCAAAGATTTTCGAATCGGACGAAAAACTGATAGTGAATTGTAACGTTCAGGGCCTCCTAATGACGATGGAACACTCAAATTGCGTCCCGATTCAATACATCGTCCTCCAGCAGACTTGTCTCCATGCGTCTATTGCTGCCTCGGGCACCTTATGGCCGTTCTGCTGTGAGTCAAAGATTTTCGAATCGGACGAAAAAATGATAGTGAATTGTAACATTCAGGGCCACCTAATGACGATGGACCACGCAAATTGCGTCCCGATTCAATACATCGTCCTCCAGCCGAGTTGACTCCATGGGTCTATTGCTGCCTCGGGCACCTTATGGCCGTTCTGCTGTGAATCTAGATTATCGAATGGGACGAAAAACTGATAGTGAATTGTAACGTTCAGGGCCACCTGATGACGATGGATCACTCAAATTGCGTCCTGATTCAATACATCGTCCTCCAGCAGACTTGACTTCATGGGTCTATTGCTGTCTCGGGCACCTTAGGGCCAATCTGCTGAGAGTCAAAGATTTTCGAATCGGACGAAAAACTGATAGTGAATTGTAACATTCAGGGCCACCTAATGACGACGGACCACGCAAATTGCGTCCCGATTCAATACATCGTCCTCCAGCAGACTTGTTTCCATGGGTCGATTGCTGCCTCGGGCACCTTATGGCCGTTCTGCTGTGTCAAAGATTTTCGAATCGGACGAAAAACTTATAGTGATTTGTAACATTCAGGGCCACCTAATGACGATGGACCACACAAATTGCGTCCCGATTCAGTACATCGTCCACTAGCCGACTTGACTCCATGGGACTATTGCTGCCTCGGGCAGCTGTGAGTCTAGATTATAGAATGGGATGAAAAACTGATAGTGAATTGTAACGTTCAGGGCCACCTAATGAAGATGGATCACTCAAATTGCGTCCCGATTCAATACATCGTCCTCCAGGAGACTTGTCTCCATGGGTCTATTGCTGCATCGGGCACCTTATGGCAGGCCTGCTGTGACTCAAAGATTTTCGAATCGGACGAAAAACTGATAGTGATTTGTAACATTCAGGGCCACCTAATGACGATGGACCACGCAAATTGCGTCCCGATTCAATACATCGTCCTCCAGCAGACTTGTCTCCATGGGTCGATTGCTGCCTCGGGCACCTTATGGCCGTTCTGCTGTGTCAAAGATTTTCGAATCGGACGAAAAACTTATAGTGATTTGTAACATTCAGGGCCACCTAATGACGATGGACCACACTAATTGCGTCCCGATTCAGTACATCGTCCACTAGCCGACTTGTCTTTATGGGACTATTGCTGCCTCGGGCAGCTGTGAGTCTAGATTATAGAATGGGATGAAAAACTGATAGTGAATTGTAACGTTCAGGGCCACCTAATGACGATGGATCACTCAAACTGCGTCCCGATTCAATACATCGTCCTCCAGCAGACTTGTCTCCATGGGTCTATTGCTGCCTCGGTCACCTTATGGCAGGCCTGCTGTGACTCAAAGATTTTCGAATCGGACGAAAAACTGATAGTGAAATGTAACGTTCAGGGCCTCCTAATGACGATGGAACACTCAAATTGCGTCCCGATTCAATACATCGTCCTCCAGCAGACTTGTCTCCATGCGTCAATTGCTGCCTCGGGCACCTTATGGCCGTTCTGCTGTGAGTCAAAGATTTTCGAATCGGACGAAAAACTGATAGTGATTTGTAACATTCAGGGCCACCTAATGATGATGCACCACACAAATTGCGTCCCGATTCAGTACATCGTCCACTAGCCGACTTGTCTCCATGGGACTATTGCTGCCTCGGGCAGCTGTGAGTCTAGATTATAGAATGGGATGAAAAACTGATAGTGAATTGTAACTTTCAGGGCCACCTAATGACGATGGATCACTCAAATTGCGTCCCGATTCAATACATCGTCCTCCAGCAGACTTGTCTCCATGTGTCTATTGCTGCCTCGGTCAACTTATGGCAGGCCTGCTGTGACTCAAAGATTTTCGAATCGGACGAAAAACTGATAGTGAATTGTAACGTTCAGGGCCTCCTAATGACGATGGAACACTCAAATTGCGTCCCGATTCAATACATCGTCCTCCAGCAGACTTGTCTCCATGCGTCTATTGCTGCCTCGGGCACCTTATGGCCGTTCTGCTGTGAGTCAAAGTTTTCGAATCGGACGAAAAACTGATAGTGAATTGTAACATTCAGGGCCACCTAATGACGATGGACCACGCAAATTGCGTCCCGATTCAATACATCGTCCTCCAGCCAAGTTGACTCCATGGGTCTATTGCTGCCTCGGGCACCTTATGGCCGTTCTGCTGTGAATCTAGATTATCGAATGGGACGAAAAACTGATAGTGAATTGTAACGTTCAGGGCCACCTAATGACGATGGGTCACTCAAATTGCGTCCCGATTCAATACATCGTCCCCAGCCGACTTGTCTCCATGGGTCTATTGCTACCTCGGGCACCTTATGGCCGTTCTGCTGTGAGTCTAGATTATCGAATGGGACGAAAAACTGATAGTGAATTGTAACGTTCAGGGCCCCCTAATGACAATGGAACACTCAAATTGCGTCCTGATTCAATACATCGTCCTCCAGCAGACTTGACTTCATGGGTCTATTGCTGCATCGGGCAATTTATGGCCGTTCTGCTGTGAGTCAAAGATTTTCGAATCGGACGAAAAACTGATAGTGAATTGTAACTTTCAGGGCCACCTAATGACGATGGATCACTCAAATTGCGTCCGGATTCAATATATCGTCCTCCAGCAGACTTGTCTCCATGGGTCGATTGCTGCCTCGGGCACTTATGGCCGTTCTGCTGTGTCAAAGATTTTCGAATCGGACGAAAAACTGATAGTGATTTGTAACATTCAGGGCCACCTAATGACGATGGACCACACAAATTGCGTCCCGATTCAGTACATCGTCCACTAGCCGACTTGACTCCATGGGACTATTGCTGCCTCGGGCAGCTGTGAGTCTAGATTATAGAATGGGATGAAAAACTGATAGTGAATTGTAACGTTCAGGGCCACCTAATGACGATGGATCACACAAATTGCGTCCCGATTCAATACATCGTCCTCCAGCAGACTTGTCTCCATGGGTCTATGGTGCCTCGGTCACCTTATGGCAGGCCTGCTGTGACTCAAAGATTTTCGAATCGGACGAAAAACTGATAGTGAATTGTAACGTTCAGGGCCTCCTAATGACGATGGAACACTCAAATTGCGTCCCGATTCAATACATCGTCCTCCAGCAGACTTGTCTCCATGCGTCTATTGCTGCCTCGGGCACCTTATGGCCGTTCTGCTGTGAGTCAAAGATTTTCGAATCGGACGAAAAAATGATAGTGAATTGTAACATTCAGGGCCACCTAATGACGATGGACCACGCAAATTGCGTCCCGATTCAATACATCGTCCTCCAGCCGAGTTGACTCCATGGGTCTATTGCTGCCTCGGGCACCTTATGGCCGTTCTGCTGTGAATCTAGATTATCGAATGGGACGAAAAACTGATAGTGTATTGTAACGTTCAGGGCCACCTGATGACGATGGATCACTCAAATTGCGTCCTGATTCAATACATCGTCCTCCAGCAGACTTGACTTCATGGGTCTATTGCTGTCTCGGGCACCTTAGGGCCAATCTGCTGAGAGTCAAAGATTTTCGAATCGGACGAAAAACTGATAGTGAATTGTAACTTTCAGGGCCACCTAATGACGATGGATCACTCAAATTGCGTCCCGATTCAATACATCGTCCTCCAGCAAACTTGTCTCCATGGGTCGATTGCTGCCTCGGGCACCTTATGGCCGTTCTGCTGTGAGTCAAAGATTTTCGAATCGGACGAAAAACTGATAATGATTTGTAACATTCAGGGCCACCTAATGACGATGGACCACACAAATTGCATCCCGATTCAGTACATCGTCCACTAGCCGACTTGACTCCATGGGACTATTGCTGCCTCGGGCAGCTGTGAGTCTAGATTATAGAATGGGATGAAAAACTGATAGTGAATTGTAACGTTCAGGGCCACCTAATGACGATGGATCACTCAAATTGCGTCCCGATTCAATACATCGTCCTCCAGCAGACTTGTCTCCATGCGTCTATTGCTGCCTCGGGCACCTTATGGCCGTTCTGCTGTGAGTCAAAGATTTTCGAATCGGACGAAAAAATGATAGTGAATTGTAACATTCAGGGCCACCTAATGACGATGGACCACGCAAATTGCGTCCCGATTCAATACATCGTCCTCCAGCCGAGTTGACTCCATGGGTCTATTGCTGCCTCGGGCACCTTATGGCCGTTCTGCTGTGAATCTAGATTATCGAATGGGACGAAAAACTGATAGTGAATTGTAACGTTCAGGGCCACCTAATGACGATGGATCACTCAAATTGCGTCCTGATTCAATACATCGTCCTCCAGCAGACTTGACTTCATGGGTCTATTGCTGTCTCGGGCACCGTAGGGCCAATCTGCTGAGAGTCAAAGATTTTCGAATCGGACGAAAAACTGATAGTGAATTGTAACGTTCAGGGCCTCCTAATGACGATGGAACACTCAAATTGCGTCCCGATTCAATACATCGTCCTCCAGCAGACTTGTCTCCATGCGTCTATTGCTGCCTCGGGCACCTTATGGCCGTTCTGCTGTGAGTCAAAGTTTTCGAATCGGACGAAAAACTGATAGTGAATTGTAACATTCAGGGCCACCTAATGACGATGGACCACGCAAATTGCGTCCCGATTCAATACATCGTCCTCCAGCCAAGTTGACTCCATGGGTCTATTGCTGCCTCGGGCACCTTATGGCCGTTCTGCTGTGAATCTAGATTATCGAATGGGACGAAAAACTGATAGTGAATTGTAACGTTCAGGGCCACCTAATGACGATGGATCACTCAAATTGCGTCCCGATTCAATACATCGTCCCCAGCCGACTTGTCTCCATGGGTCTATTGCTGCCTCGGGCACCTTATGGCCGTTCTGCTGTGAGTCTAGATTATCGAATGGGACGAAAAACTGATAGTGAATTGTAACGTTCAGGGCCCCCTAATGACAATGGAACACTCAAATTGCGTCCTGATTCAATACATCGTCCTCCAGCAGACTTGACTTCATGGGTCTATTGCTGCATCGGGCAATTTATGGCCGTTCTGCTGTGAGTCAAAGATTTTCGAATCGGACGAAAAACTGATAGTGAATTGTAACTTTCAGGGCCACCTAATGACGATGGATCACTCAAATTGCGTCCGGATTCAATATATCGTCCTCCAGCAGACTTGTCTCCATGGGTCGATTGCTGCCTCGGGCACTTATGGCCGTTCTGCTGTGTCAAAGATTTTCGAATCGGACGAAAAACTGATAGTGATTTGTAACATTCAGGGCCACCTAATGACGATGGACCACACAAATTGCGTCCCGATTCAGTACATCGTCCACTAGCCGACTTGACTCCATGGGACTATTGCTGCCTCGGGCAGCTGTGAGTCTAGATTATAGAATGGGATGAAAAACTGATAGTGAATTGTAACGTTCAGGGCCACCTAATGACGATGGATCACACAAATTGCGTCCCGATTCAATACATCGTCCTCCAGCAGACTTGTCTCCATGGGTCTATGGTGCCTCGGTCACCTTATGGCAGGCCTGCTGTGACTCAAAGATTTTCGAATCGGACGAAAAACTGATAGTGAATTGTAACGTTCAGGGCCTCCTAATGACGATGGAACACTCAAATTGCGTCCCGATTCAATACATCGTCCTCCAGCAGACTTGTCTCCATGCGTCTATTGCTGCCTCGGGCACCTTATGGCCGTTCTGCTGTGAGTCAAAGATTTTCGAATCGGACGAAAAAATGATAGTGAATTGTAACATTCAGGGCCACCTAATGACGATGGACCACGCAAATTGCGTCCCGATTCAATACATCGTCCTCCAGCCGAGTTGACTCCATGGGTCTATTGCTGCCTCGGGCACCTTATGGCCGTTCTGCTGTGAATCTAGATTATCGAATGGGACGAAAAACTGATAGTGAATTGTAACGTTCAGGGCCACCTGATGACGATGGATCACTCAAATTGCGTCCTGATTCAATACATCGTCCTCCAGCAGACTTGACTTCATGGGTCTATTGCTGTCTCGGGCACCTTAGGGCCAATCTGCTGAGAGTCAAAGATTTTCGAATCGGACGAAAAACTGATAGTGAATTGTAACTTTCAGGGCCACCTAATGACGATGGATCACTCAAATTGCGTCCCGATTCAATACATCGTCCTCCAGCAAACTTGTCTCCATGGGTCGATTGCTGCCTCGGGCACCTTATGGCCGTTCTGCTGTGAGTCAAAGATTTTCGAATCGGACGAAAAACTGATAGTGATTTGTAACATTCAGGGCCACCTAATGACGATGGACCACACAAATTGCATCCCGATTCAGTACATCGTCCACTAGCCGACTTGACTCCATGGGACTATTGCTGCCTCGGGCAGCTGTGAGTCTAGATTATAGAATGGGATGAAAAACTGATAGTGAATTGTAACGTTCAGGGCCACCTAATGACGATGGATCACTCAAATTGCGTCCCGATTCAATACATCGTCCTCCAGCAGACTTGTCTCCATGCGTCTATTGCTGCCTCGGGCACCTTATGGCCGTTCTGCTGTGAGTCAAAGATTTTCGAATCGGACGAAAAAATGATAGTGAATTGTAACATTCAGGGCCACCTAATGACGATGGACCACGCAAATTGCGTCCCGATTCAATACATCGTCCTCCAGCCGAGTTGACTCCATGGGTCTATTACTGCCTCGGGCACCTTATGGCCGTTCTGCTGTGAATCTAGATTATCGAATGGGACGAAAAACTGATAGTGAATTGTAACGTTCAGGGCCACCTAATGACGATGGATCACTCAAATTGCGTCCTGATTCAATACATCGTCCTCCAGCAGACTTGACTTCATGGGTCTATTGCTGTCTCGGGCACCTTAGGGCCAATCTGCTGAGAGTCAAAGATTTTCGAATCGGACGAAAAACTGATAGTGAATTGTAACTTTCAGGGCCACCTAATGACGATGGATCACTCAAATTGCGTCCCGATTCAATACATCGTCCTCCAGCAAACTTGTCTCCATGGGTCGATTGCTGCCTCGGGCACCTTATGGCCGTTCTGCTGTGAGTCTAGATTATCGAATGGGACGAAAAACTGATAGTGAATTGTAACGGTCAGGGCCTCCTAATGACGATGGATCATTCAAATTGCGTCCTGATTCAATACATCGTCCTCCAGCAGACTTGACTTCATGGGTCTATTGCTGCCTCGGGCACCTTATGGCCGTTCTGCTGTGAGTCAAAGATTTTCGAATCGGACGAAAAACTGATAGTGAATTGTAACATTCAGGGCCACCTAATGACGATGGACCACGCAAATTGCGTCCCGATTCAATACATTGTCCTCCAGCCGAGTTGACTCCATGGGTCTATTGCTGCCTCGGGCACCTTATGGCCGTTCTGCTGTGAATCTAGATTATCGAATGGGACGAAAAACTGATAGTGAATTGTAACGTTAAGGGCCACCTAATGACGATGAATCACTCAAATTGCGTCCCGATTCAATACATCGTCCCCAGCCGACTTGTCTCCATGGGTCTATTGCTGCCTCGGGCACCTTATGGCCGTTCTGCTGTGAGTCTAGATTATCGAATGGGACGAAAAACTGATAGTGAATTGTAACGTTCAGGGCCACCTAATGACGATGGATCACTCAAATTGCGTCCTGATTCAATACATCGTCCTCCAGCAGACTTGACTTCATGGGTCTATTGCTGCCTCGGGCACCTTATGGCCGTTCTGCTGTGAGTCTAGATTATCGAATGGGACGAAAAACTGATAGTGAATTGTAACGTTCAGGGCCTCCTAATGACGATGGAACACTCATATTGCGTCCCGATTCAATACAACGTCCTCCAGCAGACTTGTCTCCATGGGTCGATTGCTTCCTCGGGCACCTTATGGCCTTTCTGCTGTGTCAAAGATTTTCGAATCGGACGAAAAACTGATAGTGATTTGTAACATTCAGGGCCACCTAATGACGATGGACCACACAAATTGCGTCCCGATTCAGTACATCGTCCACTAGCCGACTTGACTCCATGGGACTATTGCTGCCTCGGGCAGCTGTGAGTCTAGATTATAGAATGGGATGAAAAACTGATAGTGAATTGTAACGTTCAGGGCCACCTAATGACGATGGATCACTCAAATTGCGTCCCGATTCAATACATCGTCCTCCAGCCGACTTGTCTCCATGGGTCTATTGCTGCCTCGGGCACCTTATGGCAGGCCTGCTGTGACACAAAGATTTTCGAATCGGACGAAAAACTGATAGTGAATTGTAACGTTCAGGGCCTCCTAATGACGATGGAACACTCATATTGCGTCCCGATTCAATACAACGTCCTCCAGCAGACTTGTCTCCATGCGTCTATTGCTGCCTCGGGCACCTTATGGCCGTTCTGCTGTGAGTCAAAGATTTTCGATTCGGACGAAAAACTGATAGTGAATTGTAACATTCAGGGCCACCTAATGACGATGGACCACGCAAATTGCGTCCCGATTCAATACATCGTCCTCCAGCAGACTTGTCTCCATGGGTCGATTGCTGCCTCGGGCACCTTATGGCCGTTCTGCTGTATCAAAGATTTTCGAATCGGACGAAAAACTTATAGTGATTTGTAACATTCAGGGCCACCTAATGACGATGGACCACACAAATTGCGTCCCGATTCAGTACATCGTCCACTAGCCGACTTGTCTTTATGGGACTATTGCTGCCTCGGGCAGCTGTGAGTCTAGATTATAGAATGGGATGAAAAACTGATAGTGAATTGTAACGTTCAGGGCCACCTAATGACGATGGATCACTCAAACTGCGTCCCGATTCAATACATCGTCCTCCAGCAGACTTGTCTCCATGGGTCTATTGCTGCCTCGGTCACCTTATGGCAGGCCTGCTGTGACTCAAAGATTTTCGAATCGGACGAAAAACTGATAGTGAAATGTAACGTTCAGGGCCTCCTAATGACGATGGAACACTCAAATTGCGTCCCGATTCAATACATCGTCCTCCAGCAGACTTGTCTCCATGCGTCAATTGCTGCCTCGGGCACCTTATGGCCGTTCTGCTGTGAGTCAAAGATTTTCGAATCGGACGAAAAACTGATAGTGATTTGTAACATTCAGGGCCACCTAATGATGATGCACCACACAAATTGCGTCCCGATTCAGTACATCGTCCACTAGCCGACTTGTCTCCATGGGACTATTGCTGCCTCGGGCAGCTGTGAGTCTAGATTATAGAATGGGATGAAAAACTGATAGTGAATTGTAACTTTCAGGGCCACCTAATGACGATGGATCACTCAAATTGCGTCCCGATTCAATACATCGTCCTCCAGCAGACTTGTCTCCATGTGTCTATTGCTGCCTCGGTCAACTTATGGCAGGCCTGCTGTGACTCAAAGATTTTCGAATCGGACGAAAAACTGATAGTGAATTGTAACGTTCAGGGCCTCCTAATGACGATGGAACACTCAAATTGCGTCCCGATTCAATACATCGTCCTCCAGCAGACTTGTCTCCATGCGTCTATTGCTGCCTCGGGCACCTTATGGCCGTTCTGCTGTGAGTCAAAGTTTTCGAATCGGACGAAAAACTGATAGTGAATTGTAACATTCAGGGCCACCTAATGACGATGGACCACGCAAATTGCGTCCCGATTCAATACATCGTCCTCCAGCCAAGTTGACTCCATGGGTCTATTGCTGCCTCGGGCACCTTATGGCCGTTCTGCTGTGAATCTAGATTATCGAATGGGACGAAAAACTGATAGTGAATTGTAACGTTCAGGGCCACCTAATGACGATGGATCACTCAAATTGCGTCCCGATTCAATACATCGTCCCCAGCCGACTTGTCTCCATGGGTCTATTGCTGCCTCGGGCACCTTATGGCCGTTCTGCTGTGAGTCTAGATTATCGAATGGGACGAAAAACTGATAGTGAATTGTAACGTTCAGGGCCCCCTAATGACAATGGAACACTCAAATTGCGTCCTGATTCAATACATCGTCCTCCAGCAGACTTGACTTCATGGGTCTATTGCTGCCTCGGGCAATTTATGGCCGTTCTGCTGTGAGTCAAAGATTTTCGAATCGGACGAAAAACTGATAGTGAATTGTAACTTTCAGGGCCACCTAATGACGATGGATCACTCAAATTGCGTCCGTATTCAATATATCGTCCTCCAGCAGACTTGTCTCCATGGGTCGATTGCTGCCTCGGGCACTTATGGCCGTTCTGCTGTGTCAAAGATTTTCGAATCGGACGAAAAACTGATAGTGATTTGTAACATTCAGGGCCACCTAATGACGATGGACCACACAAATTGCGTCCCGATTCAGTACATCGTCCACTAGCCGACTTGACTCCATGGGACTATTGCTGCCTCGGGCAGCTGTGAGTCTAGATTATAGAATGGGATGAAAAACTGATAGTGAATTGTAACGTTCAGGGCCACCTAATGACGATGGATCACTCAAATTGCGTCCCGATTCAATACATCGTCCTCCAGCAGACTTGTCTCCATGGGTCTATGGTGCCTCGGTCACCTTATGGCAGGCCTGCTGTGACTCAAAGATTTTCGAATCGGACGAAAAACTGATAGTGAATTGTAACGTTCAGGGCCTCCTAATGACGATGGAACACTCAAATTGCGTCCCGATTCAATACATCGTCCTCCAGCAGACTTGTCTCCATGCGTCTATTGCTGCCTCGGGCACCTTATGGCCGTTCTGCTGTGAGTCAAAGATTTTCGAATCGGACGAAAAAATGATAGTGAATTGTAACATTCAGGGCCACCTAATGACGATGGACCACGCAAATTGCGTCCCGATTCAATACATCGTCCTCCAGCCGAGTTGACTCCATGGTTCTATTGCTGCCTCGGGCACCTTATGGCCGTTCTGCTGTGAATCTAGATTATCGAATGGGACGAAAAACTGATAGTGAATTGTAACGTTCAGGGCCACCTAATGACGATGGCTCACTCAAATTGCGTCCCGATTCAATACATCGTCCCCAGCCGACTTGTCTCCATGGGTCTATTGCTGCCTCGGGCACCTTATGGCCGTTCTGCTGTGATTCTAGATTATCGAATGGGACGAAAAACTGATAGTGAATTGTAACGTTCAGGGCCACCTAATGACGATGGATCACTCAAATTGCGTCCTGATTCAATACATCGTCCTCCAGCAGACTTGACTTCATGGGTCTATTGCTGTCTCGGGCACCTTAGGGCCAATCTGCTGAGAGTCAAAGATTTTCGAATCGGACGAAAAACTGATAGTGAATTGTAACTTTCAGGGCCACCTAATGACGATGGATCACTCAAATTGCGTCCCTATTCAATACATCGTCCTCCAGCAAACTTGTCTCCATGGGTCGATTGCTGCCTCGGGCACCTTATGGCCGTTCTGCTGTGAGTCAAAGATTTTCGAATCGGACGAAAAACTGATAGTGATTTGTAACATTCAGGGCCACCTAATGACGATGGACCACACAAATTGCATCCCGATTCAGTACATCGTCCACTAGCCGACTTGACTCCATGGGACTATTGCTGCCTCGGGCAGCTGTGAGTCTAGATTATAGAATGGGATGAAAAACTGATAGTGAATTGTAACGTTCAGGGCCACCTAATGACGATGGATCACTCAAATTGCGTCCCGATTCAATACATCGTCCTCCAGCAGACTTGTCTCCATGGGTCTATTGCTGCCTCGGGCACCTTATGGCAGGCCTGATGTGACACAAAGATTTTTGAATCGGACGAAAAACTGATAGTGAATTGTAACGTTCAGGGCCTCCTAATGACGATGGAACACTCATATTGCGTCCCGATTCAATACAACGTCCTCCAGCAGACTTGTCTCCATGCGTCTATTGCTGCCTCGGGCACCTTATGGCCGTTCTGCTGTGAGTCAAAGATTTTCGAATCGGACGAAAAACTGATAGTGAATTGTAACGTTCAGGGCCACCTAATGACGATGGATCACTCAAGTTGCGTCCCGATTCATTACATCGTCCACTAACCGACTTGACTCCATGGGACTATTGCTGCCTCGGGCAGCTGTGAGTCTAGATTATAGAAAGGGATGAAAAACTGATAGTGAATTGTAACGTTCAGGGCCTCCTAATGACGATGGATCATTCAAATTGCGTCCCGATTCAATACATCGTCCTCAAGCAGACTTGTCTCCATGGGTCGATTGCTGCCTCGGGCACCTAATGGCCGTTCTGCTGTGAGTCAAAGATTTTCGAATCGGACGAAAAACTGATAGTGAATTGTAACATTCAGGGCCACCTAATGACGATGGACCACGCAAATTGCGTCCCGATTCAGTACATCGTCCACTAGCCGACTTGACTCCATGGGACTATTGCTGCCTCGGGCAGCTGTGAGTCTAGATTATAGAATGGGATGAAAAACTGATAGTGAATTGTAACGTTCAGGACCACCTAATGACGATGGATCACTCAAATTACGTCCCGATTCAATACATCGTCCTCCAGCAGACTTGTCTCCATGGGTCTATGGTGCCTCGGTCACCTTATGGCAGGCCTGCTGTGACTCAAAGATTTTCGAATCGGACGAAAAACTGATAGTGAATTGTAACGTTCAGGGCCTCCTAATGACGATGGAACACTCAAATTGCGTCCCGATTCAATACATCGTCCTCCAGCAGACTTGTCTCCATGCGTCTATTGCTGCCTCGGGCACCTTATGGCCGTTCTGCTGTGAGTCAAAGATTTTCGAATCGGACGAAAAAATGATAGTGAATTGTAACTTTCAGGGCCACCTAATGACGATGGATCACTCAAATTGCGTCCCGTTTCAATACATCGTCCTCCAGCAGACTTGTCTCCATGGGTCGATTGCTGCCTCGGGCACCTTATGGCCGTTCTGCTGTGAGTCAAAGATTTTCGAATCGGACGAAAAACTGATAGTGATTTGTAACATTCAGGGCCACCTAATGACGATGGACCACACAAATTGCATCCCGATTCAGTACATCGTCCACTAGCCGACTTGACTCCATGGGACTATTGCTGCCTCGGGCAGCTGTGAGTCTAGATTATAGAATGGGATGAAAAACTGATAGTGAATTGTAACGTTCAGGGCCACCTAATGACGATGGATCACTCAAATTGCGTCCCGATTCAATACATCGTCCTCCAGCAGACTTGTCTCCATGGGTCTATTGCTGCCTCGGGCACCTTATGGCAGGCCTGCTGTGACACAAAGATTTTCGAATCGGACGAAAAACTGATAGTGAATTGTAACGTTCAGGGCCTCCTAATGACGATGGAACACTCATATTACGTCCCGATTCAATACAACGTCCTCCAGCAGACTTGTCTCCATGCGTCTATTGCTGCCTCGGGCACCTTATGGCCGTTCTGCTGTGAGTCAAAGATTTTCGAATCGGACGAAAAACTGATAGTGAATTGTAACGTTCAGGGCCACCTAATGACGATGGATCACTCACGTTGCGTCCCGATTCATTACATCGTCCACTAACCGACTTGACTCCATGGGACTATTGCTGCCTCGGGCAGCTGTGAGTCTAGATTATAGAATGGGATGAAAAACTGATAGTGAATTGTAACGTTCAGGGCCTCCTAATGACGATGGATCATTCAAATTGCGTCCCGATTCAATACATCGTCCTCCAGCAGACTTGTCTCCATGGGTCGATTGCTGCCTCGGGCACCTAATGGCCGTTCTGCTGTGAGTCAAAGATTTTCGAATCGGACGAAAAACTGATAGTGAATTGTAACATTCAGGGCCACCTAATGACGATGGACCACGCAAATTGCGTCCCGATTCAATACATTGTCCTCCAGCCGAGTTGACTCCATGGGTCTATTGCTGCCTCGGGCACCTTATGGCCGTTCTGCTGTGAATCTAGATTATCGAATGGGACGAAAAACTGATAGTGAATTGTAACGTTAAGGGCCACCTAATGACGATGAATCACTCAAATTGCGTCCCGATTCAATACATCGTCCCCAGCCGACTTGTCTCCATGGGTCTATTGCTGCCTCGGGCACCTTATGGCCGTTCTGCTGTGAGTCTAGATTATCGAATGGGACGAAAAACTGATAGTGAATTGTAACGTTCAGGGCCACCTAATGACGATGGATCACTCAAATTGCGTCCTGATTCAATACATCGTCCTCCAGCAGACTTGACTTCATGGGTCTATTGCTGCCTCGGGCACCTTATGGCCGTTCTGCTGTGAGTCTAGATTATCGAATGGGACGAAAAACAGATAGTGAATTGTAACGTTCAGGGCCACCTAATGACGATGGATCACTCAAATTGCGTCCCGATTCATTACATCGTCCACTAACCGACTTGACTCCATGGGACTATTGCTGCCTCGGGCAGCTGTGAGTCTAGATTATAGAATGGGATGAAAAACTGATAGTGAATTGTAACGTTCAGGGCCTCCTAATGACGATGGATCATTCAAATTGCGTCCCGATTCAATACATCGTCCTCCAGCAGACTTGTCTCCATGGGTCGATTGCTGCCTCGGGCACCTAATGGCCGTTCTGCTGTGAGTCAAAGATTTTCGAATCGGACGAAAAACTGATAGTGAATTGTAACATTCAGGGCCACCTAATGACGATGGACCACGCAAATTGCGTCCCGATTCAATACATTGTCCTCCAGCCGAGTTGACTCCATGGGTCTATTGCTGCCTCGGGCACCTTATGGCCGTTTTGCTGTGAATCTAGATTATCGAATGGGACGAAAAACTGATAGTGAATTGTAACGTTAAGGGCCACCTAATGACGATGAATCACTCAAATTGCGTCCCGATACAATACATCGTCCCCAGCCGACTTGTCTCCATGGGTCTATTGCTGCCTCGGGCACCTTATGGCCGTTCTGCTGTGAGTCTAGATTATCGAATGGGACGAAAAACTGATAGTGAATTGTAACGTTCAGGGCCACCTAATGACGATGGATCACTCAAATTGCGTCCTGATTCAATACATCGTCCTTCAGCAGACTTGACTTCATGGGTCTATTGCTGCCTCGGGCACCTTATGGCCGTTCTGCTGTGAGTCTAGATTATCGAATGGGACGAAAAACTGATAGTGAATTGTAACGTTCAGGGCCACCTAATGACGATGGATCATTCAAATTGCGTCCTGATTCAATACATCGTCCTCCAGCAGACTTGCCTTCATGGGTCTATTGCTGCCTCGGGCACCTTATGGCCGTTCTGCTGTGAGTCAAAGATTTTCGAATCGGACGAAAAACTGATAGTGAATTGTAACGTTCAGGGCCTCCTAATGACGATGGAACACTCATATTGCGTCCCGATTCAATACAACGTCCTCCAGCAGACTTGTCTACATGCGTCTATTGCTGCCTCGGGCACCTTATGGCCGTTCTGCTGTGAGTCAAAGATTTTCGAATCGGACGAAAAACTGATAGTGAATTGTAACGTTCAGGGCCACCTAATGACGATGGATCACTCAAGTTGCGTCCCGATTCATTACATCGTCCACTAACCGACTTGACTCCATGGGACTATTGCTGCCTCGGGCAGCTGTGAGTCTAGATTATAGAATGGGATGAAAAACTGATAGTGAATTGTAACGTTCAGGGCCTCCTAATGACGATGGATCATTCAAATTGCGTCCCGATTCAATACATCGTCCTCCAGCAGACCTGTCTCCATGGGTCGATTGCTGCCTCGGGCACCTAATGGCTGTTCTGCTGTGAGTCAAAGATTTTCGAATCGGACGAAAAACTGATAGTGAATTGTAACATTCAGGGCCACCTAATGACGATGGACCACGCAAATTGCGTCCCGATTCAATACATTGTCCTCCAGCCGAGTTGACTTCATGGGTCTATTGCTGCCTCGGGCACCTTATGGCCGTTCTGCTGTGAATCTAGATTATCGAAAGGGACGAAAAACTGATAGTGAATTGTAACGTTAAGGGCCACCTAATGACGATGAATCACTCAAATTGCGTCCCGATTCAATACATCGTCCCCAGCCGACTTGTCTCCATGGGTCTATTGCTGCCTCGGGCACCTTATGGCCGTTCTGCTGTGAGTCTAGATTATCGAATGGGACGAAAAACTGATAGTGAATTGTAACGTTCAGGGCCACCTAATGACGATGGATCACTCAAATTGCGTCCTGATTCAATACATCGTCCTCCAGCAGACTTGACTTCATGGGTCTATTGCTGCCTCGGGCACCTTATGGCCGTTCTGCTGTGAGTCTAGATTATCGAATGGGACGAAAAACTGATAGTGAATTGTAACGTTCAGGGCCACCTAATGACGATGGATCATTCAAATTGCGTCCTGATTCAATACATCGTCCTCCAGCAGACTTGCCTTCATGGTTCTATTGCTGCCTCGGGCACCTTATGGCCGTTCTGCTGTGAGTCAAAGATTTTCGAATCGGACGAAAAACTGATAGTGAATTGTAACGTTCAGGGCCTCCTAATGACGATGGAACACTCATATTGCGTCCCGATTCAATACAACGTCCTCCAGCAGACTTGTCTCCATGCGTCTATTGCTGCCTCGGGCACCTTATGGCCGTTCTGCTGTGAGTCAAAGATTTTCGAATCGGACGAAAAACTGATAGTGAATTGTAACGTTCAGGGCCACCTAATGACGATGGATCACTCAAGTTGCGTCCCGATTCATTACATCGTCCACTAACCGACTTGACTCCATGGGACTATTGCTGCCTCGGGCAGCTGTGAGTCTAGATTATAGAATGGGATGAAAAACTGATAGTGAATTGTAACGTTCAGGGCCTCCTAATGACGATGGATCATTCAAATTGCGTCCCGATTCAATACATCGTCCTCCAGCAGACCTGTCTCCATGGGTCGATTGCTGCCTCGGGCACCTAATGGCCGTTCTGCTGTGAGTCAAAGATTTTCGAATCGGACGAAAAACTGATAGTGAATTGTAACATTCAGGGCCACCTAATGACGATGGACCACGCAAATTGCGTCCCGATTCAATACATTGTCCTCCAGCCGAGTTGACTCCATGGGTCTATTGCTGCCTCGGGCACCTTATGGCCGTTCTGCTGTGAATCTAGATTATCGAATGGGACGAAAAACTGATAGTGAATTGTAACGTTAAGGGCCACCTAATGACGATGAATCACTCAAATTGCGTCCCGATTCAATACATCGTCCCCAGCCGACTTGTCTCCATGGGTCTATTGCTGCCTCGGGCACCTTATGGCCGTTCTGCTGTGAGTCTAGATTATCGAATGGGACGAAAAACTGATAGTGAATTGTAACGGTCAGGGCCTCCTAATGACGATGGATCATTCAAATTGCGTCCTGATTCAATACATCGTCCTCCAGCAGACTTGACTTCATGGGTCTATTGCTGCCTCGGGCACCTTATGGCCGTTCTGCTGTGAGTCAAAGATTTTCGAATCGGACGAAAAACTGATAGTGAATTGTAACATTCAGGGCCACCTAATGACGATGGACCACGCAAATTGCGTCCCGATTCAATACATTGTCCTCCAGCCGAGTTGACTCCATGGGTCTATTGCTGCCTCGGGCACCTTATGGCCGTTCTGCTGTGAATCTAGATTATCGAATGGGACGAAAAACTGATAGTGAATTGTAACGTTAAGGGCCACCTAATGACGATGAATCACTCAAATTGCGTCCCGATTCAATACATCGTCCCCAGCCGACTTGTCTCCTTGGGTCTATTGCTGCCTCGGGCACCTTATGGCCGTTCTGCTGTGAGTCTAGATTATCGAATGGGACGAAAAACTGATAGTGAATTGTAACGTTCAGGGCCACCTAATGACGATGGATCACTCAAATTGCGTCCTGATTCAATACATCGTCCTCCAGCAGACTTGACTTCATGGGTCTATCGCTGCCTCGGGCACCTTATGGCCGTTCTGCTGTGAGTCTAGATTATCGAATGGGACGAAAAACTGATAGTGAATTGTAACGTTCAGGGCCACCTAATGACGATGGATCATTCAAATTGCGTCCTGATTCAATACAACGTCCTCCAGCAGACTTGCCTTCATGGGTCTATTGCTGCCTCGGGCACCTTATGGCCGTTCTGCTGTGAGTCAAAGATTTTCGAATCGGACGAAAAACTGATAGTGAATTGTAACGTTCAGGGCCTCCTAATGACGATGGAACACTCATATTGCGTCCCGATTCAATACAACGTCCTCCAGCAGACTTGTCTCCATGGGTCGATTGCTGCCTCGGGCACCTTATGGCCTTTCTGCTGTGTCAAAGATTTTCGAATCGGACGAAAAACTGATAGTGATTTGTAACATTCAGGGCCACCTAATGACGATGGACCACACAAATTGCGTCCCGATTCAGTACATCGTCCACTAGCCGACTTGACTCCATGGGACTATTGCTGCCTCGGGCAGCTGTGAGTCTAGATTATAGAATGGGATGAAAAACTGATAGTGAATTGTAACGTTCATGGCCACCTAATGACGATGGATCACTCAAATTGCGTCCCGATTCAATACATCGTCCTCCAGCAGACTTGTCTCCATGGGTCTATTGCTGCCTCGGGCACCTTATGGCAGGCCTGCTGTGACACAAAGATTTTCGAATCGGACGAAAAACTGATAGTGAATTGTAACGTTCAGGGCCTCCTAATGACGATGGAACACTCATATTGCGTCCCGATTCAATACAACGTCCTCCAGCAGACTTGTCTCCATGCGTCTATTGCTGCCTCGGGCACCTTATGGCCGTTCTGCTGTGAGTCAAAGATTTTCGAATCGGACGAAAAACTGATAGTGAATTGTAACGTTCAGGGCCACCTAATGACGATGGATCACTCAAGTTGCGTCCCGATTCATTACATCGTCCACTAACCGACTTGACTCCATGGGACTATTGCTGCCTCGGGCAGCTGTGAGTCTAGATTATAGAATGGGATGAAAAACTGATAGTGAATTGTAACGTTCAGGGCCTCCTAATGACGATGGATCATTCAAATTGCGTCCCGATTCAATACATCGTCCTCCAGCAGACCTGTCTCCATGGGTCGATTGCTGCCTCGGGCACCTAATGGCTGTTCTGCTGTGAGTCAAAGATTTTCGAATCGGACGAAAAACTGATAGTGAATTGTAACATTCAGGGCCACCTAATGACGATGGACCACGCAAATTGCGTCCCGATTCAATACATTGTCCTCCAGCCGAGTTGACTCCATGGGTCTATTGCTGCCTCGGGCACCTTATGGCCGTTCTGCTGTGAATCTAGATTATCGAATGGGACGAAAAACTGATAGTGAATTGTAACGTTAAGGGCCACCTAATGACGATGAATCACTCAAATTGCGTCCCGATTCAATACATCGTCCCCAGCCGACTTGTCTCCATGGGTCTATTGCTGCCTCGGGCACCTTATGGCCGTTCTGCTGTGAGTCTAGATTATCGAATGGGACGAAAAACTGATAGTGAATTGTAACGTTCAGGGCCACCTAATGACGATGGATCACTCAAATTGCGTCCTGATTCAATACATCGTCCTCCAGCAGACTTGACTTCATGGGTCTATTGCTGCCTCGGGCACCTTATGGCCGTTCTGCTGTGAGTCTAGATTATCGAATGGGACGAAAAACTGATAGTGAATTGTAACGTTCAGGGCCACCTAATGACGATGGATCATTCAAATTGCGTCCTGATTGAATACATCGTCCTCCAGCAGACTTGCCTTCATGGGTCTATTGCTGCCTCGGGCACCTTATGGCCGTTCTGCTGTGAGTCAAAGATTTTCGAATCGGACGAAAAACTGATAGTGAATTGTAACGTTCAGGGCCTCCTAATGACGATGGAACACTCATATTGCGTCCCGATTCAATACAACGTCCTCCAGCAGACTTGTCTCCATGCGTCTATTGCTGCCTCGGGCACCTTATGGCCGTTCTGCTGTGAGTCAAAGATTTTCGAATCGGACGAAAAACTGATAGTGAATTGTAACGTTCAGGGCCACCTAATGACGATGGATCACTCAAGTTGCGTCCCGATTCATTACATCGTCCACTAACCGACTTGACTCCATGGGACTATTGCTGCCTCGGGCAGCTGTGAGTCTAGATTATAGAATGGGATGAAAAACTGATAGTGAATTGTAACGTTCAGGGCCTCCTAATGACGATGGATCATTCAAATTGCGTCCCGATTCAATACATCGTCCTCCAGCAGACCTGTCTCCATGGGTCGATTGCTGCCTCGGGCACCTAATGGCCGTTCTGCTGTGAGTCAAAGATTTTCGAATCGGACGAAAAACTGATAGTGAATTGTAACATTCAGGGCCACCTAATGACGATGGACCACGCAAATTGCGTCCCGATTCAATACATTGTCCTCCAGCCGAGTTGACTCCATGGGTCTATTGCTGCCTCGGGCACCTTATGGCCGTTCTGCTGTGAATCTAGATTATCGAATGGGACGAAAAACTGATAGTGAATTGTAACGTTAAGGGCCACCTAATGACGATGAATCACTCAAATTGCGTCCCGATTCAATACATCGTCCCCAGCCGACTTGTCTCCATGGGTCTATTGCTGCCTCGGGCACCTTATGGCCGTTCTGCTGTGAGTCTAGATTATCGAATGGGACGAAAAACTGATAGTGAATTGTAACGGTCAGGGCCTCCTAATGACGATGGATCATTCAAATTGCGTCCTGATTCAATACATCGTCCTCCAGCAGACTTGACTTCACGGGTCTATTGCTGCCTCGGGCACCTTATGGCCGTTCTGCTGTGAGTCAAAGATTTTCGAATCGGACGAAAAACTGATAGTGAATTGTAACATTCAGGGCCACCTAATGACGATGGACCACGCAAATTGCGTCCCGATTCAATACATTGTCCTCCAGCCGAGTTGACTCCATGGGTCTATTGCTGCCTCGGGCACCTTATGGCCGTTCTGCTGTGAATCTAGATTATCGAATGGGACGAAAAACTGATAGTGAATTGTAACGTTAAGGGCCACCTAATGACGATGAATCACTCAAATTGCGTCCCGATTCAATACATCGTCCCCAGCCGACTTGTCTCCTTGGGTCTATTGCTGCCTCGGGCACCTTATGGCCGTTCTGCTGTGAGTCTAGATTATCGAATGGGACGAAAAACTGATAGTGAATTGTAACGTTCAGGGCCACCTAATGACGATGGATCACTCAAATTGCGTCCTGATTCAATACATCGTCCTCCAGCAGACTTGACTTCATGGGTCTATCGCTGCCTCGGGCACCTTATGGCCGTTCTGCTGTGAGTCTAGATTATCGAATGGGACGAAAAACTGATAGTGAATTGTAACGTTCAGGGCCACCTAATGACGATGGATCATTCAAATTGCGTCCTGATTCAATACATCGTCCTCCAGCAGACTTGCCTTCATGGGTCTATTGCTGCCTCGGGCACCTTATGGCCGTTCTGCTGTGAGTCAAAGATTTTCGAATCGGACGAAAAACTGATAGTGAATTGTAACGTTCAGGGCCTCCTAATGACGATGGAACACTCATATTGCGTCCCGATTCAATACAACGTCCTCCAGCAGACTTGTCTCCATGGGTCGATTGCTGCCTCGGGCACCTTATGGCCTTTCTGCTGTGTCAAAGATTTTCGAATCGGACGAAAAACTGATAGTGATTTGTAACATTCAGGGCCACCTAATGACGATGGACCACACAAATTGCGTCCCGATTCAGTACATCGTCCACTAGCCGACTTGACTCCATGGGACTATTGCTGCCTCGGGCAGCTGTGAGTCTAGATTATAGAATGGGATGAAAAACTGATAGTGAATTGTAACGTTCAGGGCCACCTAATGACGATGGATCACTCAAATTGCGTCCCGATTCAATACATCGTCCTCCAGCAGACTTGTCTCCATGGGTCTATTGCTGCCTCGGGCACCTTATGGCAGGCCTGCTGTGACACAAAGATTTTCGAATCGGACGAAAAACTGATAGTGAATTGTAACGTTCAGGGCCTCCTAATGACGATGGAACACTCATATTGCGTCCCGATTCAATACAACGTCCTCCAGCAGACTTGTCTCCATGCGTCTATTGCTGCCTCGGGCACCTTATGGCCGTTCTGCTGTGAGTCAAAGATTTTCGAATCGGACGAAAAACTGATAGTGAATTGTAACGTTCAGGGCCACCTAATGACGATGGATCACTCAAGTTGCGTCCCGATTCATTACATCGTCCACTAACCGACTTGACTCCATGGGACTATTGCTGCCTCGGGCAGCTGTGAGTCTAGATTATAGAATGGGATGAAAAACTGATAGTGAATTGTAACGTTCAGGGCCTCCTAATGACGATGGATCATTCAAATTGCGTCCCGATTCAATACATCGTCCTCCAGCAGACTTGTCTCCATGGGTCGATTGCTGCCTCGGGCACCTAATGGCCGTTCTGCTGTGAGTCAAAGATTTTCGAATCGGACGAAAAACTGATAGTGAATTGTAACATTCAGGGCCACCTAATGACGATGGACCACGCAAATTGCGTCCCGATTCAATACATTGTCCTCCAGCCGAGTTGACTCCATGGGTCTATTGCTGCCTCGGGCACCTTATGGCCGTTCTGCTGTGAATCTAGATTATCGAATGGGACGAAAAACTGATAGTGAATTGTAACGTTAAGGGCCACCTAATGACGATGAATCACTCAAATTGCGTCCCGATTCAATACATCGTCCCCAGCCGACTTGTCTCCATGGGTCTATTGCTGCCTCGGGCACCTTATGGCCGTTCTGCTGTGAGTCTAGATTATCGAATGGGACGAAAAACTGATAGTGAATTGTAACGTTCAGGGCCACCTAATGACGATGGATCACTCAAATTGCGTCCTGATTCAATACCTCGTCCTCCAGCAGACTTGACTTCATGGGTCTATTGCTGCCTCGGGCACCTTATGGCCGTTCTGCTGTGAGTCTAGATTATCGAATGGGACGAAAAACTGATAGTGAATTGTAACGTTCAGGGCCACCTAATGACGATGGATCATTCAAATTGCGTCCTGATTCAATACATCGTCCTCCAGCAGACTTGCCTTCATGGGTCTATTGCTGCCTCGGGCACCTTATGGCCGTTCTGCTGTGAGTCAAAGATTTTCGAATCGGACGAAAAACTGATAGTGAATTGTAACGTTCAGGGCCTCCTAATGACGATGGAACACTCATATTGCGTCCCGATTCAATACAACGTCCTCCAGCAGACTTGTCTCCATGCGTCTATTGCTGCCTCGGGCACCTTATGGCCGTTCTGCTGTGAGTCAAAGATTTTCGAATCGGACGAAAAACTGATAGTGAATTGTAACGTTCAGGGCCACCTAATGACGATGGATCACTCAAGTTGCGTCCCGATTCATTACATCGTCCACTAACCGACTTGACTCCATGGGACTATTGCTGCCTCGGGCAGCTGTGAGTCTAGATTATAGAATGGGATGAAAAACTGATAGTGAATTGTAACGTTCAGGGCCTCCTAATGACGATGGATCATTCAAATTGCGTCCCGATTCAATACATCGTCCTCCAGCAGACTTGTCTCCGTGGGTCTATTGCTGCCTCGGGCACCTTATGGCCGTTCTGCTGTGAATCTAGATTATCGAATGGGACGAAAAACTGATAGTGAATTGTAACAATAAGGGCCACCTAATGACGATGAATCACTCAAATTGCGTCCCGATTCAATACATCGTCCCCAGCCGACTTGTCTCCATGGGTCTATTGCTGCCTCGGGCACCTTATGGCCGTTCTGCTGTGAGTCTAGATTATCGAATGGGACGAAAAACTGATAGTGAATTGTAACGGTCAGGGCCTCCTAATGACGATGGATCATTCAAATTGCGTCCTGATTCAATACATCGTCCTCCAGCAGACTTGACTTCATGGGTCTATTGCTGCCTCGGGCACCTTATGGCCGTTCTGCTGTGAGTCAAAGATTTTCGAATCGGACGAAAAACTGATAGTGAATTGTAACATTCAGGGCCACCTAATGACGATGGACCACGCAAATTGCGTCCCGATTCAATACATTGTCCTCCAGCCGAGTTGACTCCATGGGTCTATTGCTGCCTCGGGCACCTTATGGCCGTTCTGCTGTGAATCTAGATTATCGAATGGGACGAAAAACTGATAGTGAATTGTAACGTTAAGGGCCACCTAATGACGATGAATCACTCAAATTGCGTCCCGATTAAATACATCGTCCCCAGCCGACTTGTCTCCATGGGTCTATTGCTGCCTCGGGCACCTTATGGCCGTTCTGCTGTGAGTCTAGATTATCGAATGGGACGAAAAACTGATAGTGAATTGTAACGTTCAGGGCCACCTAATGACGATGGATCATTCAAATTGCGTCCTGATTCAATACATCGTCCTCCAGCAGACTTGACTTCATGGGTCTATTGCTGCCTCGGGCACCTTATGGCCGTTCTGCTGTGAGTCAAAGATTTTCGAATCGGACGAAAAACTGATAGTGAATTGTAACTTTCAGGGCCACCTAATGACGATGGATCACTCAAATTGCGTCCCGATTCAGTACATCGTCCACTAGCCGACTTGACTCCATGGGACTATTGCTGCCTCGGGCAGCTGTGAGTCTAGATTATAGAATGGGATGAAAAACTGATAGTGAATTGTAACGTTCAGGGCCACCTAATGACGATGGATCACTCAAATTGCGTCCCGATTCAATACATCGTCCTCCAGGAGACTTGTCTCCATGGGTCTATTGCTGCCTCGGGCACCTTATGGCAGGCGTGCTGTAACTCAAAGATTTTCGAATCGGACGAAAAACTGATAGTGATTTGTAACGTTCAGGGCCTCCTAATGACGATGGAACACTCAAATTGCGTCCCGATTCAATACATCGTCCTCCAGCAGACTTGTCTCCATGCGGCTATTGCTGCCTCGGGCACCTTATGGCTGTTCTGCTGTGAGTCAAAGATTTTCGAATCGGACGAAAAACTGATAGTGAATTGTAACGTTCAGGGCCACCTAATGACGATGGATCACTCAAATTGCGTCCCGATTCAATACATCGTCCACTAGCCGACTTGACTCCATGGGACTATTGCTGCCTCGGGCAGCTGTGAGTCTAGATTATAGAATGGGATGAAAAACTGATGGTGAATTGTAACGTTCAGGGCCTCCTAATGACGATGGATCACTCAAATTGCGTCCCGATTCAATACATCGTCCTCCAGCAGACTTGTCTCCATGGGTCGATTGCTGCCTCGGGCACCTAATGGAAGTTCTGCTGTGAGTCAAAGATTTTCGATTCGGACGAAAAACTGATAGTGAATTGTAACATTCAGGGCCACCTAATGACGATGGACCACGCAAATTGCGTCCCGATTCAATACATTGTCCTCCAGCCGAGTTGACTCCATGGGTCTATTGCTGCCTCGGGCACCTTATGGCCGTTCTGCTGTGAATCTAGATTATCGAATGGGACGAAAAACTGATAGTGAATTGTAACGTTAAGGGCCACCTAATGACGATGGATCACTCAAATTGCGTCCCGATTCAATACATCGTCCCCAGCCGACTTGTCTCCATGGGTCTATTGCTGCCTCGGGCACCTTATGGCCGTTCTGCTGTGAGTCTAGATTATCGAATGGGACGAAAAACTGATAGTGAATTGTAACGTTCAGGGCCACCTAATGACGATGGATCACTCAAATTGCGTCCTGATTCAATACATCGTCCTCCAGCAGACTTGCCATTATGGGTCTATTGCTGCCTCGGGCACCTTATGGCCGTTCTGCTGTGAGTCAAAGTTTTTCGAATCGGGCGAAAAACTGATAGTGAATTGTAACTTTCAGGGCCACCTAATGACGATGGACCACGCAAATTGCGTCCCGATTCAATACATCGTCCTCCAGCCGAGTTGACTCCAAGGGTCTATTGCTGCCTCGGGCACCTTATGGCCGTTCTGCTGTGAATCTAGATTATCGAATGGGACGAAAAACTGATAGTGAATTGTAACGTTCAGGGCCACCTAATGACGATGGATCACTCAAATTGCGTCCCGATTCAATACATCGTCCCCAGCCGACTTGTCTCCATGGGTCTATTGCTGCCTCGGGCACCTTATGGCCGTTCTGCTGTGAGTCTAGATTATCGAATGGGACGAAAAACTGATAGTGAATTGTAACGTTCAGGGCCACCTAATGACGATGGATCACTCAAATTGCGTCCTGATCCAATACATCGTCCTCCAGCAGACTTGACTTCATGGGTCTATTGCTGCCTCGGGCACCTTATGGCCGTTCTGCTGTGAGTCAAAGATTTTCGAATCGGACGAAAAACTGATAGTGAATTGTAACTTTCAGGGCCACCTAATGACGATGGATCACTCAAATTGCGTCCCGATTCAATACATCGTCCTCCAGCAGACTTGTCTCCATGGGTCGATTGCTGCCTCGGGCACCTTATGGCCGTTCTGCTGTGAGTCAAAGATTTTCGAATCGGACAAAAAACTGATAGTGATTTGTAACATTCAGGGCCACCTAATGACGATGGACAACACAAATTGCGTCCCGATTCAGTACATCGTCCACTAGCCGACTTGACTCCTTGGGACTATTGCTTCCTCGGGCACCTTATGGCCGTTCTGCTGTGAGTCTAGATTATAGAATGGGATGAAAAACTGATAGTGAATTGTAACGTTCAGGGCCACCTAATAACGATGGATCACTCAAATTGCGTCCCGATTCAATACATCGTCCTCCAGCAGACTTGTCTCCTTGGGTCTATTGCTGCCTCGGGCACCTTATGGCAGGCCTGCTGTGACTCAAAGATTTTCGAATCGGACGAAAAACTGATAGTGAATTGTAACTTTCAGGGCCACCTAATGACGATGGATCACTCAAACTGCGTCCCGATTCAATACATCGTCCTCCAGCAGACTTGTCTCCATGGGTCGATTGCTGCCTCGGGCACCTTATGGCCGTTCTGCTGTGAGTCAAAGATTTTCGAATCGGACGAAAAACTGATAGTGATTTGTAACATTCAGGGCCACCTAATGACGATGGACCACGCAAATTGCGTCCCGATTCAATACATTGTCCTCCAGCCGAGTTGACTCCATGGGTCTATTGCTGCCTAGGGCACCTTATGGCCGTTCTGCTGTGAATCTAGATTATCGAATGGGACGAAAAACTGATAGTGAATTGTAACGTTAAGGGCCACCTAATGACGATGGATCACTCAAATTGCGTCCCGATTCAATACATCGTCCCCAGCCCACTTGTCTCCATGGGTCTATTGCTGCCTCGGGCACCTTATGGCCGTTGTGCTGTGAGTCTAGATTATCGAATGGGACGAAAAACTGATAGTGAATTGTAACGTTCAGGGCCACCTAATGACGATGGATCACTCAAATTGCGTCCTGATTCAATACATCGTCCTCCAGCAGACTTGACTTCATGGGTCTATTGCTGCCTCGGGCACCTTATGGCCTTTCTGCTGTGAGTCAAAGATTTTCGAATCGGACGAAAAACTGATAGTGAATTGTAACTTTCAGGGCCACCTAATGACGATGGATCACTCAAATTGCGTCCCGATTCAATACATCGTCCTCCAGCAGACTTGTCTCCATGGGTCGATTGCTGCCTCGGGCACCTTATGGCCGTTCTGCTGTGTCAAAGATTTTCGAATCGGACGAAAAACTGATAGTGATTTGTAACATTCAGGGCCACCTAATGACGATGGACCACACAAATTGCGTCCCGATTCAGTACATCGTCCACTAGCCGACTTGACTCCATGGGACTATTGCTGCCTCGGGCAGCTGTGAGTCTAGATTATAGAATGGGATGAAAAACTGATAGTGAATTGTAACGTTCAGGGCCACCTAATGACGATGGATCACTCAAATTGCGTCCCGATTCAATACATCGTCCTCCAGCAGACTTGTCTCCTTGGGTCTATTGCTGCCTCGGGCACCTTATGGCAGGCCTGCTGTGACTCAAAGATTTTCGAATCGGACGAAAAACTGATAGTGAATTGTAACGTTCAGGGCCTCCTAATGACGATGGAACACTCAAATTGCGTCCCGATTCAATACATCGTCCTCCAGCAGACTTGTCTCCATGGGTCGATTGCTGCCTCGGGCACCTTATGGCCGTTCTGCTGTGAGTCAAAGATTTTCGAATCGGACGAAAAACTGATAGTGAATTGTAACGTTCAGTTCCACCTAATGACGATGGATCACTCAAATTGCGTCCCGATTCAATACATCGTCCACTAGCCGACTTGACTCCATGGGACTATTGCTGCCTCGGGCAGCTGTGAGTGTAGTTTATAGAGTGGGATGAAAAACTGATAGTGAATTGTAACGTTCAGGGGCTCCTAATGACGATGGATCACTCAAATTGCGTCCCGATTCAATACATCGTCCTCCAGCACTCTTGTCTCCATGGGTCGATTGCTGCCTCGGGCACCTAATGGCCGTTCTGCTGTGAGTCAAAGATTTTCGAATCGGACGAAAAACTGATAGTGAATTGTAACGTTCAGTTCCACCTAATGACGATGGATCACTCAAATTGCGTCCCGATTCAATACATCGTCCACTAGCCGACTTGACTCCATGGGACTATTGCTGCCTCGGGCAGCTGTGAGTGTAGTTTATAGAATGGGATGAAAAACTGATAGTGAATTGTAACGTTCAGGGCCACCTAATAACGATGGATCACTCAAATTGCGTCCCGATTCAATACATCGTCCTCCAGCAGACTTGTCTCCTTGGGTCTATTGCTGCCTCGGGCACCTTATGGCAGGCCTGCTGTGACTCAAAGATTTTCGAATCGGACGAAAAACTGATAGTGAATTGTAACTTTCAGGGCCACCTAATGACGATGGATCACTCAAACTGCGTCCCGATTCAATACATCGTCCTCCAGCAGACTTGTCTCCATGGGTCGATTGCTGCCTCGGGCACCTTATGGCCGTTCTGCTGTGAGTCAAAGATTTTCGAATCGGACGAAAAACTGATAGTGATTTGTAACATTCAGGGCCACCTAATGACGATGGACCACGCAAATTGCGTCCCGATTCAATACATTGTCCTCCAGCCGAGTTGACTCCATGGGTCTATTGCTGCCTAGGGCACCTTATGGCCGTTCTGCTGTGAATCTAGATTATCGAATGGGACGAAAAACTGATAGTGAATTGTAACGTTAAGGGCCACCTAATGACGATGGATCACTCAAATTGCGTCCCGATTCAATACATCGTCCCCAGCCCACTTGTCTCCATGGGTCTATTGCTGCCTCGGGCACCTTATGGCCGTTGTGCTGTGAGTCTAGATTATCGAATGGGACGAAAAACTGATAGTGAATTGTAACGTTCAGGGCCACCTAATGACGATGGATCACTCAAATTGCGTCCTGATTCAATACATCGTCCTCCAGCAGACTTGACTTCATGGGTCTATTGCTGCCTCGGGCACCTTATGGCCTTTCTGCTGTGAGTCAAAGATTTTCGAATCGGACGAAAAACTGATAGTGAATTGTAACTTTCAGGGCCACCTAATGACGATGGATCACTCAAATTGCGTCCCGATTCAATACATCGTCCTCCAGCAGACTTGTCTCCATGGGTCGATTGCTGCCTCGGGCACCTTATGGCCGTTCTGCTGTGTCAAAGATTTTCGAATCGGACGAAAAACTGATAGTGATTTGTAACATTCAGGGCCACCTAATGACGATGGACCACACAAATTGCGTCCCGATTCAGTACATCGTCCACTAGCCGACTTGACTCCATGGGACTATTGCTGCCTCGGGCAGCTGTGAGTCTAGATTATAGAATGGGATGAAAAACTGATAGTGAATTGTAACGTTCAGGGCCACCTAATGACGATGGATCACTCAAATTGCGTCCCGATTCAATACATCGTCCTCCAGCAGACTTGTCTCCTTGGGTCTATTGCTGCCTCGGGCACCTTATGGCAGGCCTGCTGTGACTCAAAGATTTTCGAATCGGACGAAAAACTGATAGTGAATTGTAACGTTCAGGGCCTCCTAATGACGATGGAACACTCAAATTGCGTCCCGATTCAATACATCGTCCTCCAGCAGACTTGTCTCCATGGGTCGATTGCTGCCTCGGGCACCTTATGGCCGTTCTGCTGTGAGTCAAAGATTTTCGAATCGGACGAAAAACTGATAGTGAATTGTAACGTTCAGTTCCACCTAATGACGATGGATCACTCAAATTGCGTCCCGATTCAATACATCGTCCTCCAGCAGACTTGTCTCCTTGGGTCTATTGCTGCCTCGGGCACCTTATGGCAGGCCTGCTGTGACTCAAAGATTTTCGAATCGGACGAAAAACTGATAGTGAATTGTAACTTTCAGGGCCACCTAATGACGATGGATCACTCAAACTGCGTCCCGATTCAATACATCGTCCTCCAGCAGACTTGTCTCCATGGGTCGATTGCTGCCTCGGGCACCTTATGGCCGTTCTGCTGTGAGTCAAAGATTTTCGAATCGGACGAAAAACTGATAGTGATTTGTAACATTCAGGGCCACCTAATGACGATGGACCACGCAAATTGCGTCCCGATTCAATACATTGTCCTCCAGCCGAGTTGACTCCATGGGTCTATTGCTGCCTAGGGCACCTTATGGCCGTTCTGCTGTGAATCTAGATTATCGAATGGGACGAAAAACTGATAGTGAATTGTAACGTTAAGGGCCACCTAATGACGATGGATCACTCAAATTGCGTCCCGATTCAATACATCGTCCCCAGCCCACTTGTCTCCATGGGTCTATTGCTGCCTCGGGCACCTTATGGCCGTTGTGCTGTGAGTCTAGATTATCGAATGGGACGAAAAACTGATAGTGAATTGTAACGTTCAGGGCCACCTAATGACGATGGATCACTCAAATTGCGTCCTGATTCAATACATCGTCCTCCAGCAGACTTGACTTCATGGGTCTATTGCTGCCTCGGGCACCTTATGGCCTTTCTGCTGTGAGTCAAAGATTTTCGAATCGGACGAAAAACTGATAGTGAATTGTAACTTTCAGGGCCACCTAATGACGATGGATCACTCAAATTGCGTCCCGATTCAATACATCGTCCTCCAGCAGACTTGTCTCCATGGGTCGATTGCTGCCTCGGGCACCTTATGGCCGTTCTGCTGTGTCAAAGATTTTCGAATCGGACGAAAAACTGATAGTGATTTGTAACATTCAGGGCCACCTAATGACGATGGACCACACAAATTGCGTCCCGATTCAGTACATCGTCCACTAGCCGACTTGACTCCATGGGACTATTGCTGCCTCGGGCAGCTGTGAGTCTAGATTATAGAATGGGATGAAAAACTGATAGTGAATTGTAACGTTCAGGGCCACCTAATGACGATGGATCACTCAAATTGCGTCCCGATTCAATACATCGTCCTCCAGCAGACTTGTCTCCTTGGGTCTATTGCTGCCTCGGGCACCTTATGGCAGGCCTGCTGTGACTCAAAGATTTTCGAATCGGACGAAAAACTGATAGTGAATTGTAACGTTCAGGGCCTCCTAATGACGATGGAACACTCAAATTGCGTCCCGATTCAATACATCGTCCTCCAGCAGACTTGTCTCCATGGGTCGATTGCTGCCTCGGGCACCTTATGGCCGTTCTGCTGTGAGTCAAAGATTTTCGAATCGGACGAAAAACTGATAGTGAATTGTAACGTTCAGTTCCACCTAATGACGATGGATCACTCAAATTGCGTCCCGATTCAATACATCGTCCACTAGCCGACTTGACTCCATGGGACTATTGCTGCCTCGGGCAGCTGTGAGTGTAGTTTATAGAATGGGATGAAAAACTGATAGTGAATTGTAACGTTCAGGGGCTCCTAATGACGATGGACCACGCAAATTGCGTCCCGATTCAATACATTGTCCTCCAGCCGAGTTGACTGCCTAGGGCACCTTATGGCCGTTCAGCTGTGAATCTAGATTATCGAATGGGACGAAAAACTGATAGTGAATTGTAACGTTAAGGGCCACCTAATGACGATGGATCACTCAAATTGCGTCCCGATTCAATACATCGTCCGCAGCCCACTTGTCTACATGGGTCTATTGCTGCCTCGGGCACCTTATGGCCGTTCTGCTGTGAGTCTAGATTATCGAATGGGACGAAAAACTGATAGTGAATTGCAACGTTCAGGGCCACCTAATGACGATGGATCACTCAAATTGCGTCCTGATTCAATACATCGTCCTCCAGCAGACTTGACTTCATGGGTCTATTGCTGCCTCGGGCACCTTAAGGCCTTTCTGCTGTGAGTCAAAGATTTTCGAATCGGACGAAAAACTGATAGTGAATTGTAACTTTCAGGGCCACCTAATGACGATGGATCACTCAAATTGCGTCCCGATTCAATACATCGTCCTCCAGCAGACTTGTCTCCATGGGTCGATTGCTGCCTCGGGCACCTTATGGCCGTTCTGCTGTGTCAAAGATTTTCGATTCGGACGAAAAACTGATAGTGATTTGTAACATTCAGGGCCACCTAATGACGATGGACCTCACAAATTGCGTCCCGATTCAGTACATCGTCCACTAGCTGACTTGACTCCATGGTACTATTGCTGCCTCGGGCAGCTGTGAGTCTAGATTATAGAATGGGATGAAAAACTGATAGTGAATTGTAACGTTAAGGGCCACCTAATGACGATGGATCACTCAAATTGCGTCCCGATTCAATACATCGTCCGCAGCCCACTTGTCTACATGGGTCTATTGCTGCCTCGGGCACCTTATGGCCGTTCTGCTGTGAGTCTAGATTATCGAATGGGACGAAAAACTGATAGTGAATTGCAACGTTCAGGGCCACCTAATGACGATGGATCACTCAAATTGCGTCCTGATTCAATACATCGTCCTCCAGCAGACTTGACTTCATGGGTCTATTGCTGCCTCGGGCACCTTAAGGCCTTTCTGCTGTGAGTCAAAGATTTTCGAATCGGACGAAAAACTGATAGTGAATTGTAACTTTCAGGGCCACCTAATGACGATGGATCACTCAAATTGCGTCCCGATTCAATACATCGTCCTCCAGCAGACTTGTCTCCATGGGTCGATTGCTGCCTCGGGCACCTTATGGCCGTTCTGCTGTGTCAAAGATTTTCGAATCGGACGAAAAACTGATAGTGAATTGTAACTTTCAGGGCCACCTAATGACGATGGATCACTCAAATTGCGTCCCGATTCAATACATCGTCCTCCAGCAGACTTGTCTCCATGGGTCGATTGCTGCCTCGGGCACCTTATGGCCGTTCTGCTGTGAGTCAAAGATTTTCGAATCGGACAAAAAACTGATAGTGATTTGTAACATTCAGGGCCACCTAATGACGATGGACAACACAAATTGCGTCCCGATTCAGTACATCGTCCACTAGCCGACTTGACTCCTTGGGACTATTGCTTCCTCGGGCACCTTATGGCCGTTCTGCTGTGAGTCTAGATTATAGAATGGGATGAAAAACTGATAGTGAATTGTAACGTTCAGGGCCACCTAATAACGATGGATCACTCAAATTGCGTCCCGATTCAATACATCGTCCTCCAGCAGACTTGTCTCCTTGGGTCTATTGCTGCCTCGGGCACCTTATGGCAGGCCTGCTGTGACTCAAAGATTTTCGAATCGGACGAAAAACTGATAGTGAATTGTAACTTTCAGGGCCACCTAATGACGATGGATCACTCAAACTGCGTCCCGATTCAATACATCGTCCTCCAGCAGACTTGTCTCCATGGGTCGATTGCTGCCTCGGGCACCTTATGGCCGTTCTGCTGTGAGTCAAAGATTTTCGAATCGGACGAAAAACTGATAGTGATTTGTAACATTCAGGGCCACCTAATGACGATGGACCACGCAAATTGCGTCCCGATTCAATACATTGTCCTCCAGCCGAGTTGACTCCATGGGTCTATTGCTGCCTAGGGCACCTTATGGCCGTTCTGCTGTGAATCTAGATTATCGAATGGGACGAAAAACTGATAGTGAATTGTAACGTTAAGGGCCACCTAATGACGATGGATCACTCAAATTGCGTCCCGATTCAATACATCGTCCCCAGCCCACTTGTCTCCATGGGTCTATTGCTGCCTCGGGCACCTTATGGCCGTTGTGCTGTGAGTCTAGATTATCGAATGGGACGAAAAACTGATAGTGAATTGTAACGTTCAGGGCCACCTAATGACGATGGATCACTCAAATTGCGTCCTGATTCAATACATCGTCCTCCAGCAGACTTGACTTCATGGGTCTATTGCTGCCTCGGGCACCTTATGGCCTTTCTGCTGTGAGTCAAAGATTTTCGAATCGGACGAAAAACTGATAGTGAATTGTAACTTTCAGGGCCACCTAATGACGATGGATCACTCAAATTGCGTCCCGATTCAATACATCGTCCTCCAGCAGACTTGTCTCCATGGGTCGATTGCTGCCTCGGGCACCTTATGGCCGTTCTGCTGTGTCAAAGATTTTCGAATCGGACGAAAAACTGATAGTGATTTGTAACATTCAGGGCCACCTAATGACGATGGACCACACAAATTGCGTCCCGATTCAGTACATCGTCCACTAGCCGACTTGACTCCATGGGACTATTGCTGCCTCGGGCAGCTGTGAGTCTAGATTATAGAATGGGATGAAAAACTGATAGTGAATTGTAACGTTCAGGGCCACCTAATGACGATGGATCACTCAAATTGCGTCCCGATTCAATACATCGTCCTCCAGCAGACTTGTCTCCTTGGGTCTATTGCTGCCTCGGGCACCTTATGGCAGGCCTGCTGTGACTCAAAGATTTTCGAATCGGACGAAAAACTGATAGTGAATTGTAACGTTCAGGGCCTCCTAATGACGATGGAACACTCAAATTGCGTCCCGATTCAATACATCGTCCTCCAGCAGACTTGTCTCCATGGGTCGATTGCTGCCTCGGGCACCTTATGGCCGTTCTGCTGTGAGTCAAAGATTTTCGAATCGGACGAAAAACTGATAGTGAATTGTAACGTTCAGTTCCACCTAATGACGATGGATCACTCAAATTGCGTCCCGATTCAATACATCGTCCACTAGCCGACTTGACTCCATGGGACTATTGCTGCCTCGGGCAGCTGTGAGTGTAGTTTATAGAATGGGATGAAAAACTGATAGTGAATTGTAACGTTCAGGGGCTCCTAATGACGATGGATCACTCAAATTGCGTCCCGATTCAATACATCGTCCTCCAGCACTCTTGTCTCCATGGGTCGATTGCTGCCTCGGGCACCTAATGGCCGTTCTGCTGTGAGTCAAAGATTTTCGAATCGGACGAAAAACTGATAGTGAATTGTAACATTCAGGGCCACCTAATGACGATGGACCACGCAAATTGCGTCCCGATTCAATACATTGTCCTCCAGCCGAGTTGACTGCCTAGGGCACCTTATGGCCGTTCAGCTGTGAATCTAGATTATCGAATGGGACGAAAAACTGATAGTGAATTGTAACGTTAAGGGCCACCTAATGACGATGGATCACTCAAATTGCGTCCCGATTCAATACATCGTCCGCAGCCCACTTGTCTACATGGGTCTATTGCTGCCTCGGGCACCTTATGGCCGTTCTGCTGTGAGTCTAGATTATCGAATGGGACGAAAAACTGATAGTGAATTGCAACGTTCAGGGCCACCTAATGACGATGGATCACTCAAATTGCGTCCTGATTCAATACATCGTCCTCCAGCAGACTTGACTTCATGGGTCTATTGCTGCCTCGGGCACCTTAAGGCCTTTCTGCTGTGAGTCAAAGATTTTCGAATCGGACGAAAAACTGATAGTGAATTGTAACTTTCAGGGCCACCTAATGACGATGGATCACTCAAATTGCGTCCCGATTCAATACATCGTCCTCCAGCAGACTTGTCTCCATGGGTCGATTGCTGCCTCGGGCACCTTATGGCCGTTCTGCTGTGTCAAAGATTTTCGATTCGGACGAAAAACTGATAGTGATTTGTAACATTCAGGGCCACCTAATGACGATGGACCTCACAAATTGCGTCCCGATTCAGTACATCGTCCACTAGCTGACTTGACTCCATGGTACTATTGCTGCCTCGGGCAGCTGTGAGTCTAGATTATAGAATGGGATGAAAAACTGATAGTGAATTGTGACGTTCAGGGCCACCTAATGACGATGGATCACTCTAATTGCGTCCCGATTCAATACATCGTCCTCCAGGAGACTTGTCTCCATGGGTCTATTGATGCCTCGGGCACCTTATGGCAGGCCTGCTGTGACTCAAAGATTTTCGAATCGGACGAAAAACTGATAGTGAACTGTAACGTTCAGGGCCTCCTAATGACGATGGATCACTCAAATTGGGTCCCGATTCAATACATCGTCCTCCAGCAGACTTGTCTCCATGCGTCTTTTGCTGCCTCGGGCACCTTATGGCCGTTCTGCTGTGAGTCAAAGGTTTTCGAATCGGACGAAAAACTGATAGTGAATTGTAACGTTCAGGGCCACCTAATGACGATGGATCACTCAAATTGCGTCCCGATTCAATACATAGTCCACTAGCCGACTTGACTCCATGGGACTATTACTGTCTCGGGCAGCTGTGAGTCTAGATTATAGAATGGGATGAAAAACTGATAGTGAATTGTAACGTTCAGGGCCTCCTAATGACGATGGATCACTCAAATTGCGTCCCGATTCAATACATCGTCCTCCAGCAGACTTGTCTCCATGGGTCGATTGCTGCCTCGGGCACCTAATGGCCGTTCTGCTGTGAGTCAAAGATTTTCGAATCGGACGAAAAACTGATAGTGAATTGTAACATTCAGGGCCACCTAATGACGATGGACCACGCAAATTGCGTCCCGATTCAATACATTGTCCTCCAGCCGAGTTGACTCCATGGGTCTATAGCTGCCTCGGGCACCTTATGGCCGTTCTGCTGTGAATCTAGATTATCGAATGGGACGACAAACTGATAGTGAATTGTAACGTTAAGGGCCACCTAATGACGATGGATCACTCAAATTGCGTCCCGATTCAATACATCGTCCCCAGCCGACTTGTCTCCATGGGTCTATTGCTGCCTCGGGCACCTTATGGCCGTTCTGCTGTGAGTCTAGATTATCGAATGGGACGAAAAACTGATAGTGAATTGTAACGTTCAGGGCCACCTAATGACGATGGATCACTCAAATTGCGACCTGATTCAATACATCGTCGTCCAGCAGACTTGACTTCATGGGTCTATTGCTGCCTCGGGCACCTTATGGCCGTTCTGCTGTGAGTCAAAGATTTTCGAATCGGACGAAAAACTGATAGTAAATTGTAACTTTCAGGGCCACCTAATGACGATGGATCACTCAAATTGCGTCCCGATTCAATACATCGTCCTCCAGCATACTTGTCTCCATGGGTCGATTGCTGCCTCGGGCACCTTATGGACGTTCTGCTGTGTCAAAGATTTTCGAATCGGACGAAAAACTGATAGTGATTTGGAACATTCAGGGCCACCTAATGACGATGGACCACACAAATTGCGTCCCGATTCAGTACATCGTCCACTAGCCGACTTGACTCCATGGGACTATTGCTGCCTCGGGCAGCTGTGAGTCTAGATTATAGAATGGGATGAAAAACTGATAGTGAATTGTAACGTTCAGGGCCACCTAATGACGATGGATCACTCAAATTGCGTCCTGATTCAATACATCGTCCTCCAGCAGACTTGTCTCCATGGGTCTATTGCTGCCTCGGTCACCTTATGGCAGGCCTGCTGTGACTCAAAGATTTTCGAATCGGACGAAAAACTGATAGTGAATTGTAACGTTCAGGGCCTCCTAATGACGATGGAACACTCAAATTGCGTCCCGATTCAATACATCGTCCTCCAGCAGACTTGTCTCCATGCGTCTATTGCTGCCTCGTGCACCTTATGGCCGCTCTGCTGTGAGTCAAAGATTTTCGAATCGGACGAAAAACTGATAGTGAATTGTAACATTCACGGCCACCTAATGACGATGGACCACGCAAATTGCGTCCCGATTCAATACATCGTCCTCCAGCCGAGTTGACTCCATGGGTCTATTGCTGCCTCGGGCACCTTATGGCCGTTCTGCTGTGAATCTAGATTATCGAATGGGACGAAAAACTGATAGTGAATTGTAACGTTCAGGTCCACCTAATGACGATGGATCACTCAAATTGCGTCCCGATTCGATACATCGTCCCCAGCCGACTTGTCTCCATAGGTCTATTGCTGCCTCGGGCACCTTATGGCCGTTCTGCTGTGAGTCTAGATTTTCGAATGGGACGAAAAACTGATAGTGAATTGTAACGTTCAGGGCCACCTAATGGCGATGGAACACTCAAATTGCGTCCTGATTCTATACATCGACCTCCAGCAGACTTGACTTCATGGGCCTATTGCTGCCTCGGGCACCTTATGGCCGTTCTGCTGTGAGTCTAGATTATCGAATGGGACGAAAAACTGATAGTGAATTGTAACGTTCAGGGCCACCTAATGACGATGGATCATTCAAATTGCTTCCTGATTCAATACATCGTCCTCCAGCAGACTTGACTTTATGGGTCTATTGCTGCCTCGGGCACCTTACGGCCGTTCTGCTGTGAGTCAAAGATTTTCGAATCGGACGAAAAACTGATAGTGAATTGTAACTTTCAGGGCCACCTAATGACGATGGATCACTCAAATTGCGTCCCGATTCAATACATCGTCCTCCAGCAGACTTGTCTCCATGGGTCGATTGCTGCCTCGGGCACCTTATGGCCGTTCTGCTGTGTCAAAGATTTTCGAATCGGACGAAAAACTGATAGTGATTTGTAACTTTCAGGGCCACCTAATGACGATGGACCAGACAAATTGCGTCCCGATTCAGTACATCGTCCACTAGCCGACTTGACTCCATGGGACTATTGCTGCCTCGGGCAGCTGTGAGTCTAGATTATAGAATCGGACGAAAAACTGATAGTGAATTGTAACGTTCAGGGCCTCCTAATGACGATGGAACACTCAAATTGCGTCCCGATTCAATACATCGTCCGCCAGCAGACTTGTCTCCATGCGTCTATTGCTGCCTCGGGCACCTTATGGCCGTTCTGCTGTGAGTCAAAGATTTTCGAATCGGACGAAAATTTGATAGTGAATTGTAACATTCAGGGCCACCTAATGACGATGGACCACGCAAATTGCGTCCAGATTCAATACATTGTCCTCCAGCCGAGTTGACTCCATGGGTCTATTGCTGCCTCGGGAACCTTATGGCCGTTCTGCTGTGAATCTAGATTATCGAATGGGACGAAAAACTGATAGTGAATTGTAACGTTAAGGGCCACCTAATGACGATGGATCACTCAAATTGCGTCCCGATTCAATACATCGTCCCCAGCCGACTTGTCTCCATGGGTCTATTGCTGCCTCGGGCACCTTATGGCCGTTCTGCTGTGAGTCTAGATTATCGAATGGGACGAAAAACTGATAGTGAATTGTAACGTTCAGGGCCACCTAATGACGATGGATCACTCAAATTGCTTCCTCATTCAATACATCGTCCTCCAGCAGACTTGACTTCATGGGTCTATTGCTGCCTCGGGCACCTAATGGCCGTTCTGCTGTGAGTCAAAGATTTTCGAATCGGACGAAAAACTGATAGTGAATTGTAACTTTCAGGGCCACCTAATGACGATGGATCACTCAAATTGCGTCCCGATTCAATACATCGTCCTCCAGCAGACTTGTCTCCATGGGTCGATTGCTGCCTCGGGCACCTTATGGCCGTTCTGCTGTGAGTCAAAGATTTTCGAATCGGACGAAAAACTGATAGTGATTTGTAACATTCAGGGCCACCTAATGACGATGGACCACACAAATTGCGTCCCGATTCAGTACATCGTCCACTAGCCGACTTGACTCCATGGGACTATTGCTGCCTCGGGCACCTTATGGCCGTTCTGCTGTGAGTCTAGATTATAGAATGGGATGAAAAACTGATAGTGAATTGTAACGTTCAGGGCCACCTAATGACGATGGATCACTCAAATTGCGTCCCGATTCAATACATCGTCCTCCAGCCGACTTGACTCCATGGGTCTATTGCTGCCTCGGGCACCTTATGGCCGTTCTGCTGTGAGTCTAGATTATCGAATGGGACGAAAAACTGATAGTGAATTGTAACTTTCAGGGCCACCTAATGACGATGGATCACTCAAATTGCGTCCCGATTCAATACATCGTCCTCCAGCAGACTTGTCTCCATGGGTCGATTGCTGCCTCGGGCACCTTATGGCCGTTCTGCTGTGAGTCAAAGATTTTCGAATCGGACAAAAAACTGATAGTGATTTGTAACATTCAGGGCCACCTAATGACGATGGACAACACAAATTGCGTCCCGATTCAGTACATCGTCCACTAGCCGACTTGACTCCTTGGGACTATTGCTTCCTCGGGCACCTTATGGCCGTTCTGCTGTGAGTCTAGATTATAGAATGGGATGAAAAACTGATAGTGAATTGTAACGTTCAGGGCCACCTAATAACGATGGATCACTCAAATTGCGTCCCGATTCAATACATCGTCCTCCAGCAGACTTGTCTCCTTGGGTCTATTGCTGCCTCGGGCACCTTATGGCAGGCCTGCTGTGACTCAAAGATTTTCGAATCGGACGAAAAACTGATAGTGAATTGTAACTTTCAGGGCCACCTAATGACGATGGATCACTCAAACTGCGTCCCGATTCAATACATCGTCCTCCAGCAGACTTGTCTCCATGGGTCGATTGCTGCCTCGGGCACCTTATGGCCGTTCTGCTGTGAGTCAAAGATTTTCGAATCGGACGAAAAACTGATAGTGATTTGTAACATTCAGGGCCACCTAATGACGATGGACCACGCAAATTGCGTCCCGATTCAATACATTGTCCTCCAGCCGAGTTGACTCCATGGGTCTATTGCTGCCTAGGGCACCTTATGGCCGTTCTGCTGTGAATCTAGATTATCGAATGGGACGAAAAACTGATAGTGAATTGTAACGTTAAGGGCCACCTAATGACGATGGATCACTCAAATTGCGTCCCGATTCAATACATCGTCCCCAGCCCACTTGTCTCCATGGGTCTATTGCTGCCTCGGGCACCTTATGGCCGTTGTGCTGTGAGTCTAGATTATCGAATGGGACGAAAAACTGATAGTGAATTGTAACGTTCAGGGCCACCTAATGACGATGGATCACTCAAATTGCGTCCTGATTCAATACATCGTCCTCCAGCAGACTTGACTTCATGGGTCTATTGCTGCCTCGGGCACCTTATGGCCTTTCTGCTGTGAGTCAAAGATTTTCGAATCGGACGAAAAACTGATAGTGAATTGTAACTTTCAGGGCCACCTAATGACGATGGATCACTCAAATTGCGTCCCGATTCAATACATCGTCCTCCAGCAGACTTGTCTCCATGGGTCGATTGCTGCCTCGGGCACCTTATGGCCGTTCTGCTGTGTCAAAGATTTTCGAATCGGACGAAAAACTGATAGTGATTTGTAACATTCAGGGCCACCTAATGACGATGGACCACACAAATTGCGTCCCGATTCAGTACATCGTCCACTAGCCGACTTGACTCCATGGGACTATTGCTGCCTCGGGCAGCTGTGAGTCTAGATTATAGAATGGGATGAAAAACTGATAGTGAATTGTAACGTTCAGGGCCACCTAATGACGATGGATCACTCAAATTGCGTCCCGATTCAATACATCGTCCTCCAGCAGACTTGTCTCCTTGGGTCTATTGCTGCCTCGGGCACCTTATGGCAGGCCTGCTGTGACTCAAAGATTTTCGAATCGGACGAAAAACTGATAGTGAATTGTAACGTTCAGGGCCTCCTAATGACGATGGAACACTCAAATTGCGTCCCGATTCAATACATCGTCCTCCAGCAGACTTGTCTCCATGGGTCGATTGCTGCCTCGGGCACCTTATGGCCGTTCTGCTGTGAGTCAAAGATTTTCGAATCGGACGAAAAACTGATAGTGAATTGTAACGTTCAGTTCCACCTAATGACGATGGATCACTCAAATTGCGTCCCGATTCAATACATCGTCCACTAGCCGACTTGACTCCATGGGACTATTGCTGCCTCGGGCAGCTGTGAGTGTAGTTTATAGAATGGGATGAAAAACTGATAGTGAATTGTAACGTTCAGGGGCTCCTAATGACGATGGATCACTCAAATTGCGTCCCGATTCAATACATCGTCCTCCAGCACTCTTGTCTCCATGGGTCGATTGCTGCCTCGGGCACCTAATGGCCGTTCTGCTGTGAGTCAAAGATTTTCGAATCGGACGAAAAACTGATAGTGAATTGTAACATTCAGGGCCACCTAATGACGATGGACCACGCAAATTGCGTCCCGATTCAATACATTGTCCTCCAGCCGAGTTGACTGCCTAGGGCACCTTATGGCCGTTCAGCTGTGAATCTAGATTATCGAATGGGACGAAAAACTGATAGTGAATTGTAACGTTAAGGGCCACCTAATGACGATGGATCACTCAAATTGCGTCCCGATTCAATACATCGTCCGCAGCCCACTTGTCTACATGGGTCTATTGCTGCCTCGGGCACCTTATGGCCGTTCTGCTGTGAGTCTAGATTATCGAATGGGACGAAAAACTGATAGTGAATTGCAACGTTCAGGGCCACCTAATGACGATGGATCACTCAAATTGCGTCCTGATTCAATACATCGTCCTCCAGCAGACTTGACTTCATGGGTCTATTGCTGCCTCGGGCACCTTAAGGCCTTTCTGCTGTGAGTCAAAGATTTTCGAATCGGACGAAAAACTGATAGTGAATTGTAACTTTCAGGGCCACCTAATGACGATGGATCACTCAAATTGCGTCCCGATTCAATACATCGTCCTCCAGCAGACTTGTCTCCATGGGTCGATTGCTGCCTCGGGCACCTTATGGCCGTTCTGCTGTGTCAAAGATTTTCGATTCGGACGAAAAACTGATAGTGATTTGTAACATTCAGGGCCACCTAATGACGATGGACCTCACAAATTGCGTCCCGATTCAGTACATCGTCCACTAGCTGACTTGACTCCATGGTACTATTGCTGCCTCGGGCAGCTGTGAGTCTAGATTATAGAATGGGATGAAAAACTGATAGTGAATTGTGACGTTCAGGGCCACCTAATGACGATGGATCACTCTAATTGCGTCCCGATTCAATACATCGTCCTCCAGGAGACTTGTCTCCATGGGTCTATTGATGCCTCGGGCACCTTATGGCAGGCCTGCTGTGACTCAAAGATTTTCGAATCGGACGAAAAACTGATAGTGAACTGTAACGTTCAGGGCCTCCTAATGACGATGGATCACTCAAATTGGGTCCCGATTCAATACATCGTCCTCCAGCAGACTTGTCTCCATGCGTCTTTTGCTGCCTCGGGCACCTTATGGCCGTTCTGCTGTGAGTCAAAGGTTTTCGAATCGGACGAAAAACTGATAGTGAATTGTAACGTTCAGGGCCACCTAATGACGATGGATCACTCAAATTGCGTCCCGATTCAATACATAGTCCACTAGCCGACTTGACTCCATGGGACTATTACTGTCTCGGGCAGCTGTGAGTCTAGATTATAGAATGGGATGAAAAACTGATAGTGAATTGTAACGTTCAGGGCCTCCTAATGACGATGGATCACTCAAATTGCGTCCCGATTCAATACATCGTCCTCCAGCAGACTTGTCTCCATGGGTCGATTGCTGCCTCGGGCACCTAATGGCCGTTCTGCTGTGAGTCAAAGATTTTCGAATCGGACGAAAAACTGATAGTGAATTGTAACATTCAGGGCCACCTAATGACGATGGACCACGCAAATTGCGTCCCGATTCAATACATTGTCCTCCAGCCGAGTTGACTCCATGGGTCTATAGCTGCCTCGGGCACCTTATGGCCGTTCTGCTGTGAATCTAGATTATCGAATGGGACGACAAACTGATAGTGAATTGTAACGTTAAGGGCCACCTAATGACGATGGATCACTCAAATTGCGTCCCGATTCAATACATCGTCCCCAGCCGACTTGTCTCCATGGGTCTATTGCTGCCTCGGGCACCTTATGGCCGTTCTGCTGTGAGTCTAGATTATCGAATGGGACGAAAAACTGATAGTGAATTGTAACGTTCAGGGCCACCTAATGACGATGGATCACTCAAATTGCGACCTGATTCAATACATCGTCGTCCAGCAGACTTGACTTCATGGGTCTATTGCTGCCTCGGGCACCTTATGGCCGTTCTGCTGTGAGTCAAAGATTTTCGAATCGGACGAAAAACTGATAGTAAATTGTAACTTTCAGGGCCACCTAATGACGATGGATCACTCAAATTGCGTCCCGATTCAATACATCGTCCTCCAGCATACTTGTCTCCATGGGTCGATTGCTGCCTCGGGCACCTTATGGACGTTCTGCTGTGTCAAAGATTTTCGAATCGGACGAAAAACTGATAGTGATTTGGAACATTCAGGGCCACCTAATGACGATGGACCACACAAATTGCGTCCCGATTCAGTACATCGTCCACTAGCCGACTTGACTCCATGGGACTATTGCTGCCTCGGGCAGCTGTGAGTCTAGATTATAGAATGGGATGAAAAACTGATAGTGAATTGTAACGTTCAGGGCCACCTAATGACGATGGATCACTCAAATTGCGTCCTGATTCAATACATCGTCCTCCAGCAGACTTGTCTCCATGGGTCTATTGCTGCCTCGGTCACCTTATGGCAGGCCTGCTGTGACTCAAAGATTTTCGAATCGGACGAAAAACTGATAGTGAATTGTAACGTTCAGGGCCTCCTAATGACGATGGAACACTCAAATTGCGTCCCGATTCAATACATCGTCCTCCAGCAGACTTGTCTCCATGCGTCTATTGCTGCCTCGTGCACCTTATGGCCGCTCTGCTGTGAGTCAAAGATTTTCGAATCGGACGAAAAACTGATAGTGAATTGTAACATTCACGGCCACCTAATGACGATGGACCACGCAAATTGCGTCCCGATTCAATACATCGTCCTCCAGCCGAGTTGACTCCATGGGTCTATTGCTGCCTCGGGCACCTTATGGCCGTTCTGCTGTGAATCTAGATTATCGAATGGGACGAAAAACTGATAGTGAATTGTAACGTTCAGGTCCACCTAATGACGATGGATCACTCAAATTGCGTCCCGATTCGATACATCGTCCCCAGCCGACTTGTCTCCATAGGTCTATTGCTGCCTCGGGCACCTTATGGCCGTTCTGCTGTGAGTCTAGATTTTCGAATGGGACGAAAAACTGATAGTGAATTGTAACGTTCAGGGCCACCTAATGGCGATGGAACACTCAAATTGCGTCCTGATTCTATACATCGACCTCCAGCAGACTTGACTTCATGGGCCTATTGCTGCCTCGGGCACCTTATGGCCGTTCTGCTGTGAGTCTAGATTATCGAATGGGACGAAAAACTGATAGTGAATTGTAACGTTCAGGGCCACCTAATGACGATGGATCATTCAAATTGCTTCCTGATTCAATACATCGTCCTCCAGCAGACTTGACTTTATGGGTCTATTGCTGCCTCGGGCACCTTACGGCCGTTCTGCTGTGAGTCAAAGATTTTCGAATCGGACGAAAAACTGATAGTGAATTGTAACTTTCAGGGCCACCTAATGACGATGGATCACTCAAATTGCGTCCCGATTCAATACATCGTCCTCCAGCAGACTTGTCTCCATGGGTCGATTGCTGCCTCGGGCACCTTATGGCCGTTCTGCTGTGTCAAAGATTTTCGAATCGGACGAAAAACTGATAGTGATTTGTAACTTTCAGGGCCACCTAATGACGATGGACCAGACAAATTGCGTCCCGATTCAGTACATCGTCCACTAGCCGACTTGACTCCATGGGACTATTGCTGCCTCGGGCAGCTGTGAGTCTAGATTATAGAATCGGACGAAAAACTGATAGTGAATTGTAACGTTCAGGGCCTCCTAATGACGATGGAACACTCAAATTGCGTCCCGATTCAATACATCGTCCGCCAGCAGACTTGTCTCCATGCGTCTATTGCTGCCTCGGGCACCTTATGGCCGTTCTGCTGTGAGTCAAAGATTTTCGAATCGGACGAAAATTTGATAGTGAATTGTAACATTCAGGGCCACCTAATGACGATGGACCACGCAAATTGCGTCCAGATTCAATACATTGTCCTCCAGCCGAGTTGACTCCATGGGTCTATTGCTGCCTCGGGAACCTTATGGCCGTTCTGCTGTGAATCTAGATTATCGAATGGGACGAAAAACTGATAGTGAATTGTAACGTTAAGGGCCACCTAATGACGATGGATCACTCAAATTGCGTCCCGATTCAATACATCGTCCCCAGCCGACTTGTCTCCATGGGTCTATTGCTGCCTCGGGCACCTTATGGCCGTTCTGCTGTGAGTCTAGATTATCGAATGGGACGAAAAACTGATAGTGAATTGTAACGTTCAGGGCCACCTAATGACGATGGATCACTCAAATTGCTTCCTCATTCAATACATCGTCCTCCAGCAGACTTGACTTCATGGGTCTATTGCTGCCTCGGGCACCTAATGGCCGTTCTGCTGTGAGTCAAAGATTTTCGAATCGGACGAAAAACTGATAGTGAATTGTAACTTTCAGGGCCACCTAATGACGATGGATCACTCAAATTGCGTCCCGATTCAATACATCGTCCTCCAGCAGACTTGTCTCCATGGGTCGATTGCTGCCTCGGGCACCTTATGGCCGTTCTGCTGTGAGTCAAAGATTTTCGAATCGGACGAAAAACTGATAGTGATTTGTAACATTCAGGGCCACCTAATGACGATGGACCACACAAATTGCGTCCCGATTCAGTACATCGTCCACTAGCCGACTTGACTCCATGGGACTATTGCTGCCTCGGGCACCTTATGGCCGTTCTGCTGTGAGTCTAGATTATAGAATGGGATGAAAAACTGATAGTGAATTGTAACGTTCAGGGCCACCTAATGACGATGGATCACTCAAATTGCGTCCCGATTCAATACATCGTCCTCCAGCCGACTTGACTCCATGGGTCTATTGCTGCCTCGGGCACCTTATGGCCGTTCTGCTGTGAGTCTAGATTATCGAATGGGACGAAAAACTGATAGTGAATTGTAACGTTCAGGGCCACCTAATGACGTTGGATCACTCAAATTGCGTCCTGATTCAATACATCGTCCTCCAGCAGACTTGACTTCATGGGTCTATTGCTGCCTCGGGCACCTTATGGCCGTTCTGCTGTGAGTCAAAGATTTTCGAATCGGACGAAAAACTGATAGTGAATTGTAACTGTCAGGGCCACCTAATGACGATGGACCACACAAATTGCGTCCCGATTCAGTACATCGTCCACTAGCCGACTTGACTCCATGGGACTATTGCTGCCTCGGGCAGCTGTGAGTCTAGATTATAGAATGGGATGAAAAACTGATAGTGAATTGTAACGTTCAGGGCCACCTAATGACGATGGATCACTCAAATTGCGTCCCGATTCAATACATAGTCCACTAGCCGACTTGACTCCATGGGACTATTACTGTCTCGGGCAGCTGTGAGTCTAGATTATAGAATGGGATGAAAAACTGATAGTGAATTGTAACGTTCAGGGCCTCCTAATGACGATGGATCACTCAAATTGCGTCCCGATTCAATACATCGTCCTCCAGCAGACTTGTCTCCATGGGTCGATTGCTGCCTCGGGCACCTAATGGCCGTTCTGCTGTGAGTCAAAGATTTTCGAATCGGACGAAAAACTGATAGTGAATTGTAACTGTCAGGGCCACCTAATGACGATGGATCACTCAAATTGCGTCCCGATTCAATACATCGTCCTCCAGGAGACTTGTCTCCATGGGTCTATTGATGCCTCGGGCACCTTATGGCAGGCCTGCTGTGACTCAAAGATTTTCGAATCGGACGAAAAACTGATAGTGAACTGTAACGTTCAGGGCCTCCTAATGACGATGGATCACTCAAATTGGGTCCCGATTCAATACATCGTCCTCCAGCAGACTTGTCTCCATGCGTCTTTTGCTGCCTCGGGCACCTTATGGCCGTTCTGCTGTGAGTCAAAGGTTTTCGAATCGGACGAAAAACTGATAGTGAATTGTAACGTTCAGGGCCACCTAATGACGATGGATCACTCAAATTGCGTCCCGATTCAATACATAGTCCACTAGCCGACTTGACTCCATGGGACTATTACTGTCTCGGGCAGCTGTGAGTCTAGATTATAGAATGGGATGAAAAACTGATAGTGAATTGTAACGTTCAGGGCCTCCTAATGACGATGGATCACTCAAATTGCGTCCCGATTCAATACATCGTCCTCCAGCAGACTTGTCTCCATGGGTCGATTGCTGCCTCGGGCACCTAATGGCCGTTCTGCTGTGAGTCAAAGATTTTCGAATCGGACGAAAAACTGATAGTGAATTGTAACATTCAGGGCCACCTAATGACGATGGACCACGCAAATTGCGTCCCGATTCAATACATTGTCCTCCAGCCGAGTTGACTCCATGGGTCTATAGCTGCCTCGGGCACCTTATGGCCGTTCTGCTGTGAATCTAGATTATCGAATGGGACGACAAACTGATAGTGAATTGTAACGTTAAGGGCCACCTAATGACGATGGATCACTCAAATTGCGTCCCGATTCAATACATCGTCCCCAGCCGACTTGTCTCCATGGGTCTATTGCTGCCTCGGGCACCTTATGGCCGTTCTGCTGTGAGTCTAGATTATCGAATGGGACGAAAAACTGATAGTGAATTGTAACGTTCAGGGCCACCTAATGACGATGGATCACTCAAATTGCGACCTGATTCAATACATCGTCGTCCAGCAGACTTGACTTCATGGGTCTATTGCTGCCTCGGGCACCTTATGGCCGTTCTGCTGTGAGTCAAAGATTTTCGAATCGGACGAAAAACTGATAGTAAATTGTAACTTTCAGGGCCACCTAATGACGATGGATCACTCAAATTGCGTCCCGATTCAATACATCGTCCTCCAGCATACTTGTCTCCATGGGTCGATTGCTGCCTCGGGCACCTTATGGACGTTCTGCTGTGTCAAAGATTTTCGAATCGGACGAAAAACTGATAGTGATTTGGAACATTCAGGGCCACCTAATGACGATGGACCACACAAATTGCGTCCCGATTCAGTACATCGTCCACTAGCCGACTTGACTCCATGGGACTATTGCTGCCTCGGGCAGCTGTGAGTCTAGATTATAGAATGGGATGAAAAACTGATAGTGAATTGTAACGTTCAGGGCCACCTAATGACGATGGATCACTCAAATTGCGTCCTGATTCAATACATCGTCCTCCAGCAGACTTGTCTCCATGGGTCTATTGCTGCCTCGGTCACCTTATGGCAGGCCTGCTGTGACTCAAAGATTTTCGAATCGGACGAAAAACTGATAGTGAATTGTAACGTTCAGGGCCTCCTAATGACGATGGAACACTCAAATTGCGTCCCGATTCAATACATCGTCCTCCAGCAGACTTGTCTCCATGCGTCTATTGCTGCCTCGTGCACCTTATGGCCGCTCTGCTGTGAGTCAAAGATTTTCGAATCGGACGAAAAACTGATAGTGAATTGTAACATTCACGGCCACCTAATGACGATGGACCACGCAAATTGCGTCCCGATTCAATACATCGTCCTCCAGCCGAGTTGACTCCATGGGTCTATTGCTGCCTCGGGCACCTTATGGCCGTTCTGCTGTGAATCTAGATTATCGAATGGGACGAAAAACTGATAGTGAATTGTAACGTTCAGGTCCACCTAATGACGATGGATCACTCAAATTGCGTCCCGATTCGATACATCGTCCCCAGCCGACTTGTCTCCATAGGTCTATTGCTGCCTCGGGCACCTTATGGCCGTTCTGCTGTGAGTCTAGATTTTCGAATGGGACGAAAAACTGATAGTGAATTGTAACGTTCAGGGCCACCTAATGGCGATGGAACACTCAAATTGCGTCCTGATTCTATACATCGACCTCCAGCAGACTTGACTTCATGGGCCTATTGCTGCCTCGGGCACCTTATGGCCGTTCTGCTGTGAGTCTAGATTATCGAATGGGACGAAAAACTGATAGTGAATTGTAACGTTCAGGGCCACCTAATGACGATGGATCATTCAAATTGCTTCCTGATTCAATACATCGTCCTCCAGCAGACTTGACTTTATGGGTCTATTGCTGCCTCGGGCACCTTACGGCCGTTCTGCTGTGAGTCAAAGATTTTCGAATCGGACGAAAAACTGATAGTGAATTGTAACTTTCAGGGCCACCTAATGACGATGGATCACTCAAATTGCGTCCCGATTCAATACATCGTCCTCCAGCAGACTTGTCTCCATGGGTCGATTGCTGCCTCGGGCACCTTATGGCCGTTCTGCTGTGTCAAAGATTTTCGAATCGGACGAAAAACTGATAGTGATTTGTAACTTTCAGGGCCACCTAATGACGATGGACCAGACAAATTGCGTCCCGATTCAGTACATCGTCCACTAGCCGACTTGACTCCATGGGACTATTGCTGCCTCGGGCAGCTGTGAGTCTAGATTATAGAATCGGACGAAAAACTGATAGTGAATTGTAACGTTCAGGGCCTCCTAATGACGATGGAACACTCAAACTGCGTCCCGATTCAATACATCGTCCGCCAGCAGACTTGTCTCCATGCGTCTATTGCTGCCTCGGGCACCTTATGGCCGTTCTGCTGTGAGTCAAAGATTTTCGAATCGGACGAAAATTTGATAGTGAATTGTAACATTCAGGGCCACCTAATGACGATGGACCACGCAAATTGCGTCCAGATTCAATACATTGTCCTCCAGCCGAGTTGACTCCATGGGTCTATTGCTGCCTCGGGAACCTTATGGCCGTTCTGCTGTGAATCTAGATTATCGAATGGGACGAAAAACTGATAGTGAATTGTAACGTTAAGGGCCACCTAATGACGATGGATCACTCAAATTGCGTCCCGATTCAATACATCGTCCCCAGCCGACTTGTCTCCATGGGTCTATTGCTGCCTCGGGCACCTTATGGCCGTTCTGCTGTGAGTCTAGATTATCGAATGGGACGAAAAACTGATAGTGAATTGTAACGTTCAGGGCCACCTAATGACGATGGATCACTCAAATTGCTTCCTCATTCAATACATCGTCCTCCAGCAGACTTGACTTCATGGGTCTATTGCTGCCTCGGGCACCTAATGGCCGTTCTGCTGTGAGTCAAAGATTTTCGAATCGGACGAAAAACTGATAGTGAATTGTAACTTTCAGGGCCACCTAATGACGATGGATCACTCAAATTGCGTCCCGATTCAATACATCGTCCTCCAGCAGACTTGTCTCCATGGGTCGATTGCTGCCTCGGGCACCTTATGGCCGTTCTGCTGTGAGTCAAAGATTTTCGAATCGGACGAAAAACTGATAGTGATTTGTAACATTCAGGGCCACCTAATGACGATGGACCACACAAATTGCGTCCCGATTCAGTACATCGTCCACTAGCCGACTTGACTCCATGGGACTATTGCTGCCTCGGGCACCTTATGGCCGTTCTGCTGTGAGTCTAGATTATAGAATGGGATGAAAAACTGATAGTGAATTGTAACGTTCAGGGCCACCTAATGACGATGGATCACTCAAATTGCGTCCCGATTCAATACATCGTCCTCCAGCCGACTTGACTCCATGGGTCTATTGCTGCCTCGGGCACCTTATGGCCGTTCTGCTGTGAGTCTAGATTATCGAATGGGACGAAAAACTGATAGTGAATTGTAACGTTCAGGGCCACCTAATGACGTTGGATCACTCAAATTGCGTCCTGATTCAATACATCGTCCTCCAGCAGACTTGACTTCATGGGTCTATTGCTGCCTCGGGCACCTTATGGCCGTTCTGCTGTGAGTCAAAGATTTTCGAATCGGACGAAAAACTGATAGTGAATTGTAACTGTCAGGGCCACCTAATGACGATGGATCACTCAAATTGCGTCCCGATTCAATACATCGTCCTCCAGCAGACTTGTCTCCATGGGTCGATTGCTGCCTCGGGCACCATATGGCCGTTCTGCTGTGTCAAAGATTTTCGAATCGGACGAAAAACTGATAGTGATTTGGAACATTCAGGGCCACCTAATGACGATGGACCACACAAATTGCGTCCCGATTCAGTACATCGTCCACTAGCCGACTTGACTCCATGGGACTATTGCTGCCTCGGGCAGCTGTGAGTCTAGATTATAGAATGGGATGAAAAACTGATAGTGAATTGTAACGTTCAGGGCCTCCTAATGACGATGGATCACTCAAATTTCGTCCCGATTCAATACATCGTCCTCCAGCAGACTTGTCTCCATAGGTCGATTGCTGCCTCGGGCACCTAATGGCCGTTGTGCTGTGAGTCAAAGATTTTCGAATCGGACGAAAAACTGATAGTGAATTGTAACATTCAGGGCCACCTAATGACGATGGACCACGCAAATTGCGTCCCGATTCAATACATTGTCCTCCAGCCGAGTTGACTCCATGGGTCTATTGCTGCCTCGGGCACCTTATGGCCGTTCTGCTGTGAATCTAGATTATCGAATGGGACGAAAAACTGATAGTGAATTGTAACGTTAAGGGCCACCTAATGACGATGGATCACTCAAATTGCGTCCCGATTCAATACATCGTCCCCAGCCGACTTGTCTCCATGGGTCTATTGCTGCCTCGGGCACCTTATGGCCGTTCTGCTGTGAGTCTAGATTATCGAATGGGACGAAAAACTGATAGTGATTTGTAACATTCAGGGCCACCTAATGACGATGGACCACACAAATTGCGTCCCGATTCAGTACATCGTCCACTAGAAGACTTGACTCCATGGGACTACTGCTGCCTCGGGCAGCTGTGAGTCTAGATTATAGAATGGGATGAAAAACTGATAGTGAATTGTAACGTTCAGGGCCACCTAATGATGATGGATCACTCAAATTGCGTCCCGATTCAATACATCGTCCTCCAGCAGACTTGTCTCCATGGGTCGATTGCTGCCTTGGGCACCTAATGGCCGTTCTGCTGTGAGTCAGAGATTTTCGAATCGCACGAAAAGCTGATAGTGAATTGTAACATTCAGGGCCACCTAATGACGATGGACTACGCAAATTGCGTCCCGATTCAATACATTGTCCTCCAGCCGAGTTGACTCCATGGGTCTATTGCTGCCTCGGGCACCTTATGGCAGTTCTGCTGTGAATCTAGATTATCGAATGGGACGAAAAACTGATAGTGAATTGTAACGTTAAGGGCCACCTAATGACGATGGATCACTCAAATTGCGTCCCGATTCAATACATCGTCCCCAGCCGACTTGTCTCCATGGGTCTATTGCTGCCTCGGGCACCTTATGGCCGTTCTGCTGTGAGTCTAGATTATCGAATAGGACGAAAAACTGATAGTGAATTGTAACGTTCAGGGCCACCTAATGACGATGGATCACTCAAATTGCGTCCCGATTCAATACATCGTCCCCAGCCGACTTGTCTCCATGGGTCTATTGCTGCCTCGGGCACCTTATGGCCGTTCTGCTGTGAGTCTAGATTATCGAATGGGACGAAAAACTGATAGTGAATTGTAACGTTCAGGGCCACCTAATGACGATGGATCACTCAAATTGCGTCCTGATTCAATACATCGTCCTCCAGCAGACTTGACTTCATGGGTCTATTGCTGCCTCGGGCACCTTATGGCCGTTCTGCTGTGAGTCAAAGACTTTCGAATCGGACGAAAAACTGATAGTGAATTGTAACTTTCAGGGCCACCTAATGACGATGGATCACTCAATTTGCGTCCCGATTCAATACATCGTCCTCCAGCAGACTTGTCTCCATGGGTCGATTGCTGCCTCGGGCACCTAATGGCCGTTCCGCTGTGTCAAAGATTTTCGAATCGGACGAAAAACTGATAGTGATTTGTAACATTCAGGGCCACCTAATGACGATGGACCACACAAATTGCGTCCCGATTCAGTACATCGTCCACTAGAAGACTTGTCTCCATGGGACTACTGCTGCCTCGGGCAGCTGTGAGGCTAGATTATGGAATGGGATGAAAAACTGATAGTGAATTGTAACGTTCAGGGCCACCTAATGACGATGGATCACTCAAATTGCGTCCCGATTCAATACATCGTCCTCCAGCAGATTTGTCTCCATGGGTCGATTGCTGCCTTGGGCACCTAATGGCCGTTCTGCTGTGAGTCAAAGATTTTCGAATCGCACGAAAAACTGATAGTGAATTGTAACATTCAGGGCCACCTAATGACGATGGACCACGCAAATTGCGTCCCGATTCAATTCATTGTCCTCCAGCCGAGTTGACTCCATGGGTCTATTGCTGCCTCGGGCACCTTATGGCCGTTCTGCTGTGAATCTAGATTATCGAATGGGACGAAAAACTGATAGTGAATTGTAACGTTAAGGGCCACCTAATGACGTTGGATCACTCAAATTGCGTCCTGATTCAATACATCGTCCTCCAGCAGACTTGACTTCATGGGTCTATTGCTGCCTCGGGCACCTTATGGCCGTTCTGCTGTGAGTCAAAGATTTTCGAATCGGACGAAAAACTGATAGTGAATTGTAACTTTCAGGGCCACCTAATGACGATGGATCACTCAAATTCCGTCCCGATTCAATACATCGTCCTCCAGCAGACTTGTCTCCATGGGTCGATTGCTGCCTCGGGCACCTTATGGCCGTTCTGCTGTGTCAAAGATTTTCGAATCGGACGAAAAACTGATAGTGATTTGGAACATTCAGGGCCACCTAATGACGATGGACCACACAAATTGCGTCCCGATTCAGTACATCGTCCACTAGCCGACTTGACTCCGTGGGACTATTGCTGCCTCGGGCAGCTGTGAGTCTAGATTATAGAATGGGATGAAAAACTGATAGTGAATTGTAACGTTCAGGGCCTCCTAATGACGATGGATCACTCAAATTGCGTCCCGATTCAATACATCGTCCTCCAGCAGACTTGTCTCCATAGGTCGATTGCTGCCTCGGGCACCTAATGGCCGTTCTGCTGTGAGTCAAAGATTTTCGAATCGGACGAAAAACTGATAGTGAATTGTAACATTCAGGGCCACCTAATGACGATGGACCACGCAAATTGCGTCCCGATTCAATACATTGTCCTCCAGCCGAGTTGACTCCATGGGTCTATTGCTGCCTCGGGCACCTTATGGCCGTTCTGCTGTGAATCTAGATTATCGAATGGGACGAAAAACTGATAGTGAATTGTAACGTTAAGGGCCACCTAATGACGATGGATCACTCAAATTGCGTCCCGATTCAATACATCGTCCCCAGCCGACTTGTCTCCATGGGTCTATTGCTGCCTCGGGCACCTTATGGCCGTTCTGCTGTGAGTTTAGATTATCGAATGGGACGAAAAACTGATAGTGAATTGTAACGTTCAGGGCCACCTAATGACGATGGATCACTCAAATTTCGTCCTGATTCAATACATCGTCCTCCAGCAGACTTGACTTCATGGGTCTATTGCTGCCTCAAGCACCTTATGGCCGTTCTGCTGTGAGTCAAAGATTTTCGAATCGGACGAAAAACTGATAGTGAATTGTAACTTTCAGGGCCACCTAATGACGATGGATCACTCAATTTGCGTCCCGATTCAATACATCGTCCTCCAGCAGACTTGTCTCCATGGGTCGATTGCTGCCTCGGGCACCTAATGGCCGTTCCGCTGTGTCAAAGATTTTCGAATCGGACGAAAAACTGATAGTGATTTGTAACATTCAGGGCCACCTAATGACGATGGACCACACAAATTGCGTCCCGATTCAGTACATCGTCCACTAGAAGACTTGACTCCATGGGACTACTGCTGCCTCGGGCAGCTGTGAGTCTAGATTATAGAATGGGATGAAAAACTGATAGTGAATTGTAACGTTCAGGGCCACCTAATGACGATGGATCACTCAAATTGCGTCCCGATTCAATACATCGTCCTCCAGCAGACTTGTCTCCATGGGTCGATTGCTGCCTTGGGCACCTAATGGCCGTTCTGCTGTGAGTCAAAGATTTTCGAATCGCACGAAAAGCTGATAGTGAATTGTAACATTCAGGGCCACCTAATGACGATGGACCACGCAAATTGCGTCCCGATTCAATACATTGTCCTCCAGCCGAGTTGACTCCATGGGTCTATTGCTGCCTCGGGCACCTTATGGCCGTTCTGCTGTGAATCTAGATTATCGAATGGGACGAAAAACTGATAGTGAATTGTAACGTTAAGGGCCACCTAATGACGATGGATCACTCAAATTGCGTCCCGATTCAATACATCGTCCCCAGCCGACTTGTCTCCATGGGTCTATTGCTGCCTCGGGCACCTTATGGCCGTTCTGCTGTGAGTCTAGATTATCGAATGGGACGAAAAACTGATAGTGAATTGTAACGTTCAGGGCCACCTAATGACGATGGATCACTCAAATTGCGTCCCGATTCAATACATCGTCCCCAGCCGACTTGTCTCCATGGGTCTATTGCTGCCTCGGGCACCTTATGGCCGTTCTGCTGTGAGTCTAGATTATCGAATGGGACGAAAAACTGATAGTGAATTGTAACGTTCAGGGCCACCTAACGACGATGGATCACTCAAATTGCATCCTGATTCAATACATCGTCCTCCAGCAGACTTGACTTCATGGGTCTATTGCTGCCTCGGGCACCTTATGGCCGTTCTGCTGTGAGTCAAAGATTTTCGAATCGGACGAAAAACTGATAGTGAATTGTAACTTTCAGGGCCACCTAATGACGATGGATCACTCAATTTGCGTCCCGATTCAATACATCGTCCTCCAGCAGACTTGTCTCCATGGGTCGATTGCTGCCTCGGGCACCTAATGGCCGTTCCGCTGTGTCAAAGATTTTCGAATCGGACGAAAAACTGATAGTGATTTGTAACATTCAGGGCCACCTAATGACGATGGACCACACAAATTGCGTCCCGATTCAGTACATCGTCCACTAGAAGACTTGACTCCATGGGACTACTGCTGCCTCGGGCAGCTGTGAGTCTAGATTATAGAATGGGATGAAAAACTGATAGTGAATTGTAACGTTCAGGGCCACCTAATGACGATGGATCACTCAAATTGCGTCCCGATTCAATACATCGTCCTCCAGCAGACTTGTCTCCATGGGTCGATTGCTGCCTTGGGCACCTAATGGCCGTTCTGCTGTGAGTCAAAGATTTTCGAATCGCACGAAAAACTGATAGTTAATTGTAACATTCAGGGCCACCTAATGACGATGGACCACGCAAATTGCGTCCCGATTCAATACATTGTCCTCCAGCCGAGTTGACTCCATGGGTCTATTGCTGCCTCGGGCACCTTATGGCCGTTCTGCTGTGAATCTAGATTATCGAATGGGACGAAAAACTGATAGAGAATTGTAACGTTAAGGGCCACCTAATGACGATGGATCACTCAAATTGCGTCCCGATTCAATACATCGTCCCCAGCCGACTTGTCTCCATGGGTCTATTGCTGCCTCGGGCACCTTATGACCGTTCTGCTGTGAGTCTAGATTATCGAATGGGACGAAAAACTGATAGTGAATTGTAACTTTCAGGGCCACCTAATGACGATGGATCACTCAAATTGCGTCGTGATTCAATACATCGTCCTCCAGCAAACTTGACATCATGGGTCTATTGCTGCCTCGGGCACCTTATGGCCGTTCTGCTGTGAGTCAAAGATTTTCGAATCGGACGAAAAACTGATAGTGAATTGTAACTTTCAGGGCCACCTAATGACGATGGATCACTCAAATTGCGTCCCGATTCAATACATCGTCCTCCAGCAGACTTGTCTCCATGGGTCGATTGCTGCCTCGGGCACCTTATGGCCGTTCTGCTGTGTCAAAGATTTTCGAATCGGACGAAAAACTGATAGTGATTTGTAACATTCAGGGCCACCTAATGACGATGGACCACACAAATTGCGTCCCGATTCAGTACATCGTCCACTAGCCGACTTGACTCCATGGGACTATTGCTGCCTCGGGCAGCTGTGAGTCTAGATTATAGAATGGGATGAAAAACTGATAGTGAATTGTAACGTTCAGGGCCACCTAATGACGATGGATCACTCAAATTGCGTCCCGATTCAATACATCGTCCCCAGCCGACTTGTCTCCATGGGTCTATTGCTGCCTCGGGCACCTTATGGCCGTTCTGCTGTGAGTCTAGATTATCGAATGGGACGAAAAACTGATAGTGAATTGTAACGTTGAGGGCCACCTAATGACGACGGATCACTCAAATTGCGTCCTGATTCAATACATCGTCCTCCAGCAGACTTGTCTCCATGGGTCTATTGCTGCCTCGGTCACCTTACGGCAGGCCTGCTGTGACTCAAAGATTTTCGAATCGGACGAAAAACTGATAGTGAATTGTAACGTTCAGGGCCTCCTAATGACGATGGAACACTCAAATTGCGTCCCGATTCAATACATCGTCCTCCAGCAGACTTGTCTCCATGCGTCTATTGCTGCCTCGTGCACCTTATGGCCGTTCTGCTGTGAGTCAAAGATTTTCGAATCGGACGAAAAACTGATAGTGAATTGTAACATTCAGGGCCACCTAATGACGATGGACCACGCAAATTGCGTCCCGATTCAATACATCGTCCTCCAGCCGATTTGACTCCATGGGTCTATTGCTGCCTCGGGCACCTTATGGCCGTTCTGCTGTAAATCTAGATTATCGAATGGGACGAAAAACTGATAGTGAACTGTAACGTTCAGGGCCACCTAATGACGATGGATCACTCAAATTGCGTCCCGATTCAATACATCGTCCCAGACGACTTGTCTCCATGGGTCTATTGCTGCCTCGGGCACCTTATGGCCGTTCTGCTGTGAGCCTAGATTATCGAATGGGACGAAAAACTGATAGTGAATTGTAACGTTCAGGGCCACCTAATGACGATGGATCACTCAAATTGCATCCTGATTCAATACATCATCCTCCAGCAGACTTGACTTCATGGGTCTATTGCTGCCTCGGGCATCTTATGGCAGGCCTGCTGTGACTCAAAGATTTTCGAATCGGACGAAAAACTGATCGTGAATTGTAACGTTCAGGGCCTCCTAATGACGATGGAACACTCAAATTGCGTCCCGATTCAATACATCGTCCTCCAGCAGACTTGTCTCCATGCGTCTATTGCTGCCTCGGGCACCTTATGGCCGTTCTGCTGTGAGTCAAAGATTTTCGAATCGGACGAAAAACTGATGAATTGTAACGTTCAGGGCCACCTAATGACGATGGATCACTCAAATTGCGTCCCGATTCAATACATCGTCTTCCAGCCGACTTGACTCCATGGGTCTATTGCTGCCTCGGGCACCTTATGGCCGTTCTGCTGTGAGTCTAGATTATCGAATGGGACAAAAAACTGATAGTGAATTGTAACGTTTTGTAACGTTCAGGGCCTCCTAATGACGATGGATCACTCAAATTGCGTCCCGATTCAATACATCGTCCTCCAGCAGACTTGTCTCCATGGGTCTATTGCTGCCTCGGGCACCTTATGGCCGTTCTGCTGTGAGTCTAGATTATCGAATGGGACGAAAAACTGATAGTGAATTGTAACGTTCAGGGCCACCTAATGACGATGGATCACTCAAATTGCGTCCCGATTCAATACATCGTGCTCCAGCCGACTTGACTCCATGGGTCTATTGCAACCTCGGGCACCTTATGGCCGTTCTGCTGTGAGTCTAGATTATCGAATGGGACGAAAAACTGATAGTGAATTGTAACGTTCAGGGCCTCCTAATGACGATGGATCACTCAAATTGCGTCCCGATTCAATACATCGTCCTCCAGGAGACTTGTCTCCATGGGTCGATTGCTGCCTCGGGCACCTAATGGCCGTTCTGCTGTGAGTCAAAGATTTTCGAATCGGACGAAAAACTGATAGTGATTTGTAACAATCAGGGCCACCTAATGACGATGGACAACGCAAATTGCGTCCCGATTCAATACATCGTCCTCCAGCCGAGTTGACTCCATGGGTCTATTGCTATCTCGGGCACCTTATGGCCGTTCTGCTGTGAATCTAGATTATCGAATGGGACGAAAAACTGATAGTGAATTGTAACGTTCAGGGCCACCGAATGACGATGGATCACTCAAATTGCGTCCCGATTCAATACATCGTCCCAGCCGACTTGTCTCCATGGGTCTATTGCTGCCTCGGGCTCCTTACGGCCGTTCTGCTGTGAGTCTAGACTATCGAATGGGACGAAAAACTGATAGTGAATTGTAACTTTCAGGGCCACCTAATGACGATGGATCACTCAATTTGCGTCCCGATTCAATACATCGTCCTCCAGCAGACTTGTCTCCATGGGTCGATTGCTGCCTCGGGCACCTAATGGCCGTTCCGCTGTGTCAAAGATTTTCGAATCGGACGAAAAACTGATAGTGATTTGTAACATTCAGGGCCACCTAATGACGATGGACCACACAAATTGCGTCCCGATTCAGTACATCGTCCACTAGCCGACTTGACTCCATGGGACTATTGCTGCCTCGGGCAGCTGTGAGTCTAGATTATAGAATGGGATGAAAAACTGATAGTGAATTGTAACGTTCAGGGCCACCTAATGACGATGGATCACTCAAATTGCGTCCCGATTCAATACATCGTCCCCAGCCGACTTGTCTCCATGGGTCTATTGCTGCCTCGGGCACCTTATGGCCGTTCTGCTGTGAGTCTAGATTATCGAATGGGACGAAAAACTGATAGTGAATTGTAACGTTGAGGGCCACCTAATGACGACGGATCACTCAAATTGCGTCCTGATTCAATACATCGTCCTCCAGCAGACTTGTCTCCATGGGTCTATTGCTGCCTCGGTCACCTTATGGCAGGCCTGCTGTGACTCAAAGATTTTCGAATCGGACGAAAAACTGATAGTGAATTGTAACGTTCAGGGCCTCCTAATGACGATGGAACACTCATATTGCGTCCCGATTCAATACATCGTCCTCCAGCAGACTTGTCTCCATGCGTCTATTGCTGCCTCGTGCACCTTATGGCCGTTCTGCTGTGAGTCAAAGATTTTCGAATCGGACGAAAAACTGATAGTGAATTGTAACATTCAGGGCCACCTAATGACGATGGACCACGCAAATTGCGTCCCGATTCAATACATCGTCCTCCAGCCGATTTGACTCCATGGGTCTATTGCTGCCTCGGGCACCTTATGGCCGTTCTGCTGTGAATCAAAGATTTTCGAATCGGACGAAAAACTGATGAATTGTAACGTTCAGGGCCACCTAATGACGATGGATCACTCAAATTGCGTCCCGATTCAATACATCGTCTTCCAGCCGACTTGACTCCATGGGTCTATTGCTGCCTCGGGCACCTTATGGCCGTTCTGCTGTGAGTCTAGATTATCGAATGGGACAAAAAACTGATAGTGAATTGTAACGTTTTGTAACGTTCAGGGCCTCCTAATGACGATGGATCACTCAAATTGCGTCCCGATTCAATACATCGTCCTCCAGCAGACTTGTCTCCATGGGTCTATTGCTGCCTCGGGCACCTTATGGCCGTTCTGCTGTGAGTCTAGATTATCGAATGGGACGAAAAACTGATAGTGAATTGTAACGTTCAGGGCCACCTAATGACGATGGATCACTCAAATTGCGTCCCGATTCAATACATCGTGCTCCAGCCGACTTGACTCCATGGGTCTATTGCAACCTCGGGCACCTTATGGCCGTTCTGCTGTGAGTCTAGATTATCGAATGGGACGAAAAACTGATAGTGAATTGTAACGTTCAGGGCCTCCTAATGACGATGGATCACTCAAATTGCGTCCCGATTCAATACATCGTCCTCCAGCAGACTTGTCTCCATGGGTCGATTGCTGCCTCGGGCACCTAATGGCCGTTCTGCTGTGAGTCAAAGATTTTCGAATCGGACGAAAAACTGATTGTGATTTGTAACAATCAGGGCCACCTAATGACGATGGACAACGCAAATTGCGTCCCGATTCAATACATCGTCCTCCAGCCGAGTTGACTCCATGGGTCTATTGCTATCTCGGGCACCTTATGGCCGTTCTGCTGTGAATCTAGATTATCGAATGGGACGAAAAACTGATAGTGAATTGTAACGTTCAGGGCCACCGAATGACGATGGATCACTCAAATTGCGTCCCGATTCAATACATCGTCCCAGCCGACTTGTCTCCATGGGTCGATTGCTGCCTCGGGCACCTAATGGCCGTTCCGCTGTGTCAAAGATTTTCGAATCGGACGAAAAACTGATAGTGATTTGTAACATTCAGGGCCACCTAATGACGATGGACCACACAAATTGCGTCCCGATTCAGTACATCGTCCACTAGCCGACTTGACTCCATGGGACTATTGCTGCCTCGGGCAGCTGTGAGTCTAGATTATAGAATGGGATGAAAAACTGATAGTGAATTGTAACGTTCAGGGCCACCTAATGACGATGGATCACTCAAATTGCGTCCCGATTCAATACATCGTCCCCAGCCGACTTGTCTCCATGGGTCTATTGCTGCCTCGGGCACCTTATGGCCGTTCTGCTGTGAGTCTAGATTATCGAATGGGACGAAAAACTGATAGTGAATTGTAACGTTCAGGGCCACCTAATGACGATGGATCACTCAAATTGCGTCCCGATTCAATACATCGTCCCCAGCCGACTTGTCTCCATGGGTCTATTGCTGCCTCGGGCACCTTATGGCCGTTCTGCTGTGAGTCTAGATTATCGAATGGGACGAAAAACTGATAGTGAATTGTAACGTTCAGGGCCACCTAACGACGATGGATCACTCAAATTGCATCCTGATTCAATACATCGTCCTCCAGCAGACTTGACTTCATGGGTCTATTGCTGCCTCGGGCACCTTATGGCCGTTCTGCTGTGAGTCAAAGATTTTCGAATCGGACGAAAAACTGATAGTGAATTGTAACTTTCAGGGCCACCTAATGACGATGGATCACTCAATTTGCGTCCCGATTCAATACATCGTCCTCCAGCAGACTTGTCTCCATGGGTCGATTGCTGCCTCGGGCACCTAATGGCCGTTCCGCTGTGTCAAAGATTTTCGAATCGGACGAAAAACTGATAGTGATTTGTAACATTCAGGGCCACCTAATGACGATGGACCACACAAATTGCGTCCCGATTCAGTACATCGTCCACTAGAAGACTTGACTCCATGGGACTACTGCTGCCTCGGGCAGCTGTGAGTCTAGATTATAGAATGGGATGAAAAACTGATAGTGAATTGTAACGTTCAGGGCCACCTAATGACGATGGATCACTCAAATTGCGTCCCGATTCAATACATCGTCCTCCAGCAGACTTGTCTCCATGGGTCGATTGCTGCCTTGGGCACCTAATGGCCGTTCTGCTGTGAGTCAAAGATTTTCGAATCGCACGAAAAACTGATAGTTAATTGTAACATTCAGGGCCACCTAATGACGATGGACCACGCAAATTGCGTCCCGATTCAATACATTGTCCTCCAGCCGAGTTGACTCCATGGGTCTATTGCTGCCTCGGGCACCTTATGGCCGTTCTGCTGTGAATCTAGATTATCGAATGGGACGAAAAACTGATAGAGAATTGTAACGTTAAGGGCCACCTAATGACGATGGATCACTCAAATTGCGTCCCGATTCAATACATCGTCCCCAGCCGACTTGTCTCCATGGGTCTATTGCTGCCTCGGGCACCTTATGACCGTTCTGCTGTGAGTCTAGATTATCGAATGGGACGAAAAACTGATAGTGAATTGTAACTTTCAGGGCCACCTAATGACGATGGATCACTCAAATTGCGTCGTGATTCAATACATCGTCCTCCAGCAAACTTGACATCATGGGTCTATTGCTGCCTCGGGCACCTTATGGCCGTTCTGCTGTGAGTCAAAGATTTTCGAATCGGACGAAAAACTGATAGTGAATTGTAACTTTCAGGGCCACCTAATGACGATGGATCACTCAAATTGCGTCCCGATTCAATACATCGTCCTCCAGCAGACTTGTCTCCATGGGTCGATTGCTGCCTCGGGCACCTTATGGCCGTTCTGCTGTGTCAAAGATTTTCGAATCGGACGAAAAACTGATAGTGATTTGTAACATTCAGGGCCACCTAATGACGATGGACCACACAAATTGCGTCCCGATTCAGTACATCGTCCACTAGCCGACTTGACTCCATGGGACTATTGCTGCCTCGGGCAGCTGTGAGTCTAGATTATAGAATGGGATGAAAAACTGATAGTGAATTGTAACGTTCAGGGCCACCTAATGACGATGGATCACTCAAATTGCGTCCCGATTCAATACATCGTCCCCAGCCGACTTGTCTCCATGGGTCTATTGCTGCCTCGGGCACCTTATGGCCGTTCTGCTGTGAGTCTAGATTATCGAATGGGACGAAAAACTGATAGTGAATTGTAACGTTGAGGGCCACCTAATGACGACGGATCACTCAAATTGCGTCCTGATTCAATACATCGTCCTCCAGCAGACTTGTCTCCATGGGTCTATTGCTGCCTCGGTCACCTTACGGCAGGCCTGCTGTGACTCAAAGATTTTCGAATCGGACGAAAAACTGATAGTGAATTGTAACGTTCAGGGCCTCCTAATGACGATGGAACACTCAAATTGCGTCCCGATTCAATACATCGTCCTCCAGCAGACTTGTCTCCATGCGTCTATTGCTGCCTCGTGCACCTTATGGCCGTTCTGCTGTGAGTCAAAGATTTTCGAATCGGACGAAAAACTGATAGTGAATTGTAACATTCAGGGCCACCTAATGACGATGGACCACGCAAATTGCGTCCCGATTCAATACATCGTCCTCCAGCCGATTTGACTCCATGGGTCTATTGCTGCCTCGGGCACCTTATGGCCGTTCTGCTGTAAATCTAGATTATCGAATGGGACGAAAAACTGATAGTGAACTGTAACGTTCAGGGCCACCTAATGACGATGGATCACTCAAATTGCGTCCCGATTCAATACATCGTCCCAGACGACTTGTCTCCATGGGTCTATTGCTGCCTCGGGCACCTTATGGCCGTTCTGCTGTGAGCCTAGATTATCGAATGGGACGAAAAACTGATAGTGAATTGTAACGTTCAGGGCCACCTAATGACGATGGATCACTCAAATTGCATCCTGATTCAATACATCATCCTCCAGCAGACTTGACTTCATGGGTCTATTGCTGCCTCGGGCATCTTATGGCAGGCCTGCTGTGACTCAAAGATTTTCGAATCGGACGAAAAACTGATCGTGAATTGTAACGTTCAGGGCCTCCTAATGACGATGGAACACTCAAATTGCGTCCCGATTCAATACATCGTCCTCCAGCAGACTTGTCTCCATGCGTCTATTGCTGCCTCGGGCACCTTATGGCCGTTCTGCTGTGAGTCAAAGATTTTCGAATCGGACGAAAAACTGATGAATTGTAACGTTCAGGGCCACCTAATGACGATGGATCACTCAAATTGCGTCCCGATTCAATACATCGTCTTCCAGCCGACTTGACTCCATGGGTCTATTGCTGCCTCGGGCACCTTATGGCCGTTCTGCTGTGAGTCTAGATTATCGAATGGGACAAAAAACTGATAGTGAATTGTAACGTTTTGTAACGTTCAGGGCCTCCTAATGACGATGGATCACTCAAATTGCGTCCCGATTCAATACATCGTCCTCCAGCAGACTTGTCTCCATGGGTCTATTGCTGCCTCGGGCACCTTATGGCCGTTCTGCTGTGAGTCTAGATTATCGAATGGGACGAAAAACTGATAGTGAATTGTAACGTTCAGGGCCACCTAATGACGATGGATCACTCAAATTGCGTCCCGATTCAATACATCGTGCTCCAGCCGACTTGACTCCATGGGTCTATTGCAACCTCGGGCACCTTATGGCCGTTCTGCTGTGAGTCTAGATTATCGAATGGGACGAAAAACTGATAGTGAATTGTAACGTTCAGGGCCTCCTAATGACGATGGATCACTCAAATTGCGTCCCGATTCAATACATCGTCCTCCAGGAGACTTGTCTCCATGGGTCGATTGCTGCCTCGGGCACCTAATGGCCGTTCTGCTGTGAGTCAAAGATTTTCGAATCGGACGAAAAACTGATAGTGATTTGTAACAATCAGGGCCACCTAATGACGATGGACAACGCAAATTGCGTCCCGATTCAATACATCGTCCTCCAGCCGAGTTGACTCCATGGGTCTATTGCTATCTCGGGCACCTTATGGCCGTTCTGCTGTGAATCTAGATTATCGAATGGGACGAAAAACTGATAGTGAATTGTAACGTTCAGGGCCACCGAATGACGATGGATCACTCAAATTGCGTCCCGATTCAATACATCGTCCCAGCCGACTTGTCTCCATGGGTCTATTGCTGCCTCGGGCTCCTTACGGCCGTTCTGCTGTGAGTCTAGACTATCGAATGGGACGAAAAACTGATAGTGAATTGTAACTTTCAGGGCCACCTAATGACGATGGATCACTCAATTTGCGTCCCGATTCAATACATCGTCCTCCAGCAGACTTGTCTCCATGGGTCGATTGCTGCCTCGGGCACCTAATGGCCGTTCCGCTGTGTCAAAGATTTTCGAATCGGACGAAAAACTGATAGTGATTTGTAACATTCAGGGCCACCTAATGACGATGGACCACACAAATTGCGTCCCGATTCAGTACATCGTCCACTAGCCGACTTGACTCCATGGGACTATTGCTGCCTCGGGCAGCTGTGAGTCTAGATTATAGAATGGGATGAAAAACTGATAGTGAATTGTAACGTTCAGGGCCACCTAATGACGATGGATCACTCAAATTGCGTCCCGATTCAATACATCGTCCCCAGCCGACTTGTCTCCATGGGTCTATTGCTGCCTCGGGCACCTTATGGCCGTTCTGCTGTGAGTCTAGATTATCGAATGGGACGAAAAACTGATAGTGAATTGTAACGTTGAGGGCCACCTAATGACGACGGATCACTCAAATTGCGTCCTGATTCAATACATCGTCCTCCAGCAGACTTGTCTCCATGGGTCTATTGCTGCCTCGGTCACCTTATGGCAGGCCTGCTGTGACTCAAAGATTTTCGAATCGGACGAAAAACTGATAGTGAATTGTAACGTTCAGGGCCTCCTAATGACGATGGAACACTCATATTGCGTCCCGATTCAATACATCGTCCTCCAGCAGACTTGTCTCCATGCGTCTATTGCTGCCTCGTGCACCTTATGGCCGTTCTGCTGTGAGTCAAAGATTTTCGAATCGGACGAAAAACTGATAGTGAATTGTAACATTCAGGGCCACCTAATGACGATGGACCACGCAAATTGCGTCCCGATTCAATACATCGTCCTCCAGCCGATTTGACTCCATGGGTCTATTGCTGCCTCGGGCACCTTATGGCCGTTCTGCTGTGAATCAAAGATTTTCGAATCGGACGAAAAACTGATGAATTGTAACGTTCAGGGCCACCTAATGACGATGGATCACTCAAATTGCGTCCCGATTCAATACATCGTCTTCCAGCCGACTTGACTCCATGGGTCTATTGCTGCCTCGGGCACCTTATGGCCGTTCTGCTGTGAGTCTAGATTATCGAATGGGACAAAAAACTGATAGTGAATTGTAACGTTTTGTAACGTTCAGGGCCTCCTAATGACGATGGATCACTCAAATTGCGTCCCGATTCAATACATCGTCCTCCAGCAGACTTGTCTCCATGGGTCTATTGCTGCCTCGGGCACCTTATGGCCGTTCTGCTGTGAGTCTAGATTATCGAATGGGACGAAAAACTGATAGTGAATTGTAACGTTCAGGGCCACCTAATGACGATGGATCACTCAAATTGCGTCCCGATTCAATACATCGTGCTCCAGCCGACTTGACTCCATGGGTCTATTGCAACCTCGGGCACCTTATGGCCGTTCTGCTGTGAGTCTAGATTATCGAATGGGACGAAAAACTGATAGTGAATTGTAACGTTCAGGGCCTCCTAATGACGATGGATCACTCAAATTGCGTCCCGATTCAATACATCGTCCTCCAGCAGACTTGTCTCCATGGGTCGATTGCTGCCTCGGGCACCTAATGGCCGTTCTGCTGTGAGTCAAAGATTTTCGAATCGGACGAAAAACTGATTGTGATTTGTAACAATCAGGGCCACCTAATGACGATGGACAACGCAAATTGCGTCCCGATTCAATACATCGTCCTCCAGCCGAGTTGACTCCATGGGTCTATTGCTATCTCGGGCACCTTATGGCCGTTCTGCTGTGAATCTAGATTATCGAATGGGACGAAAAACTGATAGTGAATTGTAACGTTCAGGGCCACCGAATGACGATGGATCACTCAAATTGCGTCCCGATTCAATACATCGTCCCAGCCGACTTGTCTCCATGGGTCGATTGCTGCCTCGGGCACCTAATGGCCGTTCCGCTGTGTCAAAGATTTTCGAATCGGACGAAAAACTGATAGTGATTTGTAACATTCAGGGCCACCTAATGACGATGGACCACACAAATTGCGTCCCGATTCAGTACATCGTCCACTAGCCGACTTGACTCCATGGGACTATTGCTGCCTCGGGCAGCTGTGAGTCTAGATTATAGAATGGGATGAAAAACTGATAGTGAATTGTAACGTTCAGGGCCACCTAATGACGATGGATCACTCAAATTGCGTCCCGATTCAATACATCGTCCCCAGCCGACTTGTCTCCATGGGTCTATTGTTGCCTCGGGCACCTTATGGCCGTTCTGCTGTGAGTCTAGATTATCGAATGGGACGAAAAACTGATAGTGAATTGTAACGTTGAGGGCCACCTAATGACGACGGATCACTCAAATTGCGTCCTGATTCAATACATCGTCCTCCAGCAGACTTGTCTCCATGGGTCTATTGCTGCCTCGGTCACCTTATGGCAGGCCTGCTGTGACTCAAAGATTTTCGAATCGGACGAAAAACTGATAGTGAATTGTAACGTTCAGGGCCTCCTAATGACGATGGAACACTCAAATTGCGTCCCGATTCAATACATCGTCCTCCAGCAGACTTGTCTCCATGCGTCTATTGCTGCCTCGTGCACCTTATGGCCGTTCTGCTGTGAGTCAAAGATTTTCGAATCGGACGAAAAACTGATAGTGAATTGTAACATTCAGGGCCACCTAATGACGATGGACCACGCAAATTGCGTCCCGATTCAATACATCGTCCTCCAGCCGATTTGACTCCATGGGTCTATTGCTGCCTCGGGCACCTTATGGCCGTTCTGCTGTGAGTCAAAGATTTTCGAATCGGACGAAAAACTGATGAATTGTAACGTTCAGGGCCACCTAATGACGATGGATCACTCAAATTGCGTCCCGATTCAATACATCGTCTTCCAGCCGACTTGACTCCATGGGTCTATTGCTGCCTCGGGCACCTTATGGCCGTTCTGCTGTGAGTCTAGATTATCGAATGGGACAAAAAACTGATAGTGAATTGTAACGTTTTGTAACGTTCAGGGCCTCCTAATGACGATGGATCACTCAAATTGCGTCCCGATTCAATACATCGTCCTCCAGCAGACTTGTCTCCATGGGTCTATTGCTGCCTCGGGCACCTTATGGCCGTTCTGCTGTGAGTCTAGATTATCGAATGGGACGAAAAACTGATAGTGAATTGTAACGTTCAGGGCCACCTAATGACGATGGACCACGCAAATTGCGTCCCGATTCAATACATCGTCCTCCAGCCGAGTTGACTCCATGGGTCTATTGCTGCCTCGGGCACCTTATGGCCGTTCTGCTGTAAATCTAGATTATCGAATGGGACGAAAAACTGATAGTGAACTGTAACGTTCAGGGCCACCTATTGACGATGGATCACTCAAATTGCGTCCCGATTCAATACATCGTCCCAGACGACTTGTCTCCATGGGTCTATTGCTGCCTCGGGCACCTTATGGCCGTTCTGCTGTGAGCCTAGATTATCGAATGGGACGAAAAACTGATAGTGAATTGTAACGTTCAGGGCCACCTAATGACGATGGATCACTCAAATTGCGTCCTGATTCAATACATCATCCTCCAGCAGACTTGACTTCATGGGTCTATTGCTGCCTCGGGCATCTTATGGCAGGCCTGCTGTGACTCAAAGATTTTCGAATCGGACGAAAAACTGATCGTGAATTGTAACGTTCAGGGCCTCCTAATGACGATGGAACACTCAAATTGCGTCCCGATTCAATACATCGTCCTCCAGCAGACTTGTCTCCATGGGTCTATTGCTGCCTCGGGCACCTTATGGCCGTTCTGCTGTGAGTCTAGATTATCGAATGGGACGAAAAACTGATAGTGAATTGTAACGTTCAGGGCCTCCTAATGACGATGGATCACTCAAATTGCGTCCCGATTCAATACATCGTCCTCCAGCAGACTTGTCTCCATGGGTCGATTGCTGCCTCGGGCACCTAATGGCCGTTCTGCTGTGAGTCAAAGATTTTCGAATCGGACGAAAAACTGATAGTGATTTGTAACAATCAGGGCCACCTAATGACGATGGACAACGCAAATTGCGTCCCGATTCAATACATCGTCCTCCAGCCGAGTTGACTCCATGGGTCTATTGCTATCTCGGGCACCTTATGGCCGTTCTGCTGTGAATCTAGATTATCGAATGGGACGAAAAACTGATAGTGAATTGTAACGTTCAGGGCCACCGAATGACGATGGATCACTCAAATTGCGTCCCGATTCAATACATCGTCCCAGCCGACTTGTCTCCATGGGTCTATTGCTGCCTCGGGCTCCATACGGCCGTTCTGCTGTGAGTCTAGACTATCGAATGGGACGAAAAACTGATAGTGAATTGTAACTTTCAGGGCCACCTAATGACGATGGATCACTCAATTTGCGTCCCGATTCAATACATCGTCCTCCAGCAGACTTGTCTCCATGGGTCGATTGCTGCCTCGGGCACCTAATGGCCGTTCCGCTGTGTCAAAGATTTTCGAATCGGACGAAAAACTGATAGTGATTTGTAACATTCAGGGCCACCTAATGACGATGGACCACACAAATTGCGTCCCGATTCAGTACATCGTCCACTAGAAGACTTGACTCCATGGGACTACTGCTGCCTCGGGCAGCTGTGAGTCTAGATTATAGAATGGGATGAAAAACTGATAGTGAATTGTAACGTTAAGGGCCACCTAATGACGATGGATCACTCAAATTGCGTCCCGATTCAATACATCGTCCCCAGCCGACTTGTCTCCATGGGTCTATTGCTGCCTCGGGCACCTTATGGCCGTTCTGCTGTGAGTCTAGATTATCGAATGGGACGAAAAACTGATAGTGAATTGTAACGTTCAGGGCCACCTAATGACGATGGATCACTCAAATTGCGTCCTGATTCAATACATCGTCCTCCAGCAGACTTGACTTCATGGGTCTATTGCTGCCTCGGGTACCTTATGGCCGTTCTGCTGTGAGTCAAAGATTTTCGAATCGGACGAAAAACTGATAGTGAATTGTAACTTTCAGGGCCACCTAATGACGATGGATCACTCAAATTGCGTCCCGATTCAATACATCGTCCTCCAGCAGACTTGTCTCCATGGGTCGATTGCTGCCTCGGGCACCTTATGGCCGTTCTGCTGTGTCAAAGATTTTCGAATCGGACGAAAAACTGATAGTGATTTGTAACATTCAGGGCCACCTAATGACGATGGACCACACAAATTGCGTCCCGATTCAGTACATCGTCCACTAGCCGACTTGACTCCATGGGACTATTGCTGCCTCGGGCAGCTGTGAGTCTAGATTATAGAATTGGATGAAAAACTGATAGTGAATTGTAACGTTCAGGGCCACCTAATGACGATGGATCACTCAAATTGCGTCCCGATTCAATACATCGTCCCCAGCCGACTTGTCTCCATGGGTCTATTGCTGCCTCGGGCACCTTATGGCCGTTCTGCTGTGAGTTAGATTATCGAATGGGACGAAAAACTGATAGTGAATTGTAACGTTCAGGGCCACCTAATGACGACGGATCACTCAAATTGCGTCCTGATTCAATACATCGTCCTCCAGCAGACTTGTCTCCATGGGTCTATTGCTGCCTCGGTCACCTTATGGCAGGCCTGCTGTGACTCAAAGATTTTCGAATCGGACGAAAAACTGATAGTGAATTGTAACGTTCAGGGCCTCCTAATGACGATGGAACACTCAAATTGCGTCCCGATTCAATACATCGTCCTCCAGCAGACTTGTCTCCATGCGTCTATTGCTGCCTCGTGCACCTTATGGCCGTTCTGCTGTGAGTCAAAGATTTTCGAATCGGACGAAAAACTGATAGTGAATTGTAACATTCAGGGCCACCTAATGACGATGGACCACGCAAATTGCGTCCCGATTCAATACATCGTCCTCCAGCCGAGTTGACTCCATGGGTCTATTGCTGCCTCGGGCACCTTATGGCCGTTCTGCTGTAAATCTAGATTATCGAATGGGACGAAAAACTGATAGTGAACTGTAACGTTCAGGGCCACCTAATGACGATGGATCACTCAAATTGCGTCCCGATTCAATACATCGTCCCAGACGACTTGTCTCCATGGGTCTATTGCTGCCTCGGGCACCTTATGGCCGTTCTGCTGTGAGCCTAGATTATCGAATGGGACGAAAAACTGATAGTGAATTGTAACGTTCAGGGCCACCTAATGACGATGGATCACTCAAATTGCGTCCTGATTCAATACATCATCCTCCAGCAGACTTGACTTCATGGGTCTATTGCTGCCTCGGGCATCTTATGGCAGGCCTGCTGTGACTCAAAGATTTTCGAATCGGACGAAAAACTGATCGTGAATTGTAACGTTCAGGGCCTCCTAATGACGATGGAACACTCAAATTGCGTCCCGATTCAATACATCGTCCTCCAGCAGACTTGTCTCCATGCGTCTATTGCTGCCTCGGGCACCTTATGGCCGTTCTGCTGTGAGTCAAAGATTTTCGAATCGGACGAAAAACTGATAGTGAATTGTAACGTTCAGGGCCACCTAATGACGATGGATCACTCAAATTGCGTCCCGATTCAATACATCGTATTCCAGCCGACTTGACTCCATGGGTCTATTGCTGCCTCGGGCACCTTATGGCCGTTCTGCTGTGAGTCTAGATTATCGAATGGGACAAACAACTGATAGTGAATTGTAACGTTTTGTAACGTTCAGGGCCTCCTAATGACGATGGATCACTCAAATTGCGTCCCGATTTAATACATCGTCCTCCAGCAGACTTGTCTCCATGGGTCGATTGCTGCCTCGGGCACCTAATGGCCGTTCTGCTGTGAGTCAAAGATTTTCGAATCGGACGAAAAACTGATAGTGATTTGTAACAATCAGGGCCACCTAATGACGATGGACAACGCAAATTGCGTCCCGATTCAATACATCGTCCTCCAGCCGAGTTGACTCCATGGGTCTATTGCTGCCTCGGGCACCTTATGGCCGTTCTGCTGTGAATCTAGATTATCGAATGGGACGAAAAACTGATAGTGAATTGTAACGTTCAGGGCCACCGAATGACGATGGATCACTCAAATTGCGTCCCGATTCAATACATCGTCCCAGCCGACTTGTCTCCATGGGTCTATTGCTGCCTCGGGCTCCTTACGGCCGTTCTGCTGTGAGTCTAGACTATCGAATGGGACGAAAAACTGATAGTGAATTGTAACGTTCAGAGCCACCTAATGACGATGGATCACTCAAATTGCGTCCTGATTCAATACATCGTCCTCCAGCAGACTTGACTTCATGGGTCTATTGCTGCCTCGGGCACCCTATGGCAGGCCTGCTGTGACTCAAAGATTTTCGAATCGGACGAAAAACCGATAGTGAATTGTAACGCACACGGCCTCCTAATGACGATGGAACACTCAAATTGCGTCCCGATTCAATACATCGTCCTCCAGCAGACTTGTCTCCATGCGTCTATTGCTGCCTCGGGCACCTTATGGCCGTTCTGCTGTGAGTCAAAGATTTTCGAATCGGACGAAAAACTGATAGTGAATTGTAACATTCAGGGCCACCTAATGACGATGGACCACACAAATTGCGTCCCGATTCAGTACATCGTCCTCCAGCCGACATGACTCCATGGGTCTATTGCTGCCTCAGGCACCTTATGGCCGTTCTGCTGTGAGTCTAGATTATCGAATGGGACGAAAAACTGATAGTGAATTGTAACGTTCAGGGCCACCTAATGACGATGGATCTATCAAATTGCGTCCCGATTCAATATATCGTCCTCCAGCAGACTTGTTTCCATGGGTCTATAGTTGCCTCGGGCACCTTATGGCCGTTCTGCTGAGTCAAAGATTTTCGAATCGGACGAAAAACTGATAGTGAATTGTAACTTTCAGGGCAACCTAAAGACGATGGATCACTCAAATTGCGTCCCGATTCAATACATCGTCCTCCAGCCGACTTGTCTCCATGGGTCTATTGCTGCCTCGGGCACCTTATGGACGTTCTGCTGTGAGTCAAAGATTTTCGAATCGGACGAAAAACTGATAGTAAATTGGAACGTTCAGGGCCTCCTAATGACGATGGAACACTCAAATTGCGTCCCGATTCAATACATCGTCCTCCAGCAGACTTGTCTCCATGGGTCTATTGCTGCCTCGGGCACCTTATGGCCGTTCTGCTGTGAGTCTAGATTATCGAATGGGACGAAAAACTGATAGTGAATTGTAACGTTCAGGGCCTCCTAATGACGATGGATCACTCAAATTGCGTCCCGATTCAATACATCGTCCTCCAGCAGACTTGTCTCCATGGGTCGATTGCTGCCTCGGGCACCTAATGGCCGTTCTGCTGTGAGTCAAAGATTTTCGAATCGGACGAAAAACTGATAGTGATTTGTAACAATCAGGGCCACCTAATGACGATGGACAACGCAAATTGCGTCCCGATTCAATACATCGTCCTCCAGCCGAGTTGACTCCATGGGTCTATTGCTATCTCGGGCACCTTATGGCCATTCTGCTGTGAATCTAGATTATCGAATGGGACGAAAAACTGATAGTGAATTGTAACGTTCAGGGCCACCGAATGACGATGGATCACTCAAATTGCGTCCCGATTCAATACATCGTCCCAGCCGACTTGTCTCCATGGGTCTATTGCTGCCTCGGGCTCCTTACGGCCGTTCTGCTGTGAGTCTAGACTATCGAATGGGACGAAAAACTGATAGTGAATTGTAACTTTCAGGGCCACCTAATGACGATGGATCACTCAATTTGCGTCCCGATTCAATACATCGTCCTCCAGCAGACTTGTCTCCATGGGTCGATTGCTGCCTCGGGCACCTAATGGCCGTTCCGCTGTGTCAAAGATTTTCGAATCGGACGAAAAACTGATAGTGATTTGTAACATTCAGGGCCACCTAATGACGATGGACCACACAAATTGCGTCCCGATTCAGTACATCGTCCACTAGGAGACTTGACTCCATGGGACTACTGCTGCCTCGGGCAGCTGTGAGTCTAGATTATAGAATGGGATGAAAAACTGATAGTGAATTGTAACGTTAAGGGCCACCTAATGACGATGGATCACTCAAATTGCGTCCCGATTCAATACATCGTCCCCAGCCGACTTGTCTCCATGGGTCTATTGCTGCCTCGGGCACCTTATGGCCGTTCTGCTGTGAGTCTAGATTATCGAATGGGACGAAAAACTGATAGTGAATTGTAACGTTCAGGGCCACCTAATGACGATGGATCACTCAAATTGCGTCCTGATTCAATACATCGTCCTCCAGCAGACTTGACTTCATGGGTCTATTGCTGCCTCGGGCACCTTATGGCCGTTCTGCTGTGAGTCAAAGATTTTCGAATCGGACGAAAAACTGATAGTGAATTGTAACTTTCAGGGCCACCTAATGACGATGGATCACTCAAATTGCGTCCCGATTCAATACATCGTCCTCCAGCAGACTTGTCTCCATGGGTCGATTGCTGCCTCGGGCACCTTATGGCCGTTCTGCTGTGTCAAAGATTTTCGAATCGGACGAAAAACTGATAGTGATTTGTAACATTCAGGGCCACCTAATGACGATGGACCACACAAATTGCGTCCCGATTCAGTACATCGTCCACTAGCCGACTTGACTCCATGGGACTATTGCTGCCTCGGGCAGCTGTGAGTCTAGATTATAGAATGGGATGAAAAACTGATAGTGAATTGTAACGTTCAGGGCCACCTAATGACGATGGATCACTCAAATTGCGTCCCGATTCAATACATCGTCCCCAGCCGACTTGTCTCCATGGGTCTATTGCTGCCTCGGGCACCTTATGGCCGTTCTGCTGTGAGTCTAGATTATCGAATTGGACGAAAAACTGATAGTGAATTGTAACGTTCAGGGCCACCTAATGACGACGGATCACTCAAATTGCGTCCTGATTCAATACATCGTCCTCCAGCAGACTTGTCTCCATGGGTCTATTGCTGCCTCGGTCACCTTATGGCAGGCCTGCTGAGACTCAAAGATTTTCGAATCGGACGAAAAACTGATAGTGAATTGTAACGTTCAGGGCCTCCTAATGACGATGGAACACTCAAATTGCGTCCCGATTCAATACATCGTCCTCCAGCAGACTTGTCTCCATGCGTCTATTGCTGCCTCGTGCACCTTTTGGCCGTTCTGCTGTGAGTCAAAGATTTTCGAATCGGACGAAAAACTGATAGTGAATTGTAACATTCAGGGCCACCTAATGACGATGGACCACGCAAATTGCGTCCCGATTCAATACATCGTCCTCCAGCCGAGTTGACTCCATGGGTCTATTGCTGCCTCGGGCACCTTATGGCCGTTCTGCTGTAAATCTAGATTATCGAATGGGACGAAAAACTGATAGTGAACTGTAACGTTCAGGGCCACCTAATGACGATGGATCACTCAAATTGCGTCCCGATTCAATACATCGTCCCAGACGACTTGTCTCCATGGGTCTATTGCTGCCTCGGGCACCTTATGGCCGTTCTGCTGTGAGCCTAGATTATCGAATGGGACGAAAAACTGATAGTGAATTGTAACGTTCAGGGCCACCTAATGACGATGGATCACTCAAATTGCGTCCTGATTCAATACATCATCCTCCAGCAGACTTGACTTCATGGGTCTATTGCTGCCTCGGGCATCTTATGGCAGGCCTGCTGTGACTCAAAGATTTTCGAATCGGACGAAAAACTGATCGTGAATTGTAACGTTCAGGGCCTCCTAATGACGATGGAACACTCAAATTGCGTCCCGATTCAATACATCGTCCTCCAGCAGACTTGTCTCCATGCGTCTATTGCTGCCTCGGGCACCTTATGGCCGTTCTGCTGTGAGTCAAAGATTTTCGAATCGGACGAAAAACTGATAGTGAATTGTAACGTTCAGGGCCACCTAATGACGATGGATCACTCAAATTGCGTCCCGATTCAATACATCGTCTTCCAGCCGACTTGACTCCATGGGTCTATTGCTGCCTCGGGCACCTTATGGCCGTTCTGCTGTGAGTCTAGATTATAGAATGGGACAAACAACTGATAGTGAATTGTAACGTTTTGTAACGTTCAGGGCCTCCTAATGACGATGGATCACTCAAATTGCGTCCCGATTCAATACATCGTCCTCCAGCAGACTTGTCTCCATGGGTCTATTGCTGCCTCGGGCACCTTATGGCCGTTCTGCTGTGAGTCTAGATTATCGAATGGGACGAAAAACTGAAAGTGAATTGTAACGTTCAGGGCCACCTAATGACGATGGATCACTCAAATTGCGTCCCGATTCAATACATCGTGCTCCAGCCGACTTGACTCCATGGGTCTATTGCAACCTCGGGCACCTTATGGCCGTTCTGCTGTGAGTCTAGATTATCGAATGGGACGAAAAACTGATAGTGAATTGTAACGTTCAGGGCCTCCTAATGACGATGGATCACTCAAATTGCGTCCCGATTCAATACATCGTCCTCCAGCAGACTTGTCTCCATGGGTCGATTGCTGCCTCGGGCACCTAATGGCCGTTCTGCTGTGAGTCAAAGATTTTCGAATCGGACGAAAAACTGATAGTGATTTGTAACAATCAGGGCCACCTAATGACGATGGACAACGCAAATTGCGTCCCGATTCAATACATCGTCCTCCTGCCGAGTTGACTCCATGGGTCTATTGCTGCCTCGGGCACCTTATGGCCGTTCTGCTGTGAATCTAGATTATCGAATGGGACGAAAAACTGATAGTGAATTGTAACGTTCAGGGCCACCGAATGACGATGGATCACTCAAATTGCGTCCCGATTCAATACATCGTCCCAGCCGACTTGTCTCCATGGGTCTATTGCTGCCTCGGGCTCCTTACGGCCGTTCTGCTGTGAGTCTAGACAATCGAATGGGACGAAAAACTGATAGTGAATTGTAACGTTCAGAGCCACCTAATGACGATGGATCACTCAAATTGCGTCCTGATTCAATACATCGTCCTCCAGCAGACTTGACTTCATGGGTCTATTGCTGCCTCGGGCACCCTATGGCAGGCCTGCTGTGACTCAAAGATTTTCGAATCGGACGAAAAACCGATAGTGAATTGTAACGCACACGGCCTCCTAATGACGATGGAACACTCAAATTGCGTCCCGATTCAATACATCGTCCTCCAGCAGACTTGTCTCCATGCGTCTATTGCTGCCTCGGGCACCTTATGGCCGTTCTGCTGTGAGTCAAAGATTTTCGAATCGGACGAAAAACTGATAGTGAATTGTAACATTCAGGGCCACCTAATGACGATGGACCACACAAATTGCGTCCCGATTCAGTACATCGTCCTCCAGCCGACATGACTCCAAGGGTCTATTGCTGCCTCAGGCACCTTATGGCCGTTCTGCTGTGAGTCTAGATTATCGAATGGGACGAAAAACTGATAGTGAATTGTAACGTTCAGGGCCACCTAATGACGATGGATCTATCAAATTGCGTCCCGATTCAATATATCGTCCTCCAGCAGACTTGTTTCCATGGGTCTATAGTTGCCTCGGGCACCTTATGGCCGTTCTGCTGTGAGTCAAAGATTTTCGAATCGGACGAAAAACTGATAGTGAATTGTAACTTTCAGGGCAACCTAAAGACGATGGATCACTCAAATTGCGTCCCGATTCAATACATCGTCCTCCAGCCGACTTGTCTCCATGGGTCTATTGCTGCCTCGGGCACCTTATGGACGTTCTGCTGTGAGTCAAAGATTTTCGAATCGGACGAAAAACTGATAGTAAATTGGAACGTTCAGGGCCTCCTAAGGACGATGGAACACTCAAATTGCGTCCCGATTCAATACATCGTCCTCCAGCGGACTTGTCTCCATTGGTCTATTGCTGCTTCGGGCACCTAATGGCCGTTCTGCTGTGAGTCAAAGACTTTCGAATCGGACGAAAAACTGATAGTGAATTGTAACATTCAGGGCCACCTAATGACGATGGACCACGCAAATTGCGTCCCGATTCAATACATCGTCCTCCAGCCGAGTTGACTCCATGGGTCTATTGCTGTATCGGGCACCTTATGGCCGTTCTGCTGTGAATCTAGATTATCGAATGGGACGAAAAACTGATAGTGAATTGTAACGTTCAGGGCCTCCTAATGACGATGGAACACTCAAATTGCGTCCCGATTCAATACATCGTCCTCCAGCAGACTTGTCTCCATGGGTCGATTGCTGCCTCGGGCACCTTATGGCCGTTCTGCTGTGAGTCTAGATTATCGAATGGGATGAAAAACTGATAGTGAATTGTAACGTTCAGGGCCACCTAATGACGATGGATCACTCAAATTGCGTCCCGATTCAATACATCGTCCTCCAGCAGACTTGTCTCCATGGGTCTATTGCTGCCTCGGGCACCTTATGGCAGTCCTGCTGTGACTCAAAGATTTTCGAATCGGACGATAAACTGATAGTGAATTGTAACGTTCAGGGCCTCCTAATGACGATGGAACACTCAAATTGCGTCCCGATTCAATACATCGTCCTCCAGCAGACTTGTCTCCATGGGTCTATTGCTGCCTCGGGCACCTTATGGCCGTTCTGCAGTGAGTCAAAGATTTTCGAATCGGACGAAAAACTGATAGTGAATTGTAACATTCAGGGCCACCTAATGACGATGGACCACACAAATTGCGTCCCGATTCAGTACATCGTCCTCCAGCCGACCTGACTCCATGGGTCTATTGCTGCCTCGGGCACCTTATGGCCGTTCTCCTGTGAGTCAAAGATTTTCGAATCGGACGAAAAACTAATAGTGAATTGCGTCCCGATTCAATACATCGTCCTCCAGCAGACTTGTCTCCATGGGTCTATTGCTGCCTCGGGCACCTTATGGCCGTTCTGCTGTGAATCTAGATTATCGAATGGGACGAAAAACTGATAGTGAATTGTAACGTTCAGGGCCACCGAATGACGATGGATCACTCAAATTGCGTCCCGATTCAATACATCGTCCCAGCCGACTTGTCTCCATGGGTCTATTGCTGCCTCGGGCTCCTTACGGCCGTTCTGCTGTGAGTCTAGACTATCGAATGGGACGAAAAACTGATAGTGAATTGTAACGTTCAGAGCCACCTAATGACGATGGATCACTCAAATTGCGTCCTGATTCAATACATCGTCCTCCAGCAGACTTGACTTCATGGGTCTATAGCTGCCTCGGGCACCCTATGGCAGGCCTGCTGTGACTCAAAGATTTTCGAATCGGACGAAAAACCGATAGTGAATTGTAACGCACACGGCCTCCTAATGACGATGGAACACTCAAATTGCGTCCCGATTCAATACATCGTCCTCCAGCCGACTTGTCTCCATGGGTCTATTGCTGCCTCGGGCACCTTATGGACGTTCTGCTGTGAGTCAAAGATTTTCGAATCGGACGAAAAACTGATAGTAAATTGGAACGTTCAGAGCCTCCTAAGGACGATGGAACACTCAAATTGCGTCCCGATTCAATACATCGTCCTCCAGCGGACTTGTCTCCATTGGTCTATTGCTGCTTCGGGCACCTAATGGCCGTTCTGCTGTGAGTCAAAGACTTTCGAATCGGACGAAAAACTGATAGTGAATTGTAACATTCAGGGCCACCTAATGACGATGGACCACGCAAATTGCGTCCCGATTCAATACATCGTCCTCCAGCCGAGTTGACTCCATGGGTCTATTGCTGTATCGGGCACCTTATGGCCGTTCTGCTGTGAATCTAGATTATCGAATGGGACGAAAAACTGATAGTGAACTGTAACGTTCAGGGCCACCTAATGACGATGGATCACTCAAATTGCGTCCCGATTCAATACATCGTCCTCCAGCAGACTTGTCTCCATGGGTCTATTGCTGCCTCGGGCACCTTATGGCAGTCCTGCTGTGACTCAAAGATTTTCGAATCGGACGATAAACTGATAGTGAATTGTAACGTTCAGGGCCTCCTAATGACGATGGAACACTCAAATTGCGTCCCGATTCAATACATCGTCCTCCAGCAGACTTGTCTCCATGGGTCTATTGCTGCCTCGGGCACCTTATGGCCGTTCTGCTGTGAGTCAAAGATTTTCGAATCGGACGAAAAACTGATAGTGAATTGTAACATTCAGGGCCACCTAATGACGATGGACCACACAAATTGCGTCCCGATTCAGTACATCGTCCTCCAGCCGACCTGACTCCATGGGTCTATTGCTGCCTCGGGCACCTTATGGCCGTTCTCCTGTGAGTCAAAGACTTTCGAATCGGACGAAAAACTAATAGTGAATTGCGTCCCGATTCAATACATCGTCCTCCAGCAGACTTGTCTCCATGGGTCTATTGCTGCCTCGGGCACTTTATGGCCGTTCTGCTGTGAGTCTAGATTATCGAATGGGACGAAAAACTGATAGTGAATTGTAACAATCAGGGCCACCTAATGACGATGGATCTCTCAAATTGCGTCCCGATTCAATACATCGTCCTCCAGCCGACTTGTCTCCATGGGTCTATTGCTGCCTCGGGCACCTTATGGCCGTTCTGCTGTGAGTCTAGATTATCGAATGGGACGAAAACCTGATAGTGAATTGTAACGTTCAGGGCCTCGTAATGACGATGGATCACTCAAATTGCGTCCCGATTCAATACATCGTCCTCCAGCAGACTTATCTCCATGGATCGATTGCTGGCTCGGGCACCTAATGGCCGTTCTGCTGTGACTCAAAGACTTTCGAATCGGACGAAAAACTGATAGTGAATTGTAACATTCAGGGCCACCTAATGACGATGGATCACGCAAATTGCGTCCCGATTCAATACATCGTCCTCCAGCCGAGTTGACTCCATGGGTCTATTGCTGCCTCGGGCACCTTATGGCCGTTCTGCTGTAAATGTAGATTATCGAATGGGACGAAAAACTGATAGTGAACTGTAACGTTCAGGGCCACCTAATGACGATGGATCACTCAAATTGCGTCCCGATTCAATACATCGTCCCAGCCGACTTGTCTCCATGGGTCTATTGCTGCCTCGGGCACCTTATGGCCGTTCTGCTGTGAGCCTAGATTATCGAATGGGACGAAAAACTGATAGTGAATTGTAACGTTCAGGGCCACCTAATGACGATGGATCACTCAAATTGCGTCCTGATTCAATACATCATCCTCCAGCAGACTTGCCTTCATGGGTCTACTGCTGCCTCGGGCATCTTATGGCAGGCCTGCTGTGACTCAAAGATTTTCGAATCGGACGAAAAACTGATAGTGAATTGTAACGTTCAGGGCCTCCTAATGACGATGGAACACTCAAATTGCGTCCCGATTCAATACATCGTCCTCCAGCAGACTTGTCTCCATGCGTCTATTGCTGCCTCGGCCACCTTATGGCCGTTCTGCTGTGAGTGTAGATTATCGAATGGGACGAAAAACTGATAGTGAATTGTAACTTTCAGGGCCACCTAATGACGATGGATCACTCAAATTGAGTCCCGATTCAATACATCGTCCTCCAGCAGACTTGTCTCCATGGGTCGATTGCTGCCTCGGGCACCTTATGGCCGTTCTGCTGTGAGTCAAAGATTTTCGAATCGGACGAAAAACCTGATAGTGATTTGTAACATTCAGGGCCACCTAATGACGATGGACCACACAAATTGCGTCCCGATTCAGTACATGGTGCACTAGCCGACTTGACTCCATGGGACTATTGCTGCCTCGGGCACCATATGGCCGTTCTGCTGTGAGTCTAGATTATCGAATGGGATGAAAAACTGATAGTGAATTGTAACGTTCAGGGCCACCTAATGACGATGGATCACTCAAATTGCGTCCCGATTCAGTACATCGTCCTCCAGCCGACCTGACTCCATGGGTCTATTGCTGCCTCGGGCACCTTATGGCCGTTCTCCTGTGAGTCAAAGATTTTCGAATCGGACGAAAAACTAATAGTGAATTGCGTCCCGATTCAATACATCGTCCTCCAGCAGACTTGTCTCCATGGGTCTATTGCTGCCTCGGGCACTTTATGGCCGTCCTGCTGTGAGTCTAGATTATCGAATGGGACGAAAAACTGATAGTGAATTGTAACAATCAGGGCCACCTAATGACGATGGATCTCTCAAATTGCGTCCCGATTCAATACATCGTCCTCCAGCCGACTTGACTCCATGGGCCTATTGCTGCCTCGGGCACCTTATGGCCGTTCTGCTGTGAGTCTAGATTATCGAATGGGACGAAAAACTGATAGTGAATTGTAACGTTCAGGGCCTCCTAATGACGATGGATCACTCAAATTGCGTCCCGATTCAATACATCGTCCTCCAGCCGACTTGACTCCATGGGTCTATTGCAACCTCGGGCACCTTATGGCCGTTCTGCTGTGAGTCTAGATTATCGAATGGGACGAAAACCTGATAGTGAATTGTAACGTTCAGGGCCTCCTAATGACGATGGATCACTCAAATTGCGTCCCGATTCAATACATCGTCCTCCAGCAGACTTATCTCCATGGGTCGATTGCTGCCTCGGGCACCTAATGGCCGTTCTGCTGTGAGTCAAAGATTTTCGAATCGGACGAAAAACTGATATTGAATTGTAACATTCAGGTCCACCTAATGACGATGGACCACGCAAATTGCGTCCCGAATCAATACATCGTCCTCCAGCCGAGTTGACTCCATGGGTCTATTGCTGCCTCGGGCACCTTATGGCCGTTCTGCTGTGAGTCTAGATTATCGAATGGGACGAAAAACTGATAGTGAACTGTAACGTTCAGGGCCACCTAATGACGATGGATCACTCAAATTGCGTCCCGATTCAATACATCGTCCCAGCCGACTTGTCTCCATGGGTCTATTGCTGCCTCGGGCACCTTATGGCCGTTCTGCTGTGAGCCTAGATTATCGTATGGGACGAAAAACTGATAGTGAATTGTAACGTTCAGGGCCACCTAATGACGATGGATCACCCAAATTGCGTCCTGATTCAATACATCATCCTCCAGCAGACTTGACTTCATGGGTCTATTGCTGCCTCGGGCATCTTATGGCAGGCATGCTGTGACTCAAAGATTTTCGAATCGGACGAAAAACTGATAGTGAATTGTAACGTTCAGGGCCTCCTAATGACGATGGAACACTCAAATTGCGTCCCGATTCAATACATCGTCCTCCAGCAGACTTGTCTCCATGCGTCTATTGCTGCCTCGGGCACCTTATGGCCGTTCTGCTGTGAGTCAAAGATTTTCGAATCGGACGAAAAACTGATAGTGAATTGTAACGTTCAGGGCCACCTAATGACGATGGATAACTCAAATTGCGTCCCGATTCAATACATCGTCCTCCAGCCGACTTGACTCCATGGGTCTATTGCTGCCTCGGGCACCTTATGGCCGTTCTGCTGTGAGTCTAGATTATCGAATGGGACAAAAAACTGATAGTGAATTGTAACGTTTTGTAGCGTTCAGGGCCTCCTAATGACGATGGATCACTCAAATTGCGTCCCGATTCAATACATCGTCCTCCAGCAGACTTGTCTCCATGGGTCTATTGCTGCCTCCGGCACCTTATGGCCGTTCTGCTGTGAGTCTAGATTATCGAATGGGACGAAAAACTGATAGTGAATTGTAACGTTCAGGGCCACCTAATGACGATGGATCTCTCAAATTGCGTCCCGATTCAATACATCGTCCTCCAGCCGACTTGACTCCATGGGTCTATTGCAACCTCGGGCACCTTATGGCCGTTCTGCTGTGAGTCTAGATTATGGAATGGGACGAAAACCTGATAGTGAATTGTAACGTTCAGGGCCTACTAATGACGATGGATCACTCAAATTGCGTCCCGATTCAATACATCGTCCTCCAGCAGACTTATCTCCATGGGTCGATTGCTGCCTCGGGCACCTAATGGCCGTTCTGCTGTGAGTCAAAGATTTTCGAATCGGACGAAAAACTGATATTGAATTGTAACATTCAGGTCCACCTAATGACGATGGACCACGCAAATTGCGTCCCGAATCAATACATCGTCCTCCAGCCGAGTTGACTCCATGGGTCTATTGCTGCCTCGGGCACCTTATGGCCGTTCTGCTGTAAATCTAGATTATCGAATGGGACGAAAAACTGATAGTGAACTGTAACGTTCAGGGCCACCTAATGACGATGGATCACTCAAATTGCGACCCGATTCAATACATCATCCTCCAGCAGACTTGACTTCATGGGTCTATTGCTGCCTCGGGCATCTTATGGCAGGCATGCTGTGACTCAAAGATTTTCGAATCGGACGAAAAACTGATAGTGAATTGTAACGTTCAGGGCCTCCTAATGACGATGGAACACTCAAATTGCGTCCCGATTCAATACATCGTCCTCCAGCAGACTTGTCTCCATGCGTCTATTGCTGCCTCGGGCACCTTATGGCCGTTCTGCTGTGAGTCAAAGATTTTCGAATCGGACGAAAAACTGATAGTGAATTGTAACGTTCAGGGCCACCTAATGACGATGGATAACTCAAATTGCGTCCCGATTCAATACATCGTCCTCCAGCCGACTTGACTCCATGGGTCTATTGCTGCCTCGGGCACCTTATGGCCGTTCTGCTGTGAGTCTAGATTATCGAATGGGACAAAAAACTGATAGTGAATTGTAACGTTTTGTAACGTTCAGGGCCTCCTAATGACGATGGATCACTCAAATTGCGTCCCGATTCAATACATCGTCCTCCAGCAGACTTGACTTCATGGGTCTATTGCTGCCTCGGGCACCCTATGGCAGGCCTGCTGTGACTCAAAGATTTTCGAATCGGACGAAAAACCGATAGTGAATTGTAACGCACACGGCCTCCTAATGACGATGGAACACTCAAATTGCGTCCCGATTCAATACATCGTCCTCCAGCAGACTTGTCTCCATGGGTCTATTGCTGCCTCGGGCACCTTATGGCAGTCCTGCTGTGACTCAAAGATTTTCGAATCGGACGATAAACTGATAGTGAATTGTAACGTTCAGGGCCTCCTAATGACGATGGAACACTCAAATTGCGTCCCGATTCAATACATCGTCCTCCAGCAGACTTGTCTCCATGCAGCAATAGGCTGCCTCGGGCACCTTATGGCCGTTCTGCTGTGAGTCAAAGATTTTCGAATCGGACGAAAAACTGATAGTGAATTGTAACATTCAGGGCCACCTAATGACGATGGACCACACAAATTGCGTCCCGATTCAGTACATCGTCCTCCAGCCGACCTGACTCCATGGGTCTATTGCTGCCTCGGGCACCTTATGGCCGTTCTCCTGTGAGTCAAAGACTTTCGAATCGGACGAAAAACTAATAGTGAATTGCGTCCCGATTCAATACATCGTCCTCCAGCAGACTTGTCTCCATGGGTCTATTGCTGCCTCGGGCACTTTATGGCCGTTCTGCTGTGAGTCTAGATTATCGAATGGGACGAAAAACTGATAGTGAATTGTAACAATCAGGGCCACCTAATGACGATGGATCTCTCAAATTGCGTCCCGATTCAATACATCGTCCTCCAGCCGACTTGTCTCCATGGGTCTATTGCTGCCTCGGGCACCTTATGGCCGTTCTGCTGTGAGTCTAGATTATCGAATGGGACGAAAACCTGATAGTGAATTGTAACGTTCAGGGCCTCGTAATGACGATGGATCACTCAAATTGCGTCCCGATTCAATACATCGTCCTCCAGCAGACTTATCTCCATGGATCGATTGCTGCCTCGGGCACCTAATGGCCGTTCTGCTGTGACTCAAAGACTTTCGAATCGGACGAAAAACTGATAGTGAATTGTAACATTCAGGGCCACCTAATGACGATGGATCACGCAAATTGCGTCCCGATTCAATACATCGTCCTCCAGCCGAGTTGACTCCATGGGTCTATTGCTGCCTCGGGCACCTTATGGCCGTTCTGCTGTAAATCTAGATAATCGAATGGGACGAAAAACTGATAGTGAACTGTAACGTTCAGGGCCACCTAATGACGATGGATCACTCAAATTGCGTCCCGATTCAATACATCGTCCCAGCCGACTTGTCTCCATGGGTCTATTGCTGCCTCGGGCACCTTATGGCCGTTCTGCTGTGAGCCTAGATTATCGAATGGGACGAAAAACTGATAGTGAATTGTAACGTTCAGGGCCACCTAATGACGATGGATCACTCAAATTGCGTCCTGATTCAATACATCATCCTCCAGCAGACTTGCCTTCATGGGTCTACTGCTGCCTCGGGCATCTTATGGCAGGCCTGCTGTGACTCAAAGATTTTCGAATCGGACGAAAAACTGATAGTGAATTGTAACGTTCAGGGCCTCCTAATGACGATGGAACACTCAAATTGCGTCCCGATTCAATACATCGTCCTCCAGCAGACTTGTCTCCATGCGTCTATTGCTGCCTCGGCCACCTTATGGCCGTTCTGCTGTGAGTGTAGATTATCGAATGGGACGAAAAACTGATAGTGAATTGTAACTTTCAGGGCCACCTAATGACGATGGATCACTCAAATTGCGTCCCGATTCAATACATCGTCCTCCAGCAGACTTGTCTCCATGGGTCGATTGCTGCCTCGGGCACCTTATGGCCGTTCTGCTGTGAGTCAAAGATTTTCGAATCGGACGAAAAACCTGATAGTGATTTGTAACATTCAGGGCCACCTAATGACGATGGACCACCCAAATTGCGTCCCGATTCAGTACATGGTGCACTAGCCGACTTGACTCCATGGGACTATTGCTGCCTCGGGCACCTTATGGCCGTTCTGCTGTGAGTCTAGATTATCGAATGGGATGAAAAACTGATAGTGAATTGTAACGTTCAGGGCCACCTAATGACGATGGATCACTCAAATTGCGTCCCGATTCAGTACATCGTCCTCCAGCCGACCTGACTCCATGGGTCTATTGCTGCCTCGGGCACCTTATGGCCGTTCTCCTGTGAGTCAAAGATTTTCGAATCGGACGAAAAACTAATAGTGAATTGCGTCCCGATTCGATACATCGTCCTCCAGCAGACTTGTCTCCATGGGTCTATTGCTGCCTCGGGCACTTTATGGCCGTTCTGCTGTGAGTCTAGATTATCGAATGGGACGAAAAACTGATAGTGAATTGTAACAATCAGGGCCACCTAATGACGATGGATCTCTCAAATTGCGTCCCGATTCAATACATCGTCCTCCAGCCGACTTGACTCCATGGGCCTATTGCTGCCTCGGGCACCTTATGGCCGTTCTGCCTTGAGTCTAGATTATCGAATGGGACGAAAAACTGATAGTGAATTGTAACGTTCAGGGCCTCCTAATGACGATGGATCACTCAAATTGCGTCCCGATTCAATACATCGTCCTCCAGCCGACTTGACTCCATGGGTCTATTGCAACCTCGGGCACCTTATGGCCGTTCTGCTGTGAGTCTAGATTATCGAATGGGACGAAAACCTGATAGTGAATTGTAACGTTCAGGGCCTCCTAATGACGATGGATCACTCAAATTGCGTCCCGATTCAATACATCGTCCTCCAGCAGACTTATCTCCATGGGTCGATTGCTGCCTCGGGCACCTAATGGCCGTTCTGCTGTGAGTCAAAGATTTTCGAATCGGACGAAAAACTGATATTGAATTGTAACATTCAGGTCCACCTAATGACGATGGACCACGCAAATTGCGTCCCGAATCAATACATCGTCCTCCAGCCGAGTTGACTCCATGGGTCTATTGCTGCCTCGGGCACCTTATGGCCGTTCTGCTGTAAATCTAGATTATCGAATGGGACGAAAAACTGATAGTGAACTGTAACGTTCAGGGCCACCTAATGACGATGGATCACTCAAATTGCGTCCCGATTCAATACATCGTCCCAGCCGACTTGTCTCCATGGGTCTATTGCTGCCTCGGGCACCTTATGGCCGTTCTGCTGTGAGCCTAGATTATCGTATGGGACGAAAAACTGATAGTGAATTGTAACGTTCAGGGCCACCTAATGACGATGGATCACTCAAATTGCGTCCTGATTCAATACATCATCCTCCAGCAGACTTGACTTCATGGGTCTATTGCTGCCTCGGGCATCTTATGGCAGGCATGCTGTGACTCAAAGATTTTCGAATCGGACGAAAAACTGATAGTGAATTGTAACGTTCAGGGCCTCCTAATGACGATGGAACACTCAAATTGCGTCCCGATTCAATACATCGTCCTCCAGCAGACTTGTCTCCATGCGTCTATTGCTGCCTCGGGCACCTTATGGCCGTTCTGCTGTGAGTCAAAGATTTTCGAATCGGACGAAAAACTGATAGTGAATTGTAACGTTCAGGGCCACCTAATGACGATGGATAACTCAAATTGCGTCCCGATTCAATACATCGTCCTCCAGCCGACTTGACTCCATGGGTCTATTGCTGCCTCGGGCACCTTATGGCCGTTCTGCTGTGAGTCTAGATTATCGAATGGGACAAAAAACTGATAGTGAATTGTAACGTTTTGTAACGTTCAGGGCCTCCTAATGACGATGGATCACTCAAATTGCGTCCCGATTCAATACATCGTCCTCCAGCAGACTTGTCTCCATGGGTCTATTGCTGCCTCCGGCACCTTATGGCCGTTCTGCTGTGAGTCTAGATTATCGAATGGGACGAAAAACTGATAGTGAATTGTAACGTTCAGGGCCACCTAATGACGATGGATCTCTCAAATTGCGTCCCGATTCAATACATCGTCCTCCAGCCGACTTGACTCCATGGGTCTATTGCAACCTCGGGCACCTTATGGCCGTTCTGCTGTGAGTCTAGATTATCGAATGGGACGAAAACCTGATAGTGAATTGTAACGTTCAGGGCCTACTAATGACGATGGATCACTCAAATTGCGTCCCGATTCAATACATCGTCCTCCAGCAGACTTATCTCCATGGGTCGATTGCTGCCTCGGGCACCTAATGGCCGTTCTGCTGTGAGTCAAAGATTTTCGAATCGGACGAAAAACTGATATTGAATTGTAACATTCAGGTCCACCTAATGACGATGGACCACGCAAATTGCGTCCCGAATCAATACATCGTCCTCCAGCCGAGTTGACTCCATGGGTCTATTGCTGCCTCGGGCACCTTATGGCCGTTCTGCTGTAAATCTAGATTATCGAATGGGACGAAAAACTGATAGTGAACTGTAACGTTCAGGGCCACCTAATGACGATGGATCACTCAAATTGCGTCCCGATTCAATACATCGTCCCAGCCGACTTGTCTCCATGGGTCTATTGCTGCCTCGGGCACCTTATGGCCGTTCTGCTGTGAGCCTAGATTATCGTATGGGACGAAAAACTGATAGTGAATTGTAACGTTCAGGGCCACCTAATGACGATGGATCACTCAAATTGCGTCCTGATTCAATACATCATCCTCCAGCAGACTTGACTTCATGGGTCTATTGCTGCCTCGGGCATCTTATGGCAGGCATGCTGTGACTCAAAGATTTTCGAATCGGACGAAAAACTGATAGTGAATTGTAACGTTCAGGGCCTCCTAATGACGATGGAACACTCAAATTGCGTCCCGATTCAATACATCGTCCTCCAGCAGACTTGTCTCCATGCGTCTATTGCTGCCTCGGGCACCTTATGGCCGTTCTGCTGTGAGTCAAAGATTTTCGAATCGGACGAAAAACTGATAGTGAATTGTAACGTTCAGGGCCACCTAATGACGATGGATAACTCAAATTGCGTCCCGATTCAATACATCGTCCTCCAGCCGACTTGACTCCATGGGTCTATTGCTGCCTCGGGCACCTTATGGCCGTTCTGCTGTGAGTCTAGATTATCGAATGGGACAAAAAACTGATAGTGAATTGTAACGTTTTGTAACGTTCAGGGCCTCCTAATGACGATGGATCACTCAAATTGCGTCCCGATTCAATACATCGTCCTCCAGCAGACTTGACTTCATGGGTCTATTGCTGCCTCGGGCACCCTATGGCAGGCCTGCTGTGACTCAAAGATTTTCGAATCGGACGAAAAACCGATAGTGAATTGTAACGCACACGGCCTCCTAATGACGATGGAACACTCAAATTGCGTCCCGATTCAATACATCGTCCTCCAGCAGACTTGTCTCCATGCGTCTATTGCTGCCTCGGGCACCTTATGGCCGTTCTGCTGTGAGTCAAAGATTTTCGAATCGGACGAAAAACTGATAGTGAATTGTAACATTCAGGGCCACCTAATGACGATGGATAACTCAAATTGCGTCCCGATTCAATACATCGTCCTCCAGCCGACTTGACTCCATGGGTCTATTGCTGCCTCGGGCACCTTATGGCCGTTCTGCTGTGAATCTAGATTATCGAATGGGACGAAAAACTGATAGTGAATTGTAACGTTCAGGGCCACCGAATGACGATGGATCACTCAAATTGCGTCCCGATTCAATACATCGTCCCAGCCGACTTGTCTCCATGGGTCTATTGCTGCCTCGGGCTCCTTACGGCCGTTCTGCTGTGAGTCTAGACAATCGAATGGGACGAAAAACTGATAGTGAATTGTAACGTTCAGAGCCACCTAATGACGATGGATCACTCAAATTGCGTCCTGATTCAATACATCGTCCTCCAGCAGACTTGACTTCATGGGTCTATTGCTGCCTCGGGCACCCTATGGCAGGCCTGCTGTGACTCAAAGATTTTCGAATCGGACGAAAAACCGATAGTGAATTGTAACGCACACGGCCTCCTAATGACGATGGAACACTCAAATTGCGTCCCGATTCAATACATCGTCCTCCAGCAGACTTGTCTCCATGCGTCTATTGCTGCCTCGGGCACCTTATGGCCGTTCTGCTGTGAGTCAAAGATTTTCGAATCGGACGAAAAACTGATAGTGAATTGTAACATTCAGGGCCACCTAATGACGATGGACCACACAAATTGCGTCCCGATTCAGTACATCGTCCTCCAGCCGACATGACTCCATGGGTCTATTGCTGCCTCAGGCACCTTATGGCCGTTCTGCTGTGAGTCTAGATTATCGAATGGGACGAAAAACTGATAGTGAATTGTAACGTTCAGGGCCACCTAATGACGATGGATCTATCAAATTGCGTCCCGATTCAATATATCGTCCTCCAGCAGACTTGTTTCCATGGGTCTATAGTTGCCTCGGGCACCTTATGGCCGTTATGCTGTGAGTCAAAGATTTTCGAATCGGCCGAAAAACTGATAGTGAATTGTAACTTTCAGGGCAACCTAAAGACGATGGATCACTCAAATTGCGTCCCGATTCAATACATCGTCCTCCAGCCGACTTGTCTCCATGGGTCTATTGCTGCCTCGGGCACCTTATGGACGTTCTGCTGTGAGTCAAAGATTTTCGAATCGGACGAAAAACTGATAGTAAATTGGAACGTTCAGGGCCTCCTAAGGACGATGGAACACTCAAATTGCGTCCCGATTCAATACATCGTCCTCCAGCGGACTTGTCTCCATTGGTCTATTGCTGCTTCGGGCACCTAATGGCCGTTCTGCTGTGAGTCAAAGACTTTCGAATCGGACGAAAAACTGATAGTGAATTGTAACATTCAGGGCCACCTAATGACGATGGACCACGCAAATTGCGTCCCGATTCAATACATCGTCCTCCAGCCGAGTTGACTCCATGGGTCTATTGCTGTATCGGGCACCTTATGGCCGTTCTGCTGTGAATCTAGATTATCGAATGGGACGAAAAACTGATAGTGAATTGTAACGTTCAGGGCCTCCTAATGACGATGGAACACTCAAATTGCGTCCCGATTCAATACATCGTCCTCCAGCAGACTTGTCTCCATGGGTCGATTGCTGCCTCGGGCACCTTATGGCCGTTCTGCTGTGAGTCAAAGATTTTCGAATCGGACGAAAAACCTGATAGTGATTTGTAACATTCAGGGCCACCTAATGACGATGGACCACACAAATTGCGTCCCGATTCAGTACATCGTCCACTAGCCGACTTGACTCCATGGTACTATTGCTGCCTCGGGCACCTTATGGCCGTTCTGCTGTGAGTCTAGATTATCGAATGGGATGAAAAACTGATAGTGAATTGTAACGTTCAGGGCCACCTAATGACGATGGATCACTCAAATTGCGTCCCGATTCAATACATCGTCCTCCAGCAGACTTGTCTCCATGGGTCTATTGCTGCCTCGGGCACCTTATGGCAGTCCTGCTGTGACTCAAAGATTTTCGAATCGGACGATAAACTGATAGTGAATTGTAACGTTCAGGGCCTCCTAATGACGATGGAACACTCAAATTGCGTCCCGATTCAATACATCGTCCTCCAGCAGACTTGTCTCCATGGGTCTATTGCTGCCTCGGGCACCTTATGGCCGTTCTGCTGTGAGTCAAAGATTTTCGAATCGGACGAAAAACTGATAGTGAATTGTAACATTCAGGGCCACCTAATGACGATGGACCACACAAATTGCGTCCCGATTCAGTACATCGTCCTCCAGCCGACCTGACTCCATGGGTCTATTGCTGCCTCGGGCACCTTATGGCCGTTCTCCTGTGAGTCAAAGATTTTCGAATCGGACGAAAAACTAATAGTGAATTGCGTCCCGATTCAATACATCGTCCTCCAGCAGACTTGTCTCCATGGGTCTATTGCTGCCTCGGGCACCTTATGGCCGTTCTGCTGTGAATCTAGATTATCGAATGGGACGAAAAACTGATAGTGAATTGTAACGTTCAGGGCCACCGAATGACGATGGATCACTCAAATTGCGTCCCGATTCAATACATCGTCCCAGCCGACTTGTCTCCATGGGTCTATTGCTGCCTCGGGCTCCTTACGGCCGTTCTGCTGTGAGTCTAGACTATCGAATGGGACGAAAAACTGATAGTGAATTGTAACGTTCAGAGCCACCTAATGACGATGGATCACTCAAATTGCGTCCTGATTCAATACATCGTCCTCCAGCAGACTTGACTTCATGGGTCTATTGCTGCCTCGGGCACCCTATGGCAGGCCTGCTGTGACTCAAAGATTTTCGAATCGGACGAAAAACCGATAGTGAATTGTAACGCACACGGCCTCCTAATGACGATGGAACACTCAAATTGCGTCCCGATTCAATACATCGTCCTCCAGCCGACTTGTCTCCATGGGTCTATTGCTGCCTCGGGCACCTTATGGACGTTCTGCTGTGAGTCAAAGATTTTCGAATCGGACGAAAAACTGATAGTAAATTGGAACGTTCAGAGCCTCCTAAGGACGATGGAACACTCAAATTGCGTCCCGATTCAATACATCGTCCTCCAGCGGACTTGTCTCCATTGGTCTATTGCTGCTTCGGGCACCTAATGGCCGTTCTGCTGTGAGTCAAAGACTTTCGAATCGGACGAAAAACTGATAGTGAATTGTAACATTCAGGGCCACCTAATGACGATGGACCACGCAAATTGCGTCCCGATTCAATACATCGTCCTCCAGCCGAGTTGACTCCATGGGTCTATTGCTGTATCGGGCACCTTATGGCCGTTCTGCTGTGAATCTAGATTATCGAATGGGACGAAAAACTGATAGTGAACTGTAACGTTCAGGGCCACCTAATGACGATGGATCACTCAAATTGCGTCCCGATTCAATACATCGTCCTCCAGCAGACTTGTCTCCATGGGTCTATTGCTGCCTCGGGCACCTTATGGCAGTCCTGCTGTGACTCAAAGATTTTCGAATCGGACGATAAACTGATAGTGAATTGTAACGTTCAGGGCCTCCTAATGACGATGGAACACTCAAATTGCGTCCCGATTCAATACATCGTCCTCCAGCAGACTTGTCTCCATGGGTCTATTGCTGCCTCGGGCACCTTATGGCCGTTCTGCTGTGAGTCAAAGATTTTCGAATCGGACGAAAAACTGATAGTGAATTGTAACATTCAGGGCCACCTAATGACGATGGACCACACAAATTGCGTCCCGATTCAGTACATCGTCCTCCAGCCGACCTGACTCCATGGGTCTATTGCTGCCTCGGGCACTTATGGCCGTTCTCCTGTGAGTCAAAGACTTTCGAATCGGACGAAAAACTAATAGTGAATTGCGTCCCGATTCAATACATCGTCCTCCAGCAGACTTGTCTCCATGGGTCTATTGCTGCCTCGGGCACTTTAAGGCCGTTCTGCTGTGAGTCTAGATTATCGAATGGGACGAAAAACTGATAGTGAATTGTAACAATCAGGGCCACCTAATGACGATGGATCTCTCAAATTGCGTCCCGATTCAATACATCGTCCTCCAGCCGACTTGTCTCCATGGGTCTATTGCTGCCTCGGGCACCTTATGGCCGTTCTGCTGTGAGTCTAGATTATCGAATGGGACGAAAACCTGATAGTGAATTGTAACGTTCAGGGCCTCGTAATGACGATGGATCACTCAAATTGCGTCCCGATTCAATACATCGTCCTCCAGCAGACTTATCTCCATGGATCGATTGCTGCCTCGGGCACCTAATGGCCGTTCTGCTGTGACTCAAAGATTTTCGAATCGGACGAAAAACTGATAGTGAATTGTAACATTCAGGGCCACCTAATGACGATGGACCACACAAATTGCGTCCCGATTCAGTACATGGTCCACTAGCCGACTTGACTCCATGGGACTATTGCTGCCTCGGGCACCTTATGGCCGTTCTGCTGTGAGTCTAGATTATCGAATGGGATGAAAAACTGATAGTGAATTGTAACGTTCAGGGCCACCTAATGACGATGGATCACTCAAATTGCGTCCCGATTCAGTACATCGTCCTCCAGCCGACCTGACTCCATGGGTCTATTGCTGCCTCGGGCACCTTATGGCCGTTCTCCTGTGAGTCAAAGATTTTCGAATCGGACGAAAAACTAATAGTGAATTGCGTCCCGATTCAATACATCGTCCTCCAGCAGACTTGTCTCCATGGGTCTATTGCTGCCTCGGGCACTTTATGGCCGTTCTGCTGTGAGTCTAGATTGTCGAATGGGACGAAAAACTGATAGTGAATTGTAACAATCAGGGCCACCTAATGACGATGGATCTCTCAAATTGCGTCCCGATTCAATACATCGTCCTCCAGCCGACTTGACTCCATGGGCCTATTGCTGCCTCGGGCACCTTATGGCCGTTCTGCTGTGAGTCTAGATTATCGAATGGGACGAAAAACTGATAGTGAATTGTAACGTTCAGGGCCTCCTAATGACGATGGATCACTCAAATTGCGTCCCGATTCAATACATCGTCCTCCAGCCGACTTGACTCCATGGGTCTATTGCAACCTCGGGCACCTTATGGCCGTTCTGCTGTGAGTCTAGATTATCGAATGGGACGAAAACCTGATAGTGAATTGTAACGTTCAGGGCCTCCTAATGACGATGGATCACTCAAATTGCGTCCCGATTCAATACATCGTCCCAGCCGACTTGTCTCCATGGGTCTATTGCTGCCTCGGGCACCTTATGGCCGTTCTGCTGTGAGCCTAGATTATCGTATGGGACGAAAAACTGATAGTGAATTGTAACGTTCAGGGCCACCTAATGACGATGGATCACTCAAATTGCGTCCTGATTCAATACATCATCCTCCAGCAGACTTGACTTCATGGGTCTATTGCTGCCTCGGGCATCTTATGGCAGGCATGCTGTGACTCAAAGATTTTCGAATCGGACGAAAAACTGATAGTGAATTGTAACGTTCAGGGCCTCCTAATGACGATGGAACACTCAAATTGCGTCCCGATTCAATACATCGTCCTCCAGCAGACTTGTCTCCATGCGTCTATTGCTGCCTCGGGCACCTTATGGCCGTTCTGCTGTGAGTCAAAGATTTTCGAATCGGACGAAAAACTGATAGTGAATTGTAACGTTCAGGGCCACCTAATGACGATGGATAACTCAAATTGCGTCCCGATTCAATACATCGTCCTCCAGCCGACTTGACTCCATGGGTCTATTGCTGCCTCGGGCACCTTATGGCCGTTCTGCTGTGAGTCTAGATTATCGAATGGGACAAAAAACTGATAGTGAATTGTAACGTTTTGTAACGTTCAGGGCCTCCTAATGACGTTGGATCACTCAAATTGCGTCCCGATTCAATACATCGTCCTCCAGCAGACTTGTCTCCATGGGTCTATTGCTGCCTCGGGCACCTTATGGCCGTTCTGCTGTGAGTCTAGATTATCGAATGGGACGAAAAACTGATAGTGAATTGTAACGTTCAGGGCCACCTAATGACGATGGATCTCTCAAATTGCGTCCCGATTCAATACATCGTCCTCCAGCCGACTTGACTCCATGGGTCTATTGCAACCTCGGGCACCTTATGGCCGTTCTGCTGTGAGTCTAGATTATCGAATGGGACGAAAACCTGATAGTGAATTGTAACGTTCAGGGCCTACTAATGACGATGGATCACTCAAATTGCGTCCCGATTCAATACATCGTCCTCCAGCAGACTTATCTCCATGGGTCGATTGCTGCCTCGGGCACCTAATGGCCGTTCTGCTGTGAGTCAAAGATTTTCGAATCGGACGAAAAACTGATATTGAATTGTAACATTCAGGTCCACCTAATGACGATGGACCACGCAAATTGCGTCCCGAATCAATACATCGTCCTCCAGCCGAGTTGACTCCATGGGTCTATTGCTGCCTCGGGCACCTTATGGCCGTTCTGCTGTAAATCTAGATTATCGAATGGGACGAAAAACTGATAGTGAACTGTAACGTTCAGGGCCACCTAATGACGATGGATCACTCAAATTGCGTCCCGATTCAATACATCGTCCCAGCCGACTTGTCTCCATGGGTCTATTGCTGCCTCGGGCACCTTATGGCCGTTCTGCTGTGAGCCTAGATTATCGTATGGGACGAAAAACTGATAGTGAATTGTAACGTTCAGGGCCACCTAATGACGATGGATCACTCAAATTGCGTCCTGATTCAATACATCATCCTCCAGCAGACTTGACTTCATGGGTCTATTGCTGCCTCGGGCATCTTATGGCAGGCATGCTGTGACTCAAAGATTTTCGAATCGGACGAAAAACTGATAGTGAATTGTAACGTTCAGGGCCTCCTAATGACGATGGAACACTCAAATTGCGTCCCGATTCAATACATCGTCCTCCAGCAGACTTGTCTCCATGCGTCTATTGCTGCCTCGGGCACCTTATGGCCGTTCTGCTGTGAGTCAAAGATTTTCGAATCGGACGAAAAACTGATAGTGAATTGTAACGTTCAGGGCCACCTAATGACGATGGATAACTCAAATTGCGTCCCGATTCAATACATCGTCCTCCAGCCGACTTGACTCCATGGGTCTATTGCTGCCTCGGGCACCTTATGGCCGTTCTGCTGTGAGTCTAGATTATCGAATGGGACAAAAAACTGATAGTGAATTGTAACGTTTTGTAACGTTCAGGGCCTCCTAATGACGATGGATCACTCAAATTGCGTCCCGAATCAATACATCGTCCTCCAGCAGACTTGTCTCCATGGGTCTATTGCTGCCTCGGGCACCTTATGGCCGTTCTGCTGTGAGTCTAGATTATCGAATGGGACGAAAAACTGATAGTGAATTGTAACGTTCAGGGCCACCTAATGACGATGGATCTCTCAAATTGCGTCCCGATTCAATACATCGTGCTCCAGCCGACTTGACTCCATGGGTCTATTGCAACCTCGGGCACTTTATGGCCGTTCTGCTGTGAGTCTAGATTATCGATTGGGACGAAAAACTGATAGTGAATTGTAACGTTCAGGGCCTCCTAATGACGATGGATCACTCAAACTGCGTCCCGATTCAATACATCGTCCTCCAGCAGACTTGTCTCCATGGGTCGATTGCTGCCTCGGGCACCTAATGGCCGTTCTGCTGTGAGTCAAAGATTTTCGAATCGGACGAAAAACTGATAGTGATTTGTAACAATCAGGGCCACCTAATGACGATGGACCACGCAAATTGCGTCCCGATTCAATACATCGTCCTCCAGCCGAGTTGACTCCATGGGTCTATTGCTGCCTCGGGCACCTTATGGCCGTTCTGCTGTGAATCTAGATTATCGAATGGGACGAAAAACTGATAGTGAATTGTAACGTTCAGGGCCACCTAATGACGATGGATCACTCAAATTGCGTCCCGATTCAATATATCGTCCTCCAGCAGACTTGTTTCCATGGGTCTATAGTTGCCTCGGGCACCTTATGGCCGTTCTGCTGTGAGTCAAAGATTTTCGAATCGGACGAAAAACTGATAGTGAATTGTAACTTTCAGGGCAACCTAATGACGATGGATCACTCAAATTGCGTCCCGATTCAATACATCGTCCTCCAGCCGACTTGTCTCCATGGGTCTATAGCTGCCTCGGGCACCTTATGGACGTTCTGCTGTGAGTCAAAGATTTTCGAATCGGACGAAAAACTGATAGTAAATTGGAACGTTCAGGGCCTCCTAAGGACGATGGAACACTCAAATTGCGTCCCGATTCAATACATCGTCCTCCAGCGGACTTGTCTCCATTGGTCTATTGCTGCCTCGGGCACCTAATGGCCGTTCTGCTGTGAGTCAAAGACTTTCGAATCGGACGAAAAACTGATAGTGAATTGTAACATTCAGGGCCACCTAATGACGATGGACCACGCAAATTGCGTCCCGATTCAATACCTCGTCCTCCAGCCGAGTTGACTCCATGGGTCTATTGCTGTATCGGGCACCTTATGGCCGTTCTGCTGTGAATCTAGATTATCGAATGGGACGAAAAACTGGTAGTGAATTGTAACGTTCAGGGCCACCTAATGACGATGGATCACTCAAATTGCGTCCCGATTCAATACATCGTCCTCCAGCCGACTTGTCTCCATGGGTCTATTGCTGCCTCGGCCACCTTATGGCCGTTCTGCTGTGAGTCTAGATTATCGAATGGGACGAAAAACTGATAGTGAATTATAACTTTCAGGGCCACCTAATGACGATGGATCACTCAAATTGCGTCCCGATTCAATACATCGTCCTCCAGCAGACTTGTCTCCATGGGTCGATTGCTGCCTCGGGCACCTTATGGCCGTTCTGCTGTGAGTCAAAGATTTTCGAATCGGACGAAAAACCTGATAGTGATTTGTAACATTCAGGGCCACCTAATGACGATGGATCACTCAAATTGCGTCCTGATTCAATACATCGTCCTCCAGCAGACTTGACTTCATGGGTCTATTGCTGCCTCGGGCACCTTATGGCAGGCCTGCTGTGACTCAAAGATTTTCGAATCGGACGAAAAACCGATAGTGAATTGTAACGCACAGGGCATCCTAATGACGATGGAACACCCAAATTGCGTCCCGATTCAATACATCGTCCTCCAGCAGACTTGTCTCCATGCGTCTATTGCTGCCTCGGGCACCTTATGACCGTTCTGCTGTGAGTCAAAGATTTTCGAATCGGACGAAAAACTGATAGTGAATTGTAACATTCAGGGCCACCTAATGACGATGGACCACACAAATTGCGTCCCGATTCAGTACATCGTCCTCCAGCCGACCTGACTCCATGGGTCTATTGCTGCCTCAGGCACCTTATGGCCGTTCTGCTGTGAGTCTAGATTATCGAATGGGACGAAAAACTGATAGTGAATTGTAACGTTCAGGGCCACCTAATGACGATGGATCACTCAAATTGCGTCCCGATTCAATATATCGTCCTCCAGCAGACTTGTTTCCATGGGTCTATAGTTGCCTCGGGCACCTTATGGCCGTTCTGCTGTGAGTCAAAGATTTTCGAATCGGACGAAAAACTGATAGTGAATTGTAACTTTCAGGGCAACCTAATGACGATGGATCACTCAAATTGCGTCCCGATTCAATACATCGTCCTCCAGCCGACTTGTCTCCATGGGTCTATAGCTGCCTCGGGCACCTTATGGACGTTCTGCTGTGAGTCAAAGATTTTCGAATCGGACGAAAAACTGATAGTAAATTGGAACGTTCAGGGCCTCCTAAGGACGATGGAACACTCAAATTGCGTCCCGATTCAATACATCGTCCTCCAGCGGACTTGTCTCCATTGGTCTATTGCTGCCTCGGGCACCTAATGGCCGTTCTGCTGTGAGTCAAAGACTTTCGAATCGGACGAAAAACTGATAGTGAATTGTAACATTCAGGGCCACCTAATGACGATGGACCACGCAAATTGCGTCCCGATTCAATACATCGTCCTCCAGCCGAGTTGACTCCATGGGTCTATTGCTGTATCGGGCACCTTATAGCCGTTCTGCTGTGAATCTAGATTATCGAATGGGACGAAAAACTGGTAGTGAATTGTAACGTTCAGGGCCACCTAATGACGATGGATCACTCAAATTGCGTCCCGATTCAATACATCGTCCTCCAGCCGACTTGTCTCCATGGGTCTATTGCTGCCTCGGCCACCTTATGGCCGTTCTGCTGTGAGTCTAGATTATCGAATGGGACGAAAAACTGATAGTGAATTATAACTTTCAGGGCCACCTAATGACGATGGATCACTCAAATTGCGTCCCGATTCAATACATCGTCCTCCAGCAGACTTGTCTCCATGGGTCGATTGCTGCCTCGGGCACCTTATGGCCGTTCTGCTGTGAGTCAAAGATTTTCGAATCGGACGAAAAACCTGATAGTGATTTGTAACATTCAGGGCCACCTAATGACGATGGACCACACAAATTACGTCCCGATTCAGTACATCGTCCACTAGCCGACTTGACTCCATGGGACTATTGCTGCCTCGGGCACCTTATGGCCGTTCTGCTGTGAGTCTAGATTATCGAATGGGATGAAAAACTGATAGTGAATTGTAACGTTCAGGGCCACCTAATGACGATGGATCACTCAAATTGCGTCCCGATTCAATACGTCGTCCTCCAGCAGACTTGTCTCCATGGGTCGATTGCTGCCTCGGGCACCTTATGGCCGTTCTGCTGTGAGTCAAAGATTTTCGAATCGGACGAAAAACCTGATAGTGATTTGTAACATTCAGGGCCACCTAATGACGATGGACCACACAAATTGCGTCCCGATTCAGTACATCACCACTAGCCGATTTGACTCCATGGGACTATTGCTGCCTCGGGCACCTTATGGCCGTTCTGCTGTGAGTCTAGATTATCGAATGGGATGAAAAACTGATAGTGAATTGTAACGTTCAGGGCCACCTAATGACGATGGATCACTCAAATTGCGTCCCGATTCAATACATCGTCCTCCAGCAGACTTGTCTCCATGGGTCTATTGCTGCCTCGGGCACCTAATGGCAGTCCTGCTGTGACTCAAAGATTTTCGAATCGGACGATAAACTGATAGTGAATTGTAACGTTCAGGGCCTCCTAATGACGATGGAACACTCAAATTGCGTCCCGATTCAATACATCGTCCTCCAGCAGACTTGTCTCCATGGGTCTATTGCTGCTTCGGGCACCTTATGGCCGTTCTGCTGTGAGTCAAAGATTTTCGAATCGGACGAAAAACTGATAGTGAATTGTAACATTCAGGGCCACCTAATGACGATGGACCACACAAATTGCGTCCCGATTCAGTACATCGTCCTCCAGCCGACCTGACTCCATGGGTCTATTGCTGCCTCGGGCACCTTATGGCCGTTCTCCTGTGAGTCAAAGATTTTCGAATCGGACGAAAAACTAATAGTGAATTGCGTCCCGATTCAATACATCGTCCTCCAGCAGACTTGTCTCCATGGGTCTATTGCTGCCTCGGGCACTTTATGGCCGTTCTGCTGTGAGTCTAGATTATCGAATGGGACGAACAACTGATAGTGAATTGTAACAATCAGGGCCACCTAATGACGATGGATCTCTCAAATTGCGTCCCGATTCAATACATCGTCCTCCAGCCGACTTGTCTCCATGGGTCTATTGCTGCCTCGGGCACCTTATGGCCGTTCTGCTGTGAGTCTAGATTATCGAATGGGACGAAAAACTGATAGTGAATTGTAACGTTCAGGGCCTCCTAATGACGATGGATCACTCAAATTGCGTCCCGATTCAATACATCGTCCTCCAGCCGACTTGACTCCATGGGTCTATTGCAACCTCGGGCACCTTATGGCCGTTCTGCTGTGAGTCTAGATTATCGAATGGGACGAAAACCTGATAGTGAATTGTAACGTTCAGGGCCTCCTAATGACGATGGATCACTCAAATTGCGTCCCGATTCAATACATCGTCCTCCAGCAGACTTATCTCCATGGATCGATTGCTGCCTCGGGCACCTATTGGCCGTTCTGCTGTGAGTCAAAGATTTTCGAATCGGACGAAAAACTGATAGTGAATTGTAACATTCAGGGCCACCTAATGACGATGGATCACGCAAATTGCGTCCCGATTCAATACATCGTCCTCCAGCCGAGTTGACTCCATGGGTCTATTGCTGCCTCGGGCACCTTATGGCCGTTCTGCTGTAAATCTAGATTAACGAATGGGACGAAAAACTGATAGTGAACTGTCACGTTCAGGGCCACCTAATGACGATGGATCACTCAAATTGCGTCCCGATTCAATACATCGTCCCAGCCGACTTGTCTCCATGGGTCTATTGCTGCCTCGGGCACCTTATGGCCGTTCTGCTGTGAGCCTAGATTATCGAATGGGACGAAAAACTGATAGTGAATTGTAACGTTCAGGGCCACCTAATGACGATGGATCACTCAAATTGCGTCCTGATTCAATACATCATCCTCCAGCAGACTTGCCTTCATGGGTCTACTGCTGCCTCGGGCATCTTATGGCAGGCCTGCTGTGACTCAAAGATTTTCGAATCGGACGAAAAACTGATAGTGAATTGTAACGTTCAGGGCCTCCTAATGACGATGGAACACTCAAATTGCGTCCCGATTCAATACATCGTCCTCCAGCAGACTTGTCTCCATGCGTCTATTGCTGCCTCGGCCACCTTATGGCCGTTCTGCTGTGAGTCTAGGTTATCGAATGGGACGAAAAACTGATAGTGAATTGTAACTCTCAGGGCCACCTAATGACGATGGATCACTCAAATTGCGTCCCGATTCAATACATCGTCCTCCAGCAGACTTGTCTCCATGGGTCGATTGCTGCCTCGGGCACCTTATGGCCGTTCTGCTGTGAGTCAAAGATTTTCGAATCGGACGAAAAACCTGATAGTGATTTGTAACATTCAGGGCCACCTAATGACGATGGACCACACAAATTGCGTCCCGATTCAGTACATGGTCCACTAGCCGACTTGACTCCATGGGACTATTGCTGCCTCGGGCACCTTATGGCCGTTCTGCTGTGAGTCTAGATTATCGAATGGGATGAAAAACTGATAGTGAATTGTAACGTTCAGGGCCACCTAATGACGATGGATCACTCAAATTGCGTCCCGATTCAGTACATCGTCCTCCAGCCAACCTGACTCCATGGGTCTATTGCTGCCTCGGGCACCTTATGGCCGTTCTCCTGTGAGTCAAAGATTTTCGAATCGGACGAAAAACTAATAGTGAATTGCGTCACGATTCAATACATCGTCCTCCAGCAGACTTGTCTCCATGGGTCTATTGCTGCCTCGGGCACTTTATGGCCGTTCTGCTGTGAGTCTAGATTATCGAATGGGACGAAAAACTGATAGTGAATTGTAACAATCAGGGCCACCTAATGACGATGGATCTCTCAAATTGCGTCCCGATTCAATACATCGTCCTCCAGCCGACTTGACTCCATGGGTCTATTGCTGCCTCGGGCACCTTATGGCCGTTCTGCTGTGAGTCTAGATGATCGAATGGGACGAAAAACTGATAGTGAATTGTAACGTTCAGGGCCTCCTAATGACGATGGATCACTCAAATTGCGTCCCGATTCAATACATCGTCCTCCAGCTGACTTGACTCCATGGGACTATTGCAACCTCGGGCACCTTATGGCCGTTCTGCTGTGAGTCTAGATTATCGAATGGGACGAAAACCTGATAGTGAATTGTAACGTTCAGGGCCTCCTAATGACGATGGATCACACAAATTGCGTCCCGATTCAATACATCGTCCTCCAGCAGACTTATCTCCATGGGTCGATTGCTGCCTCGGGCACCTAATGGCCGTTCTGCTGTGAGTCAAAGATTTTCGAATCGGACGAAAAACTGATAGTGAATTGTAACATTCAGGTCCACCTAATGACGATGGACCACGCAAATTGCGTCCCGATTCAATACATCGTCCTCCAGCCGAGTTGACTCCATGGGTCTATTGCTGCCTCGGGCACCTTATGGCCGTTCTGCTGTAAATCTAGATTATCGAATGGGACGAAAAACTGATAGTGAACTGTAACGTTCAGGGCCACCTAATGACGATGGATCACTCAAATTGCGTCCCGATTCAATACATCGTCCCAGCCGACTTGTCTCCATGGGTCTATTGCTGCCTCGGGCACCTTATGGCCGTTCTGCTGTGAGCCTAGATTATCGTATGGGACGAAAAACTGATAGTGAATTGTAACGTTCAGGGCCACCTAATGACGATGGATCACTCAAATTGCGTCCTGATTCAATACATCATCCTCCAGCAGAATTGACTTCATGGGTCTATTGCTGCCTCGGGCATCTTATGGCAGGCCTGCTGTGACTCAAAGATTTTCGAATCGGACGAAAAACTGATAGTGAATTGTAACGTTCAGGGCCTCCTAATGACGATGGAACACTCAAATTGCGTCCCGATTCAATACATCGTCCTCCAGCAGACTTGTCTCCATGCGTCTATTGCTGCCTCGGGCACCTTATGGCCGTTCTGCTGTGAGTCAAAGATTTTCGAATCGGACGAAAAACTGATAGTGAATTGTAACGTTCAGGGCCACCTAATGACGATGGATAACTCAAATTGCGTCCCGATTCAATACATCGTCCTCCAGCCGACTTGACTCCATGGGTCTATTGCTGCCTCGGGCACCTTATGGCCGTTCTGCTGTGAGTCTAGATTATCGAATGGGACAAAAAACTGATAGTGAATTGTAACGTTTTGTAACGTTCAGGGCCTCCTAATGACGATGGATCACTCAAATTGCGTCCCGATTCAATACATCGTCCTCCAGCAGACTTGTCTCCATGGGTCTATTGCTGCCTCGGGCACCTTATGGCCGTTCTGCTGTGAGTCTAGATTATCGAATGGGACGAAAAACTGATAGTGAATTGTAACGTTCAGGGCCACCTAATGACGATGGATCTCTCAAATTGCGTCCCGATTCAATACATCGTCCTCCAGCCGACTTGACTCCATGGGTCTATTGGTGCCTCGGGCACCTTATGGCCGTTCTGCTGTGAGTCTAGATTATCGAATGGGACGAAAAACTGATAGTGAATTGTAACGTTCAGGGCCACCTAATGACGATGGATCACTCAAATTGCGTCCCGATTCAATACATCGTGCTCCAGCCGACTTGACTCCATGGGTCTATTGCAACCTCGGGCACCTTATGGCCGTTCTGCTGTGAGTCTAGATTATCGATTGGGACGAAAAACTGATAGTGAATTGTAACGTTCAGGGCCTCCTAATGACGATGGATCACTCAAATTGCGTCCCGATTCAATACATCGTCCTCCAGCAGACTTGTCTCCATGGGTCGATTGCTGCCTCGGGCACCTAATGGCCGTTCTGCTGTGAGTCAAAGATTTTCGAATTGGACGAAAAACTGATAGTGATTTGTAACAATCAGGGCCACCTAATGACGATGGACCACGCAAATTGCGTCCCGATTCAATACATCGTCCTCCAGCCGAGTTGACTCCATGGGTCTATTGCTGCCTCGGGCACCTTATGGCCGTTCTGCTGTGAATCTAGATTATCGAATGGGACGAAAAACTGATAGTGAATTGTAACGTTCAGGGCCACCTAATGACGATGGATCACTCAAATTGCGTCCCGATTCAATACATCGTCCCAGCCGACTTGTCTCCATGGGTCTATTGCTGCCTCGGACTCCTTACGGCCGTTCTGCTGTGAGTCTAGACTATCGAATGGGACGAAAAACTGATAGTGAATTGTAACGTTCAGAGCCACCTAATGACGATGGATCACTCAAATTGCGTCCAGATTCAATACATCGTCCTCCAGCAGACTTGACTTCATGGGTCTATTGCTGCCTCGGGCACCTTATGGCAGGCCTGCTGTGACTCAAAGATTTTCGAATCGGACGAAAAACCGATAGTGAATTGTAACGCACAGGGCATCCTAATGACGATGGACCACGCAAATTGCGTCCCGATTCAATACATCGTCCTCCAGCCGAGTTGACTCCATGGGTCTATTGCTGTATCGGGCACCTTATGGCCGTTCTGCTGTGAATCTAGATTATCGAATGGGACGAAAAACTGGTAGTGAATTGTAACGTTCAGGGCCACCTAATGACGATGGATCACTTAAATTGCGTCCCGATTCAATACATCGTCCTCCAGCCGACTTGTCTCCATGGGTTTATTGCTGCCTCGGCCACCTTATGGCCGTTCTGCTGTGAGTCTAGATTATCGAATGGGACGAAAAACTGATAGTGAATTGTAACTTTCAGGGCCACCTAATGACGATGGATCACTCAAATTGCGTCCCGATTCAATACATCGTCCTCCAGCAGACTTGTCTCCATGGGTCGATTGCTGCCTCGGGCACCTTATGGCCGTTCTGCTGTGAGTCAAAGATTTTCGAATCGGACGAAAAACCTGATAGTGATTTGTAACATTCAGGGCCACCTAATGACGATGGACCACACAAATTACGTCCCGATTCAGTACATCGTCCACTAGCCGACTTGACTCCATGGGACTATTGCTGCCTCGGGCACCTTATGGCCGTTCTGCTGTGAGTCTAGATTATCGAATGGGATGAAAAACTGATAGTGAATTGTAACGTTCAGGGCCACCTAATGACGATGGATCACTCAAATTGCGTCCCGATTCAATACATCGTCCTCCAGCAGACTTGTCTCCATGGGTCTATTGCTGCCTCGGGCACCTTATGGCAGTCCTGCTGTGACTCAAAGATTTTCGAATCGGACGATAAACTGATAGTGAATTGTAACGTTCAGGGCCTCCTAATGACGATGGAACACTCAAATTGCGTCCCGATTCAATACATCGTCCTCCAGCAGACTTGTCTCCATGCGTCTATTGCTGCCTCGTGCACCTTATGGCCGCTCTGCTGTGAGTCAAAGATTTTCGAATCGGACGAAAAACTGATAGTGAATTGTATCATTCACGGCCACCTAATGACGATGGACCACGCAAATTGCGTCCCGATTCAATACATCGTCCTCCAGCCGAGTTGACTCCATGGGTCTATTGCTGCCTCGGGCACCTTATGGCCGTTCTGCTGTGAGTCTAGATTATCGTATGGGACGAAAAATGATAGTGAATTGTAACGTTCAGGGCCTCCTAATGACGATGGATCACTCAAATTGCGTCCCGATTCAATACATCGTCCTCCAGCAGACTTGTCTCCATGGGTCGATTGCTGCCTCGGGCACCTAATAGCCGTTCTGCTGTGAGTCAAAGATTTTCGAATCGGACGAAAAACTGATAGTGATTTGTAACAATCAGGGCCACCTAATGACGATGGACCACGCAAATTGCGTCCCGATTCAATACATCGTCCTCCAGCCGAGTTGACTCCATGGGTCTATTGCTGCCTCGGGCACCTTACGTCCGTTCTGCTGTGAATCTAGATTATCGAATGGGACGAAAAACTGATAGTGAATTGTAACGTTCAGAGCCACCTAATGACGATGGATCACTCAAATTGCGTCCTGATTCAATACATCGTCCTCCAGCAGACTTGACTTCATGGGTCTATTGCTGCCTCGGGCAACTTATGGCAGGCCTGCTGTGACTCAAAGATTTTCGAATCGGACGAAAAACCGATAGTGAATTGTAACGCACAGGGCCTCCTAATGACGATGGAACACCCAAATTGCGTCCCGATTCAATATATCGTCCTCCAGCAGACTTGTCTCCATGCGTCTATTGCTGCCTCGGGCACCTTATGGCCGTTCTGCTGTGAGTCAAAGATTTTCGAATCGGACGAAAAACTGATAGTGAATTGTAACATTCAGGGCCACCTAATGACGATGGACCACACAAATTGCGTCCCGATTCAGTACATCGTCCTCCAGCCGACCTGACTCCATGGGTCTATTGCTGCCTCAGGCACCTTATGGCCGTTCTGCTGTGAGTCTAGATTATCGAATGGGACGAAAAACTGATAGTGAATTGTAACGTTCAGGGCCACCTAATGACGATGGATCACTCAAATTGCGTCCCGATTCAATATATCGTCCTCCAGCAGACTTGTTTCCATGGGTCTATAGTTCCCTCGGGCACCTTATGGCCGTTCTGCTGTGAGTCAAAGATTTTCGAATCGGACGAAAAACTGACAGTGAATTGTAACTTTCAGGGCAACCTAATGACGATGGATCACTCAAATTGCGTCCCGATTCAATACATCGTCCTCCAGCCGACTTGTCTCCATGGGTCTATTGCTGCCTCGGGCACCTTATGGACGTTCTGCTGTGAGTCAAAGATTTTCGAATCGGACGAAAAACTGATAGTAAATTGGAACGTTCAGGGCCTCCTAAGGACGATGGAACACTCAAATTGCGTCCCGATTCAATACATCGTCCTCCAGCGGACTTGTCTCCATTGGTCTATTGCTGCCTCGGGCACCTAATGGCCGTTCTGCTGTGAGTCAAAGACTTTCGAATCGGACGAAAAACTGATAGTGAATTGTAACATTCAGGGCCACCTAATGACGATGGACCACGCAAATTGCGTCCCGATTCAATACATCGTCCTCCAGCCGAGTTGACTCCATGGGTCTATTGCTGTATCGGGCACCTTATGGCCGTTCTGCTGTGAATCTAGATTATCGAATGGGACGAAAAACTGGTAGTGAATTGTAACGTTCAGGGCCACCTAATGACGATGGATCACTCAAATTGCGTCCCGATTCAATACATCGTCCTCCAGCCGACTTGTCTCCATGGGTCTATTGCTGCCTCGGCCACCTTATGGCCGTTCTGCTGTGAGTCTAGATTATCGAATGGGATGAAAAACTGATAGTGAATTGTAACTTTCAGGGCCACCTAATGACGATGGATCACTCAAATTGCGTCCCGATTCAATACATCGTCCTCCAGGAGACTTGTCTCCATGGGTCGATTGCTGCCTCGGGCACCTTATGGCCGTTCTGCTGTGAGTCAAAGATTTTCGAATCGGACGAAAAACCTGATAGTGATTTGTAACATTCAGGGCCACCTAATGACGATGGACCACACAAATTGCGTCCCGATTCAGTACATCGTCCTCCAGCCGACCTGACTCCATGGGTCTATTGCTGCCTCGGGCACCTTATGGCCGTTCTCCTGTGAGTCAAAGATTTTCGAATCGGACGAAAAACTGTTAGTGAATTGTAACTTTCAGGGCCACCTAATGACGATGGATAACTCAAATTGCGTCCCGATTCAATACATCGTCCACCAGCCGACTTGTCTCCATGGGTCTATTGCTGCCTCGGGCACCTTATGGCCGTTCTGCTGTGAGTCAAAGATTTTCGAATCGGACGAAAAACTGATAGTGAATTGTAACGTTCAGGGCCTCCTAATGACGATGGAACACTCAAATTGCGTCGCGATTCAATACATCGTCCTCCTGCCGAGTTGACTCCATTGGTCTATTGCTGCCTCGGGCACCTTATGGCCGTTCTGCTGTTAATCTAGATTATCGAATGGGACGAAAAACTGATAGTGAATTGTAACATTCAGGGCCACCTAATGACGATGGATAACTCAAATTGCGTCCCGATTCAATACATCGTCCTCCAGCAGACTTGTCTCCATGGGTCGATTGCTGCCTCGGGCACCTAATGGCCGTTCTGCTGTGAGTCAAAGATTTTCGAATCGGACGAAAAACTGATAGTGATTTGTGACAATCAGGGCCACCTAATGACGATGGACCACGCAAATTGCGTCCCGATTCAATACATCGTCCTCCAGCCGAGTTGACTCCATGGGTCTATTGCTGCCTCGGGCACCTTATGGCCGTTCTGCTGTGAATCTAGTTTATCGAATGGGACGAAAAACTGATAGTGAATTGTAACGTTCAGGGCCACCTAATGACGATGGATCACTCAAATTGCGTCCCGATTCAATACATCGTCCCAGCCGACTTGTCTCCATGGGTCTATTGCTGCCTCGGGCTCCTTACGGCCGTTCTGCTGTGAGTCTAGACTATCGAATGGGACGAAAAACTGATAGTGAATTGTAACGCACAGGGCCTCCTAATGACGATGGAACACCCAAATTGCGTCCCGATTCAATACATCGTCCTCCAGCAGACTTGTCTCCATGCGTCTATTGCTGCCTCGGGCACCTTATGGCCGTTCTGCTGTGAGTCAAAGATTTTCGAATCGGACGAAAAACTGATAGTGAATTGTAACATTCAGGGCCACCTAATGACGATGGACCACACAAATTGCGTCCCGATTCAGTACATCGTCCTCCAGCCGACCTGACTCCATGGGTCTATTGCTGCCTCAGGCACCTTATTGCCGTTCTGCTGTGAGTCTAGATTATCGAATGGGACGAAAAACTGATAGTGAATTGTAACGTTCAGGGCCACCTAATGACGATGGATCACTCAAATTGCGTCCCGATTCAATATATCGTCCTTCAGCAGACTTGTTTCCAAGGGTCTATAGTTGCCTCGGGCACCTTATGGCCGTTCTGCTGTGAGTCAAAGATTTTCGAATCGGACGAAAAACTGATAGTGAATTGTAACTTTCAGGGCAACCTAATGACGATGGATCACTCAAATTGCGTCCCGATTCAATACATCGTCCTCCAGCCGACTTGTCTCCATGGGTCTATTGCTGCCTCGGGCACCTTATGGACGTTCTGCTGTGAGTCAAAGATTTTCGAATCGGACGAAAAACTGATAGTAAATTGGAACGTTCAGGGCCTCCTAAGGACGATGGAACACTCAAATTGCGTCCCGATTCAATACACCGTCCTCCAGCGGACTTGTCTCCATTGGTCTATTGCTGCCTCGGGCACCTAATGGCCGTTCTGCTGTGAGTCAAAGACTTTCGAATCGGACGAAAAACTGATAGTGAATTGTAACATTCAGGGCAACCTAATGACGATGGACCACGCAAATTGCGTCCCGATTCAATACATCGTCCTCCAGCCGAGTTGACTCCATGGGTCTATTGCTGTATCGGGCACCTTATGGCCGTTCTGCTGTGAATCTAGATTATCGAATGGGACGAAAAACTGATAGTGAATTGTAACGTTCAGGGCCACCTAATGACGATGGATCACTCAAATTGCGTCCCGATTCAATACATCGTCCTCTAGCCGACTTGTCTCCATGGGTCTATTGCTGCCTCGGCCACCTTATGGCCGTTCTGCTGTGAGTCTAGATTATCGAATGGGACGAAAAACTGATAGTGAATTGTAACGTTCAGAGCCACCTAATGACGATGGATCACTCAAATTGCGTCCTGATTCAATACATCGTCCTCCAGCAGACTTGACTTCAAGGGTCTATTGCTGCCTCGGGCACCTTATGGCAGGCCTGCTGTGACTCAAAGATTTTCGAATCGGACGAAAAACCGATAGTGAATTGTAACGCACAGGGCCTCCTAATGACGATGGAACACCCAAATTGCGTCCCGATTCAATACATCGTCCTCCAGCAGACTTGTCTCCATGCGTCTATTGCTGCCTCGGGCACCTTATGGCCGTTCTGCTGTGAGTCAAAGATTTTCGAATCGGACGAAAAACTGATAGTGAATTGTAACTTTCAGGGCCACCTAATGACGATGGACCACACAAATTGCGTCCCGATTCAGTACATCGTCCTCCAGCCGACCTGACGCCATGGGTCTATTGCTGCCTCAGGCACCTTATGGCCGTTCTGCTGTGAGTCTAGATTATCGAATGGGACGAAAAACTGATAGTGAATTGTAACGTTCAGGGCCACCTAATGACGATGGACCACACAAATTGCGTCCCGATTCAGTACATCGTCCTCCAGCCGACCTGACTCCATGGGTCTATTGCTGCCTCGGGCACCTTATGGCCGTTCTCCTGTGAGTCAAAGATTTTCGAATCGGACGAAAAACTGATAGTGAATTGTAACTTTCAGGGCCACCTAATGACGATGGATAACTCAAATTGCGTCCCGATTCAATACATCGTCCACCAGCCGACTTGTCTCCATGGGTCTATTGCTGCCTCGGGCACCTTATGGCCGTTCTGCTGTGAGTCAAAGATTTTCGAATCGGACGAAAAACTGATAGTGAATTGTAACGTTCAGGGCCTCCTAATGACGATGGAAAACTCAAATTGCGTCGCGATTCAATACATCGTCCTCCAGCCGAGTTGACTCCATTGGTCTATTGCTGCCTCGGGCACCTTATGGCCGTTCTGCTGTTAATCTAGATTATCGAATGGGACGAAAAACTGATAGTGAATTGTAACGTTCAGGGCCACCTAATGACGATGGATCACTCAAATTGCGTCCCGATACAATACATCGTCCCCAGCCGACTTGTCTCCATGGGTCTATTGCTGCCTCGGGCAGCTTATGGCCGTTCTGCTGTGAGTCTAGATTATCGAATGGGACGAAAAACTGATAGTGAATTGTAACGTTCAGGGCCTCCTAATGACGATGGATCACTCAAATTGCGTCCCGATTCAATACATCGTCCTCCAGCAGACTTGTCTCCATGGGTCGATTGCTGCCTCGGGCACCTAATGGCCGTTCTGCTGTGAGTCAAAGATTTTCGAATCGGACGAAAAACTGATAGTGATTTGTAACAATCAGGGCCACCTAATGACGATGGACCACGCAAATTGCGTCCCGATTCAATACATCGTCCTCCAGCCGAGTTGACTCCATGGGTCTATTGCTGCCTCGGGCACCTTATGGCCGTTCTGCTGTGAATCTAGATTATCGAATGGGACGAAAAACTGATAGTGAATTGTAACGTTCAGGGCCACCTAATGACGATGGATCACTCAAATTGCGTCCCGATTCAATACATCGTCCCAGCCGACTTGTCTCCATGGGTCGATTGCTGCCTCGGGCTCCTTACGGCCGTTCTGCTGTGAGTCTAGACTATCGAATGGGACGAAAAACTGATAGTGAATTGTAACGTTCAGAGCCACCTAATGACGATGGATCACTCAAATTGCGTCCTGATTCAATACATCGTCCTCCAGCAGACTTGACTTCATGGGTCTATTGCTGCCTCGGGCACCTTATGGCAGGCCTGCTGTGACTCAAAGATTTTCGAATCGGACGAAAAACCGATAGTGAATTGTAACGCACAGGGCCTCCTAATGACGATGGAACACTCAAATTGCGTCCCGATTCAATACATCGTCCTCCAGCAGACTTGTCTCCATGCGTCTATTGCTGCCTCGGGCACCTTATGGCCGTTCTGCTGTGAGTCAAAGATTTTCGAATCGGACGAAAAACTGATAGTGAATTGTAACATTCAGGGCCACCTAATGACGATGGACCACACAAATTGCGTCCCGATTCAGTACATCGTCCTCCAGCCGACCTGACTCCATGGGTCTATTGCTGCCTCAGGCACCTTATGGCCGTTCTGCTGTGAGTCTAGATTATCGAATGGGACGAAAAACTGATAGTGAATTGTAACGTTCAGGGCCACCTAATGACGATGGATCACTCAAATTGCGTCCCGATTCAATATATCGTCCTCCAGCAGACTTGTTTCCATGGGTCTATAGTTGCCTCGGGAACCTTATGGCCGTTCTGCTGTGAGTCAAAGATTTTCGAATCGGACGAAAAACTGATAGTGAATTGTAACTTTCAGGGCAACCTAATGACGATGGATCACTCAAATTGCGTCACGATTCAATACATCGTCCTCCAGCCGACTTGTCTCCATGGGTCTATTGCTGCCTCGGGCACCTTATGGACGTTCTGCTGTGAGTCAAAGATTTTCGAATCGGACGAAAAACTGATAGTAAATTGGAACGTTCAGGGCCTCCTAAGGACGATGGAACACTCAAATTGCGTCCCGATTCAATACATCGTCCTCCAGCGGACTTGTCTCCATTGGTCTATTGCTGCCTCGGGCACCTAATGGCCGTTCTGCTGTGAGTCAAAGACTTTCGAATCGGACGAAAAACTGATAGTGAATTGTAACATTCAGGGCCACCTAATGACGATGGACCACGCAAATTGCGTCCCGATTCAATACATCGTCCTCCAGCCGAGTTGACTCCATGGGTCTATTGCTGTATCGGGCACCTTATGGCCGTTCTGCTGTGAATCTAGATTATCGAATGGGACGAAAAACTGGTAGTGAATTGTAACGTTCAGGGCCACCTAATGACAATGGATCACTCAAATTGCGTCCCGATTCAATACATCGTCCTCCAGCCGACTTGTCTCCATGGGTCTATTGCTGCCTCGGCTACCTTATGGCCGTTCTGCTGTGAGTCTAGATTATCGAATGGGACGAAAAACTGATAGTGAATTGTAACTTTCAGGGCCACCTAATGACGATGGATCACTCAAATTGCGTCCCGATTCAATACATCGTCCACCAGCAGACTTGTCTCCATGGGTCGATTGCTGCCTCGGGCACCTTATGGCCGTTCTGCTGTGAGTCTAGATTATCGAATGGGATGAAAAACTGATAGTGAATTGTAACGTTCAGGGCCACCTAATGACGATGGATCACTCAAATTGCGTCCCGATTCAATACATCGTCCTCCAGCAGACTTGTCTCCATGGGTCTATTGCTGCCTCGGGCACCTTATGGCAGTCCTGCTGTGACTCAAAGATTTTCGAATCGGACGATAAACATAGTGAATTGTAACGTTCAGGGCCTCCTAATGACGATGGAACACTCAAATTGCGTCCCGATTCAATACATCGTCCTCCAGCAGACTTGTCTCCATGGGTCTATTGCTGCCTCGGGCACCTTATGGCCGTTCTGCTGTGAGTCAAAGATTTTCGAATCGGACGAAAAACTGATAGTGAATTGTAACATTCAGGGCCACCTAATGACGATGGACCACCCAAATTGCGTCCCGATTCAGTACATCGTCCTCCAGCCGACCTGACTCCATGGGTCTATTGCAGCCACGGGCACCTTATGGCCGTTCTCCTGTGAGTCAAAGATTTTCGAATTGGACGAAAAACTGATAGTGAATTGTAACTTTCAGGGCCACCTAATGACGATGGATAACTCAAATTGCGTCCCGATTCAATACATCGTCCACCAGCCGACTTGTCTCCATGGGTCTATTGCTGCCTCGGGCACCTTATGGCCGTTCTGCTGTGAGTCAAAGATTTTCGAATCGGACGAAAAACTGATAGTGAATTGTAACGTTCAGGGCCTCCTAATGACGATGGAACACTCAAATTGCGTCCCGATTCAATACATCGTCCTCCAGCAGACTTGTCTCCATGCGTCTATTGCTGCCTCGGGCACCTTATGGCCGTTCTGCTGTGAGTCAAAGATTTTCGAATCGGACGAAAAACTGATAGTGAATTGTAACTTTCAGGGCCTCCTAATGACGATGGAACACTCAAATTGCGTCCCGATTCAATACATCGTCCTCCAGCAGACTTGTCTCCATGGGTCTATTGCTGCCTCGGGCACATTATGGCCGTTCTGCTGTGAGTCAAAGATTTTCGAATCGGACGATAAACTGATAGTGAATTGTAACGTTCAGGGCCACCTAATGACGATGGATCACTCAAATTGCGTCCCGATTCAATACATTGTCCTCCAGCAGACTGTCACCATCGGTCTATTGCAGCCTCGGGCACCTTATGGCCGTTCAGCTGTGACTCAAAGATTTTCGAATCAGACGAAAAACTGATAGTGAATTGTAACGTTCAGGGCCTCTTAATGATGATGGAACACTCAATTTGCGTCCCGATTCAATACATCGTCCTCCAGCCGACTTGTCTCCATGGGTATATTGCTGCCTCGGGCACCTTATGGCCGTTCTGCTGTGAGTCTAGATTATCGAATGGGACGAAAAACTGATAGTGAATTGTAACGTTCAGGGCCTCCTAATGACGATGGATCACTCAAATTGCGTCCCGATTCAATACATCGTCCTCCAGCAGACTTGTCTCCATGGGTCGAATGCTGCCTCGGGCACCTAATGGCCGTTCTGCTGTGAGTTAAAGATTTTCGAATCGGACGAAAAACTGATAGTGAATTGTAACATTCAGGGCCACCTAATGACGATGGACCACGCAAATTGCGTCGCGATTCAATACATCGTCCTCCAGCCGAGTTGACTCCATTGGTCTATTGCTGCCTCGGGCACCTTATGGCCGTTCTGCTGTTAATCTAGATTATCGAATGGGACGAAAAACTGATAGTGAATTGTAACGTTCAGGGCCACCTAATGACGATGGATCACTCAAATTGCGTCCCGATACAATACATCGTCCCCAGCCGACTTGTCTCCATGGGTCTATTGCTGCCTCGGGCACCTTATGGCCGTTCTGCTGTGAGTCTAGATTATCGAATGGGACGAAAAACTGATAGTGAATTGTAACGTTCAGGGCCTCCTAATGACGATGGATCACTCAAATTGCGTCCTGATTCAATACATCGTCCTCCAGCAGACTTGACTTCATGGGTCTATTGCTGCCTCGGGCACCTTATGGCCGTTCTGCTGTGAGTCAAAGATTTTCGAATCGGACGAAAAACTGATAGTGAATTGAAACGATCAGGGCCTCCTAATGACGATGGAACACTCAAATAGCGTCCCGATTCAATACATCGTCCTCCAGCAGACTTGTCTCCATGGGTCTAATGCTGCCTCGGGCACCTTATGGCCGTTCTGCTGTGAGTCAAAGATTTTCGAATCGGACGAAAAACTGATAGTGAATTGTAACATTCAGGGCCACCTAATGACGATGGACCACACAAATTGCGTCCCGATTCAGTACATCATCCTCCAGCCGACCTGACTCCATGGGTCTATTGCTGCCTCAGGCACCTTATGGCCGTTCTGCTGTGAGTCTAGATTATCGAATGGGACGAAAAACTGATAGTGAATTGTAACGTTCAGGGCCACCTAATGACCATGGATCACTCAAATTGCGTCCCGATTGAATATATCGTCCTCCAGCAGCCTTGTTTCCATGGGTCTATTGTTGCCTCGGGCACCTTATGGCCGTTCTGCTGTGAGTCAAAGATTTTCGAATCGGACGAAAAACTGATAGTGAATTGTAACTTTCAGGGCAACCTAATGACGATGGATCACTCAAATTGCGTCCCGATTCAATACATCGTCCTCCAGCCGACCTGACTCCATGGGTCTATTGCTGCCTCAGGCACTTTATGGCCGTTCTGCTGTGAGTCAAAGATTTTCGAATCGGACGAAAAACTGATTGTGAATTGTAACGTTCAGGGCCACCTAATGACGATGGATCACTCAAATTGCGTCCCGATTCAATACATTGTCCTCCAGCAGACTGTCTCCATGGGTCTATTGCAGCCTCGGGCACCTTATGGCCGTTCAGCTGTGACTCAAAGATTTTCGAATCGGACGAAAAACTGATAGTGAATTGTAGCGCTCAGGGCCTCCTAATCACGATGGAACACTCAAATTGCGTCCCGATACAATACATCGTCCTCCAGCCGACTTGTCTCCATGGGTCTATTGCTGCCTCGGGCACCTTATGGCCGTTCTGCTGTGAGTCAAAGATTTTCGAATCGGACGAAAAACTGATAGTGAATTGTAACGATCAGGGCCTCCTAATGATGATGGAACACTAAAATTGCGTCCCGATTCAATACATCGTCCTCCAGCAGACTTGTCTTAATGGGTCTATTGCTGCCTCGGGCACCGTATGGCCGTTCTGCTGTGAGTCTAGATTATCGAATGGGACGAAAAACTGATAGTGAATTGTAACGTTCAGGGCCTCCTAATAACGATGGATCACTCAAATTGCGTCCCGATTCAATACATCGTATTCCAGCCGACTTGTTTCCATGGGTCGATTGCTGCCTCGGGCACCTAATGGCCGTTCTGCTGTGAGTCAAAGATTTTCGAATCGGACGAAAAACTGATAGTGAATTGTATCATTCAGGGCCACCTAATGACGATGGACCACGCAAACTGCGTCCCGATTCAATACATCGTCCTCCAGCCGAGTTGACTGCATGGGTCTACTGCTGCCTCGGGCACCTTATGGCCGTTCTGCTGTGAATCTAGATTATCGAATGGGACGAAAAACTGATAGTGAATTGTAACGTTCAGGGCCACCTAATGACGATGGATCACTCAAATTCGTCCCGATTCAATACATCGTCCTCCAGCAGACTTGTCTCCATGGGTCGATTGCTGCCTCGGGCACCTAATGGCCGTTCTGCTGTGAGTCAAAGATTTTCGAATCGGACGAAAAACTGATAGTGATTTGTAACATTCAGTGCCACCTAATGACGATGGACCACACAAGTTGCGTCCCGATTCAGTACATCGTCCACTAGCCGACTTGACTCCATGGGTCTATTGCTGCCTCGGGGACCTTATGGCCGTTCTGCTGTGAGTCTAGATTATAGAATGGGATGAAAAACTGATAGTGAATTGTAACGTTCAGGGCCACCTAATGACGATGGATCACTCAAATTCGTCCCGATTCAATACATCGTCCTCCAGCAGACTTGTCTCCATGGGTCTATTGCTGCCTCGGGCACCTTATGGCAGGCCTGCTGTGACTCAAAGATTTTCGAATCGGACGAAAAACTGATAGTGAATTGTAACGTTCAGGGCCTCCTAATGACGATGGAACACTCAAATTGCGTCTCGATTCAATACATCGTCCTCCAGCAGACTTGGCTCCATGGGTCTATTGCTGCCTCGGGCACCTTATGGCCGTTCGGCTGTGAGTCAAAGATTTTCGAATCGGACGAAAAACTGATAGTGAATTGTAACGTTCAGGGCCACCTAATGACGATGGATCACTCAAATTGCGTCCCGATTCAATACATCGTCCTCCAGCCGACTTGACTCCATGGGTCTATTGCTGCCTCGGGCACCTTATGGGCGTTCGGCTGTTAATCTAGATTATCGAATTGGAAGAAAAACTGATAGTGAATTGTAACGTTCAGGGCCACCTAATGACGATGGATCACTCAAATTGCGTCCCGATTCAATACATCGTCCCCAGCCGACTTGTCTCCATGGGTCTATTGCTGCCTCGGGCACTTTATGGCCCATCTGCTGTGAGTCTAGATTATCGAATGGGACGAAAAACTGATAGTGAATTGTAACGTTCAGGGCCACCTAATGACGATGGATCACTCAAATTGCGTCCTGATTCAATACATCGTCCTCCAGAAGACTTGACTTCATGGGTCTATTGCTGCATCGGGCACCTTATGGCCGTTCTGCTGTGAATCTAGATTATCGAATGGGACAAAAAAACTGATAGTGAATTGTAACGTTCAGGGCCTCCTAATGACGATGGATCACTCAAATTGCGTCCCGATTCAATACATCGTCCTCCAGCAGACTTGTCTCCATGGGTCTATTGCTGCCTCGGGCACCTTATGGCCGTTCTGCTGTGAGTCTAGATTATCGAATGGGACGAAAAACTGATAGTGAATTGTAACGTTCAGGGCCACCTATTGACGATGGATCTCTCAAATTGCGTCCCGATTCAATACATCGTCCTCCAGCCGACTTGACTCCATGGGTCTATTGCTGCCTCGGGCAACTTATGGCCGTTCTGCTGTGAGTCTAGATTATCGAATGGGACGAAAAACTGATAGTGAATTGTAACGTTCAGGGCCTCCTAATGACGATGGATCACTCAAATTGCGTCCCGATTCAATACATCGTCCTCCAGCAGACTTGTCTCCATGCGTCTATTGCTGCCTCGGGCACCTTATGGCCGTTCTGCTGTGAGTCAATGATTTTCGAATCGGACGAAAAACTGATAGTGTATTGTAACGTTCAGGGCCACCTAATGACGATGGATCACTCAAATTGCGTCCCGAATCAATACATCGTCCTCCAGCCGACTTCACTCCATGGGTCTATTGCTGCCTCGGGCACCTTATGGCCTTTCTGCTGTGCGTCTAGATTATCGAATGGGACAAAAAACTGATAGTGAATTGTAACGTTTTGTAACGTTCAGGGCCTCCTAATGACGATGGATCACTCAAATTGCGTCCCGATTCAATACATCGTCCTCCAGCGGACTTGTCTCCATGTGTCTATTGCTGCCTCGGGCACCTTATGGCCGTTCTGCTGTGAGTCTAGATTATCGAATGGGACGAAAAACTGATAGTGAATTGTAACGTTCAGGGCCTCCTAATGACGACGGATCACTCAAATTGCGTCCCGATTCAATACATCGTCCTCCAGCCGACTTGACTCCATGGGTCTATTGCAACCTCGGGCAATTTATGGCCGTTCTGCTGTGAGTCTAGATTATCGAATGGGACGAAAAACTGATAGTGAATTGTAACGAACAGGGCCTCCTAATGACGATGGATCACTCAAATTGCGTCCCGATTCAATACATCGTCCTCCAGCAGACTTGACTCCATGCTGCCTCGGGCACCTTATGGCCGTTCTGCTGTGAGTCAAAGATTTTCGAATCGGACGAAAAACTGATAGTGAATTGTAACATTCGGGGCCACCTAATGACGATGGACCACACAAATTGCGTCCCGATTCAGTACATCGTCCTCCAGCCGACCTGACTCCATGGGTCTATTGCTGCCTCAGGCACCTTATGGCCGTTCTGCTGTGAGTCTAGATTATCGAATGGGACCAAAAACTGATAGTGAATTGTAATGTTCAGGGCCACCTAATGACGATGGATCACTCAAATTGCGTCCCGATTCAATATATCGTCCTCCAGCAGACTTGTTTCCATGGGTCTATAGTTGCCTCGGGCACCTTAAGGCCGTTCTGCTGTGAGTCAAAGATTTTCGAATCGGACGAAAAACTGATAGTGAATTGTAACTTTCAGGGCAACCTAATGACGATGGATCACTCAAATTGCGTCCCGATTCAATACATCGTCCTCCAGCCGACTTGTCTCCATGGGTCTATTGCTGCCTCGGGCACCTTATGGCCGTTCTGCTGTGAGTCAAAGATTTTCGAATCGGACGAAAAACTGATAGTAAATTGGAACGTTCAGGGCCTCCTAAGGACGATGGAACACTCAAATTGCGTCCCGATTCAATACATCGTCCTCCAGCGGACTTGTCTCCATTGGTCTATTGCTGCCTCGGGCACCTAATGGCCGTTCTGCTGTGAGTCAAAGACTTTCGAATCGGACGAAAAACTGATAGTGAATTGTAACATTCAGGGCCACCTAATGACGATGGACCACGCAAATTGCGTCCCGATTCAATACATCGTCCTCCAGCCGAGTTGACTCCATGGGTCTATTGCTGCCTCGGGCACCTTATGGCCGTTCTGCTGTGAATCTAGATTATCGAATGGGACGAAAAATTGGTAGTGAATTGTAACGTTCAGGGCCACCTAATGACGATGGATCACTCAAATTGCGTCCCGATTCAATACATCGTCCTCCAGCCGACTTGTCTCCATGGGTCTATTGCTGCCTCGGGCACCTTATGGCCGTTCTGCTGTGAGTCAAAGATTTTCGAATCGGACGAAAAACTGATAGTAAATTGGAACGTTCAGGGCCTCCTAAGGACGATGGAACACTCAAATTGCGTCCCGATTCAATACATCGTCCTCCAGCGGACTTGTCTCCATTGGTCTATTGCTGCCTCGGGCACCTAATGGCCGTTCTGCTGTGAGTCAAAGACTTTCGAATCGGACGAAAAACTGATAGTGAATTGTAACATTCAGGGCCACCTAATGACGATGGACCACGCAAATTGCGTCCCGATTCAATACATCGTCCTCCAGCCGAGTTGACTCCATGGGTCTATTGCTGCCTCGGGCACCTTATGGCCGTTCTGCTGTGAATCTAGATTATCGAATGGGACGAAAAATTGGTAGTGAATTGTAACGTTCAGGGCCACCTAATGACGATGGATCACTCAAATTGCGTCCCGATTCAATACATCGTCCTCCAGCCGACTTGTCTCCATGGGTCTATTGCTGCCTCGGCCACCTAATGGCCGTTCTGCTGTGAGTCTAGATTATCGAATGGGACGAATAACTGATAGTGAATTGTAACTTTCAGGGCCACCTAATGACGATGGATCACTCAAATTGCGTATCGATTCAATACATCGTCCTCCAGCAGACTTGTCTCCATGGGTCGATTGCTGCCTCGGGCACCTTATGGCCGTTCTGCTGTGAGTCTAGATTATCGAATGGGATGAAAAACTGATAGTGAATTGTAACGTTCAGGGCCACCTAATGACGATGGATCACTCAAATTGCGTCCCGATTCAATACATCGTCCTCCAGCAGACTTGTCTCCATGGGTCTATTGCTGCCTCGGGCTCCTTATGGCAGTCCTGCTGTTACTCAAAGATTTTCGAATCGGACGAAAAACTGATAGTGAATTGTAACGTTCAGGGCCTCCTAATGACGATGGAACACTCACATTGCGTCCCGATTCAGTACATCGTCCTCCAGCAGACTTGTCTCCATGGGTCTATTGCTGCCTCGGGCACCTTATGGCAGTCCTGCTGTTACTCAAAGATTTTCGAATCGGACGAAAAACCTGATAGTGATTTGTAACATTCAGGGCCACCTAATGACGATGGACCACACAAATTGCGTCCCGATTCAGTACATCGTCCACTAGCCGACTTGACTCCATGGGACTATTGCTGCCTCGGGCACCTTATGGCCGTTCTGCTGTGAGTCTAGATTATCGAATGGGATGAAAAACTGATAGTGAATTGTAACGTTCAGGGCCACCTAATGACGATGGATCACTCAAATTGCGTCCCGATTCAATACATCGTCCTCCAGCCGACTTGACTCCATGGGTCTATTGCTGCCTCGGGCACCTTATGGCCGTTCTGCTGTGAGTCTAGATTATCGAATGGGACGAAAAACTGATAGTGAATTGTAACGTTCAGGGCCTCCTAATGACGATGGATCACTCAAATTGCGTCCCGATTCAATACATCGTCCTCCAGCAGACTTGACTCCATGGGTCTATTGCTGCCTCGGGCACCTTATGGCCGTTCTGCTGTGAGTCTAGATTATCGAATGGGACGAAAAACTGATAGTGAATTGTAACGTTCAGGGCCTCCTAATGACGATGGAACACTCAAATTGCGTCCCGATTCAATACATCGTCCTCCAGCAGACTTGTCTCCATGGGTCTCTTGTTGCCTCGGGCACCTTATGGCCGTTCTGCTGTGAGTCAAAGATTTTCGAATCAGACGAAAAACTGATAGTGAATTGTAACACTCAGGGCCACCTAATGACGATGGACCACACAAATTGCGTCCCGATTCAGTACATCGTCCTCCAGCCGACCTGACCCCATGGGTCTATTGCTGCCTCGGGCACCCTATGGTCGTTCTCCTGTGAGTCAAAGATTTTCGAATCGGACGAAAAACTGATAGTGAATTGTAACTTTCAGGGCCACCTAATGACGATGGATCACTCAAATTGCGTCCCGATTCAATACATCGTCCACCAGCCGACTTGTCTCCATGGGTCTATTGCTGCCTCGGGCACCTTATGGCCGTTCTGCTGTGAGTCAAAGATTTTCGATTAGGACGAAAAACTGATAGTGAATTGTAACGTTCAGGGCCTCCTAATGACGATGGAACACTCAAATTGCGTCCCGATTCAATACATCGTCCTCCAGCAGACTTGTCTCCATGCGTCTATTGCTGCCTCGGGCACCTTATGGCCGTTCTGCTGAGAGTCAAAGATTTTCGAATCGGACGAAAAACTGATAGTGAATTGTAACTTTCAGGGCCTCCTAATGACGATGGAACACTCAAATTGCGTCCCGATTCAATACATCGTCCTCCAGCAGACTTGTCTCCATGGGTCTATTGCGGCCTCGGGCACATTATGGCCGTTCTGCTGTGAGTCAAAGATTTTCGAATCGGACGAAAAACTGATAGTGAATTGTAACGTTCAGGGCCACCTAATGTCGATAGATCACTCAAATTGCGTCCGATTCAATACATCGTCCTCCAGCCGACATGTCTCCATGGGTCTATTGCTGCCTTGGCACCTTATGGCCGTTCTGCTGTGAGTCAAAGATTTTCGAATCGGACGAAAAACTGATAGTGAATTGTAACGTTCAGGGCCACCTAATGACGATGGATCACTCAAATTGCGTCCCGATTCAATACATTGTCCTCCAGCAGACTGTCACCATGGGTCTATTGCAGCCTCGGGCACCTTACGGCCATTCAGCTGTGACTCAAAGATTTTCGAATCGGACGAAAAACTGATAGTGAATTGTAACGTAAAGGGCCTCCTAATGATGATGGAACACTCAATTTGCGTCCCGATTCAATACATCGTCCTCCAGCCGACTTGTCTCCATGGGTATATTGCTGCCTCGGGCACCTTATGGCCGTTCTGCTGTGAGTCTAGATTATCGAATGGGACTAAAAACTGATAGTGAATTGTAACGTTCAGGGCCACCTAATGACGATGGATCTCTCAAATTGCGTCCCGATTCAATACATGGTCCTCCAGCCGACTTGACTCCATGGGTCTATTGCTGCCTCGGGCACCTTAAGGCCGTTCTGCTGTGAGTCTAGATTATCGAATGGGACGAAAAACTGATAGTGAATTGTAACGTTCAGGGCCTCCTAATGACGATGGATCACTCAAATTGCGTCCCGATTCAATACATCGTCCTCCAGCAGACGACTCCATGGGTCTATTGCTGCCTCGGGCACCTTATGGCCGTTCTGCTGTGAGTCTAGATTATCGAATGGGGCGAAAAACTGATAGTGAATTGTAACGTTCAGGGCCTCCTAATGACGATGGATCACTCAAATTGCGTCCCGATTCGATACATCGTCCTCCAGCAGACTTGTCTCCATGGGTCGATTGCTGCCTCGGGCACCTAATGGCCGTTCTGCTGTGAGTCAAAGATTTTCGAATCGGACGAAAAACTGATAGTGAATTGTAACATTCAGGGCCACCTAATGACGATGGACCACGCAAATTGCGTCCCGATTCTGTACATCGTCCACTAGCCGACTTGACTCCATGGGACTATTGCTGCCTCGGGCACCTTATGGCCGTTCTGCTGTGAGTCTAGATTATAGAATGGGATGAAAAACTGATAGTGAATTGTAACTTTCAGGGCCACCTAATGACGATGGATCACTCAAATTGCGTCCCGATTCAATATATCGTCCTCCAGCAGACTTGTCTCCATGCGTCTATTGTTGCCCCGGGCACCTTATGGCCGTTCTGCTGTGAGTCAAAGATTTTCGAATCGGACGAAAAATTGATAGTGAATTGTAACGTTCAGGGCCACCTAATGACGATGGATCACTCAAATTGCGTCCCGATTCAATACATCGTCCACCAGCCGACATGTCTCCATGGGTCTATTGCTGCCTTGGCACCTTATGGCCGTTCGGCTGTGAGTCAAAGAATTTCGAATCGGACGAAAAACTGATAGTGAATTGTAACGTTCAGGGCCTCCTAATGACGATGGAACACTCAATTTGCGTCCCGATTCAATACATCGTCCTCCAGCCGACTTCTCTCCATGGGTCTATTGCTGCCTCGGGCACCTTATGGCCGTTCTGTTGTGAGTCTAGATTATCGAATGGGACGAAAAACTGATAGTGAATTGTAACGTTCAGGGCCACCTAATGACGATGGATCTCTCAAATTGCGTCCCGATTCAATACATCGTCCTCCAGCCGACTTGACTCCATGGGTCTATTGCTGCCTCGGGCACCTTATGGCCGTTCTGCTGTGAGTCTAGATTATCGAATGGGACGAAAAACTGATAGTGAATTGTAACGTTCAGGGCCTCCTAATGAGGATGGATCATTCAAATTGCGACCCGATTCAATACATCGTCCTCCAGCCGACTTGACTCCATGGGTCTATTGATGCCTCGGGCACCTTATGGCCGTTCTGCTGTGAGTCTAGATTATCGAATGGGACGAAAAACTGATAGTGAATTGTAACGTTCAGGGCCTCCTAATGAGGATGGATCACTCAAATTGCGTCCCGATTCGATACATCGTCCTCCAGCAGACATGTCTCCATGGGTCGATTGCTGCCTCGGGCAGCCGTTCTGCTGTGAGTCAAAGATTTTCGAATCGGACGAAAAACTGATAGTGAATTGTAACGTTCAGGGCCTCCTAATGACGATGGAACACTCAAATTGCGTCCCGATTCAATACATCGCCCTCCAGCAGACTTGTCTCCATGCGTCTATTGCTGCCTCGGGCACCTTATGGCCGTTCTGCTGTGAGTCAAAGATTTTCGAATCGGACGAAAAACTGATAGTGAATTGTAACGTTCAGGGCCACCTAATGACGATGGATCACTCAAATTGCGTCCCGATTCAATACATCGTCCTCCAGCCGACTTGTCTCCATGGGTCTATTGCTGCCTCGGGCACCTTTTGGCCGTTCTGCTGTGAGTCAAAGATTTTCGAATCGGACGAAAAACTGATAGTGAATTGTAACTTTCAGGGCCACCTAATGACGATGGATCACTCAAATTGCGTCCCGATTAAATACATCGTCCTCCAGCCGACTTGTCTCCATGGGTCTATTGCTGCCTCGGGCACCTTATGGCCGTTCTGCTGTGAGTCAAAGATTTTCGAATCGGACGAAAAACAGATAGTGAATTGCGTCCCGATTCAATACATCGTCCTCCAGCCGACTTGACTCCATGGGTCTATTGCTGCCTCGGGCACCTTATGGCCGTTCTGCTGTGAGTCTAGATTATCGAATGGGACGAAAAACTGATAGTGAATTGTAACGTTCAGGGCCTCCTAATGACGATGGATCACTCAAATTGCGTCCCGATTCGATACATCGTCCTCCAGCAGACTTGTCTCCATGGGTCGATTGCTGCCTCGGGCACCTAATGGCCGTTTTGCTGTGAGTCAAAGATTTTCGAATCGGACGAAAAACTGATAGTGAATTGTAACATTCAGGGCCACCTAATGACGATGGACCACGCAAATTGCGTCCCGATTCTGTACATCGTCCACTAGCCGACTTGACTCCATGGGACTATTGCTGCCTCGGGCACCTTATGGCCGTTCTGCTGTGAGTCTAGATTATAGAATGGGATGAAAAACTGATAGTGAATTGTAACTTTCAGGGCCACCTAATGACGATGGATCACTCAAATTGCGTCCCGATTCAATATATCGTCCTCCAGCAGACTTGTCTCCATGCGTCTATTGTTGCCTCGGGTACCTTATGGCCGTTCTGCTGTGAGTCAAAGATTTTCGAATCGGACGAAAAATTGATAGTGAATTGTAACGATCAGGGCCACCTAATGACGATGGATCACTCAAATTGCGTCCCGATTCAATACATCGTCCACCAGCCGACATGTCTCCATGGGTCTATTGCTGCCTTGGCACCTTATGGCCGTTCTGCTGTGAGTCAAAGATTTTCGAATAGGACGAAAAACTGATAGTGAATTGTAACGTTCAGGGCCTCCTAATGACGATGGAACACTCAAATTGCGTCCCGATTCAATACATCGTCCTCCAGCAGACTTGTCTCCATGCGTCTATTGCTACCTCGGGCACCTTATGGCCGTTCTGCTGAGAGTCAAAGATTTTCGAATCGGAGAAAAACTGATAGTGAATTGTAACTTTCAGGGCCTCCTAATGACGATGGAACACTCAAATTGCGTCCCGATTCAATACATTGTCCTCCAGCAGACTGTCACCATGGGTCTATTGCAGCCTCGGGCACCTTACGGCCGTTCAGCTGTGACTCAAAGATTTTCGAATCGGACGAAAAACTGATAGTGAATTGTAACGTAAAGGGCCTCCTAATGATGATGGAACACTCAATTTGCGTCCCGATTCAATACATCGTCCTCCAGCCGACTTGTCTCCATGGGTATATTGCTGCCTCGGGCACCTTATGGCCGTTCTGCTGTGAGTCTAGATTATCGAATGGGACTAAAAACTGATAGTGAATTGTAACGTTCAGGGCCACCTAATGACGATGGATCTCTCAAATTGCGTCCCGATTCAATACATCGTCCTCCAGCCGACTTGACTCCATGGGTCTATTGCTGCCTCGGGCACCTTATGGCCGTTCTGCTGTGAGTCTAGATTATCGAATGGGACGAAAAACTGATAGTGAATTGTAACGTTCAGGGCCTCCTAATGACGATGGATCACTCAAATTGCGTCCCGATTCAATACATCGTCCTCCAGCAGACGACTCCATGGGTCTATTGCTGCCTCGGGGACCTTATGGCCGTTCTGCTGTGAGTCTAGATTATCGAATGGGACGAAAAACTGATAGTGAATTGTTCGTTCAGGGCCTCCTAATGACGATGGATCACTCAAATTGCGTCCCGATTCAATACATCGTCCTCCAGCAGACTTGACTCCATGGGTCTATTGCTGCCTCGGGCACCTTATGGCCGTTCTGCTGTGTTTCTAGATTATCGAATGGGACGAAAAACTGATAGTGAATTGTAACGTTCAGGGCCTCCTAATGACGATGGATCACTCAAATTGCGTCCCGATTCGATACATCGTCATCCAGCAGACTTGTCTCCATGGGTCGATTGCTGCCTCGGGCACCTAATGGCCGTTCTGCTGTGAGTCAAAGATTTTCGAATCGGACGAAAAACTGATAGTGAATTGTAACATTCAGGGCCACCTAATGACGATGGACCACGCAAATTGCGTCCCGATTCTGTACATCGTCCACTAGCCGACTTGACTCCATGGGACTATTGCTGCCTCGGGCACCTTATGGCCGTTCTGCTGTGAGTCTAGATTATAGAATGGGATGAAAAACTGATAGTGAATTGTAACTTTCAGGGCCACCTAATGACGATGGATCACTCAAATTGCGTCCCGATTCAATATATCGTCCTCCAGCAGACTTGTCTCCATGCGTCTATTGTTGCCCCGGGCGCCTTATGGCCGTTCTGCTGTGAGTCAAAGATTTTCGAATCGGACGAAAAATTGATAGTGAATTGTAACGTTCAGGGCCACCTAATGACGATGGATCACTCAAATTGCGTCCCGATTCAATACATCGTCCACCAGCCGACATGTCTCCATGGGTCTATTGCTGCCTTGGCACCTTATGGCCGTTCGGCTGTGAGTCAAAGAATATCGAATCGGACGAAAAACTGATAGTGAATTGTAACGTTCAGGGCCTCCTAATGACGATGGAACACTCAATTTGCGTCCCGATTCAATACATCGTCCTCCAGCCGACTTCTCTCCATGGGTCTATTGCTGCCTCGGGCACCTTATGGCCGTTCTGCTGTGAGTCTAGATTATCGAATGGGACGAAAAACTGATAGTGAATTGTAACGTTCAGGGCCACCTAATGACGATGGATCTCTCAAATTGCGTCCCGATTCAATACATCGTCCTCCAGCCGACTTGACTCCATGGGTCTATTGCTGCCTCGGGCACCTTATGGCCGTTCTGCTGTGAGTCTAGATTATCGAATGGGACGAAAAACTGATAGTGAATTGTAACGTTCAGGGCCTCCTAATGAGGATGGATCATTCAAATTGCGTCCCGATTCAATACATCGTCCTCCACCCGACTTGACTCCATGGGTCTATTGATGCCTCGGGCACCTTATGGCCGTTCTGCTGTGAGTCTAGATTATCGAATGGGACGAAAAACTGATAGTGAATTGTAACGTTCAGGGCCTCCTAATGAGGATGGATCACTCAAATTGCGTCCCGATTCGATACATCGTCCTCCAGCAGACTTGTCTCCATGGGTCGATTGCTGCCTCGGGCAGCCGTTCTGCTGTGAGTCAAAGATTTTCGAATCGGACGAAAAACTGATAGTGAATTGTAACGTTCAGGGCCTCCTAATGACGATGGAACACTCAAATTGCGTCCCGATTCAATACATCGTCCTCCAGCAGACTTGTCTCCATGCGTCTATTGCTGCCTCGGGCACCTTATGGCCGTTCTGCTGTGAGTCAAAGATTTTCGAATCGGACGAAAAACTGATACTGAATTGTAACTTTCAGGGCCTCCTAATGACGATGGAACACTCAAATTGCGTCCCGAATCAATACATCGTCCTCCAGCAGACTTGTCTCCATGGGTCTATTGCTGCCTCGGGCACCTTATGGCCGTTCTGCTGTGAGACAAAGATTTTCGAATCGGACGAAAAACTGAAAGTGAATTGTAACGTTCAGGGCCACCTAATGACGATGGATCACTCAAATTGCGTCCCGATTCAATACATCGTCCTCCAGCCGACTTGTCTCCATGGGTCTATTGCTGCCTCGGGCACCTTATGGCCGTTCTGCTGTGAGTCAAAGATTTTCGAATCGGACGAAAAACTGATAGTGAATTGTAACTTTCAGGGCCACCTAATGACGATGGATCACTCAAATTGCGTCCCGATTAAATACATCGTCCTCCAGCCGACTTGTCTCCATGGGTCTATTGCTGCCTCGGGCACCTTATGGCCGTTCTGCTGTGAGTCAAAGATTTTCGAATCGGACGAAAAACAGATAGTGAATTGCGTCCCGATTCAATACATCGTCCTCCAGCCGACTTGACTCCATGGGTCTATTGCTGCCTCGGGCACCTTATGGCCGTTCTGCTGTGAGTCTAGATTATCGAATGGGACGAAAAACTGATAGTGAATTGTAACGTTCAGGGCCTCCTAATGACGATGGATCACTCAAATTGCGTCCCGATTCGATACATCGTCCTCCAGCAGACTTGTCTCCATGGGTCGATTGCTGCCTCGGGCACCTAATGGCCGTTCTGCTGTGAGTCAAAGATTTTCGAATCGGACGAAAAACTGATAGTGAATTGTAACATTCAGGGCCACCTAATGACGATGGACCACGCAAATTGCGTCCCGATTCTGTACATCGTCCACTAGCCGACTTGACTCCATGGGACTATTGCTGCCTCGGGCACCTTATGGCCGTTCTGCTGTGAGTCTAGATTATAGAATGGGATGAAAAACTGATAGTGAATTGTAACTTTCAGGGCCACCTAATTACGATGGATCACTCAAATTGCGTCCCGATTCAATATATCGTCCTCCAGCAGACTTGTCTCCATGCGTCTATTGTTGCCTCGGGTACCTTATGGCCGTTCTGCTGTGAGTCAAAGATTTTCGAATCGGACGAAAAATTGATAGTGAATTGTAACGATCAGGGCCACCTAATGACGATGGATCACTCAAATTGCGTCCCGATTCAATACATCGTCCACCAGCCGACATGTCTCCATGGGTCTATTGCTGCCTTGGCACCTTATGGCCGTTCTGCTGTGAGTCAAAGATTTTCGAATAGGACGAAAAACTGATAGTGAATTGTAACGTTCAGGGCCTCCTAATGACGATGGAACACTCAAATTGCGTCCCGATTCAATACATCGTCCTCCAGCAGACTTGTCTCCATGCGTCTATTGCTACCTCGGGCACCTTATGGCCGTTCTGCTGAGAGTCAAAGATTTTCGAATCGGAGAAAAACTGATAGTGAATTGTAACTTTCAGGGCCTCCTAATGACGATGGAACACTCAAATTGCGTCCCGATTCAATACATTGTCCTCCAGCAGACTGTCACCATGGGTCTATTGCAGCCTCGGGCACCTTACGGCCGTTCAGCTGTGACTCAAAGATTTTCGAATCGGACGAAAAACTGATAGTGAATTGTAACGTAAAGGGCCTCCTAATGATGATGGAACACTCAATTTGCGTCCCGATTCAATACATCGTCCTCCAGCCGACTTGTCTCCATGGGTATATTGCTGCCTCGGGCACCTTATGGCCGTTCTGCTGTGAGTCTAGATTATCGAATGGGACTAAAAACTGATAGTGAATTGTAACGTTCAGGGCCACCTAATGACGATGGATCTCTCAAATTGCGTCCCGATTCAATACATCGTCCTCCAGCCGACTTGACTCCATGGGTCTATTGCTGCCTCGGGCACCTTATGGCCGTTCTGCTGTGAGTCTAGATTATCGAATGGGACGAAAAACTGATAGTGAATTGTAACGTTCAGGGCCTCCTAATGACGATGGATCACTCAAATTGCGTCCCGATTCAATACATCGTCCTCCAGCAGACGACTCCATGGGTCTATTGCTGCCTCGGGGACCTTATGGCCGTTCTGCTGTGAGTCTAGATTATCGAATGGGACGAAAAACTGATAGTGAATTGTTCGTTCAGGGCCTCCTAATGACGATGGATCACTCAAATTGCGTCCCGATTCAATACATCGTCCTCCAGCAGACTTGACTCCATGGGTCTATTGCTGCCTCGGGCACCTTATGGCCGTTCTGCTGTGTTTCTAGATTATCGAATGGGACGAAAAACTGATAGTGAATTGTAACGTTCAGGGCCTCCTAATGACGATGGATCACTCAAATTGCGTCCCGATTCGATACATCGTCATCCAGCAGACTTGTCTCCATGGGTCGATTGCTGCCTCGGGCACCTAATGGCCGTTCTGCTGTGAGTCAAAGATTTTCGAATCGGACGAAAAACTGATAGTGAATTGTAACATTCAGGGCCACCTAATGACGATGGACCACGCAAATTGCGTCCCGATTCTGTACATCGTCCACTAGCCGACTTGACTCCATGGGACTATTGCTGCCTCGGGCACCTTATGGCCGTTCTGCTGTGAGTCTAGATTATAGAATGGGATGAAAAACTGATAGTGAATTGTAACTTTCAGGGCCACCTAATGACGATGGATCACTCAAATTGCGTCCCGATTCAATATATCGTCCTCCAGCAGACTTGTCTCCATGCGTCTATTGTTGCCCCGGGCGCCTTATGGCCGTTCTGCTGTGAGTCAAAGATTTTCGAATCGGACGAAAAATTGATAGTGAATTGTAACGTTCAGGGCCACCTAATGACGATGGATCACTCAAATTGCGTCCCGATTCAATACATCGTCCACCAGCCGACATGTCTCCATGGGTCTATTGCTGCCTTGGCACCTTATGGCCGTTCGGCTGTGAGTCAAAGAATATCGAATCGGACGAAAAACTGATAGTGAATTGTAACGTTCAGGGCCTCCTAATGACGATGGAACACTCAATTTGCGTCCCGATTCAATACATCGTCCTCCAGCCGACTTCTCTCCATGGGTCTATTGCTGCCTCGGGCACCTTATGGCCGTTCTGCTGTGAGTCTAGATTATCGAATGGGACGAAAAACTGATAGTGAATTGTAACGTTCAGGGCCACCTAATGACGATGGATCTCTCAAATTGCGTCCCGATTCAATACATCGTCCTCCAGCCGACTTGACTCCATGGGTCTATTGCTGCCTCGGGCACCTTATGGCCGTTCTGCTGTGAGTCTAGATTATCGAATGGGACGAAAAACTGATAGTGAATTGTAACGTTCAGGGCCTCCTAATGAGGATGGATCATTCAAATTGCGTCCCGATTCAATACATCGTCCTCCACCCGACTTGACTCCATGGGTCTATTGATGCCTCGGGCACCTTATGGCCGTTCTGCTGTGAGTCTAGATTATCGAATGGGACGAAAAACTGATAGTGAATTGTAACGTTCAGGGCCTCCTAATGAGGATGGATCACTCAAATTGCGTCCCGATTCGATACATCGTCCTCCAGCAGACTTGTCTCCATGGGTCGATTGCTGCCTCGGGCAGCCGTTCTGCTGTGAGTCAAAGATTTTCGAATCGGACGAAAAACTGATAGTGAATTGTAACGTTCAGGGCCTCCTAATGACGATGGAACACTCAAATTGCGTCCCGATTCAATACATCGTCTTCCAGCAGACTTGTCTCCATGCGTCTATTGCTGCCTCGGGCACCTTATGGCCGTTCTGCTGTGAGTCAAAGATTTTCGAATCGGACGAAAAACTGATACTGAATTGTAACTTTCAGGGCCTCCTAATGACGATGGAACACTCAAATTGCGTCCCGAATCAATACATCGTCCTCCAGCAGACTTGTCTCCATGGGTCTATTGCTGCCTCGGGCACCTTATGGCCGTTCTGCTGTGAGACAAAGATTTTCGAATCGGACGAAAAACTGAAAGTGAATTGTAACGTTCAGGGCCACCTAATGACGATGGATCACTCAAATTGCGTCCCGATTCAATACATCGTCCTCCAGCCGACTTGTCTCCATGGGTCTATTGCTGCCTCGGGCACCTTATGGCCGTTCTGCTGTGAGTCAAAGATTTTCGAATCGGACGAAAAACTGATAGTGAATTGTAACTTTCAGGGCCACCTAATGACGATGGATCACTCAAATTGCGTCCCGATTAAATACATCGTCCTCCAGCCGACTTGTCTCCATGGGTCTATTGCTGCCTCGGGCACCTTATGGCCGTTCTGCTGTGAGTCAAAGATTTTCGAATCGGACGAAAAACAGATAGTGAATTGCGTCCCGATTCAATACATCGTCCTCCAGCCGACTTGACTCCATGGGTCTATTGCTGCCTCGGGCACCTTATGGCCGTTCTGCTGTGAGTCTAGATTATCGAATGGGACGAAAAACTGATAGTGAATTGTAACGTTCAGGGCCTCCTAATGACGATGGATCACTCAAATTGCGTCCCGATTCGATACATCGTCCTCCAGCAGACTTGTCTCCATGGGTCGATTGCTGCCTCGGGCACCTAATGGCCGTTCTGCTGTGAGTCAAAGATTTTCGAATCGGACGAAAAACTGATAGTGAATTGTAACATTCAGGGCCACCTAATGACGATGGACCACGCAAATTGCGTCCCGATTCTGTACATCGTCCACTAGCCGACTTGACTCCATGGGACTATTGCTGCCTCGGGCACCTTATGGCCGTTCTGCTGTGAGTCTAGATTATAGAATGGGATCAAAAACTGATAGTGAATTGTAACTTTCAGGGCCACCTAATGACGATGGATCACTCAAATTGCGTCCCGATTCAATATATCGTCCTCCAGCAGACTTGTCTCCATGCGTCTATTGTTGCCTCGGGTACCTTATGGCCGTTCTGCTGTGAGTCAAAGATTTTCGAATCGGACGAAAAATTGATAGTGAATTGTAACGATCAGGGCCACCTAATGACGATGGATCACTCAAATTGCGTCCCGATTCAATACATCGTCCACCAGCCGACATGTCTCCATGGGTCTATTGCTGCCTCGGGCACATTATGGCCGTTCTGCTGTGAGTCAAAGATTTTCGAATCGGACGAAAAACTGATAGTGAATTGTAACGTTCAGGGCCACCTAATGACGATGGATCACTCAAATTGCGTCCCGATTCAATACATTGTCCTCCAGCAGACTGTCTCCATGGGTCTATTGCAGCCTCGGGCACCTTATGGCCGTTCAGCTGTGACTCAAAGATTTTCGAATCGGACGAAAAACTGATAGTGAATTGTAACGTTCAGGGCCTCCTAATGACGATGGAAGACTCAATTTGCGTCCCGACTCAATACATCGTCCTCCAGCCGACTTGTCTCCATGGGTCTATTGCTGCCTCGGGCACCTTATGGCCGTTCTGCTGTGAGTCTAGATTATCGAATGGGACGAAAAACTGATAGTGAATTGTAACGTTCAGGGCCACCTAATGACGATGGATCACTCAAATTGCGTCCCGATTCAATACATCGTCCCCAGCCGACTTGTCTCCATGGGTCTATTGCTGCCTCGGGCACCTTATGGCCATTCCGCTGTGAGTCTAGATTATCGAATGGGACGAAAAACTGATAGTGAATTGTAACGTTCAGGGCCACCTAATGACGATGGATCTCTCAAATTGCGTCCCGATTCAATACATCGTCCTCCAGCCGACTTGACTCCATGGGTCTATTGCTGCCTCGGGCACCTTATGGCCGTTCTGCTGTGAGTCTAGATTATCGAATGGGACGAAAAACTGATAGTGAATTGTCACGTTCAGGGCCTCCTAATGACAATGATTCACTCAAATCGCGTCCCGATTCAATACATCGTCCTCCAGCCGACTTGACTCCATGGGTCTATTGATGCCTCGGGCACCTTATGGCCGTTCTGCTGTGAGTCTAGATTATCGAATGGGACGAAAAACTGATAGTGAATTGTAACGTTCAGGGCCTCCTAATGACGATGGATCACTCAAATGGCGTCCCGATTCGATACATCGTCCTCCAGCAGACTTGTCTCCATGGGTCGATTGCTGCCTCGGGCAGCCGTTCTGCTGTGAGTCAAAGATTTTCGAATCGGACGAAAAACTGATAGTGAATTGTAACGTTCAGGGCCTCCTAATGACGATGGATCACTCAAATTGCGTCCCGATTCGATACATCGTCCTCCAGCAGACTTGTCTCCATGGGTCGATTGCTGCCTCGGGCACCTAATGGCCGTTCTGCTGTGAGTCAAAGATTTTCGAATCGGACGAAAAACTGATAGTGAATTGTAACATTCAGGGCCACCTAATGACGATGGACCACGCAAATTGCGTCCCGATTCTGTACATCGTCCACTAGCCGACTTGACTCCATGGGACTATTGCTGCCTCGGGCACCTTATGGCCGTTCTGCTGTGAGTCTAGATTATAGAATGGGATGAAAAACTGATAGTGAATTGTAACTTTCAGGGCCACCTAATGACGATGGATCACTCAAATTGCGTCCCGATTCAATATATCGTCCTCCAGCAGACTTGTCTCCATGCGTCTATTGTTGCCTCGGGTACCTTATGGCCGTTCTGCTGTGAGTCAAAGATTTTCGAATCGGACGAAAAATTGATAGTGAATTGTAACGATCAGGGCCACCTAATGACGATGGATCACTCAAATTGCGTCCCGATTCAATACATCGTCCACCAGCCGACATGTCTCCATGGGTCTATTGCTGCCTCGGGCACATTATGGCCGTTCTGCTGTGAGTCAAAGATTTTCGAATCGGACGAAAAACTGATAGTGAATTGTAACGTTCAGGGCCACCTAATGACGATGGATCACTCAAATTGCGTCCCGATTCAATACATTGTCCTCCAGCAGACTGTCTCCATGGGTCTATTGCAGCCTCGGGCACCTTATGGCCGTTCAGCTGTGACTCAAAGATTTTCGAATCGGACGAAAAACTGATAGTGAATTGTAACGTTCAGGGCCTCCTAATGACGATGGAAGACTCAATTTGCGTCCCGACTCAATACATCGTCCTCCAGCCGACTTGTCTCCATGGGTCTATTGCTGCCTCGGGCACCTTATGGCCGTTCTGCTGTGAGTCTAGATTATCGAATGGGACGAAAAACTGATAGTGAATTGTAACGTTCAGGGCCACCTAATGACGATGGATCACTCAAATTGCGTCCCGATTCAATACATCGTCCCCAGCCGACTTGTCTCCATGGGTCTATTGCTGCCTCGGGCACCTTATGGCCATTCCGCTGTGAGTCTAGATTATCGAATGGGACGAAAAACTGATAGTGAATTGTAACGTTCAGGGCCACCTAATGACGATGGATCTCTCAAATTGCGTCCCGATTCAATACATCGTCCTCCAGCCGACTTGACTCCATGGGTCTATTGCTGCCTCGGGCACCTTATGGCCGTTCTGCTGTGAGTCTAGATTATCGAATGGGACGAAAAACTGATAGTGAATTGTCACGTTCAGGGCCTCCTAATGACAATGATTCACTCAAATCGCGTCCCGATTCAATACATCGTCCTCCAGCCGACTTGACTCCATGGGTCTATTGATGCCTCGGGCACCTTATGGCCGTTCTGCTGTGAGTCTAGATTATCGAATGGGACGAAAAACTGATAGTGAATTGTAACGTTCAGGGCCTCCTAATGACGATGGATCACTCAAATGGCGTCCCGATTCGATACATCGTCCTCCAGCAGACTTGTCTCCATGGGTCGATTGCTGCCTCGGGCAGCCGTTCTGCTGTGAGTCAAAGATTTTCGAATCGGACGAAAAACTGATAGTGAATTGTAACGTTCAGGGCCTCCTAATGACGATGGAACACTCAAATTGCGTCCAAATTCAATACATCGTCCTCCAGCAGACTTGTCTCCATGCGTCTATTGCTGCCTCGGGCACCTTATGGCCGTTCTGCTGTGAGTCATAGATTTTCGAATCGGACGAAAAACTGATAGTGAATTGTAACTTTCAGGGCCTCCTAATGACGATGGAACACTCAAATTGCGTCCCGAATCAATACATCGTCCTCCAGCAGACTTGTCTCCATGGGTCTATTGCTGCCTCGGGCACCTTAAGGCCGTTCTGCTGTGAGTCAAAGATTTTCGAATCGGACGAAAAACTAATAGTGAATTGCGTCCCGATTCAATACATCGTCCTCCATCCGACTTGACTCCATGGGTCTATTGCTGCCTCGGGCACCTTATGGCCGTTCTGCTGTGAGTCTAGATTATCGAATGGGACGAAAAACTGATAGTGAATTGTAACGTTCAGGGCCTCCTAATGACGATGGATCACTCAAATTGCGTCCCGATTCAATACATCGTCCTCCAGCCGACTTGACTCCATGGGTCTATTGCTGCCTCGGGCACCTTATGGCCGTTCTGCTGTGAGTCTAGATTATCGAATGGGACGAAAAACTGATAGTGAATTGTAACGTTCAGGGCCTCCTAATGACGATGGATCACTCAAATTGCGTCCCGATTCAATACATCGTCCTCCAGCCGACTTGACTCCTTGGGTCTATTGCTGCCTCGGGCACCATATGGCCGTTCTGCTGTGAGTCAAAGATTTTCGAATCGGACGAAAAACTGATAGTGAATTGTAACTTTCAGGGCCACCTAATGACGATGGATCACTCAAATTGCGTCCCGATTAAATACATCGTCCTCCAGCCGACTTGTCTCCATGGGTCTATTGCTGCCTCGGGCACCTTATGGCCGTTCTGCTGTGAGTCAAAGATTTTCGAATCGGACGAAAAACTGATAGTGAATTGCGTCCCGATTCAATACATCGTCCTCCAGCCGACTTGACTCCATGGGTCTATTGCTGCCTCGGGCTGTGAGTCTAGATTATCGAATGGGACGAAAAACTGATAGTGAATTGTAACGTTCAGGGCCTCCTAATGACGATGGATCACTCAAATTGCGTCCCGACTCGATACATCGTCCTCCAGCAGACTTGTCTCCATGGGTCGATTGCTGCCTCGGGCACCTAATGGCCGTTATGCTGTGAGTCAAAGATTTTCGAATCGGACGAAAAACTGATAGTGAATTGTAACATTCAGGGCCACCTAATGACGATGGACCACGCAAATTGCGTCCCGATTCTGTACATCGTCCACTAGCCGACTTGACTCCATGGGACTATTGCTGCCTCGGGCACCTTATGGCCGTTCTGCTGTGAGTCTAGATTATCGAATGGGACGAAAAACTGATAGTGAATTGTAACGTTCAGGGCCTCCTAATGAGGATGGATCATTCAAATTGCGTCCCGATTCAATACATCGTCCTCCACCCGACTTGACTCCATGGGTCTATTGATGCCTCGGGCACCTTATGGCCGTTCTGCTGTGAGTCTAGATTATCGAATGGGACGAAAAACTGATAGTGAATTGTAACGTTCAGGGCCTCCTAATGAGGATGGATCACTCAAATTGCGTCCCGATTCGATACATCGTCCTCCAGCAGACTTGTCTCCATGGGTCGATTGCTGCCTCGGGCAGCCGTTCTGCTGTGAGTCAAAGATTTTCGAATCGGACGAAAAACTGATAGTGAATTGTAACGTTCAGGGCCTCCTAATGACGATGGAACACTCAAATTGCGTCCCGATTCAATACATCGTCCTCCAGCAGACTTGTCTCCATGCGTCTATTGCTGCCTCGGGCACCATATGGCCGTTCTGCTGTGAGTCAAAGATTTTCGAATCGGACGAAAAACTGATACTGAATTGTAACTTTCAGGGCCTCCTAATGACGATGGAACACTCAAATTGCGTCCCGAATCAATACATCGTCCTCCAGCAGACTTGTCTCCATGGGTCTATTGCTGCCTCGGGCACCTTATGGCCGTTCTGCTGTGAGACAAAGATTTTCGAATCGGACGAAAAACTGATAGTGAATTGTAACGTTCAGGGCCACCTAATGACGATGGATCACTCAAATTGCGTCCCGATTCAATACATCGTCCTCCAGCCGACTTGTCTCCATGGGTCTATTGCTGCCTCGGGCACCTTATGGCCGTTCTGCTGTGAGTCAAAGATTTTCGAATCGGACGAAAAACTGATAGTGAATTGTAACTTTCAGGGCCACCTAATGACGATGGATCACTCAAATTGCGTCCCGATTAAATACATCGTCCTCCAGCCGACTTGTCTCCATGGGTCTATTGCTGCCTCGGGCACCTTATGGCCGTTCTGCTGTGAGTCAAAGATTTTCGAATCGGACGAAAAACAGATAGTGAATTGCGTCCCGATTCAATACATCGTCCTCCAGCCGACTTGACTCCATGGGTCTATTGCTGCCTCGGGCACCTTATGGCCGTTCTGCTGTGAGTCTAGATTATCGAATGGGACGAAAAACTGATAGTGAATTGTAACGTTCAGGGCCTCCTAATGACGATGGATCACTCAAATTGCGTCCCGATTCGATACATCGTCCTCCAGCAGACTTGTCTCCATGGGTCGATTGCTGCCTCGGGCACCTAATGGCCGTTCTGCTGTGAGTCAAAGATTTTCGAATCGGACGAAAAACTGATAGTGAATTGTAACATTCAGGGCCACCTAATGACGATGGACCACGCAAATTGCGTCCCGATTCTGTACATCGTCCACTAGCCGACTTGACTCCATGGGACTATTGCTGCCTCGGGCACCTTATGGCCGTTCTGCTGTGAGTCTAGATTATAGAATGGGATGAAAAACTGATAGTGAATTGTAACTTTCAGGGCCACCTAATGACGATGGATCACTCAAATTGCGTCCCGATTCAATATATCGTCCTCCAGCAGACTTGTCTCCATGCGTCTATTGTTGCCTCGGGTACCTTATGGCCGTTCTGCTGTGAGTCAAAGATTTTCGAATCGGACGAAAAATTGATAGTGAATTGTAACGATCAGGGCCACCTAATGACGATGGATCACTCAAATTGCGTCCCGATTCAATACATCGTCCACCAGCCGACATGTCTCCATGGGTCTATTGCTGCCTTGGCACCTTATGGCCGTTCTGCTGTGAGTCAAAGAATTTCGAATCGGACGAAAAACTGATAGTGAATTGTAACGTTCAGGGCCACCTAATGACGATGGATCACTCAAATTGCGTCCCGATTCAATACATTGTCCTCCAGCAGACTGTCTCAATGGGTCTATTGCAGCCTCGGGCACCTTATGGCCGTTCAGCTGTGACTCAAAGATTTTCGAATCGGACGAAAAACTGATAGTGAATTGTAACGTTCAGGGCCTCCTAATGACGATGGAACACTCAATTTGCGTCCCGACTCAATACATCGTCCTCCAGCCGACTTGTCTCCATGGGTCTATTGCTGCCTCGGGCACCTTATGGCCGTTCTGCTGTGAGTCTAGATTATCGAATGGGACGAAAAACTGATAGTGAATTGTAACGTTCAGGGCCACCTAATGACGATGGATCACTCAAAATGCGTCCCGATTCAATACATCGTCCCCAGCCGACTTGTCTCCATGGGTCTATTGCTGCCTCGGGCACCTTATGGCCATTCCGCTGTGAGTCTAGATTATCGAATGGGACGAAAAACTGATAGTGAATTGTAACGTTCAGGGCCACCTAATGACGATGGATCTCTCAAATTGCGTCCCGATTCAATACATCGTCCTCCAGCCGACTTGACTCCATGGGTCTATTGCTGCCTCGGGCACCTTATGGCCGTTCTGCTGTGAGTCTAGATTATCGAATGGGACGAAAAACTGATAGTGAATTGTCACGTTCAGGGCCTCCTAATGACAATGATTCACTCAAATCGCGTCCCGATTCAATACATCGTCCTCCAGCCGACTTGACTCCATGGGTCTATTGATGCCTCGGGCACCTTATGGCCGTTCTGCTGTGAGTCTAGATTATCGAATGGGACGAAAAACTGATAGTGAATTGTAACGTTCAGGGCCTCCTAATGACGATGGATCACTCAAATGGCGTCCCGATTCGATACATCGTCCTCCAGCAGACTTGCCTCCATGGGTCGATTGCTGCCTCGGGCAGCCGTTCTGCTGTGAGTCAAAGATTTTCGAATCGGACGAAAAACTGATAGTGAATCGTAACGTTCAGGGCCTCCTAATGACGATGGAACACTCAAATTGCGTCCCGATTCAATACATCGTCCTCCAGCAGACTTGTCTCCATGCGTCTATTGCTGCCTCGGGCACCTTATGGCCGTTCTGCTGTGAGTCATAGATTTTCGAATCGGACGAAAAACTGATAGTGAATTGTAACTTTCAGGGCCTCCTAATGACGATGGAACACTCAAATTGCGTCCCGAATCAATACATCGTCCTCCAGCAGACTTGTCTCCATGGGTCTATTGCTGCCTCGGGCACCTTAAGGCCGTTCTGCTGTGAGTCAAAGATTTTCGAATCGGACGAAAAACTAATAGTGAATTGCGTCCCGATTCAATACATCGTCCTCCAGCCGACTTGACTCCATGGGTCTATTGCTGCCTCGGGCACCTTATGGCCGTTCTGCTGTGAGTCTAGATTATCGAATGGGACGAAAAACTGATAGTGAATTGTAACGTTCAGGGCCTCCTAATGACGATGGATCACTCAAATTGCGTCCCGATTCAATACATCGTCCTCCAGCCGACTTGACTCCATGGGTCTATTGCTGCCTCGGGCACCTTATGGCCGTTTTGCTGTGAGTCTAGATTATCGAATGGGACGAAAAACTGATAGTGAATTGTAACGTTCAGGGCCTCCTAATGACGATGGATCACTCAAATTGCGTCCCGATTCAATACATCGTCCTCCAGCCGACTTGACTCCTTGGGTCTATTGCTGCCTCGGGCACCTTATGGCCGTTCTGCTGTGAGTCAAAGATTTTCGAATCGGACGAAAAACTGATAGTGAATTGTAACTTTCAGGGCCACCTAATGACGATGGATCACTCAAATTGCGTCCCGATTAAATACATCGTCCTCCAGCCGACTTGTCTCCATGGGTCTATTGCTGCCTCGGGCACCTTATGGCCGTTCTGCTGTGAGTCAAAGATTTTCGAATCGGACGAAAAACTGATAGTGAATTGCGTCCCGATTCAATACATCGTCCTCCAGCCGACTTGACTCCATGGGTCTATTGCTGCCTCGGGCTGTGAGTCTAGATTATCGAATGGGACGAAAAACTGATAGTGAATTGTAACGTTCAGGGCCTCCTAATGACGATGGATTACTCAAATTGCGTCCCGATTCGATACATCGTCCTCCAGCAGACTTGTCTCCATGGGTCGATTGCTGCCTCGGGCACCTAATGGCCGTTATGCTGTGAGTCAAAGATTTTCGAATCGGACGAAAAACTGATAGTGAATTGTAACATTCAGGGCCACCTAATGACGATGGACCACGCAAATTGCGTCCCGATTCTGTACATCGTCCACTAGCCGACTTGATTCCATGGGACTATTGCTGCCTCGGGCACCTTATGGCCGTTCTGCTGTGAGTCTAGATTATAGAATGGGATGAAAAACTGATAGTGAATTGTAACTTTCAGGGCCACCTAATGACGATGGATCACTCAAATTGCGTCCCGATTCAATATATCGTCCTCCAGCAGATTTGTCTCCATGCGTCTATTGTTGCCTCGGGTACCTTATGGCCGTTCTGCTGTGAGTCAAAGATTTTCGAATCGGACGAAAAATTGATAGTGAATTGTAACGTTCAGGGCCACCTAATGACGATGGATCACTCAAATTGCGTCCCGATTAAATACATTGTCCTCCAGCAGACTGTCTCCATGGGTCTATTGCAGCCTCGGGCACCTTATGGCCGTTCAGCTGTGACTCAAAGATTTTCGAATCGGACGAAAAACTGATAGTGAATTGTAACGTTCAGGGCCTCCTAATGACGATGGAACACTCAATTTGCGTCCCGACTCAATACATCGTCCTCCAGCCGACTTGTCTCCATGGGTCTATTGCTGCCTCGGGCACCTTATGGCCGTTCTGCTGTGAGTCTAGATTATCGAATGGGACGAAAAACTGATAGTGAATTGTAACGTTCAGGGCCACCTAATGACGATGGATCACTCAAATTGCGTCCCGATTCAATACATCGTCCCCAGCCGACTTGTCTCCATGGGTCTATTGCTGCCTCGGGGACCTTATGGCCGTTCTGCTGTGAGTCAAAGAATTTCGAATCGGACGAAAAACTGATAGTGAATTGTAACGTTCAGGGCCACCTAATGACGATGGATCACTCAAATTGCGTCCCGATTCAATACATTGTCCTCCAGCAGACTGTCTCCATGGGTCTATTGCAGCCTCGGGCACCTTATGGCCGTTCAGCTGTGACTCAAAGATTTTCGAATCGGACGAAAAACTGATAGTGAATTGTAACGTTCAGGGCCTCCTAATGACGATGGAACACTCAATTTGCGTCCCGACTCAATACATCGTCCTCCGGCCGACTTGTCTCCATGGGTCTATTGCTGCCTCGGGCACCTTATGGCCGTTCTGCTGTGAGTCTAGATTATCGAATGGGACGAAAAACTGATAGTGAATTGTAACGTTCAGGGCCACCTAATGACGATGGATCACTCAAATTGCGTCCCGATTCAATACATCGTCCCCAGCCGACTTGTCTCCATGGGTCTATTGCTGCCTCGGGGACCTTATGGCCGTTCTGCTGTGAGTCAAAGATTTTCGAATCGGACGAAAAACTGATAGTGAATTGTAACTTTCAGGGCCACCTAATGACGATGGATCACTCAAATTGCGTCCCGATTCAATACATCATCCTCTAGCAGACTTGTCTCCATGGGTCGATTGATGCTTCGGGCACCTTATGGCCGTTCAGCTGTGACTCAAAGATTTTCGAATCGGACGAAAAACTGATAGTGAATTGTAACGTTCAGGGCCTCCTAATGACGATGGAACACTCAATTGCGTCCCGATTCAATACATCGTCCTCCAGCCGACTTGTCTCCATGGGTCTATTGCTGCCTCGGGCACCTTATGGCCATTCTGCTGTGAGTCTAGATTATCGAATGGGACGAAAAACTGATAGTGAATTGTAACGTTCAGGGCCACCTAATGACGATGGATCTCTCAAATTGCGTCCCGATTCAATACATCGTCCTCCAGCCGACTTGACTCCATGGGTCTATTGCTGCCTCGGGCACCTTATGGCCGTTCTGCTGTGAGTCTAGATTATCGAATGGGACGAAAAACTGATAGTGAATTGTAACGTTCAGGGCCTCCTAATGACGATGGATCACTCAAATTGCGTCCCGATTCAATACATCGTCCTCCAGCCGACTTGACTCCATGGGTCTATTGCTGCCTCGGGCACCTTATGGCCGTTCTGCTGTGAGTCTAGATTATCGAATGGGACGAAAAACTGATAGTGAATTGTAACGTTCAGGGCCTCCTAATGACGATGGATCACTCAAATTGCGTCCCGATTCAATACATCGTCCTCCAGCCGACTTGACTCCTTGGGTCTATTGCTGCCTCGGGCACCATATGGCCGTTCTGCTGTGAGTCAAAGATTTTCGAATCGGACGAAAAACTGATAGTGAATTGTAACTTTCAGGGCCACCTAATGACGATGGATCACTCAAATTGCGTCCCGATTAAATACATCGTCCTCCAGCCGACTTGTCTCCATGGGTCTATTGCTGCCTCGGGCACCTTATGGCCGTTCTGCTGTGAGTCAAAGATTTTCGAATCGGACGAAAAACTGATAGTGAATTGCGTCCCGATTCAATACATCGTCCTCCAGCCGACTTGACTCCATGGGTCTATTGCTGCCTCGGGCTGTGAGTCTAGATTATCGAATGGGACGAAAAACTGATAGTGAATTGTAACGTTCAGGGCCTCCTAATGACGATGGATCACTCAAATTGCGTCCCGACTCGATACATCGTCCTCCAGCAGACTTGTCTCCATGGGTCGATTGCTGCCTCGGGCACCTAATGGCCGTTATGCTGTGAGTCAAAGATTTTCGAATCCGACGAAAAACTGATAGTGAATTGTAACATTCAGGGCCACCTAATGACGATGGACCACGCAAATTGCGTCCCGATTCTGTACATCGTCCACTAGCCGACTTGACTCCATGGGACTATTGCTGCCTCGGGCACCTTATGGCCGTTCTGCTGTGAGTCTAGATTATCGAATGGGACGAAAAACTGATAGTGAATTGTAACGTTCAGGGCCTCCTAATGAGGATGGATCATTCAAATTGCGTCCCGATTCAATACATCGTCCTCCACCCGACTTGACTCCATGGGTCTATTGATGCCTCGGGCACCTTATGGCCGTTCTGCTGTGAGTCTAGATTATCGAATGGGACGAAAAACTGATAGTGAATTGTAACGTTCAGGGCCTCCTAATGAGGATGGATCACTCAAATTGCGTCCCGATTCGATACATCGTCCTCCAGCAGACTTGTCTCCATGGGTCGATTGCTGCCTCGGGCAGCCGTTCTGCTGTGAGTCAAAGATTTTCGAATCGGACGAAAAACTGATAGTGAATTGTAACGTTCAGGGCCTCCTAATGACGATGGAACACTCAAATTGCGTCCCGATTCAATACATCGTCCTCCAGCAGACTTGTCTCCATGCGTCTATTGCTGCCTCGGGCACCATATGGCCGTTCTGCTGTGAGTCAAAGATTTTCGAATCGGACGAAAAACTGATACTGAATTGTAACTTTCAGGGCCTCCTAATGACGATGGAACACTCAAATTGCGTCCCGAATCAATACATCGTCCTCCAGCAGACTTGTCTCCATGGGTCTATTGCTGCCTCGGGCACCTTATGGCCGTTCTGCTGTGAGACAAAGATTTTCGAATCGGACGAAAAACTGATAGTGAATTGTAACGTTCAGGGCCACCTAATGACGATGGATCACTCAAATTGCGTCCCGATTCAATACATCGTCCTCCAGCCGACTTGTCTCCATGGGTCTATTGCTGCCTCGGGCACCTTATGGCCGTTCTGCTGTGAGTCAAAGATTTTCGAATCGGACGAAAAACTGATAGTGAATTGTAACTTTCAGGGCCACCTAATGACGATGGATCACTCAAATTGCGTCCCGATTAAATACATCGTCCTCCAGCCGACTTGTCTCCATGGGTCTATTGCTGCCTCGGGCACCTTATGGCCGTTCTGCTGTGAGTCAAAGATTTTCGAATCGGACGAAAAACAGATAGTGAATTGCGTCCCGATTCAATACATCGTCCTCCAGCCGACTTGACTCCATGGGTCTATTGCTGCCTCGGGCACCTTATGGCCGTTCTGCTGTGAGTCTAGATTATCGAATGGGACGAAAAACTGATAGTGAATTGTAACGTTCAGGGCCTCCTAATGACGATGGATCACTCAAATTGCGTCCCGATTCGATACATCGTCCTCCAGCAGACTTGTCTCCATGGGTCGATTGCTGCCTCGGGCACCTAATGGCCGTTCTGCTGTGAGTCAAAGATTTTCGAATCGGACGAAAAACTGATAGTGAATTGTAACATTCAGGGCCACCTAATGACGATGGACCACGCAAATTGCGTCCCGATTCTGTACATCGTCCACTAGCCGACTTGACTCCATGGGACTATTGCTGCCTCGGGCACCTTATGGCCGTTCTGCTGTGAGTCTAGATTATAGAATGGGATGAAAAACTGATAGTGAATTGTAACTTTCAGGGCCACCTAATGACGATGGATCACTCAAATTGCGTCCCGATTCAATATATCGTCCTCCAGCAGACTTGTCTCCATGCGTCTATTGTTGCCTCGGGTACCTTATGGCCGTTCTGCTGTGAGTCAAAGATTTTCGAATCGGACGAAAAATTGATAGTGAATTGTAACGATCAGGGCCACCTAATGACGATGGATCACTCAAATTGCGTCCCGATTCAATACATCGTCCACCAGCCGACATGTCTCCATGGGTCTATTGCTGCCTTGGCACCTTATGGCCGTTCTGCTGTGAGTCAAAGAATTTCGAATCGGACGAAAAACTGATAGTGAATTGTAACGTTCAGGGCCACCTAATGACGATGGATCACTCAAATTGCGTCCCGATTCAATACATTGTCCTCCAGCAGACTGTCTCAATGGGTCTATTGCAGCCTCGGGCACCTTATGGCCGTTCAGCTGTGACTCAAAGATTTTCGAATCGGACGAAAAACTGATAGTGAATTGTAACGTTCAGGGCCTCCTAATGACGATGGAACACTCAATTTGCGTCCCGACTCAATACATCGTCCTCCAGCCGACTTGTCTCCATGGGTCTATTGCTGCCTCGGGCACCTTATGGCCGTTCTGCTGTGAGTCTAGATTATCGAATGGGACGAAAAACTGATAGTGAATTGTAACGTTCAGGGCCACCTAATGACGATGGATCACTCAAAATGCGTCCCGATTCAATACATCGTCCCCAGCCGACTTGTCTCCATGGGTCTATTGCTGCCTCGGGCACCTTATGGCCATTCCGCTGTGAGTCTAGATTATCGAATGGGACGAAAAACTGATAGTGAATTGTAACGTTCAGGGCCACCTAATGACGATGGATCTCACAAATTGCGTCCCGATTCAATACATCGTCCTCCAGCCGACTTGACTCCATGGGTCTATTGCTGCCTCGGGCACCTTATGGCCGTTCTGCTGTGAGTCTAGATTATCGAATGGGACGAAAAACTGATAGTGAATTGTCACGTTCAGGGCCTCCTAATGACAATGATTCACTCAAATCGCGTCCCGATTCAATACATCGTCCTCCAGCCGACTTGACTCCATGGGTCTATTGATGCCTCGGGCACCTTATGGCCGTTCTGCTGTGAGTCTAGATTATCGAATGGGACGAAAAACTGATAGTGAATTGTAACGTTCAGGGCCTCCTAATGACGATGGATCACTCAAATGGCGTCCCGATTCGATACATCGTCCTCCAGCAGACTTGTCTCCATGGGTCGATTGCTGCCTCGGGCAGCCGTTCTGCTGTGAGTCAAAGATTTTCGAATCGGACGAAAAACTGATAGTGATTCGTAACGTTCAGGGCCTCCTAATGACGATGGAACACTCAAATTGCGTCCCGATTCAATACATCGTCCTCCAGCAGACTTGTCTCCATGCGTCTATTGCTGCCTCGGGCACCTTATGGCCGTTCTGCTGTGAGTCATAGATTTTCGAATCGGACGAAAAACTGATAGTGAATTGTAACTTTCAGGGCCTCCTAATGACGATGGATCACTCAAATTGCGTCCCGATTCAATACATCGTCCTCCAGCCGACTTGACTCCATGGGTCTATTGATGCCTCGGGCACCTTATGGCCGTTCTGCTGTGAGTCTAGATTATCGAATGGGACGAAAAACTGATAGTGAATTGTAACGTTCAGGGCCTCCTAATGACGATGGATCACTCAAATGGCGTCCCGATTCGATACATCGTCCTCCAGCAGACTTGTCTCCATGGGTCGATTGCTGCCTCGGGCAGCCGTTCTGCTGTGAGTCAAAGATTTTCGAATCGGACGAAAAACTGATAGTGAATTGTAACGTTCAGGGCCTCCTAATGACGATGGAACACTCAAATTGCGTCCAAATTCAATACATCGTCCTCCAGCAGACTTGTCTCCATGCGTCTATTGCTGCCTCGGGCACCTTATGGCCGTTCTGCTGTGAGTCATAGATTTTCGAATCGGACGAAAAACTGATAGTGAATTGTAACTTTCAGGGCCTCCTAATGACGATGGAACACTCAAATTGCGTCCCGAATCAATACATCGTCCTCCAGCAGACTTGTCTCCATGGGTCTATTGCTGCCTCGGGCACCTTAAGGCCGTTCTGCTGTGAGTCAAAGATTTTCGAATCGGACGAAAAACTAATAGTGAATTGCGTCCCGATTCAATACATCGTCCTCCATCCGACTTGACTCCATGGGTCTATTGCTGCCTCGGGCACCTTATGGCCGTTCTGCTGTGAGTCTAGATTATCGAATGGGACGAAAAACTGATAGTGAATTGTAACGTTCAGGGCCTCCTAATGACGATGGATCACTCAAATTGCGTCCCGATTCAATACATCGTCCTCCAGCCGACTTGACTCCATGGGTCTATTGCTGCCTCGGGCACCTTATGGCCGTTCTGCTGTGAGTCTAGATTATCGAATGGGACGAAAAACTGATAGTGAATTGTAACGTTCAGGGCCTCCTAATGACGATGGATCACTCAAATTGCGTCCCGATTCAATACATCGTCCTCCAGCCGACTTGACTCCTTGGGTCTATAGCTGCCTCGGGCACCATATGGCCGTTCTGCTGTGAGTCAAAGATTTTCGAATCGGACGAAAAACTGATAGTGAATTGTAACTTTCAGGGCCACCTAATGACGATGGATCACTCAAATTGCGTCCCGATTAAATACATCGTCCTCCAGCCGACTTGTCTCCATGGGTCTATTGCTGCCTCGGGCACCTTATGGCCGTTCTGCTGTGAGTCAAAGATTTTCGAATCGGACGAAAAACTGATAGTGAATTGCGTCCCGATTCAATACATCGTCCTCCAGCCGACTTGACTCCATGGGTCTATTGCTGCCTCGGGCTGTGAGTCTAGATTATCGAATGGGACGAAAAACTGATAGTGAATTGTAACGTTCAGGGCCTCCTAATGACGATGGATCACTCAAATTGCGTCCCGACTCGATACATCGTCCTCCAGCAGACTTGTCTCCATGGGTCGATTGCTGCCTCGGGCACCTAATGGCCGTTATGCTGTGAGTCAAAGATTTTCGAATCGGACGAAAAACTGATAGTGAATTGTAACATTCAGGGCCACCTAATGACGATGGACCACGCAAATTGCGTCCCGATTCTGTACATCGTCCACTAGCCGACTTGACTCCATGGGACTATTGCTGCCTCGGGCACCTTATGGCCGTTCTGCTGTGAGTCTAGATTATCGAATGGGACGAAAAACTGATAGTGAATTGTAACGTTCAGGGCCTCCTAATGAGGATGGATCATTCAAATTGCGTCCCGATTCAATACATCGTCCTCCACCCGACTTGACTCCATGGGTCTATTGATGCCTCGGGCACCTTATGGCCGTTCTGCTGTGAGTCTAGATTATCGAATGGGACGAAAAACTGATAGTGAATTGTAACGTTCAGGGCCTCCTAATGAGGATGGATCACTCAAATTGCGTCCCGATTCGATACATCGTCCTCCAGCAGACTTGTCTCCATGGGTCGATTGCTGCCTCGGGCAGCCGTTCTGCTGTGAGTCAAAGATTTTCGAATCGGACGAAAAACTGATAGTGAATTGTAACGTTCAGGGCCTCCTAATGACGATGGAACACTCAAATTGCGTCCCGATTCAATACATCGTCCTCCAGCAGACTTGTCTCCATGCGTCTATTGCTGCCTCGGGCACCATATGGCCGTTCTGCTGTGAGTCAAAGATTTTCGAATCGGACGAAAAACTGATACTGAATTGTAACTTTCAGGGCCTCCTAATGACGATGGAACACTCAAATTGCGTCCCGAATCAATACATCGTCCTCCAGCAGACTTGTCTCCATGGGTCTTATTGCTGCCTCGGGCACCTTATGGCCGTTCTGCTGTGAGACAAAGATTTTCGAATCGGACGAAAAACTGATAGTGAATTGTAACGTTCAGGGCCACCTAATGACGATGGATCACTCAAATTGCGTCCCGATTCAATACATCGTCCTCCAGCCGACTTGTCTCCATGGGTCTATTGCTGCCTCGGGCACCTTATGGCCGTTCTGCTGTGAGTCAAAGATTTTCGAATCGGACGAAAAACTGATAGTGAATTGTAACTTTCAGGGCCACCTAATGACGATGGATCACTCAAATTGCGTCCCGATTAAATACATCGTCCTCCAGCCGACTTGTCTCCATGGGTCTATTGCTGCCTCGGGCACCTTATGGCCGTTCTGCTGTGAGTCAAAGATTTTCGAATCGGACGAAAAACAGATAGTGAATTGCGTCCCGATTCAATACATCGTCCTCCAGCCGACTTGACTCCATGGGTCTATTGCTGCCTCGGGCACCTTATGGCCGTTCTGCTGTGAGTCTAGATTATCGAATGGGACGAAAAACTGATAGTGAATTGTAACGTTCAGGGCCTCCTAATGACGATGGATCACTCAAATTGCGTCCCGATTCGATACATCGTCCTCCAGCAGACTTGTCTCCATGGGTCGATTGCTGCCTCGGGCACCTAATGGCCGTTCTGCTGTGAGTCAAAGATTTTCGAATCGGACGAAAAACTGATAGTGAATTGTAACATTCAGGGCCACCTAATGACGATGGACCACGCAAATTGCGTCCCGATTCTGTACATCGTCCACTAGCCGACTTGACTCCATGGGACTATTGCTGCCTCGGGCACCTTATGGCCGTTCTGCTGTGAGTCTAGATTATAGAATGGGATGAAAAACTGATAGTGAAATGTAACTTTCAGGGCCACCTAATGACGATGGATCACTCAAATTGCGTCCCGATTCAATATATCGTCCTCCAGCAGACTTGTCTCCATGCGTCTATTGTTGCCTCGGGTACCTTATGGCCGTTCTGCTGTGAGTCAAAGATTTTCGAATCGGACGAAAAATTGATAGTGAATTGTAACGATCAGGGCCACCTAATGACGATGGATCACTCAAATTGCGTCCCGATTCAATACATCGTCCACCAGCCGACATGTCTCCATGGGTCTATTGCTGCCTTGGCACCTTATGGCCGTTCTGCTGTGAGTCAAAGAATTTCGAATCGGACGAAAAACTGATAGTGAATTGTAACGTTCAGGGCCACCTAATGACGATGGATCACTCAAATTGCGTCCCGATTCAATACATTGTCCTCCAGCAGACTGTCTCAATGGGTCTATTGCAGCCTCGGGCACCTTATGGCCGTTCAGCTGTGACTCAAAGATTTTCGAATCGGACGAAAAACTGATAGTGAATTGTAACGTTCAGGGCCTCCTAATGACGATGGAACACTCAATTTGCGTCCCGACTCAATACATCGTCCTCCAGCCGACTTGTCTCCATGGGTCTATTGCTGCCTCGGGCACCTTATGGCCGTTCTGCTGTGAGTCTAGATTATCGAATGGGACGAAAAACTGATAGTGAATTGTAACGTTCAGGGCCACCTAATGACGATGGATCACTCAAAATGCGTCCCGATTCAATACATCGTCCCCAGCCGACTTGTCTCCATGGGTCTATTGCTGCCTCGGGCACCTTATGGCCATTCCGCTGTGAGTCTAGATTATCGAATGGGACGAAAAACTGATAGTGAATTGTAACGTTCAGGGCCACCTAATGACGATGGATCTCTCAAATTGCGTCCCGATTCAATACATCGTCCTCCAGCCGACTTGACTCCATGGGTCTATTGCTGCCTCGGGCACCTTATGGCCGTTCTGCTGTGAGTCTAGATTATCGAATGGGACGAAAAACTGATAGTGAATTGTCACGTTCAGGGCCTCCTAATGACAATGATTCACTCAAATCGCGTCCCGATTCAATACATCGTCCTCCAGCCGACTTGACTCCATGGGTCTATTGATGCCTCGGGCACCTTATGGCCGTTCTGCTGTGAGTCTAGATTATCGAATGGGACGAAAAACTGATAGTGAATTGTAACGTTCAGGGCCTCCTAATGACGATGGATCACTCAAATGGCGTCCCGATTCGATACATCGTCCTCCAGCAGACTTGTCTCCATGGGTCGATTGCTGCCTCGGGCAGCCGTTCTGCTGTGAGTCAAAGATTTTCGAATCGGACGAAAAACTGATAGTGAATCGTAACGTTCAGGGCCTCCTAATGACGATGGAACACTCAAATTGCGTCCCGATTCAATACATCGTCCTCCAGCAGACTTGTCTCCATGCGTCTATTGCTGCCTCGGGCACCTTATGGCCGTTCTGCTGTGAGTCATAGATTTTCGAATCGGACGAAAAACTGATAGTGAATTGTAACTTTCAGGGCCTCCTAATGACGATGGAACACTCAAATTGCGTCCCGAATCAATACATCGTCCTCCAGCAGACTTGTCTCCATGGGTCTATTGCTGCCTCGGGCACCTTAAGGCCGTTCTGCTGTGAGTCAAAGATTTTCGAATCGGACGAAAAACTAATAGTGAATTGCGTCCCGATTCAATACATCGTCCTCCAGCCGACTTGACTCCATGGGTCTATTGCTGCCTCGGGCACCTTATGGCCGTTCTGCTGTGAGTCTAGATTATCGAATGGGACGAAAAACTGATAGTGAATTGTAACGTTCAGGGCCTCCTAATGACGATGGATCACTCAAATTGCGTCCCGATTCAATACATCGTCCTCCAGCCGACTTGACTCCATGGGTCTATTGCTGCCTCGGGCACCTTATGGCCGTTCTGCTGTGAGTCTAGATTATCGAATGGGACGAAAAACTGATAGTGAATTGTAACGTTCAGGGCCTCCTAATGACGATGGATCACTCAAATTGCGTCCCGATTCAATACATCGTCCTCCAGCCGACTTGACTCCTTGGGTCTATTGCTGCCTCGGGCACCTTATGGCCGTTCTGCTGTGAGTCAAAGATTTTCGAATCGGACGAAAAACTGATAGTGAATTGTAACTTTCAGGGCCACCTAATGACGATGGATCACTCAAATTGCGTCCCGATTAAATACATCGTCCTCCAGCCGACTTGTCTCCATGGGTCTATTGCTGCCTCGGGCACCTTATGGCCGTTCTGCTGTGAGTCAAAGATTTTCGAATCGGACGAAAAACTGATAGTGAATTGCGTCCCGATTCAATACATCGTCCTCCAGCCGACTTGACTCCATGGGTCTATTGCTGCCTCGGGCTGTGAGTCTAGATTATCGAATGGGACGAAAAACTGATAGTGAATTGTAACGTTCAGGGCCTCCTAATGACGATGGATTACTCAAATTGCGTCCCGATTCGATACATCGTCCTCCAGCAGACTTGTCTCCATGGGTCGATTGCTGCCTCGGGCACCTAATGGCCGTTATGCTGTGAGTCAAAGATTTTCGAATCGGACGAAAAACTGATAGTGAATTGTAACATTCAGGGCCACCTAATGACGATGGACCACGCAAATTGCGTCCCGATTCTGTACATCGTCCACTAGCCGACTTGATTCCATGGGACTATTGCTGCCTCGGGCACCTTATGGCCGTTCTGCTGTGAGTCTAGATTATAGAATGGGATGAAAAACTGATAGTGAATTGTAACTTTCAGGGCCACCTAATGACGATGGATCACTCAAATTGCGTCCCGATTCAATATATCGTCCTCCAGCAGATTTGTCTCCATGCGTCTATTGTTGCCTCGGGTACCTTATGGCCGTTCTGCTGTGAGTCAAAGATTTTCGAATCGGACGAAAAATTGATAGTGAATTGTAACGTTCAGGGCCACCTAATGACGATGGATCACTCAAATTGCGTCCCGATTAAATACATTGTCCTCCAGCAGACTGTCTCCATGGGTCTATTGCAGCCTCGGGCACCTTATGGCCGTTCAGCTGTGACTCAAAGATTTTCGAATCGGACGAAAAACTGATAGTGAATTGTAACGTTCAGGGCCTCCTAATGACGATGGAACACTCAATTTGCGTCCCGACTCAATACATCGTCCTCCAGCCGACTTGTCTCCATGGGTCTATTGCTGCCTCGGGCACCTTATGGCCGTTCTGCTGTGAGTCTAGATTATCGAATGGGACGAAAAACTGATAGTGAATTGTAACGTTCAGGGCCACCTAATGACGATGGATCACTCAAATTGCGTCCCGATTCAATACATCGTCCCCAGCCGACTTGTCTCCATGGGTCTATTGCTGCCTCGGGGACCTTATGGCCGTTCTGCTGTGAGTCAAAGAATTTCGAATCGGACGAAAAACTGATAGTGAATTGTAACGTTCAGGGCCACCTAATGACGATGGATCACTCAAATTGCGTCCCGATTCAATACATTGTCCTCCAGCAGACTGTCTCCATGGGTCTATTGCAGCCTCGGGCACCTTATGGCCGTTCAGCTGTGACTCAAAGATTTTCGAATCGGACGAAAAACTGATAGTGAATTGTAACGTTCAGGGCCTCCTAATGACGATGGAACACTCAATTTGCGTCCCGACTCAATACATCGTCCTCCGGCCGACTTGTCTCCATGGGTCTATTGCTGCCTCGGGCACCTTATGGCCGTTCTGCTGTGAGTCTAGATTATCGAATGGGACGAAAAACTGATAGTGAATTGTAACGTTCAGGGCCACCTAATGACGATGGATCACTCAAATTGCGTCCCGATTCAATACATCGTCCCCAGCCGACTTGTCTCCATGGGTCTATTGCTGCCTCGGGGACCTTATGGCCGTTCTGCTGTGAGTCAAAGATTTTCGAATCGGACGAAAAACTGATAGTGAATTGTAACTTTCAGGGCCACCTAATGACGATGGATCACTCAAATTGCGTCCCGATTCAATACATCATCCTCTAGCAGACTTGTCTCCATGGGTCGATTGATGCTTCGGGCACCTTATGGCCGTTCAGCTGTGACTCAAAGATTTTCGAATCGGACGAAAAACTGATAGTGAATTGTAACGTTCAGGGCCTCCTAATGACGATGGAACACTCAATTGCGTCCCGATTCAATACATCGTCCTCCAGCCGACTTGTCTCCATGGGTCTATTGCTGCCTCGGGCACCTTATGGCCATTCTGCTGTGAGTCTAGATTATCGAATGGGACGAAAAACTGATAGTGAATTGTAACGTTCAGGGCCACCTAATGACGATGGATCTCTCAAATTGCGTCCCGATTCAATACATCGTCCTCCAGCCGACTTGACTCCATGGGTCTATTGCTGCCTCGGGCACCTTATGGCCGTTCTGCTGTGAGTCTAGATTATCGAATGGGACGAAAAACTGATAGTGAATTGTAACGTTCAGGGCCTCCTAATGACGATGGATCACTCAAATTGCGTCCCGATTCAATACATCGTCCTCCAGCCGACTTGACTCCATGGGTCTATTGATGCCTCGGGCACCTTATGGCCGTTCTGCTGTGAGTCTAGATTATCGAATGGGACGAAAAACTGATAGTGAATTGTAACGTTCAGGGCCTCCTAATGACGATGGATCACTCAAATGGCGTCCCGATTCGATACATCGTCCTCCAGCAGACTTGTCTCCATGGGTCGATTGCTGCCTCGGGCAGCCGTTCTGCTGTGAGTCAAAGATTTTCGAATCGGACGAAAAACTGATAGTGAATTGTAACGTTCAGGGCCTCCTAATGACGATGGAACACTCAAATTGCGTCCCGATTCAATACATCGTCCTCAAGCAGACTTGTCTCCATGCGTCTATTGCTGCCTCGGGCACCTTATGGCCGTTCTGCTGTGAGTCAAAGATTTTCGAATCGGACGAAAAACTGATAGTGAATTGTAACTTTCAGGGCCTCCTAATGACGATGGAACACTCAAATTGCGTCCCGAATCAATACATCGTCCTCCAGCAGACTTGTCCCCATGGGTCTATTGCTGCCTCGGGCACCTTAAGGCCGTTCTGCTGTGAGTCAAAGATTTTCGAATCGGACGAAAAACTAATAGTGAATTGCGTCCCGATTCAATACATCGTCCTCCAGCCGACTTGACTCCATGGGTCTATTGCTGCCTCGGGCACCTTATGGCCGTTCTGCTGTGAGTCTAGATTATCGAATGGGACGAAAAACTGATAGTGAATTGTAACGTTCAGGGCCTCCTAATGACGATGGATCACTCAAATTGCGTCCCGATTCAATACATCGTCCTCCAGCCGACTTGACTCCATGGGTCGATTGCTGCCTCGGGCACCTTATGGCCGTTCTTCTGTGAGTCTAGATTATCGAATGGGACGAAAGACTGATAGTGAATTGTAACGTTCAGGGCCTCCTAATGACGATGGATCACTCAAATTGCGTCCCGATTCAGTACATCGTCCTCCAGCCGACTTGACTCCTTGGGTCTATTGCTGCCTCGGGCACCTTATGGCCGTTCTGCTGTGAGTCTAGATTATCGAATGGGACGAAAAACTGATAGTGAATTGTAACGTTCAGGGCCTTCTAATGACGATGGATCACTCAAATTGCGTCCCGATTCAATACATCGTCCTCCAGCAGACTTGTCTCCATGGGTCGATTGCTGCCTCGGGCACCTAATGGCCGTTCTGCTGTGAGTCAAAGATTTTCGAATCGGACGAAAAACTGATAGTGAATTGTAACATTCAGGGCCACCTAATGACGATGGACTACGCAAATTGCGTCCCGATTCAATACATCGTCCTCCAGCCGAGTTGACTCCATGGGTCTATTGCTGCCTCGGGCACCTTATGGCCGTTCTGCTGTGAATCTAGATTGTCGAATGGGACGAAAAACTGATAGTGAATTGTAACGTTCAGGGCCTCCTAATGACGATGGAACACTCAAATTGCGTCCTGATTCAATTCATCGTCCTCCAGCAGACTTGACTTCATGGGTCTATTGCTGCCTCGGGCACCTTATGGCCGTTCTGCTGTGAGTCAAAGATTTTCGAATCGGACGAAAAACTGATAGTGAATTGTAACGTTCAGGGCCTCCTAATGACGATGGAACACTCAAATTGCGTCCCGATTCAATACATCGTCCTCCAGCAGACTTGTCTCCATGCGTCTATTGCTGCCTCGGGCACCTTATGGCCGTTCTGCTGTGAGTCAAAGATTTTCGAATCGGACGAAAAACTGATAGTGAATTGTAACGTTCAGGGCCACCTAATGACGATGGATCACTCAAATTGCGTCCCGATTCAATACATCGTCCTCCAGCCGACTTGACTCTATGGGTCTATTGCTGCGTCGGGCACCTTATGGCCGTTCTGCTGTGAGTCTAGATTATCGAATGGGACGAAATACTGATAGTGAATTGTAACGTTCAGGGCCACCTAATGACGATGGATAACTCAAATTGCGTCCCGGTTCAATACATCGTCCTCCAGCCGACTTGACTCCATGGGTCTATTGCTGCCTCGGGCACCTTATGGCCGTTCTGCTGTGAGTCTAGATTATCGAATGGGACGAAAAACTGATAGTGAATTGTAACGTTCAGGGCCTCCTAATGACGATGGATCACTCAAATTGCGTCCCGATTCAATACATCGTCCTCCAGCCGACTTGACTCCATGGGTCTATTGCTGCCTCGGGCACCTTATGGCCGTTCAGCTGTGAGTCTAGATTATCGAATGGGACGAAAAACTGATAGTGAATTGTAACGTTCAGGGCCTCCTAATGACGATGGATCACTCAAATTGCGTCCCGATTCAATACATCGTCCTCCAGCCGACTTGACTCCATGGGTCTATTGCTGCCTCGGGCACCTTATGGCCGTTCTGCTGTGAGTCTAGATTATCGAATGGGACGAAAAACTGATAGTGAATTGTAACGTTCAGGGCCTCCTAATGACGATGGAACACTCAATTTGCGTCCCGACTCAATACATCGTCCTCCAGCCGACTTGTCTCCATGGGTCTATTGCTGCCTCGGGCACCTTATGGCCGTTCTGCTGTGAGTCTAGATTATCGAATGGGACGAAAAACTGATAGTGAATTGTAACGTTCAGGGCCACCTAATGACGATGGATCACTCAAATTGCGTCCCGATTCAATACATCGTCCCCAGCCGACTTCTCTCCATGGGTCTATTGCTGCCTCGGGGACCTTATGGCCGTTCTGCTGTGAGTCAAAGATTTTCGAATCGGACGAAAAACTGATAGTGAATTGTAACGTTCAGGGCCTCCTAATGACGATGGAACACTCAATTTGCGTCCCGATTCAATACATCGTCCTCTAGCAGACTTGTCTCCATGGGTCGATTGCTGCCTCGGGCACCTTATGGCCGTTCAGCTGTGACTCAAAGATTTTCGAATCGGACGAAAAACTGATAGTGAATTGTAACGTTCAGGGCCTCCTAATGACGATGGAACACTCAATTTGCGTCCCGATTCAATACATCGTCCTCCAGCCGACTTGTCTCCATGGGTCTATTGCTGCTTCGGGCACCTTATGGCCATTCTGCTGTGAGTCTAGATTATCGAATGGGACGAAAAACTGATAGTGAATTGTAACGTTCAGGGCCACCTAATGACGATGGATCTCTCAAATTGCGTCCCGATTCAATACATCGTCCTCCAGCCGACTTGACTCCATGGGTCAATTGATGCCTCGGGCACCTTATGGCCGTTCTGCTGTGAGTCTAGATTATCGAATGGGACGAAAAACTGATAGTGAATTGTAACGTTCAGGGCCTCCTAATGACGATGGATCACTCAAATTGCGTCCCGATTCAATACATCGTCCTCCAGCCGACATGACTCCATGGGTCTATTGATGCCTCGGGCACCTTATGGCCGTTCTGCTGTGAGTCTAGATTATCGAATGGGACGAAAAACTGATAGTGAATTGTAACGTTCAGGGCCTCCTAATGACGATGGATCACTCAAATGGCGTCCCGATTCGATACATCGTCCTCCAGCAGACTTGTCTCCATGGGTCGATTGCTGCCTCGGGCAGCCGTTCTGCTGTGAGTCAAAGATTTTCGAATCGGACGAAAAACTGATAGTGAATTGTAACGTTCAGGGCCTCCTAATGACGATGGAACACTCAAATTGCGTCCCGATTCAATACATCGTCCTCCAGCAGACTTGTCTCCATGCGTCTATTGCTGCCTCGGGCACCTTATGGCCGTTCTGCTGTGAGTCAAAGATTTTCGAATCGGACGAAAAACTGATAGTGAATTGTAACTTTCAGGGCCTCCTAATGACGATGGAACACTCAAATTGCTTCCCGAATCAATACATCGTCCTCCAGCAGACTTGTCTCCATGGGTCTATTGCTGCCTCGGGCACCTTAAGGCCGTTCTGCTGTGAGTCAAAGATTTTCGAATCGGACGAAAAACTGATAGTGAATTGTAACGTTCAGGGCCACCTAATGACGATGGATCACTCAAATTGCGTCCCGATTCAATACATCGTCCTCCAGCCGACTTGTCTCCATGGGTCTATTGCTGCCTCGGGCACCTTATGGCCGTTCTGCTGTGAGTCAAAGATTTTCGAATCGGACGAAAAACTGATAGTGAATTGTAACGTTCAGGGCCACCTAATGACGATGGATCACTCAAATTGCGTCCCGATTAAATACATCGTCCTCCAGCCGACTTGTCTCCATGGGTCTATTGCTGCCTCGGGCACCTTATGGCCGTTCTGCTGTGAGTCAAAGATTTTCGAATCGGACGAAAAACTAATAGTGAATTGCGTCCCGATTCAATACATCGTCCTCCAGCCGACTTGACTCCATGGGTCTATTGCTGCCTCGGGTACCTTATGGCCGTTCTGCTGTGAGTCTAGATTATCGAATGGGACGAAAAACTGATAGTGAATTGTAACGTTCAGGGCCTCCTAATGACGATGGATCACTCAAATTGCGTCCCGATTCAATACATCGTCCTCCAGCCGACTTGACTCCATGGGACTATTGCTGCCTCGGGCACCTAATGGCCGTTCTGCTGTGAGTCTAGATTATCGAATGGGACGAAAAACTGATAGTGAATTGTAACGTTCAGGGCCTCCTAATGACGATGGATCGCTCAAATTGCGTCCCGATTCAATACATCGTCCTCCAGCCGACTTGACTCCATGGGTCTATTGCTGCCTCGGGTACCTTATGGCCGTTCTGCTGTGAGTCTAGATTATCGAATGGGACGAAAAACTGATAGTGAATTGTGACGTTCAGGGCCTCCTAATGACGATGGATCACTCAAATTGCGTCCCGATTCAATACATCGTCCTCCAGCAGACTTGTCTCCATGGGTCGATTGCTGCCTCGGGCACCTAATGGCCGTTCTGCTGTGAGTCAAAGATTTTCGAATCGGACGAAAAACTGATAGTGAATTGTAACATTCAGGGCCACCTAATGACGATGGACCACGCAAATTGCGTCCCGATTCAATACATCGTCCTCCAGCCGAGTTGACTCCACGGGTCTATTGCTGCCTCGGGCACCTTATGGCCGTTCTGCTGTGAATCTAGATTATCGAATGGGACGAAAAACTGATAGTGAATTGTAACGTTCAGGGCCTCCTAATGACGATGGAACACTCAAATTGCGTCCTGATTCAATTCATCGTCCTCCAGCAGACTTGACTTCATGGGTCTATTGCTGCCTCGGGCACCTTATGGCCATTCTGCTGTGAGTCAAAGATTTTCGAATCGGACGAAAAACTGATAGTGAATTGTAACGTTCAGTGCCTCCTAATGACGATGGAACACTCAAATTGCGTCCCGATTCAATACATCGTCCTCCAGCAGACTTGTCTCCATGCGTCTATTGCTGCCTCGGGCACCTTATGGCCGTTCTGCTGTGAGTCAAAGATTTTCGAATCGGACGAAAAACTGATAGTGAATTGTAACGTTCAGGGCCACCTAATGACGATGGATCACTCAAATTGCGTCCCGATTCAATACATCGTCCTCCAGCCGACTTGACTCTATGGGTCTATTGCTGCGTCGGGCACCTTATGGCCGTTCTGCTGTGAGTCTAGATTATCGAATGGGACGAAATACTGATAGTGAATTGTAACGTTCAGGGCCACCTAATGACGATGGATAACTCAAATTGCGTCCCGATTCAATACATCGTCCTCCAGCCGACTTGACTCCATGGGTCTATTGCTGCCTCGGGCACCTTATGGCCGTTCTGCTGTGAGTCTAGATTATCGAATGGGACGAAAAACTGATAGTGAATTGTAACGTTCAGGGCCTCCTAATGACGATGGATCACTCAAATTGCGTCCCGATTCAATACATCGTCCTCCAGCCGACTTGACTCCATGGGTCTATTGCTGCCTCGGGCACCTTATGGCCGTTCAGCTGTGAGTCTAGATTATCGAATGGGACGAAAAACTGATAGTGAATTGTAACGTTCAGGGCCTCCTAATGACGATGGATCACTCAAATTGCGTCCCGATTCAATACATCGTCCTCCAGCCGACTTGACTCCATGGGTCTATTGCTGCCTCGGGCACCTTATGGCCGTTCTGCTGTGAGTCTAGATTATCGAATGGGACGAAAAACTGATAGTGAATTGTAACGTTCAGGGCCTCCTAATGACGATGGAACACTCAATTTGCGTCCCGACTCAATACATCGTCCTCCAGCCGACTTGTCTCCATGGGTCTATTGCTGCCTCGGGCACCTTATGGCCGTTCTGCTGTGAGTCTAGATTATCGAATGGGACGAAAAACTGATAGTGAATTGTAACGTTCAGGGCCACCTAATGACGATGGATCACTCAAATTGCGTCCCGATTCAATACATCGTCCCCAGCCGACTTCTCTCCATGGGTCTATTGCTGCCTCGGGGACCTTATGGCCGTTCTGCTGTGAGTCAAAGATTTTCGAATCGGACGAAAAACTGATAGTGAATTGTAACGTTCAGGGCCTCCTAATGACGATGGAACACTCAATTTGCGTCCCGATTCAATACATCGTCCTCTAGCAGACTTGTCTCCATGGGTCGATTGCTGCCTCGGGCACCTTATGGCCGTTCAGCTGTGACTCAAAGATTTTCGAATCGGACGAAAAACTGATAGTGAATTGTAACGTTCAGGGCCTCCTAATGACGATGGAACACTCAATTTGCGTCCCGATTCAATACATCGTCCTCCAGCCGACTTGTCTCCATGGGTCTATTGCTGCTTCGGGCACCTTATGGCCATTCTGCTGTGAGTCTAGATTATCGAATGGGACGAAAAACTGATAGTGAATTGTAACGTTCAGGGCCACCTAATGACGATGGATCTCTCAAATTGCGTCCCGATTCAATACATCGTCCTCCAGCCGACTTGACTCCATGGGTCAATTGATGCCTCGGGCACCTTATGGCCGTTCTGCTGTGAGTCTAGATTATCGAATGGGACGAAAAACTGATAGTGAATTGTAACGTTCAGGGCCTCCTAATGACGATGGATCACTCAAATTGCGTCCCGATTCAATACATCGTCCTCCAGCCGACATGACTCCATGGGTCTATTGATGCCTCGGGCACCTTATGGCCGTTCTGCTGTGAGTCTAGATTATCGAATGGGACGAAAAACTGATAGTGAATTGTAACGTTCAGGGCCTCCTAATGACGATGGATCACTCAAATGGCGTCCCGATTCGATACATCGTCCTCCAGCAGACTTGTCTCCATGGGTCGATTGCTGCCTCGGGCAGCCGTTCTGCTGTGAGTCAAAGATTTTCGAATCGGACGAAAAACTGATAGTGAATTGTAACGTTCAGGGCCACCTAATGACGATGGAACACTCAAATTGCGTCCCGATTCAATACATCGTCCTCCAGCAGACTTGTCTCCATGCGTCTATTGCTGCCTCGGGCACCTTATGGCCGTTCTGCTGTGAGTCAAAGATTTTCGAATCGGACGAAAAACTGATAGTGAATTGTAACTTTCAGGGCCTCCTAATGACGATGGAACACTCAAATTGCTTCCCGAATCAATACATCGTCCTCCAGCAGACTTGTCTCCATGGGTCTATTGCTGCCTCGGGCACCTTAAGGCCGTTCTGCTGTGAGTCAAAGATTTTCGAATCGGACGAAAAACTGATAGTGAATTGTAACGTTCAGGGCCACCTAATGACGATGGATCACTCAAATTGCGTCCCGACTCCATGGGTCTATTGCAGCCTCGGGCACCTTATGGCGGTTCTGCTGTGAGTCTAGATTATCGAATGGGACGAAAAACTGATAGTGAATTGTAACGTTCAGGGCCTCCTAATGACGATGGATCACTCAAATTGCGTCCCGATTCAATACATCGTCCTCCAGCCGACTTGACTCCATGGGTCTATTGCTGCCTCGGGCACCTTATGGCCGTTCTGCTGTGAGTCTAGATTATCGAATGGGACGAAAAACTGATAGTGAATTGTAACGTTCAGGGCCTCCTAATGACGATGGATCACTCAAATTGCGTCCCGATTCAATACATCGTCCTCCAGCAGACTTGTCTCCATGGGTCGATTGCTGCCTCGGGCACCTAATGGCCGTTCTACTGTGAGTCAAAGATTTTCGAATCGGACGAAAAACTGATAGTGAATTTTAACATTCAGGGCCACCTAATGACGATGGACCACGCAAATTGCGTCCCGATTCAATACATCGTCCTCCAGCCGAGTTGACTCCATGGGTCTATTGCTGCCTCGGGCACCTTATGGCCGTTCTGCTGTGAGTCTAGATTATTGAATGGGACGAAAAACTGATAGTGAATTGTAACGTTCAGGGCCACCTAATGACGATGGATCACTCAAATTGCGTCCCGATTCAATACATCGTCCCCAGCCGACTTTTCTCCATGGGTCTATTGCTGACTCGGGCACCTTATGGCCGTTCTGCTGTGAGTCTAGATTATCGAATGGGACGAAAAACTGATAGTGAATTGTAACGTTCAGGGCCACCTAATGACGATGGATCACTCAAATTGCGTCCCGATTCAATACATCGTCCTCCAGCCGACTTGACTCTATGGGTCTATTGCTGCGTCGGGCACCTTATGGCCGTTCTGCTGTGAGTCTAGATTATCGAATGGGACGAAAAACTGATAGTGAATTGTAACGTTCAGGGCCACCTAATGACGATGGACCACGCAAATTGCGTCCCGATTCTGTACATCGTCCACTAGCCGACTTGACTCCATGGGACTATTGCTGCCTCGGGCACCTTATGGCCGTTCTGCTGTGAGTCTAGATTATAGAATGGGATGAAAAACTGATAGTGAATTGTAACTTTCAGGGCCACCTAATGACGATGGATCACTCAAATTGCGTCCCGATTCAATATATCGTCCTCCAGCAGACTTGTCTCCATGCGTCTATTGTTGCCTCGGGCACCTTATGGCCGTTCTGCTGTGAGTCTAGATTATCGAATGGGACGAAAAACTGATAGTGAATTGTAACGTTCAGGGCCTCCTAATGACGATGGAACACTCAATTTGCGTCCCGACTCAATACATCGTCCTCCAGCCGACTTGTCTCCATGGGTCTATTGCTGCCTCGGGCACCTTATGGCCGTTCTGCTGTGAGTCTAGATTATCGAATGGGACGAAAAACTGATAGTGAATTGTAACGTTCAGGGCCACCTAATGACGATGGATCACTCAAATTGCGTCCCGATTCAATACATCGTCCCCAGCCGACTTCTCTCCATGGGTCTATTGCTGCCTCGGGGACCTTATGGCCGTTCTGCTGTGAGTCAAAGATTTTCGAATCGGACGAAAAACTGATAGTGAATTGTAACGTTCAGGGCCTCCTAATGACGATGGAACACTCAATTTGCGTCCCGATTCAATACATCGTCCTCTAGCAGACTTGTCTCCATGGGTCGATTGCTGCCTCGGGCACCTTATGGCCGTTCAGCTGTGACTCAAAGATTTTCGAATCGGACGAAAAACTGATAGTGAATTGTAACGTTCAGGGCCTCCTAATGACGATGGAACACTCAATTTGCGTCCCGATTCAATACATCGTCCTCCAGCCGACTTGTCTCCATGGGTCTATTGCTGCTTCGGGCACCTTATGGCCATTCTGCTGTGAGTCTAGATTATCGAATGGGACGAAAAACTGATAGTGAATTGTAACGTTCAGGGCCACCTAATGACGATGGATCTCTCAAATTGCGTCCCGATTCAATACATCGTCCTCCAGCCGACTTGACTCCATGGGTCAATTGATGCCTCGGGCACCTTATGGCCGTTCTGCTGTGAGTCTAGATTATCGAATGGGACGAAAAACTGATAGTGAATTGTAACGTTCAGGGCCTCCTAATGACGATGGATCACTCAAATTGCGTCCCGATTCAATACATCGTCCTCCAGCCGACATGACTCCATGGGTCTATTGATGCCTCGGGCACCTTATGGCCGTTCTGCTGTGAGTCTAGATTATCGAATGGGACGAAAAACTGATAGTGAATTGTAACGTTCAGGGCCTCCTAATGACGATGGATCACTCAAATGGCGTCCCGATTCGATACATCGTCCTCCAGCAGACTTGTCTCCATGGGTCGATTGCTGCCTCGGGCAGCCGTTCTGCTGTGAGTCAAAGATTTTCGAATCGGACGAAAAACTGATAGTGAATTGTAACGTTCAGGGCCTCCTAATGACGATGGAACACTCAAATTGCGTCCCGATTCAATACATCGTCCTCCAGCAGACTTGTCTCCATGCGTCTATTGCTGCCTCGGGCACCTTATGGCCGTTCTGCTGTGAGTCAAAGATTTTCGAATCGGACGAAAAACTGATAGTGAATTGTAACTTTCAGGGCCTCCTAATGACGATGGAACACTCAAATTGCTTCCCGAATCAATACATCGTCCTCCAGCAGACTTGTCTCCATGGGTCTATTGCTGCCTCGGGCACCTTAAGGCCGTTCTGCTGTGAGTCAAAGATTTTCGAATCGGACGAAAAACTGATAGTGAATTGTAACGTTCAGGGCCACCTAATGACGATGGATCACTCAAATTGCGTCCCGATTCAATACATCGTCCTCCAGCCGACTTGTCTCCATGGGTCTATTGCTGCCTCGGGCACCTTATGGCCGTTCTGCTGTGAGTCAAAGATTTTCGAATCGGACGAAAAACTGATAGTGAATTGTAACGTTCAGGGCCACCTAATGACGATGGATCACTCAAATTGCGTCCCGATTAAATACATCGTCCTCCAGCCGACTTGTCTCCATGGGTCTATTGCTGCCTCGGGCACCTTATGGCCGTTCTGCTGTGAGTCAAAGATTTTCGAATCGGACGAAAAACTAATAGTGAATTGCGTCCCGATTCAATACATCGTCCTCCAGCCGACTTGACTCCATGGGTCTATTGCTGCCTCGGGTACCTTATGGCCGTTCTGCTGTGAGTCTAGATTATCGAATGGGACGAAAAACTGATAGTGAATTGTAACGTTCAGGGCCTCCTAATGACGATGGATCACTCAAATTGCGTCCCGATTCAATACATCGTCCTCCAGCCGACTTGACTCCATGGGACTATTGCTGCCTCGGGCACCTAATGGCCGTTCTGCTGTGAGTCTAGATTATCGAATGGGACGAAAAACTGATAGTGAATTGTAACGTTCAGGGCCTCCTAATGACGATGGATCGCTCAAATTGCGTCCCGATTCAATACATCGTCCTCCAGCCGACTTGACTCCATGGGTCTATTGCTGCCTCGGGTACCTTATGGCCGTTCTGCTGTGAGTCTAGATTATCGAATGGGACGAAAAACTGATAGTGAATTGTGACGTTCAGGGCCTCCTAATGACGATGGATCACTCAAATTGCGTCCCGATTCAATACATCGTCCTCCAGCAGACTTGTCTCCATGGGTCGATTGCTGCCTCGGGCACCTAATGGCCGTTCTGCTGTGAGTCAAAGATTTTCGAATCGGACGAAAAACTGATAGTGAATTGTAACATTCAGGGCCACCTAATGACGATGGACCACGCAAATTGCGTCCCGATTCAATACATCGTCCTCCAGCCGAGTTGACTCCACGGGTCTATTGCTGCCTCGGGCACCTTATGGCCGTTCTGCTGTGAATCTAGATTATCGAATGGGACGAAAAACTGATAGTGAATTGTAACGTTCAGGGCCTCCTAATGACGATGGAACACTCAAATTGCGTCCTGATTCAATTCATCGTCCTCCAGCAGACTTGACTTCATGGGTCTATTGCTGCCTCGGGCACCTTATGGCCATTCTGCTGTGAGTCAAAGATTTTCGAATCGGACGAAAAACTGATAGTGAATTGTAACGTTCAGTGCCTCCTAATGACGATGGAACACTCAAATTGCGTCCCGATTCAATACATCGTCCTCCAGCAGACTTGTCTCCATGCGTCTATTGCTGCCTCGGGCACCTTATGGCCGTTCTGCTGTGAGTCAAAGATTTTCGAATCGGACGAAAAACTGATAGTGAATTGTAACGTTCAGGGCCACCTAATGACGATGGATCACTCAAATTGCGTCCCGATTCAATACATCGTCCTCCAGCCGACTTGACTCTATGGGTCTATTGCTGCGTCGGGCACCTTATGGCCGTTCTGCTGTGAGTCTAGATTATCGAATGGGACGAAATACTGATAGTGAATTGTAACGTTCAGGGCCACCTAATGACGATGGATAACTCAAATTGCGTCCCGATTCAATACATCGTCCTCCAGCCGACTTGACTCCATGGGTCTATTGCTGCCTCGGGCACCTTATGGCCGTTCTGCTGTGAGTCTAGATTATCGAATGGGACGAAAAACTGATAGTGAATTGTAACGTTCAGGGCCTCCTAATGACGATGGATCACTCAAATTGCGTCCCGATTCAATACATCGTCCTCCAGCCGACTTGACTCCATGGGTCTATTGCTGCCTCGGGCACCTTATGGCCGTTCAGCTGTGAGTCTAGATTATCGAATGGGACGAAAAACTGATAGTGAATTGTAACGTTCAGGGCCTCCTAATGACGATGGATCACTCAAATTGCGTCCCGATTCAATACATCGTCCTCCAGCCGACTTGACTCCATGGGTCTATTGCTGCCTCGGGCACCTTATGGCCGTTCTGCTGTGAGTCTAGATTATCGAATGGGACGAAAAACTGATAGTGAATTGTAACGTTCAGGGCCTCCTAATGACGATGGAACACTCAATTTGCGTCCCGACTCAATACATCGTCCTCCAGCCGACTTGTCTCCATGGGTCTATTGCTGCCTCGGGCACCTTATGGCCGTTCTGCTGTGAGTCTAGATTATCGAATGGGACGAAAAACTGATAGTGAATTGTAACGTTCAGGGCCACCTAATGACGATGGATCACTCAAATTGCGTCCCGATTCAATACATCGTCCCCAGCCGACTTCTCTCCATGGGTCTATTGCTGCCTCGGGGACCTTATGGCCGTTCTGCTGTGAGTCAAAGATTTTCGAATCGGACGAAAAACTGATAGTGAATTGTAACGTTCAGGGCCTCCTAATGACGATGGAACACTCAATTTGCGTCCCGATTCAATACATCGTCCTCTAGCAGACTTGTCTCCATGGGTCGATTGCTGCCTCGGGCACCTTATGGCCGTTCAGCTGTGACTCAAAGATTTTCGAATCGGACGAAAAACTGATAGTGAATTGTAACGTTCAGGGCCTCCTAATGACGATGGAACACTCAATTTGCGTCCCGATTCAATACATCGTCCTCCAGCCGACTTGTCTCCATGGGTCTATTGCTGCTTCGGGCACCTTATGGCCATTCTGCTGTGAGTCTAGATTATCGAATGGGACGAAAAACTGATAGTGAATTGTAACGTTCAGGGCCACCTAATGACGATGGATCTCTCAAATTGCGTCCCGATTCAATACATCGTCCTCCAGCCGACTTGACTCCATGGGTCAATTGATGCCTCGGGCACCTTATGGCCGTTCTGCTGTGAGTCTAGATTATCGAATGGGACGAAAAACTGATAGTGAATTGTAACGTTCAGGGCCTCCTAATGACGATGGATCACTCAAATTGCGTCCCGATTCAATACATCGTCCTCCAGCCGACATGACTCCATGGGTCTATTGATGCCTCGGGCACCTTATGGCCGTTCTGCTGTGAGTCTAGATTATCGAATGGGACGAAAAACTGATAGTGAATTGTAACGTTCAGGGCCTCCTAATGACGATGGATCACTCAAATGGCGTCCCGATTCGATACATCGTCCTCCAGCAGACTTGTCTCCATGGGTCGATTGCTGCCTCGGGCAGCCGTTCTGCTGTGAGTCAAAGATTTTCGAATCGGACGAAAAACTGATAGTGAATTGTAACGTTCAGGGCCACCTAATGACGATGGAACACTCAAATTGCGTCCCGATTCAATACATCGTCCTCCAGCAGACTTGTCTCCATGCGTCTATTGCTGCCTCGGGCACCTTATGGCCGTTCTGCTGTGAGTCAAAGATTTTCGAATCGGACGAAAAACTGATAGTGAATTGTAACTTTCAGGGCCTCCTAATGACGATGGAACACTCAAATTGCTTCCCGAATCAATACATCGTCCTCCAGCAGACTTGTCTCCATGGGTCTATTGCTGCCTCGGGCACCTTAAGGCCGTTCTGCTGTGAGTCAAAGATTTTCGAATCGGACGAAAAACTGATAGTGAATTGTAACGTTCAGGGCCACCTAATGACGATGGATCACTCAAATTGCGTCCCGACTCCATGGGTCTATTGCAGCCTCGGGCACCTTATGGCGGTTCTGCTGTGAGTCTAGATTATCGAATGGGACGAAAAACTGATAGTGAATTGTAACGTTCAGGGCCTCCTAATGACGATGGATCACTCAAATTGCGTCCCGATTCAATACATCGTCCTCCAGCCGACTTGACTCCATGGGTCTATTGCTGCCTCGGGCACCTTATGGCCGTTCTGCTGTGAGTCTAGATTATCGAATGGGACGAAAAACTGATAGTGAATTGTAACGTTCAGGGCCTCCTAATGACGATGGATCACTCAAATTGCGTCCCGATTCAATACATCGTCCTCCAGCAGACTTGTCTCCATGGGTCGATTGCTGCCTCGGGCACCTAATGGCCGTTCTACTGTGAGTCAAAGATTTTCGAATCGGACGAAAAACTGATAGTGAATTTTAACATTCAGGGCCACCTAATGACGATGGACCACGCAAATTGCGTCCCGATTCAATACATCGTCCTCCAGCCGAGTTGACTCCATGGGTCTATTGCTGCCTCGGGCACCTTATGGCCGTTCTGCTGTGAGTCTAGATTATTGAATGGGACGAAAAACTGATAGTGAATTGTAACGTTCAGGGCCACCTAATGACGATGGATCACTCAAATTGCGTCCCGATTCAATACATCGTCCCCAGCCGACTTTTCTCCATGGGTCTATTGCTGACTCGGGCACCTTATGGCCGTTCTGCTGTGAGTCTAGATTATCGAATGGGACGAAAAACTGATAGTGAATTGTAACGTTCAGGGCCACCTAATGACGATGGATCACTCAAATTGCGTCCCGATTCAATACATCGTCCTCCAGCCGACTTGACTCTATGGGTCTATTGCTGCGTCGGGCACCTTATGGCCGTTCTGCTGTGAGTCTAGATTATCGAATGGGACGAAAAACTGATAGTGAATTGTAACGTTCAGGGCCACCTAATGACGATGGATCACTCAAATTGCGTCCCGATTCAATACATCGTCCCCAGCCGACTTTTCTCCATGGGTCTATTGCTGACTCGGGCACCTTATGGCCGTTCTGCTGTGAGTCTAGATTATCGAATGGGACGAAAAACTGATAGTGAATTGTAACGTTCAGGGCCTCCTAATGACGATGGGTCACTCAAATTGCGTCCCGATTCAATACATCGTCCTCCAGCCGACTTGACTCCATGGGTCTATTGCTGCCTCGGGCAACTTATGGCCGTTCTGCTGTGAGTCTAGATTATCGAATGGGACGAAAAACTGATAGTGAATTGTAACGTTCAGGGCCTCCTAATGACGATGGATCACTCAAATTGCGTCCCGATTCAATACATCGTCCTCCAGCAGACTTGTCTCCATGGGTCGATTGCTGCCTCGGGCACCTAATGGCCGTTCTACTGTGAGTCAAAGATTTTCGAATCGGACGAAAAACTGATAGTGAATTTTAACATTCAGGGCCACCTAATGACGATGGACCACGCAAATTGCGTCCCGATTCAATACATCGTCCTCCAGCCGAGTTGACTCCATGGGTCTATTGCTGCCTCGGGCACCTTATGGCCGTTCTGCTGTGAGTCTAGATTATTGAATGGGACGAAAAACTGATAGTGAATTGTAACGTTCAAGGCCACCTAATGACGATGGATCACTCAAATTGCGTCCCGATTCAATACATCGTCCCCAGCCGACTTTTCTCCATGGGTCTATTGCTGACTCGGGCACCTTATGGCCGTTCTGCTGTGAGTCTAGATTATCGAATAGGACGAAAAACTGATAGTGAATTGTAACGTTCAGGGCCTCCTAATGACGATGGATCACTCAAATTGCGTCCCGATTCGATACATCGTCCTCCAGCAGACTTGTCTCCATGGGTCGATTGCTGCCTCGGGCACCTAATGGCCGTTCTGCTGTGAGACAAAGATTTTCGAATCGGACGAAAAACTGATAGTGAATTGTAACATTCAGGGCCACCTAATGACGATGGACCACGCAAATTGCGTCCCGATTCTGTACATCGTCCACTAGCCGACTTGACTCCATGGGACTATTGCTGCCTCGGGCACCTTATGGCCGTTCTGCTGTGAGTCTAGATTATAGAATGGGATGAAAAACTGATAGTGAATTGTAACTTTCAGGGCCACCTAATGACGATGGATCACTCAAATTGCGTCCCGATTCAATATATCGTCCTCCAGCAGACTTGTCTCCATGCGTCTATTGTTGCCTCGGGCACCTTATGGCCGTTCTGCTGTGAGTCAAAGATTTTCGAATCGGACGAAAAATTGATAGTGAATTGTAACGTTCAGGGCCACCTAATGACGATGGATCACTCAAATTGCGTCCCGATTCAATACATCGTCCACCAGCCGACATGTCTCCATGGGTCTATTGCTTCCTTGGCACCTTATGGCCGTTCTGCTGTGAGTCAAAGAATTTCGAATCGGACGAAAAACTGATAGTGAATTGTAACGTTCAGGGCCTAGTAATGACGATGGATCACTCAAATTGCGTCCCGATTCAATACATCGTCCTCCAGCCGACTAGACTCCTTGGGTCTATTGCTGCCTCGGGCACCTTACGGCCGTTCTGCTGTGAGTCTAGATTATCGAATGGGACGAAAAACTGATAGTGAATTGTAACGTTCAGGGCCTTCTAATGACGATGGATCACTCAAATTGCGTCCCGATTCAATACATCGTCCTCCAGCAGACTTGTCTCCATGGGTCGATTGCTGCCTCGGGCACCTAATGGCCGTTCTGCTGTGAGTCAAAGATTTTCGAATCGGACGAAAAACTGATAGTGAATTGTAACATTCAGGGCCACCTAATGACAATGGACCACGCAAATTGCGTCCCGATTCAATACATCGTCCTCCAGCCGAGTTGACTCCATGGGTCTATTGCTGCCTCGGGCACCTTATGGCCGTTCTGCTGTGAATCTAGATTATCGAATGGGACGAAAAACTGATAGTGAATTGTAACGTTCAGGGCCTCCTAATGACGATGGAACACTCAAATTGCGTCCTGATTCAATTCATCGTCCTCCAGCAGACTTGACTTCATGGGTCTATTGCTGCCTCGGGCACCTTATGGCCGTCCTGCTGTGAGTCAAAGATTTTCGAATCGGACGAAAAACTGATAGTGAATTGTAACGTTCAGTGCCACCTAATGACGATGGATCACTCAAATTGCGTCCCGATTCAATACATCGTCCCCAGCCGACTTGTCTCCATGGGTCTATTGCTGACTCGGGCACCTTATGGCCGTTCTGCTATGAGTCAAAGATTTTCGAATCGAACGAAAAACTGATAGTGAATTGTAACTTTCAGGGCCACCTAATGACGATGGATCACTCATATTGCGTCCCGATTCAATACATCGTCCTCTAGCAGACTTGTCTCCATGGGTCGATTGCTGCCTCGGGCACCTTATGGCCGTTCAGCTGTGACTCAAAGATTTTCGAATCGGAAGAAAAACTGATAGTGAATTGTAACGTTCAGGGCCTCCTAATGACGATGGAACACTCAAATTGCGTCCCGATTCAATACATCGTCCTCCAGCAGACTTGTCTCCATGCGTCTATTGCTGCCTCGGGCACCTTATGGCCGTTCTGCTGTGAGTCAAAGATTTTCGAATCGGACGAAAAACTGATAGTGAATTGTAACTTTCAGGGCCTCCTAATGACGATGGAACACTCAAATTGCGTCCCGAATCAATACATCGTCCTCCAGCCGACTTGACTCCATGAGTCTATTGCTGCCTCGGGCACCTTATGGCCGTTCAGCTGTGAGTCTAGATTATCGAATGGGACGAAAAACTGATAGTGAATTGTAACGTTCAGGGCCTCCTAATGACGATGGATCACTCAAATTGCGTCCCGATTCAATACATCGTCCTCCAGCCGACTTGACTCCATGGGTCTATTGCTGCCTCGGGCACCTTATGGCCGTTCTGCTGTGAGTCTAGATTATCGAATGGGACGAAAAACTGATAGTGAATTGTAACGTTCAGGGCCTCCTAATGACGATGGATCACTCAAATTGCGTCCCGATTCAATACATCGTCCTCCAGCAGACTTGTCTCCATGGGTCGATTGCTGCCTCGGGCACCTAATGGCCGTTCTGCTGTGAGTCAAAGATTTTCGAATCGGACGAAAAACTGATAGTGAATTGTAACATTCAGGGCCACCTAATGACGATGGACCACGCAAATTGCGTCCCGATTCAATACATCGTCCTCCAGCCGAGTTGACTCCATGGGTCTATTGCTGCCTCCGGCACCTAATGGCCGTTCTGCTGTGAATCTAGATTATCGAATGGGACGAAAAACTGATAGTGAATTGTAACGTTCAGGGCCACCTAATGACGATGGATCACTCAAATTGCGTCCTGATTCAATACATCGTCCTCCAGCAGAATTGACTTCATGGGTCTATTGCTGCCTCGGGCACCTTATGGCCGTCTGCTGTGAGTCAAAGATTTTCGAATCGGACGAAAAATTGATAGTGAATTGTAACGTTCAGGGCCACCTAATGACGATGGATCACTCAAATTGCGTTCCGATTCAATACATCGTCCTCCAGCCGACTTGACTCTATGGGTCTATTGCTGCGTCGGGCACCTTATGGCCGTTCTGCTGTGAGTCTAGATTATCGAATGGGACGAAAAACTGATAGTGAATTGTAACGTTCAGGGCCACCTAATGACGATGGATCACTCAAATTGCGTCCCGATTCAATACATCGTCCTCCAGCCGACTTGACTCCATGGGTCTATTGCTGCCTCGGGCACCTTATGGCGGTTCTGCTGTGAGTCTAGATTATCGAATGGGACGAAAAACTGATAGTGAATTGTAACGTTCAGGGCCACCTAATGACGATGGATCACTCAAATTGCGTCCCGATTCAATACATCGTCCCCAGCCGACTTTTCTCCATGGGTCTATTGCTGACTCGGGCACCTTATGGCCGTTCTGCTGTGAGTCTAGATTATCGAATGGGACGAAAAACTGATAGTGAATTGTAACGTTCAGGGCCACCTAATGACGATGGATCACTCAAATTGCGTCCCGATTCAATACATCGTCCTCCAGCCGACTTGACTCTATGGGTCTATTGCTGCGTCGGGCACCTTATGGCCGTTCTGCTGTGAGTCTAGATTATCGAATGGGACGAAAAACTGATAGTGAATTGTAACGTTCAGGGCCACCTAATGACGATGGATCACTCAAATTGCGTCCCGATTCAATACATCGTCCCCAGCCGACTTTTCTCCATGGGTCTATTGCTGACTCGGGCACCTAATGGCCGTTCTACTGTGAGTCAAAGATTTTCGAATCGGACGAAAAACTGATAGTGAATTTTAACATTCAGGGCCACCTAATGACGATGGACCACGCAAATTGCGTCCCGATTCGATACATCGTCCTCCAGCCGAGTTGACTCCATGGGTCTATTGCTGCCTCGGGCACCTTATGGCCGTTCTGCTGTGAGTCTAGATTATTGAATGGGACGAAAAACTGATAGTGAATTGTAACGTTCAGGGCCACCTAATGACGATGGATCACTCAAATTGCGTCCCGATTCAATACATCGTCCCCAGCCGACTTTTCTCCATGGGTCTATTGCTGACTCGGGCACCTTATGGCCGTTCTGCTGTGAGTCTAGATTATCGAATAGGACGAAAAACAGATAGTGAATTGTAACGTTCAGGGCCTCCTAATGACGATGGATCACTCAAATCGCGTCCCGATTCGATACATCGTCCTCCAGCAGACTTGTCTCCATGGGTCGATTGCTGCCTCGGGCACCTAATGGCCGTTCTGCTGTGAGTCAAAGATTTTCGAATCGGACGAAAAACTGATAGTGAATTGTAACATTCAGGGCCACCTGATGACGATGGACCACGCAAATTGCGTCCCGATTCTGTACATTGTCCACTAGCCGACTTGACTCCATGGGACTATTGCTGCCTCGGGCACCTTATGGCCGTTCTGCTGTGAGTCTAGATTATAGAATGGGATGAAAAACTGATAGTGAATTGTAACTTTCAGGGCCACCTAATGACGATGGATCACTCAAATTGCGTCCCGATTCAATATATCGTCCTCCAGCAGACTTGTCTCCATGCGTCTATTGTTGCCTCGGGCACCTTATGGCCGTTCTGCTGTGAGTCAAAGATTTTCGAATCGGACGAAAAATTGATAGTGAATTGTAACGTTCAGGGCCACCTAATGACGATGGATCACTCAAATTGCGTCCCGATTCAATACATCGTCCACCAGCCGACATGTCTCCATGGGTCTATTGCTGCCTTGGCACCTTATGGCCGTTCTGCTGTGAGTCAAAGAATTTCGAATCGGACGAAAAACTGATAGTGAATTGTAACGTTCAGGGCCACCTAATGACGATGGATCACTCAAATTGCGTCCCGATTCAATACATCGTCCCCAGCCGACTTGTCTCCATGGGTCTATTGCTGCCTCGGGCACCTTATGGCCGTTCTGCTATGAGACAAAGATTTTCGAATCGGACGAAAAACTGATAGTGAATTGTAACTTTCAGGGCCACCTAATGACGATGGATCACTCATATTGCGTCCCGATTCAATACATCGTCCTCTAGCAGACTTGTCTCCATGGGTCGATTGCTGCCTCGGGCACCTTATGGCCGTTCAGCTGTGACTCAAAGATTTTCGAATCGGACGAAAACTGATAGTGAATTGTAACGTTCAGGGCCTCCTAATGACGATGGAACACTCAATTTGCGTCCCGATTCAATACATCGTCCTCCAGCAGACTTGTCTCCATGGGTCTATTGCTGCCTCGGGCACCTTATGGCCGTTCTGCTGTGAGTCTAGATTATCGAATGTTACGAAAAACTGATAGTGAATTGTAACGTTCAGGGCCACCTAATGACGATGGATCTCTCAAATTGCGTCCCGATTCAATACATCGTCCTCCAGCCGACTTGACTCCATGGGTCTATTGCTGCCTCGGGCACCTTATGGCCGTTCTGCTGTGAGTCTAGATTATCGAATGGGACGAAAAACTGATAGTGAATTGTAACGTTCAGGGCCTCCTAATGACGATGGATCACTCAAATTGCGTCCCGATTCAATACATCGTCCTCCAGCCGACTTGACTCCATGGGTCTATTGATGCCTCGGGCACCTTATGGCCGTTCTGCTGTGAGTCTAGATTATCGAATGGGACGAAAAACTGATAGTGAATTGTAACGTTCAGGGCCTCCTAATGAGGATGGATCACTCAAATTGCGTCCCGATTCGATACATCGTCCTCCAGCAGACTTGTCTCCATGGGTCGATTGCTGCCTCGGGCAGCCGTTCTGCTGTGAGTCAAAGATTTTCGAATCGGACGAAAAACTGATAGTGAATTGTAACGTTCAGGGCCTCCTAATGACGATGGAACACTCAAATTGCGTCCCGATTCAATACATCGTCCTCCAGCAGACTTGTCTCCATGCGTCTATTGCTGCCTCGGGCACCTTATGGCCGTTCTGTTGTGAGTCAAAGATTTTCGAATCGGACGAAAAACTGATAGTGAATTGTAACTTTCAGGGCCTCCTAATGAAGATGGAACACTCAAATTGCGTCCCGAATCAATACATCGTCCTCCAGCAGACTTGTCTCCATGGGTCTATTGCTGCCTCGGGCACCTTATGGCCGTTCTGCTGTGAGTCAAAGATTTTCGAATCGGACGAAAAACTGATAGTGAATTGTAACGTTCAGGGCCACCTAATGACGATGGATCACTCAAATTGCGTCCCGATTCAATACATCGTCCTCCAGCCGACTTGTCTCCGTGGGTCTATTGCTGCCTCGGGCACCTTATGGCCGTTCTGCTGTGAGTCAAAGATTTTCGAATCGGACGAAAAACTGATAGTGAATTGTAACTTTCAGGGCCACCTAATGGCGATGGATCACTCAAATTGCGTCCCGATTAAATACATCGTCCTCCAGCCGACTTGTCTCCAGGGTCCTATTGCTGCCTCGGGCACCTTATGGCCGTTCTGCTGTGAGTCAAAGATTTTCGAATCGGACGAAAAACTGATAGTGAATTGCGTCCCGATTCAATACATCGTCCTCCAGCCGACTTGACTCCATGGGTCTATTGCTGCCTCGGGCACCTTATGGCCGTTCTGCTGTGAGTCTAGATTATCGAATGGGACGAAAAACTGATAGTGAATTGTAACGTTCAGGGCCTCCTAATGACGATGGATCACTCAAATTGCGTCCCGATTCGATACATCGTCCTCCAGCAGACTTGTCTCCATGGGTCGATTGCTGCCTCGGGCACCTAATGGCCGTTCTGCTGTGAGTCAAAGATTTTCGAATCGGACGAAAAACTGATAGTGAATTGTAACGTTCAGGGCCACCTAATGACGATGGATCACTCAAATTGCGTCCCGATTCAATACATCGTCCCCAGCCGACTTGTCTCCATGGGTCTATTGCTGCCTCGGGCACCTTATGGCCGTTCTGCTGTGAGTCAAAGATTTTCGAATCGGACGAAAAACTGATAGTGAATTGTAACTTTCAGGGCCACCTAATGACGATGGATCACTCAAATTGCGTCCCGATTCAATACATCGTCCTCTAGCAGACTTGTCTCCATGGGTCGATTGCTGCCTCGGGCACCTTATGGCCGTTCAGCTGTGACTCAAAGATTTTCGAATCGGACGAAAAACTGATAGTGAATTGTAACGTTCAGGGCCTCCTAATGACGATGGAACACTCAATTTGCGTCCCGATTCAATACATCGTCCTCCAGCCGACTTGTCTCCATGGGTCTATTGCTGCCTCGGGCACCTTATGGCCATTCTGCTGTGAGTCTAGATTATCTAATGGGACGAAAAACTGATAGTGAATTGTAACGTTCAGGGCCACCTAATGACGATGGATCACTCAAATTGCGTCCCGATTCAATACATCGTCCTCCAGCCGACTTGACTCCATGGGTCTATTGATGCCTCGGGCACCTTATGGCCGTTCTGCTGTGAGTCTAGATTATCGAATGGGACGAAAAACTGATAGTGAATTGTAACGTTCAGGGCCTCCTAATGACGATGGATCACTCAAATTGCGTCCCGATTCAATACATCGTCCTCCAGCCGACTTGTCTCCATGGGTCGATTGCTGCCTCGGGCAACCGTTCTGCTGTGAGTCAAAGATTTTCGAATCGGACGAAAAACTGATAGTGAATTGTAACGTTCAGGGCCTCCTAATGACGATGGAACACTCAAATTGCGTCCCGATTCAATACATCGTCCTCCAGCAGACTTGTCTCCATGCGTCTATTGCTGCCTCGGGCACCTTATGGCCGTTCTGCTGTGAGTCAAAGATTTTCGAATCGGACGAAAAACTGATAGTGAATTGTAACGTTCAGGGCCAATTAATGACGATGGATCACTCAAATTGCGTCCCGATTCAATACATCGTCCTCCAGCCGACTTGTCTCCATGGGTCTATTGCTGCCTCGGGCACCTTATGGCCGTTCTGCTGTGAGTCAAAGATTTTCGAATCGGACGAAAAACTGATAGTGAATTGCGTCCCGATTCAATACATCGTCCTCCAGCCGACTTGACTCCATGGGTCTATTGCTGCCTCGGGCACCTTATGGCCGTTCTGCTGTGCGTCAAAGATTTTCGAATCGGACGAAAAACTGATAGTGAATTGTAACGTTCAGGGCCACCTAATGACGATGGATCACTCAAATTGCGTCCTGATTCAATACATCGTCCTCCAGCAGACTTGACTTCATGGGTCTATTGCTGCCTCGGGCACCTTATGGCCGTTCTGCTGTGCGTCAAAGATTTTCGAATCGGACGAAAAACTGATAGTGAATTGTAACGTTCAGGGCCTCCTAATGACGATGGAACACTCAAATTGCGTCCCGATTCAGTACATCGTCCTCCAGCAGACTTGTCTCCATGGGTCGATTGCTGCCTCGGGCACCTAATGGCCGTTCTGCTGTGAGTCAAAGATTTTCGAATCGGACGAAAAACTGATAGTGAATTGTAACATTCAGGGCCACCTAATGACGATGGACCACGCAAATTGCGTCCCGATTCTGTACATCGTCCACTAGCCGACTTGACTCCATGGGACTATTGCTGCCTCGGGCACCTTATGGCCGTTCTGCTGTGAGTCTAGATTATAGAATGGGATGAAAAACTGATAGTGAATTGTAACTTTCAGGGCCACCTAATGACGATGGATCACTCAAATTGCGTCCCGATTCAATATATCGTCCTCCAGCAGACTTGTCTCCATGCGTCTATTGTTGCCTCGGGTACCTTATGGCCGTTCTGCTGTGAGTCAAAGATTTTCGAATCGGACGAAAAATTGATAGTGAATTGTATCGTTCAGGGCCACCTAATGACGATGGATCACTCAAATTGCTTCCCGATTCAATACATCGTCCACCAGCCGACATGTCTCCATGGGTCTATTGCTGCCTTGGCACCTTATGGCCGTTCTGCTGTGAGTCAAAGATTTTCGAATCGGACGAAAAACTGAGAGTGAATTGTAACTTTCAGGGCCTCCTAATGACGATGGAACACTCAAATTGCGTCCCGAATCAATACATCGTCCTCCAGCAGACTTGTCTCCATGGGTCTATTGCTGCCTCGGGCACCTTAAGGCCGTTCTGCTGTGAGTCAAAGATTTTCGAATCGGACGAAAAACTGATAGTGAATTGTAACGTTCAGGGCCAATTAATGACGATGGATCACTCAAATTGCGTCCCGATTCAATACATCGTCCTCCAGCCGACTTGTCTCCATGGGTCTATTGCTGCCTCGGGCACCTTATGGCCGTTCTGCTGTGAGTCAAAGATTTTCGAATCGGACGAAAAACTGATAGTGAATTGCATCCCGATTCCATACATCGTCCTCCAGCCGACTTGACTCCATGGGTCTATTGCTGCCTCGGGCACCTTATGGCCGTTCTGCTGTGAGTCTAGATTATCGAATGGGACGAAAAACTGATAGTGAATTGTAACGTTCAGGGCCTCCTAATGACGATGGATCACTCAAATTGCGTCCCGATTCAATACATCGTCCTCCAGCCGACTTGACTCCATGGGTCTATTGCTGCCTCGGGCACCTTAAGGCCGTTCTGCTGTGAGTCAAAGATTTTCGAATCGGACGAAAAACTGATAGTGAATTGTAACGTTCAGGGCCAATTAATGACGATGGATCACTCAAATTGCGTCCCGATTCAATACATCGTCCTCCAGCAGACTTGTCTCCATGGGTCTATTGCTGCCTCGGGCACCTTAAGGCCGTTCTGCTGTGAGTCAAAGATTTTCGAATCGGACGAAAAACTGATAGTGAATTGTAACTTTCAGGGCCTCCTAATGACGATGGAACACTCAAAATGCTTCCGAAATCAATACATCGTCCTCCAGCAGACTTGACTCCATGGGTCTATTGCTGCCTCGGGCACCTTATGGCCGTTCTGCTGTGAATCTAGATTATCGAATGGGACGAAAAACTGATAGTGAATTGTAACGTTCAGGGCCACCTAATGACGATGGATCACTCAAATTGCGTCCTGATTCAATACATCGTCCTCCAGCAGACTTGACTTCATGGGTCTATTGCTGCCTCGGGCACCTAATGGCCGTTCTGCTGTGAGTCAAAGATTTTCGAATCGGACGAAAAACTGATAGTGAATTGTAACATTCAGGGCCACCTAATGACAATGGACCACGCAAATTGCGTCCCGATTCAATACATCGTCCTCCAGCCGAGTTGACTCCATGGGTCTATTGCTGCCTCGGGCACCTTATGGCCGTTCTGCTGTGAATCTAGATTATCGAATGGGACGAAAAACTGATAGTGAATTGTAACGTTCAGGGCCTCCTAATGACGATGGAACACTCAAATTGCGTCCTGATTCAATTCATCGTCCTCCAGCAGACTTGACTTCATGGGTCTATTGCTGCCTCGGGCACCTTATGGCCGTCCTGCTGTGAGTCAAAGATTTTCGAATCGGACGAAAAACTGATAGTGAATTGTAACGTTCAGTGCCACCTAATGACGATGGATCACTCAAATTGCGTCCCGATTCAATACATCGTCCCCAGCCGACTTGTCTCCATGGGTCTATTGCTGACTCGGGCACCTTATGGCCGTTCTGCTATGAGTCAAAGATTTTCGAATCGAACGAAAAACTGATAGTGAATTGTAACTTTCAGGGCCTCCTAATGACGATGGAACACTCAAATTGCGTCCCGAATCAATACATCGTCCTCCAGCCGACTTGACTCCATGAGTCTATTGCTGCCTCGGGCACCTTATGGCCGTTCAGCTGTGAGTCTAGATTATCGAATGGGACGAAAAACTGATAGTGAATTGTAACGTTCAGGGCCTCCTAATGACGATGGATCACTCAAATTGCGTCCCGATTCAATACATCGTCCTCCAGCCGACTTGACTCCATGGGTCTATTGCTGCCTCGGGCACCTTATGGCCGTTCTGCTGTGAGTCTAGATTATCGAATGGGACGAAAAACTGATAGTGAATTGTAACGTTCAGGGCCTCCTAATGACGATGGATCACTCAAATTGCGTCCCGATTCAATACATCGTCCTCCAGCAGACTTGTCTCCATGGGTCGATTGCTGCCTCGGGCACCTAATGGCCGTTCTGCTGTGAGTCAAAGATTTTCGAATCGGACGAAAAACTGATAGTGAATTGTAACATTCAGGGCCACCTAATGACGATGGACCACGCAAATTGCGTCCCGATTCAATACATCGTCCTCCAGCCGAGTTGACTCCATGGGTCTATTGCTGCCTCCGGCACCTAATGGCCGTTCTGCTGTGAATCTAGATTATCGAATGGGACGAAAAACTGATAGTGAATTGTAACGTTCAGGGCCACCTAATGACGATGGATCACTCAAATTGCGTCCTGATTCAATACATCGTCCTCCAGCAGAATTGACTTCATGGGTCTATTGCTGCCTCGGGCACCTTATGGCCGTCTGCTGTGAGTCAAAGATTTTCGAATCGGACGAAAAATTGATAGTGAATTGTAACGTTCAGGGCCACCTAATGACGATGGATCACTCAAATTGCGTTCCGATTCAATACATCGTCCTCCAGCCGACTTGACTCTATGGGTCTATTGCTGCGTCGGGCACCTTATGGCCGTTCTGCTGTGAGTCTAGATTATCGAATGGGACGAAAAACTGATAGTGAATTGTAACGTTCAGGGCCACCTAATGACGATGGATCACTCAAATTGCGTCCCGATTCAATACATCGTCCTCCAGCCGACTTGACTCCATGGGTCTATTGCTGCCTCGGGCACCTTATGGCGGTTCTGCTGTGAGTCTAGATTATCGAATGGGACGAAAAACTGATAGTGAATTGTAACGTTCAGGGCCACCTAATGACGATGGATCACTCAAATTGCGTCCCGATTCAATACATCGTCCCCAGCCGACTTTTCTCCATGGGTCTATTGCTGACTCGGGCACCTTATGGCCGTTCTGCTGTGAGTCTAGATTATCGAATGGGACGAAAAACTGATAGTGAATTGTAACGTTCAGGGCCACCTAATGACGATGGATCACTCAAATTGCGTCCCGATTCAATACATCGTCCTCCAGCCGACTTGACTCTATGGGTCTATTGCTGCGTCGGGCACCTTATGGCCGTTCTGCTGTGAGTCTAGATTATCGAATGGGACGAAAAACTGATAGTGAATTGTAACGTTCAGGGCCACCTAATGACGATGGATCACTCAAATTGCGTCCCGATTCAATACATCGTCCCCAGCCGACTTTTCTCCATGGGTCTATTGCTGACTCGGGCACCTAATGGCCGTTCTACTGTGAGTCAAAGATTTTCGAATCGGACGAAAAACTGATAGTGAATTTTAACATTCAGGGCCACCTAATGACGATGGACCACGCAAATTGCGTCCCGATTCGATACATCGTCCTCCAGCCGAGTTGACTCCATGGGTCTATTGCTGCCTCGGGCACCTTATGGCCGTTCTGCTGTGAGTCTAGATTATTGAATGGGACGAAAAACTGATAGTGAATTGTAACGTTCAGGGCCACCTAATGACGATGGATCACTCAAATTGCGTCCCGATTCAATACATCGTCCCCAGCCGACTTTTCTCCATGGGTCTATTGCTGACTCGGGCACCTTATGGCCGTTCTGCTGTGAGTCTAGATTATCGAATAGGACGAAAAACAGATAGTGAATTGTAACGTTCAGGGCCTCCTAATGACGATGGATCACTCAAATCGCGTCCCGATTCGATACATCGTCCTCCAGCAGACTTGTCTCCATGGGTCGATTGCTGCCTCGGGCACCTAATGGCCGTTCTGCTGTGAGTCAAAGATTTTCGAATCGGACGAAAAACTGATAGTGAATTGTAACATTCAGGGCCACCTGATGACGATGGACCACGCAAATTGCGTCCCGATTCTGTACATTGTCCACTAGCCGACTTGACTCCATGGGACTATTGCTGCCTCGGGCACCTTATGGCCGTTCTGCTGTGAGTCTAGATTATAGAATGGGATGAAAAACTGATAGTGAATTGTAACTTTCAGGGCCACCTAATGACGATGGATCACTCAAATTGCGTCCCGATTCAATATATCGTCCTCCAGCAGACTTGTCTCCATGCGTCTATTGTTGCCTCGGGCACCTTATGGCCGTTCTGCTGTGAGTCAAAGATTTTCGAATCGGACGAAAAATTGATAGTGAATTGTAACGTTCAGGGCCACCTAATGACGATGGATCACTCAAATTGCGTCCCGATTCAATACATCGTCCACCAGCCGACATGTCTCCATGGGTCTATTGCTGCCTTGGCACCTTATGGCCGTTCTGCTGTGAGTCAAAGAATTTCGAATCGGACGAAAAACTGATAGTGAATTGTAACGTTCAGGGCCACCTAATGACGATGGATCACTCAAATTGCGTCCCGATTCAATACATCGTCCCCAGCCGACTTGTCTCCATGGGTCTATTGCTGCCTCGGGCACCTTATGGCCGTTCTGCTATGAGACAAAGATTTTCGAATCGGACGAAAAACTGATAGTGAATTGTAACTTTCAGGGCCACCTAATGACGATGGATCACTCATATTGCGTCCCGATTCAATACATCGTCCTCTAGCAGACTTGTCTCCATGGGTCGATTGCTGCCTCGGGCACCTTATGGCCGTTCAGCTGTGACTCAAAGATTTTCGAATCGGACGAAAACTGATAGTGAATTGTAACGTTCAGGGCCTCCTAATGACGATGGAACACTCAATTTGCGTCCCGATTCAATACATCGTCCTCCAGCAGACTTGTCTCCATGGGTCTATTGCTGCCTCGGGCACCTTATGGCCGTTCTGCTGTGAGTCTAGATTATCGAATGTTACGAAAAACTGATAGTGAATTGTAACGTTCAGGGCCACCTAATGACGATGGATCTCTCAAATTGCGTCCCGATTCAATACATCGTCCTCCAGCCGACTTGACTCCATGGGTCTATTGCTGCCTCGGGCACCTTATGGCCGTTCTGCTGTGAGTCTAGATTATCGAATGGGACGAAAAACTGATAGTGAATTGTAACGTTCAGGGCCTCCTAATGACGATGGATCACTCAAATTGCGTCCCGATTCAATACATCGTCCTCCAGCCGACTTGACTCCATGGGTCTATTGATGCCTCGGGCACCTTATGGCCGTTCTGCTGTGAGTCTAGATTATCGAATGGGACGAAAAACTGATAGTGAATTGTAACGTTCAGGGCCTCCTAATGAGGATGGATCACTCAAATTGCGTCCCGATTCGATACATCGTCCTCCAGCAGACTTGTCTCCATGGGTCGATTGCTGCCTCGGGCAGCCGTTCTGCTGTGAGTCAAAGATTTTCGAATCGGACGAAAAACTGATAGTGAATTGTAACGTTCAGGGCCTCCTAATGACGATGGAACACTCAAATTGCGTCCCGATTCAATACATCGTCCTCCAGCAGACTTGTCTCCATGCGTCTATTGCTGCCTCGGGCACCTTATGGCCGTTCTGTTGTGAGTCAAAGATTTTGAATCGGACGAAAAACTGATAGTGAATTGTAACTTTCAGGGCCTCCTAATGAAGATGGAACACTCAAATTGCGTCCCGAATCAATACATCGTCCTCCAGCAGACTTGTCTCCATGGGTCTATTGCTGCCTCGGGCACCTTATGGCCGTTCTGCTGTGAGTCAAAGATTTTCGAATCGGACGAAAAACTGATAGTGAATTGTAACGTTCAGGGCCACCTAATGACGATGGATCACTCAAATTGCGTCCCGATTCAATACATCGTCCTCCAGCCGACTTGTCTCCGTGGGTCTATTGCTGCCTCGGGCACCTTATGGCCGTTCTGCTGTGAGTCAAAGATTTTCGAATCGGACGAAAAACTGATAGTGAATTGTAACTTTCAGGGCCACCTAATGGCGATGGATCACTCAAATTGCGTCCCGATTAAATACATCGTCCTCCAGCCGACTTGTCTCCAGGGTCCTATTGCTGCCTCGGGCACCTTATGGCCGTTCTGCTGTGAGTCAAAGATTTTCGAATCGGACGAAAAACTGATAGTGAATTGCGTCCCGATTCAATACATCGTCCTCCAGCCGACTTGACTCCATGTGTCTATTGCTGCCTCGGGCACCTTATGGCCGTTCTGCTGTGAGTCTAGATTATCGAATGGGACGAAAAACTGATAGTGAATTGTAACGTTCAGGGCCTCCTAATGACGATGGATCACTCAAATTGCGTCCCGATTCGATACATCGTCCTCCAGCAGACTTGTCTCCATGGGTCGATTGCTGCCTCGGGCACCTAATGGCCGTTCTGCTGTGAGTCAAAGATTTTCGAATCGGACGAAAAACTGATAGTGAATTGTAACGTTCAGGGCCACCTAATGACGATGGATCACTCAAATTGCGTCCCGATTCAATACATCGTCCCCAGCCGACTTGTCTCCATGGGTCTATTGCTGCCTCGGGCACCTTATGGCCGTTCTGCTGTGAGTCAAAGATTTTCGAATCGGACGAAAAACTGATAGTGAATTGTAACTTTCAGGGCCACCTAATGACGATGGATCACTCAAATTGCGTCCCGATTCAATACATCGTCCTCTAGCAGACTTGTCTCCATGGGTCGATTGCTGCCTCGGGCACCTTATGGCCGTTCAGCTGTGACTCAAAGATTTTCGAATCGGACGAAAAACTGATAGTGAATTGTAACGTTCAGGGCCTCCTAATGACGATGGAACACTCAATTTGCGTCCCGATTCAATACATCGTCCTCCAGCCGACTTGTCTCCATGGGTCTATTGCTGCCTCGGGCACCTTATGGCCATTCTGCTGTGAGTCTAGATTATCTAATGGGACGAAAAACTGATAGTGAATTGTAACGTTCAGGGCCACCTAATGACGATGGATCACTCAAATTGCGTCCCGATTCAATACATCGTCCTCCAGCCGACTTGACTCCATGGGTCTATTGATGCCTCGGGCACCTTATGGCCGTTCTGCTGTGAGTCTAGATTATCGAATGGGACGAAAAACTGATAGTGAATTGTAACGTTCAGGGCCTCCTAATGACGATGGATCACTCAAATTGCGTCCCGATTCAATACATCGTCCTCCAGCCGACTTGTCTCCATGGGTCGATTGCTGCCTCGGGCAACCGTTCTGCTGTGAGTCAAAGATTTTCGAATCGGACGAAAAACTGATAGTGAATTGTAACGTTCAGGGCCTCCTAATGACGATGGAACACTCAAATTGCGTCCCGATTCAATACATCGTCCTCCAGCAGACTTGTCTCCATGCGTCTATTGCTGCCTCGGGCACCTTATGGCCGTTCTGCTGTGAGTCAAAGATTTTCGAATCGGACGAAAAACTGATAGTGAATTGTAACTTTCAGGGCCTCCTAATGACGATGGAACACTCAAATTGCGTCCCGAATCAATACATCGTCCTCCAGCAGACTTGTCTCCATGGGTCTATTGCTGCCTCGGGCACCATAAGGCCGTTCTGCTGTGAGTCAAAGATTTTCGAATCGGACGAAAAACTGATAGTGAATTGTAACGTTCAGGGCCAATTAATGACGATGGATCACTCAAATTGCGTCCCGATTCAATACATCGTCCTCCAGCCGACTTGTCTCCATGGGTCTATTGCTGCCTCGGGCACCTTATGGCCGTTCTGCTGTGAGTCAAAGATTTTCGAATCGGACGAAAAACTGATAGTGAATTGCGTCCCGATTCAATACATCGTCCTCCAGCCGACTTGACTCCATGGGTCTATTGCTGCCTCGGGCACCTTATGGCCGTTCTGCTGTGCGTCAAAGATTTTCGAATCGGACGAAAAACTGATAGTGAATTGTAACGTTCAGGGCCACCTAATGACGATGGATCACTCAAATTGCGTCCTGATTCAATACATCGTCCTCCAGCAGACTTGACTTCATGGGTCTATTGCTGCCTCGGGCACCTTATGGCCGTTCTGCTGTGCGTCAAAGATTTTCGAATCGGACGAAAAACTGATAGTGAATTGTAACGTTCAGGGCCTCCTAATGACGATGGAACACTCAAATTGCGTCCCGATTCAGTACATCGTCCTCCAGCAGACTTGTCTCCATGGGTCGATTGCTGCCTCGGGCACCTAATGGCCGTTCTGCTGTGAGTCAAAGATTTTCGAATCGGACGAAAAACTGATAGTGAATTGTAACATTCAGGGCCACCTAATGACGATGGACCACGCAAATTGCGTCCCGATTCTGTACATCGTCCACTAGCCGACTTGACTCCATGGGACTATTGCTGCCTCGGGCACCTTATGGCCGTTCTGCTGTGAGTCTAGATTATAGAATGGGATGAAAAACTGATAGTGAATTGTAACTTTCAGGGCCACCTAATGACGATGGATCACTCAAATTGCGTCCCGATTCAATATATCGTCCTCCAGCAGACTTGTCTCCATGCGTCTATTGTTGCCTCGGGTACCTTATGGCCGTTCTGCTGTGAGTCAAAGATTTTCGAATCGGACGAAAAATTGATAGTGAATTGTATCGTTCAGGGCCACCTAATGACGATGGATCACTCAAATTGCTTCCCGATTCAATACATCGTCCACCAGCCGACATGTCTCCATGGGTCTATTGCTGCCTTGGCACCTTATGGCCGTTCTGCTGTGAGTCAAAGATTTTCGAATCGGACGAAAAACTGAGAGTGAATTGTAACTTTCAGGGCCTCCTAATGACGATGGAACACTCAAATTGCGTCCCGAATCAATACATCGTCCTCCAGCAGACTTGTCTCCATGGGTCTATTGCTGCCTCGGGCACCTTAAGGCCGTTCTGCTGTGAGTCAAAGATTTTCGAATCGGACGAAAAACTGATAGTGAATTGTAACGTTCAGGGCCAATTAATGACGATGGATCACTCAAATTGCGTCCCGATTCAATACATCGTCCTCCAGCCGACTTGTCTCCATGGGTCTATTGCTGCCTCGGGCACCTTATGGCCGTTCTGCTGTGAGTCAAAGATTTTCGAATCGGACGAAAAACTGATAGTGAATTGCATCCCGATTCCATACATCGTCCTCCAGCCGACTTGACTCCATGGGTCTATTGCTGCCTCGGGCACCTTATGGCCGTTCTGCTGTGAGTCTAGATTATCGAATGGGACGAAAAACTGATAGTGAATTGTAACGTTCAGGGCCTCCTAATGACGATGGATCACTCAAATTGCGTCCCGATTCAATACATCGTCCTCCAGCCGACTTGACTCCATGGGTCTATTGCTGCCTCGGGCACCTTAAGGCCGTTCTGCTGTGAGTCAAAGATTTTCGAATCGGACGAAAAACTGATAGTGAATTGTAACGTTCAGGGCCAATTAATGACGATGGATCACTCAAATTGCGTCCCGATTCAATACATCGTCCTCCAGCAGACTTGTCTCCATGGGTCTATTGCTGCCTCGGGCACCTTAAGGCCGTTCTGCTGTGAGTCAAAGATTTTCGAATCGGACGAAAAACTGATAGTGAATTGTAACTTTCAGGGCCTCCTAATGACGATGGAACACTCAAAATGCTTCCGAAATCAATACATCGTCCTCCAGCAGACTTGACTCCATGGGTCTATTGCTGCCTCGGGCACCTTATGGCCGTTCTGCTGTGAATCTAGATTATCGAATGGGACGAAAAACTGATAGTGAATTGTAACGTTCAGGGCCACCTAATGACGATGGATCACTCAAATTGCGTCCTGATTCAATACATCGTCCTCCAGCAGACTTGACTTCATGGGTCTATTGCTGCCTCGGGCACCTTATGGCCGTTCTGCTGTGCGTCAAAGATTTTCGAATCGGACGAAAAACTGATAGTGAATTGTAACGTTCAGGGCCTCCTAATGACGATGGAACACTCAAATTGCGTCCCGATTCAATACATCGTCCTCCAGCAGACTTGTCTCCATGGGTCGATTGCTGCCTGGGGCACCTAATGGCCGTTCTGCTGTGAGTCAAAGATTTTCGAATCGGACGAAAAACTGATAGTGAATTGTAACATTCAGGGCCACCTAATGACGATGGACCACGCAAATTGCGTCCCGACTCTGTACATCGTCCACTAGCCGACTTGACTCCATGGGACTATTGCTGCCTCGGGCACCTTATGGCCGTTCTGCTGTGAGTCTAGATTATAGAATGGGATGAAAAACTGATAGTGAATTGTAACTTTCAGGGCCACCTAATGACGATGGATCACTCAAATTGCGTCCCGATTCAATATATCGTCCTCCAGCAGACTTGTCTCCATGCGTCTATTGTTGCCTCGGGTACCTTATGGCCGTTCTGCTGTGAGTCAAAGATTTTCGAATCGGACGAAAAATTGATAGTGAATTGTATCGTTCAGGGCCACCTAATGACGATGGATCACTCAAATTGCGTCCCGATACAATACATCGTCCACCAGCCGACACGTCTCCATCGGTCTATTGCTGCCTTGGCACCTTATGGCCGTTCTGCTGTGAGTCAAAGATTTTCGAATCGGACGAAAAACTGATAGTGAATTGTAACTTTCAGGGCCTCCTAATGACGATGGAACACTCAAATTACGTCCCGAATCAATACATCGTCCTCCAGCAGACTTGTCTCCATGGGTCTATTGCTGCCTCGGGCACCTTAAGGCCGTTCTGCTGTGAGTCAAAGATTTTCGAATCGGACGAAAAACTGATAGTGAATTGTAACGTTCAGGGCCAATTAATGACGATGGATCACTCAAATTGCGTCCCGATTCAATACATCGTCCTCCAGCCGACTTGTCTCCATGGGTCTATTGCTGCCTCGGGCACCTTATGGCCGTTCTGCTGTGAGTCAAAGATTTTCGAATCGGACGAAAAACTGATAGTGAATTGCATCCCGATTCAATACATCGTCCTCCAGCCGACTTGACTCCATGGGTCTATTGCTGCCTCGGGCACCTTATGGCCGTTCTGCTGTGAATCTAGATTATCGAATGGGACGAAAAACTGATAGTGAATTGTAACGTTCAGGGCCACCTAATGACGATGGATCACTCAAATTGCGTCCTGATTCAATACATCGTCCTCCAGCAGACTTGACTTCATGGGTCTATTGCTGCCTCGGGCACCTTATGGCCGTTCTGCTGTGAGTCAAAGATTTTCGAATCGGACGAATAACTGATAGTGAATTGTAACGTTCAGGGCCTCCTAATGACGATGGAACACTCAAATTGCGTCCCGATTCAATACATCGTCCTCCAGCAGACTTGTCTGCATGGGTCGATTGCTGCCTCGGGCACCTAATGGCCGTTCTGCTGTGAGTCAAAGATTTTCGAATCGGACGAAAAACTGATAGTGAATTGCGTCCCGATTCAATACATCGTCCTCCAGCCGACTTGACTCCATGGGTCTATTGCTGCCTTTGGCACCTTATGGCCGTTCTGCTGTGAGTCTAGATTATCGAATGGGACGAAAAACTGATAGTGAATTGTAACGTTCAGGGCCTCCTAATGACGATGGATCACTCAAATTGCGTCCCGATTCGATACATCGTCCTCCAGCAGACTTGTCTCCATGGGTCGATTGCTGCCTCGGGCACCTAATGGCCGTTCTGCTGTGAGTCAAAGATTTTCGAATCGGACGAAAAACTGATAGTGAATTGTAACGTTCAGGGCCACCTAATGACGATGGATCACTCAAATTGCGTCCCGATTCAATACATCGTCCCCAGCCGACTTGTCTCCATGGGTCTATTGCTGCCTCGGGCACCTTATGGCCGTTCTGCTGTGATTCAAAGATTTTCGAATCGGACGAAAAACTGATAGTGAATTGTAACTTTCAGGGCCACCTAATGACGATGGATCACTCAAATTGCGTCCCGATTCAATACATCGTCCTCTAGCAGACTTGTCTCCATGGGTCGATTGCTGCCTCGGGCACCTTATGGCCGTTCAGCTGTGACTCAAAGATTTTCGAATCGGACGAAAAACTGATAGTGAATTGTAACGTTCGGGCCTCCTAATGACGATGGAACACTCAATTTGCGTCCCGATTCAATACATCGTCCTCCAGCCGACTTGTCTCCATGGGTCTATTGCTGCCTCGGGCACCTTATGGCCATTCTGCTGTGAGTCTAGATTATCTAATGGGACGAAAAACTGATAGTGAATTGTAACGTTCAGGGCCACCTAATGACGATGGATCTCTCAAATTGCGTCCCGATTCAATACATCGTCCTCCAGCCGACTTGACTCCATGGGTCTATTGCTGCCTCGGGCACCTTATGGCCGTTCTGCTGTGAGTCTAGATTATCGAATGGGACGAAAAACTGATAGTGAATTGTAACGTTCAGGGCCTCCTAATGACGATGGATCACTCAAATTGCGTCCCGATTCAATACATCGTCCTCCAGCCGACTTGACTCCATGGGTCTATTGATGCCTCGGGCACCTTATGGCCGTTCTGCTGTGAGTCTAGATTATCGAATGGGACGAAAAACTGATAGTGAATTGTAACGTTCAGGGCCTCCTAATGACGATGGATCACTCAAATTGCGTCCCGATTCAATACATCGTCCTCCAGCCGACTTGTCTCCATGGGTCGATTGCTGCCTCGGGCAGCCGTTCTGCTGTGAGTCAAAGATTTTCGAATCGGACGAAAAACTGATAGTGAATTGTAACGTTCAGGGCCTCCTAATGACGATGGAACACTCAAATTGCGTCCCGATTCAATACATCGTCCTCCAGCAGACTTGTCTCCATGCGTCTATTGCTGCCTCGGGCACCTTATGGCCGTTCTGCTGTGAGTCAAAGATTTTCGAATCGGACGAAAAACTGATAGTGAATTGTAACTTTCAGGGCCTCCTAATGACGATGGAACACTCAAATTGCGTCCCGAATCAATACATCGTCCTCCAGCAGACTTGTCTCCATGGGTCTATTGCTGCCTCGGGCACCTTAAGGCCGTTCTGCTGTGAGTCAAAGATTTTCGAATCGGACGAAAAACTGATAGTGAATTGTAACGTTCAGGGCCAATTAATGACGATGGATCACTCAAATTGCGTCCCGATTCAATACATCGTCCTCCAGCCGACTTGTCTCCATGGGTCTATTGCTGCCTCGGGCACCTTATGGCCGTTCTGCTGTGAGTCAAAGATTTTCGAATCGGACGAAAAACTGATAGTGAATTGCGTCCCGATTCAATACATCGTCCTCCACCGACTTGTCTCCATGGGTCGATTGCTGCCTCGGGCACCTAATGGCCGTTCTGCTGTGAGTCAAAGATTTTCGAATCGGACGAAAAACTGATAGTGAATTGTAACATTCAGGGCCACCTAATGACGATGGACCACGCAAATTGCGTCCCGATTCTGTACATCGTCCACTAGCCGACTTGACTCCATGGGACTATTGCTGCCTCGGGCACCTTATGGCCGTTCTGCTGTGAGTCTAGATTATAGAATGGGATGAAAAACTGATAGTGAATTGTAACTTTCAGGGCCACCTAATGACGATGGATCACTCAAATTGCGTCCCGATTCAATATATCGTCCTCCAGCAGACTTGTCTCCATGCGTCTATTGTTGCCTCGGGTACCTTATGGCCGTTCTGCTGTGAGTCAAAGATTTTCGAATCGGACGAAAAATTGATAGTGAATTGTATCGTTCAGGGCCACCTAATGACGATGGATCACTCAAATTGCTTCCCGATTCAATACATCGTCCACCAGCCGACATGTCTCCATGGGTCTATTGCTGCCTTGGCACCTTATGGCCGTTCTGCTGTGAGTCAAAGATTTTCGAATCGGACGAAAAACTGAGAGTGAATTGTAACTTTCAGGGCCTCCTAATGACGATGGAACACTCAAATTGCGTCCCGAATCAATACATCGTCCTCCAGCAGACTTGTCTCCATGGGTCTATTGCTGCCTCGGGCACCTTAAGGCCGTTCTGCTGTGAGTCAAAGATTTTCGAATCGGACGAAAAACTGATAGTGAATTGTAACGTTCAGGGCCAATTAATGACGATGGATCACTCAAATTGCGTCCCGATTCAATACATCGTCCTCCAGCCGACTTGTCTCCATGGGTCTATTGCTGCCTCGGGCACCTTATGGCCGTTCTGCTGTGAGTCAAAGATTTTCGAATCGGACGAAAAACTGATAGTGAATTGCATCCCGATTCCATACATCGTCCTCCAGCCGACTTGACTCCATGGGTCTATTGCTGCCTCGGGCACCTTAAGGCCGTTCTGCTGTGAGTCAAAGATTTTCGAATCGGACGAAAAACTGATAGTGAATTGTAACGTTCAGGGCCAATTAATGACGATGGATCACTCAAATTGCGTCCCGATTCAATACATCGTCCTCCAGCAGACTTGTCTCCATGGGTCTATTGCTGCCTCGGGCACCTTAAGGCCGTTCTGCTGTGAGTCAAAGATTTTCGAATCGGACGAAAAACTGATAGTGAATTGTAACGTTCAGGGCCACCTAATGACGATGGATCACTCAAATTGCGTCCTGATTCAATACATCGTCCTCCAGCAGACTTGACTTCATGGGTCTATTGCTGCCTCGGGCACCTTATGGCCGTTCTGCTGTGCGTCAAAGATTTTCGAATCGGACGAAAAACTGATAGTGAATTGTAACGTTCAGGGCCTCCTAATGACGATGGAACACTCAAATTGCGTCCCGATTCAATACATCGTCCTCCAGCAGACTTGTCTCCATGGGTCGATTGCTGCCTGGGGCACCTAATGGCCGTTCTGCTGTGAGTCAAAGATTTTCGAATCGGACGAAAAACTGATAGTGAATTGTAACATTCAGGGCCACCTAATGACGATGGACCACGCAAATTGCGTCCCGACTCTGTACATCGTCCACTAGCCGACTTGACTCCATGGGACTATTGCTGCCTCGGGCACCTTATGGCCGTTCTGCTGTGAGTCTAGATTATAGAATGGGATGAAAAACTGATAGTGAATTGTAACTTTCAGGGCCACCTAATGACGATGGATCACTCAAATTGCGTCCCGATTCAATATATCGTCCTCCAGCAGACTTGTCTCCATGCGTCTATTGTTGCCTCGGGTACCTTATGGCCGTTCTGCTGTGAGTCAAAGATTTTCGAATCGGACGAAAAATTGATAGTGAATTGTATCGTTCAGGGCCACCTAATGACGATGGATCACTCAAATTGCGTCCCGATACAATACATCGTCCACCAGCCGACACGTCTCCATCGGTCTATTGCTGCCTTGGCACCTTATGGCCGTTCTGCTGTGAGTCAAAGATTTTCGAATCGGACGAAAAACTGATAGTGAATTGTAACTTTCAGGGCCTCCTAATGACGATGGAACACTCAAATTACGTCCCGAATCAATACATCGTCCTCCAGCAGACTTGTCTCCATGGGTCTATTGCTGCCTCGGGCACCTTAAGGCCGTTCTGCTGTGAGTCAAGGATTTTCGAATCGGACGAAAAACTGATAGTGAATTGTAACGTTCAGGGCCAATTAATGACGATGGATCACTCAAATTGCGTCCCGATTCAATACATCGTCCTCCAGCCGACTTGTCTCCATGGGTCTATTGCTGCCTCGGGCACCTTATGGCCGTTCTGCTGTGAGTCAAAGATTTTCGAATCGGACGAAAAACTGATAGTGAATTGCATCCCGATTCAATACATCGTCCTCCAGCCGACTTGACTCCATGGGTCTATTGCTGCCTCGGGCACCTTATGGCCGTTCTGCTGTGAATCTAGATTATCGAATGGGACGAAAAACTGATAGTGAATTGTAACGTTCAGGGCCACCTAATGACGATGGATCACTCAAATTGCGTCCTGATTCAATACATCGTCCTCCAGCAGACTTGACTTCATGGGTCTATTGCTGCCTCGGGCACCTTATGGCCGTTCTGCTGTGAGTCAAAGATTTTCGAATCGGACGAAAAACTGATAGTGAATTGTAACGTTCAGGGCCTCCTAATGACGATGGAACACTCAAATTGCGTCCCGATTCAATACATCGTCCTCCAGCAGACTTGTCTGCATGGGTCGATTGCTGCCTCGGGCACCTAATGGCCGTTCTGCTGTGAGTCAAAGATTTTCGAATCGGACGAAAAACTGATAGTGAATTGTAACATTCAGGGCCACCTAATGACGGTGGACCACGCAAATTGCGTCCCGATTCTGTACATCGTCCACTAGCCGACTTGACTCCATGGGACTATTGCTGCCTCGGGCACCTTATGGCCGTTCTGCTGTGAGTCTAGATTATAGAATGGGATGAAAAACTGATAGTGAATTGTAACTTTCAGGGCCACCTAATGACGATGGATCACTCAAATTGCGTCCCGATTCAATATATCGTCCTCCAGCAGACTTGTCTCCATGCGTCTATTGTTGCCTCGGGTACCTTATGGCCGTTCTGCTGTGAGTCAAAGATTTGCGAATCGGACGAAAAATTGATAGTGAATTGTATCGTTCAGGGCCACCTAATGACGATGGATCACTCAAATTGCGTCCCGATTCAATACTTCGACCACCAGCCGACATGTCTCCATGGGTCTATTGCTGCCTTGGCACCTTATGGCTGTTCTGCTGTGAGTCAAAGAATTTCGAATCGGACGAAAAACTGATAGTGAATTGTAACGTTCAGGGCCACCTAATGACGATGGATCACTCAAATTGCGTCCCGATTCAATACATTGTCCTCCAGCAGACTGTCTCCATGGGTCTATTGCAGCCTCGGGCACCTTATGGCCGTTCAGTTGTGACTCAAAGATTTTCGAATCGGACGAAAAACTGATAGTGAATTGTAACGTTCAGGGCCTCCTAATGACGATGGAACACTCAATTTGCGTCCCGATTCAATACATCGTCCTCCAGCCGACTTGTCTCCATGGGTCTATTGCTGCCTCGGGCACCTTATGGCCGTTCTGCTGTGAGTCTAGATTATCGAATGGGACGAAAAACTGATAGTGAATTGTAACGTTCAGGGCCACCTAATGACGATGGATCACTCAAATTGCGTCCCGATTCAATACATCGTCCCCAGCCGACTTGTCTCCATGGGTCTATTGCTGCCTCGGGCACCTTATGGCCGTTCTGCTGTGAGTCAAAGATTTTCGAATCGGACGAAAAACTGATAGTGAATTGTAACTTTCAGGGCCACCTAATGACGATGGATCACTCAAATTGCGTCCCGATTCAATACATCGTCCTCTAGCAGACTTGTCTCCATGGGTCGATTGCTGCCTCGGGCACCTTATGGCCGTTCAGCTGTGACTCAAAGATTTTCGAATCGGACGAAAAACTGATAGTGAATTGTAACGTTCAGGGCCTCCTAATGACGATGGATCACTCAAATTGCGTCCCGATTCAATACATCGTCCTCCAGCCGACTTGACTCCATGGGTCTATTGATGCCTCGGGCACCTTATGGCCGTTCTGCTGTGAGTCTAGATTATCGAATGGGACGAAAAACTGATAGTGAATTGTAACGTTCAGGGCCTCCTAATGACGATGGATCACTCAAATTGCGTCCCGATTCGATACATCGTCCTCCAGCAGACTTGTCTCCATGGGTCGATTGCTGCCTCGGGCAGCCGTTCTGCTATGAGTCAAAGATTTTCGAATCGGACGAAAAACTGATAGTGAATTGTAACGTTCAGGGCCTCCTAATGACGATGGAACACTCAAATTGCGTCCCGATTCAATACATCGTCCTCCAGCAGACTTGTCTCCATGCGTCTATTGCTGCCTCGGGCACCTTATGGCCGTTCTGCTGTGAATCTAGATTATCGAATGGGACGAAAAACTGATAGTGAATTGTAACGTTCAGGGCCACCTAATGACGATGGATCACTCAAATTGCGTCCTGATTCAATACATCGTCCTCCAGCAGACTTGACTTCATGGGTCTATTGCTGCCTCGGGCACCTTATGGCCGTTCTGCTGTGAGTCAAAGATTTTCGAATCGGACGAAAAACTGATAGTGAATTGTAACATTCAGGGCCACCTAATGACGGTGGACCACGCAAATTGCGTCCCGATTCTGTACATCGTCCACTAGCCGACTTGACTCCATGGGACTATTGCTGCCTCGGGCACCTTATGGCCGTTCTGCTGTGAGTCTAGATTATAGAATGGGATGAAAAACTGATAGTGAATTGTAACTTTCAGGGCCACCTAATGACGATGGATCACTCAAATTGCGTCCCGATTCAATATATCGTCCTCCAGCAGACTTGTCTCCATGCGTCTATTGTTGCCTCGGGTACCTTATGGCCGTTCTGCTGTGAGTCAAAGATTTGCGAATCGGACGAAAAATTGATAGTGAATTGTATCGTTCAGGGCCACCTAATGACGATGGATCACTCAAATTGCGTCCCGATTCAATACATCGACCACCAGCCGACATGTCTCCATGGGTCTATTGCTGCCTTGGCACCTTATGGCTGTTCTGCTGTGAGTCAAAGAATTTCGAATCGGACGAAAAACTGATAGTGAATTGTAACGTTCAGGGCCACCTAATGACGATGGATCACTCAAATTGCGTCCCGATTCAATACATTGTCCTCCAGCAGACTGTCTCCATGGGTCTATTGCAGCCTCGGGCACCTTATGGCCGTTCAGCTGTGACTCAAAGATTTTCGAATCGGACGAAAAACTGATAGTGAATTGTAACGTTCAGGGCCTCCTAATGACGATGGAACACTCAATTTGCGTCCCGATTCAATACATCGTCCTCCAGCCGACTTGTCTCCATGGGTCTATTGCTGCCTCGGGCACCTTATGGCCGTTCTGCTGTGAGTCTAGATTATCGAATGGGACGAAAAACTGATAGTGAATTGTAACGTTCAGGGCCACCTAATGACGATGGATCACTCAAATTGCGTCCCGATTCAATACATCGTCCCCAGCCGACTTGTCTCCATGGGTCTATTGCTGCCTCGGGCACCTTATGGCCGTTCTGCTGTGAGTCAAAGATTTTCGAATCGGACGAAAAACTGATAGTGAATTGTAACTTTCAGGGCCACCTAATGACGATGGATCACTCAAATTGCGTCCCGATTCAATACATCGTCCTCTAGCAGACTTGTCTCCATGGGTCGATTGCTGCCTCGGGCACCTTATGGCCGTTCAGCTGTGACTCAAAGATTTTCGAATCGGACGAAAAACTGATAGTGAATTGTAACGTTCAGGGCCTCCTAATGACGATGGAACACTCAATTTGCGTCCCGATTCAATACATCGTCCTCCAGCCGACTTGTCTCCATGGGTCTATTGCTGCCTCGGGCACCTTATGGCCATTCTGCTGTGAGTATAGATTATCTAATGGGACGAAAAACTGATAGTGAATTGTAACGTTCAGGGCCACCTAATGACGATGGATCTCTCAAATTGCGTCCTGGTTCAATACATCGTCCTCCAGCCGACTTGACTCCATTGGTCTATTGCTGCCTCGGGCACCTAATGGCCGTTCTGCTGTGAGTCTAGATTATCGAATGGGACGAAAAACTGATAGTGAATTGTAACGTTCAGGGCCTCCTAATGACGATGGATCACTCAAATTGCGTCCCGATTCAATACATCGTCCTCCAGCCGACTTGACTCCATGGGTCTATTGATGCCTCGGGCACCTTATGGCCGTTCTGCTGTGAGTCTAGATTATCGAATGGGACGAAAAACTGATAGTGAATTGTAACGTTCAGGGCCTCCTAATGACGATGGATCACTCAAATTGCGTCCCGATTCGATACATCGTCCTCCAGCAGACTTGTCTCCATGGGTCGATTGCTGCCTCGGGCAGCCGTTCTGCTATGAGTCAAAGATTTTCGAATCGGACGAAAAACTGATAGTGAATTGTAACGTTCAGGGCCTCCTAATGACGATGGAACACTCAAATTGCGTCCCGATTCAATACATCGTCCTCCAGCAGACTTGTCTCCATGCGTCTATTGCTGCCTCGGGCACCTTATGGCCGTTCTGCTGTGAATCTAGATTATCGAATGGGACGAAAAACTGATAGTGAATTGTAACGTTCAGGGCCACCTAATGACGATGGATCACTCAAATTGCGTCCTGATTCAATACATCGTCCTCCAGCAGACTTGACTTCATGGGTCTATTGCTGCCTCGGGCACCTTATGGCCGTTCTGCTGTGAGTCAAAGATTTTCGAATCGGACGAAAAACTGATAGTGAATTGTAACATTCAGGGCCACCTAATGACGGTGGACCACGCAAATTGCGTCCCGATTCTGTACATCGTCCACTAGCCGACTTGACTCCATGGGACTATTGCTGCCTCGGGCACCTTATGGCCGTTCTGCTGTGAGTCTAGATTATAGAATGGGATGAAAAACTGATAGTGAATTGTAACTTTCAGGGCCACCTAATGACGATGGATCACTCAAATTGCGTCCCGATTCAATATATCGTCCTCCAGCAGACTTGTCTCCATGCGTCTATTGTTGCCTCGGGTACCTTATGGCCGTTCTGCTGTGAGTCAAAGATTTGCGAATCGGACGAAAAATTGATAGTGAATTGTATCGTTCAGGGCCACCTAATGACGATGGATCACTCAAATTGCGACCCGATTCAATACATCGACCACCAGCCGACATGTCTCCATGGGTCTATTGCTGCCTTGGCACCTTATGGCTGTTCTGCTGTGAGTCATAGAATTTCGAATCGGACGAAAAACTGATAGTGAATTGTAACGTTCAGGGCCACCTAATGACGATGGATCACTCAAATTGCGTCCCGATTCAATACATTGTCCTCCAGCAGACTGTCTCCATGGGTCTATTGCAGCCTCGGGCACCTTATGGCCGTTCAGCTGTGACTCAAAGATTTTCGAATCGGACGAAAAACTGATAGTGAATTGTAACGTTCAGGGCCTCCTAATGACGATGGAACACTCAATTTGCGTCCCGATTCAATACATCGTCCTCCAGCCGACTTGTCTCCATGGGTCTATTGCTGCCTCGGGCACCTTATGGCCGTTCTGCTGTGAGTCTAGATTATCGAATGGGACGAAAAACTGATAGTGAATTGTAACGTTCAGGGCCACCTAATGACGATGGATCACTCAAATTGCGTCCCGATTCAATACATCGTCCCCAGCCGACTTGTCTCCATGGGTCTATTGCTGCCTCGGGCACCTTATGGCCGTTCTGCTGTGAGTCAAAGATTTTCGAATCGGACGAAAAACTGATAGTGAATTGTAACGTTCAGGGCCACCTAATGACGATGGATCACTCAAATTGCGTCCCGATTCAATACATCGTCCTCTAGCAGACTTGTCTCCATGGGTCGATTGCTGCCTCGGGCACCTTATGGCCGTTCAGCTGTGACTCAAAGATTTTCGAATCGGACGAAAAACTGATAGTGAATTGTAACGTTCAGGGCCTCCTAATGACGATGGAACACTCAATTTGCGTCCCGATTCAATACATCGTCCTCCAGCCGACTTGTCTCCATGGGTCTATTGCTGCCTCGGGCACCTTATGGCCATTCTGCTGTGAGTCTAGATTATCTAATGGGACGAAAAACTGATAGTGAATTGTAACGTTCAGGGCCACCTAATGACGATGGATCTCTCAAATTGCGTCCCGGTTCAATACATCGTCCTCCAGCCGACTTGACTCCATGGGTCTATTGCTGCCTCGGGCACCTTATGGCCGTTCTGCTGTGAGTCTAGATTATCGAATGGGACGAAAAACTGATAGTGAATTGTAACGTTCAGGGCCTCCTAATGACGATGGATCACTCAAATTGCGTCCCGATTCAATACATCGTCCTCCAGCCGACTTGACTCCATGGGTCTATTGATGCCTCGGGCACCTTATGGCCGTTCTGCTGTGAGTCTAGATTATCGAATGGGACGAAAAACTGATAGTGAATTGTAACGTTCAGGGCCTCCTAATGACGATGGATCACTCAAATTGCGTCCCGATTCGATACATCGTCCTCCAGCAGACTTGTCTCCATGGGTCGATTGCTGCCTCGGGCAGCCGTTCTGCTATGAGTCAAAGATTTTCGAATCGGACGAAAAACTGATAGTGAATTGTAACGTTCAGGGCCTCCTAATGACGATGGAACACTCAAATTGCGTCCCGATTCAATACATCGTCCTCCAGCAGACTTGACTTCATGGGTCTATTGCTGCCTCGGGCACCTTATGGCCGTTCTGCTGTGAGTCAAAGATTTTCGAATCGGACGAAAAACTGATAGTGAATTGTAACATTCAGGGCCACCTAATGACGGTGGACCACGCAAATTGCGTCCCGATTCTGTACATCGTCCACTAGCCGACTTGACTCCATGGGACTATTGCTGCCTCGGGCACCTTATGGCCGTTCTGCTGTGAGTCTAGATTATAGAATGGGATGAAAAACTGATAGTGAATTGTAACTTTCAGGGCCACCTAATGACGATGGATCACTCAAATTGCGTCCCGATTCAATATATCGTCCTCCAGCAGACTTGTCTCCATGCGTCTATTGTTGCCTCGGGTACCTTATGGCCGTTCTGCTGTGAGTCAAAGATTTGCGAATCGGACGAAAAATTGATAGTGAATTGTATCGTTCAGGGCCACCTAATGACGATGGATCACTCAAATTGCGTCCCGATTCAATACATCGACCACCAGCCGACATGTCTCCATGGGTCTATTGCTGCCTTGGCACCTTATGGCTGTTCTGCTGTGAGTCAAAGAATTTCGAATCGGACGAAAAACTGATAGTGAATTGTAACGTTCAGGGCCACCTAATGACGATGGATCACTCAAATTGCGTCCCGATTCAATACATTGTCCTCCAGCAGACTGTCTCCATGGGTCTATTGCAGCCTCGGGCACCTTATGGCCGTTCAGCTGTGACTCAAAGATTTTCGAATCGGACGAAAAACTGATAGTGAATTGTAACGTTCAGGGCCTCCTAATGACGATGGAACACTCAATTTGCGTCCCGATTCAATACATCGTCCTCCAGCCGACTTGTCTCCATGGGTCTATTGCTGCCTCGGGCACCTTATGGCCGTTCTGCTGTGAGTCTAGATTATCGAATGGGACGAAAAACTGATAGTGAATTGTAACGTTCAGGGCCACCTAATGACGATGGATCACTCAAATTGCGTCCCGATTCAATACATCGTCCCCAGCCGACTTGTCTCCATGGGTCTATTGCTGCCTCGGGCACCTTATGGCCGTTCTGCTGTGAGTCAAAGATTTTCGAATCGGACGAAAAACTGATAGTGAATTGTAACTTTCAGGGCCACCTAATGACGATGGATCACTCAAATTGCGTCCCGATTCAATACATCGTCCTCTAGCAGACTTGTCTCCATGGGTCGATTGCTGCCTCGGGCACCTTATGGCCGTTCAGCTGTGACTCAAAGATTTTCGAATCGGACGAAAAACTGATAGTGAATTGTAACGTTCAGGGCCTCCTAATGACGATGGAACACTCAATTTGCGTCCCGATTCAATACATCGTCCTCCAGCCGACTTGTCTCCATGGGTCTATTGCTGCCTCGGGCACCTTATGGCCATTCTGCTGTGAGTATAGATTATCTAATGGGACGAAAAACTGATAGTGAATTGTAACGTTCAGGGCCACCTAATGACGATGGATCTCACAAATTGCGTCCTGGTTCAATACATCGTCCTCCAGCCGACTTGACTCCATTGGTCTATTGCTGCCTCGGGCACCTTATGGCCGTTCTGCTGTGAGTCTAGATTATCGAATGGGACGAAAAACTGATAGTGAATTGTAACGTTCAGGGCCTCCTAATGACGATGGATCACTCAAATTGCGTCCCGATTCAATACATCGTCCTCCAGCCGACTTGACTCCATGGGTCTATTGATGCCTCGGGCACCTTATGGCCGTTCTGCTGTGAGTCTAGATTATCGAATGGGACGAAAAACTGATAGTGAATTGTAACGTTCAGGGCCTCCTAATGACGATGGATCACTCAAATTGCGTCCCGATTCGATACATCGTCCTCCAGCAGACTTGTCTCCATGGGTCGATTGCTGCCTCGGGCAGCCGTTCTGCTATGAGTCAAAGATTTTCGAATCGGACGAAAAACTGATAGTGAATTGTAACGTTCAGGGCCTCCTAATGACGATGGAACACTCAAATTGCGTCCCGATTCAATACATCGTCCTCCAGCAGACTTGTCTCCATGCGTCTATTGCTGCCTCGGGCACCTTATGGCCGTTCTGCTGTGAATCTAGATTATCGAATGGGACGAAAAACTGATAGTGAATTGTAACGTTCAGGGCCACCTAATGACGATGGATCACTCAAATTGCGTCCTGATTCAATACATCGTCCTCCAGCAGACTTGACTTCATGGGTCTATTGCTGCCTCGGGCACCTTATGGCCGTTCTGCTGTGAGTCAAAGATTTTCGAATCGGACGAAAAACTGATAGTGAATTGTAACATTCAGGGCCACCTAATGACGGTGGACCACGCAAATTGCGTCCCGATTCTGTACATCGTCCACTAGCCGACTTGACTCCATGGGACTATTGCTGCCTCGGGCACCTTATGGCCGTTCTGCTGTGAGTCTAGATTATAGAATGGGATGAAAAACTGATAGTGAATTGTAACTTTCAGGGCCACCTAATGACGATGGATCACTCAAATTGCGTCCCGATTCAATATATCGTCCTCCAGCAGACTTGTCTCCATGCGTCTATTGTTGCCTCGGGTACCTTATGGCCGTTCTGCTGTGAGTCAAAGATTTGCGAATCGGACGAAAAATTGATAGTGAATTGTATCGTTCAGGGCCACCTAATGACGATGGATCACTCAAATTGCGTCCCGATTCAATACATCGACCACCAGCCGACATGTCTCCATGGGTCTATTGCTGCCTTGGCACCTTATGGCTGTTCTGCTGTGAGTCATAGAATTTCGAATCGGACGAAAAACTGATAGTGAATTGTAACGTTCAGGGCCACCTAATGACGATGGATCACTCAAATTGCGTCCCGATTCAATACATTGTCCTCCAGCAGACTGTCTCCATGGGTCTATTGCAGCCTCGGGCACCTTATGGCCGTTCAGCTGTGACTCAAAGATTTTCGAATCGGACGAAAAACTGATAGTGAATTGTAACGTTCAGGGCCTCCTAATGACGATGGAACACTCAATTTGCGTCCCGATTCAATACATCGTCCTCCAGCCGACTTGTCTCCATGGGTCTATTGCTGCCTCGGGCACCTTATGGCCGTTCTGCTGTGAGTCTAGATTATCGAATGGGACGAAAAACTGATAGTGAATTGTAACGTTCAGGGCCACCTAATGACGATGGATCACTCAAATTGCGTCCCGATTCAATACATCGTCCCCAGCCGACTTGTCTCCATGGGTCTATTGCTGCCTCGGGCACCTTATGGCCGTTCTGCTGTGAGTCAAAGATTTTCGAATCGGACGAAAAACTGATAGTGAATTGTAACTTTCAGGGCCACCTAATGACGATGGATCACTCAAATTGCGTCCCGATTCAATACATCGTCCTCTAGCAGACTTGTCTCCATGGGTCGATTGCTGCCTCGGGCACCTTATGGCCGTTCAGCTGTGACTCAAAGATTTTCGAATCGGACGAAAAACTGATAGTGAATTGTAACGTTCAGGGCCTCCTAATGACGATGGAACACTCAATTTGCGTCCCGATTCAATACATCGTCCTCCAGCCGACTTGTCTCCATGGGTCTATTGCTGCCTCGGGCACCTTATGGCCATTCTGCTGTGAGTCTAGATTATCTAATGGGACGAAAAACTGATAGTGAATTGTAACGTTCAGGGCCACCTAATGACGATGGATCTCTCAAATTGCGTCCCGGTTCAATACATCGTCCTCCAGCCGACTTGACTCCATGGGTCTATTGCTGCCTCGGGCACCTTATGGCCGTTCTGCTGTGAGTCTAGATTATCGAATGGGACGAAAAACTGATAGTGAATTGTAACGTTCAGGGCCTCCTAATGACGATGGATCACTCAAATTGCGTCCCGATTCAATACATCGTCCTCCAGCCGACTTGACTCCATGGGTCTATTGATGCCTCGGGCACCTTATGGCCGTTCTGCTGTGAGTCTAGATTATCGAATGGGACGAAAAACTGATAGTGAATTGTAACGTTCAGGGCCTCCTAATGACGATGGATCACTCAAATTGCGTCCCGATTCGATACATCGTCCTCCAGCAGACTTGTCTCCATGGGTCGATTGCTGCCTCGGGCAGCCGTTCTGCTATGATACAAAGATTTTCGAATCGGACGAAAAACTGATAGTGAATTGTAACGTTCAGGGCCTCCTAATGACGATGGAACACTCAAATTGCGTCCCGATTCAATACATCGTCCTCCAGCAGACTTGTCTCCATGCGTCTATTGCTGCCTCGGGCACCTTATGGCCGTTCTGCTGTGAGTCAAAGATTTTCGAATCGGACGAAAAACTGATAGTGAATTGTAACTTTCAGGGCCTCCTAATGACGATGGAACACTCAAATTGCGTCCCGAATCAATACATCGTCCTCCAGCAGACTTGTATCCATGGGTCTATTGCTGCCTCGGGCACCTTAAGGCCGTTCTGCTGTGAGTCAAAGATTTTCGAATCGGACGAAAAACTGATAGTGAATTGTAACGTTCAGGGCCAATTAATGACGATGGATCACTCAAATTGCGTCCCGATTCAATACATCGTCCTCCAGCCGACTTGTCTCCATGGGTCTATTGCTGCCTCGGGCACCTTATGGCCGTTCTGCTGTGAGTCAAAGATTTTCGAATCGGACGAAAAACTGATAGTGAATTGCGTCCCGATTCAATACATCGTCGTCCAGCCGAGTTGACTCCATGGGTCTATTGCTGCCTCGGGCACCTTATGGCCGTTCTGCTGTGAGTCTAGATTATCGAATGGGACGAAAAACTGATAGTGAATTGTAACGTTCAGGGCCTCCTAATGACGATGGATCACTCAAATTGCGTCCCGATTCAATACATCGTCCTCCAGCCGACTTGACACCATGGGTCTATTGCTGCCTCGGGCACCTTATGGCCGTTCTGCTGTGAGTCTAGATTATCGAATGGGACGAAAAACTGATAGTGAATTGTAACGTTCAGGGCCTCCTAATGACGATGGATCACTCAAATTGCGTCCCGATTCAATACATCGTCCTCCAGCAGACTTGTCTCCATGGGTCGATTGCTGCCTCGGGCACCTAATGGCCGTTCTGCTGTGAGTCAAAGATTTTCGAATCGGACGAAAAACTGATAGTGAATTGTAACATTCTGGGCCACCTAATGACGATGGACCAGGCAAATTGCGTCCCGATTCAATACATCGTCCTCCAGCCGAGTTGACTCCATGGGTCTATTGCTGCCTCGGGCACCTTATGGCCGTTCTGCTGTGAATCTAGATTATCGAATGGGACGAAAAACTGATAGTGAATTGTAACGTTCAGGGCCACCTAATGACGATGGATCAATCAAATTGCGTCCTGATTCAATACAACGTCCTCCAGCAGACTTGACTTCATGGGTCTATTGCTGCCTCGGGCACCTTATGGCCGTTCTGCTGTGAGTCAAAGATTTTCGAATCGGACGAAAAACTGATAGTGAATTGTAACGTTCAGGGCCTCGTAATGACGATGGAACACTCAAATTGCGTCCCGATTCAATACATCGTCCTCCAGCCGACTTGACTCCATGGGTCTATTGCTGCGTCGGGCACCTTATGGCCGTTCTGCTGTGAGTCTAGATTATCGAATGGGACGAAAAACGGATAGTGAATTGTAACGTTCAGGGGCACCTAATGACGATGGATAACTCAAATTGCGTCCCGATTCAATACATCGTCCTCCAGCCGACTTGACTCCATGGGTCTATTGCTGCCTCGGGCACCTTATGGCCGTTCTGCTGTGAGTCAAAGATTTTCGAATCGGACGAATAACTGATAGTGAATTGTAACATTCAGGGCCACCTAATGACGATGGACCACGCAAATTGCGTCCCGATTCAATACATCGTCCTCCAGCAGACTTGTCTCCAAGGGTCGATTGCTGCCTCGGGCACTTAATGGCCGTTCTACTGTGAGTCAAAGATTTTCGAATCGGACGAAAAACTGATAGTGAATTTTAACATTCAGGGCCACCTAATGACGATGGACCACGCAAATTGCGTCCCGATTCAATACATCGTCCCCAGCGGACTTTTCTCCATGGGTCTATTGCTGACTCGGGCACCTTATGGCCGTTCTGCTGTGAGTCTAGATTATCGAATGGGACGAAAAACTGATAGTGAATTGTAACGTTCAGGGCGACCTAATGACGATGGGTCACTCAAATTGCGTCCTGATTCAATACATCGTCCTCCAGCAGACTTGACTTCATGGGTCTATTGCTGCCTCGGGCACCTTATGGCCGTTCTGCTGTGAGTCAAAGATTTTCGAATCGGACGAAAAACTGATAGTGAATTGAAACGTTCAGGGCCACCTAATGACGTTGGATCACTCAAATTGCGTCCCGATTCAATACATCGTCCTCCAGCCGACTTGACTCCATGGGTCTATTGCTGCCTCGGGCACCTTATGGCCGTTCTGCTGTGAGTCTAGATTATCGAATGGGACAAAAAACTGATAGTGAATTGTAACGTTCAAGGCCTCCTAATGACGATGGATCACTCAAATTGCGTCCCGATTCAATACATCGTCCTCCAGCAGACTTGTCTCCATGGGTCTATTGCTGCCTCGGGCACCTTATGGCCGTTCTGGTGTGAGTCTAGATTATCGAATGGGACGAAAAACTGATAGTGAATTGTAACGTTCAGGGCCTCCTAATGACGATGGATCACTCAAATTGCGTAGCGATTCAATACATCGTCCTCCAGCCGACTTGACTCCATGGGTCTATTGCTGCATCGGGCACCTTAAGGCCGTTCTGCTGTGAGTCTAGATTATCGAATGGGACGAAAAACTGATAGTGAATTGTAACATTCAGGGCCACCTAATTACGATGGACCACGCAAATTTCGTCCCGATTCAATACATCGTCCTCCAGCCGAGTTGACTCCATGGGTTTATTGCTGCCTCGGGCACCTTATGGCCGTTCTGCTGTGAGTCTAGATTATCGAATGGGACGAAAAACTGATAGTGAATTGTAACTTTCAGGGCCACCTAATGACGATGGATCACTCAAATTGCGTCCCGATTCAATACATCGTCCTCCAGCAGACCTGACTCCATGGGTCGATTGCTGCCTCGGGCACCTTATGGCCGTTCTGCTGTGAGTCAAAGATTTTCGAATCGGACGAAAAACTGATAGTGATTTGTAACATTCAGGGCCACCTAATGACGATGGACCACACAAATTGCGTCCCGATTCAGTGCATCGTCCACTAGCCGACTTGACTCCATGGGACTATTGCTGCCTCGGGCACCTTATGGCCGTTCTGCTGTGAGTCTAGATTATCGAATGGGACGAAAAACTGATAATGAATTGTAACGTTCAGGGCCACCTAATGACGATGGATCACTCAAATTGCGTACCGATTCAATACATCGTCCCCAGCCGACTTGACTCCATGGGACTATTGCTGCCTCGGGCACCTTATGGCCGTTCTGCTGTGAGTCTAGATTGTCGAATGGGACGAAAAACTGATAGTGAATTGTAACGTTCAGGGCCTCCTAATGACGATGGATCACTCAAATTGCGTCCCGATTCAATACATCGTCCTCCAGCAGACTTGTCTCCATGGGTCGATTGCTGCCTCGGGCACCTTATGGCCGTTCTGCTGTGAGTCAAAGATTTTCGAATCGGACGAAAAACTGATAGTGATTTGTAACATTCAGGGCCACCTAATGACGATGGACCACACAAATTGCGTCCCGATTCAGTACATCGTCCACTAGCCGACTTGACTCCATGGGACTATTGCTGCCTCGGGCACCTTATGGCCGTTCTGCTGTGAGTCTAGATTATCGAATGGGACGAAAAACTGATAATGAATTGTAACGTTCAGGGCCACCTAATGACGATGGATCACTCAAATTGCGTACCGATTCAATACATCGTCCCCAGCCGACTTGACTCCATGGGACTATTGCTGCCTCGGGCACCTTATGGCCGTTCTGCTGTGAGTCTAGATTATCGAATGGGACGAAAAACTGATAGTGAATTGTAACGTTCAGGGCCTCCTAATGACGATGGATCACTCAAATTGCGTCCCGATTCAATACATCGTCCTCCAGCAGACTTGTCTCCATGGGTCGATTGCTGCCTCGGGCACCTAATGGCCGTTCTGCTGTAAGTCAAAGATTTTCGAATCGGACGAAAAACTGATAGTGAATTTTAACATTCAGGGCCACCTAATCACGATGGACCACGCAAATTGCGTCCCGATTCAATACATCGTCCTCCAGCCGAGTTGACTCCATGGGTCTATTGCTGCCTCGGGCACCTTATGGCCGTTCTGCTGTGAGTCTAGATTATTGAATGGGACGAAAAACTGATAGTGAATTGTAACGTTCAGGGCCACCTAATGACGATGGATCACTCAAATTGCGTCCCGATTCAATACATCGTCCCCAGCCGACTTTTCTCCATGGGTCTATTGCTGACTCGGGCACCTTATGGCCGTTCTGCTGTGAGTCTAGATTATCGAATGGGACGAAAAACTGATAGTGAATTGTAACGTTCAGGGCCACCTAATGACGATGGGTCACTCAAATTGCGTCCTGATTCAATACATCGTCCTCCAGCAGACTTGACTCCATGGGTCTATTGCTGCCTCGGGCACCTTATGGCCGTTCTGCTGTGAGTCTAGATTATCGAATGGGACGAAAAACTGATAGTGAATTGTAACGTTCAGGGCCTCCTAATGACGATGGATCACTCAAATTGCGTCCCGATTCAATACATCGTCCTCCAGCAGACTTGTCTCCATGGGTCGATTGCTGCCTCGGGCACCTAATGGCCGTTCTGCTGTAAGTCAAAGATTTTCGAATCGGACGAAAAACTGATAGTGAATTTTAACATTCAGGGCCACCTAATGACGATGGACCACGCAAATTGCGTCCCGATTCAATACATCGTCCTCCAGCCGAGTTGACTCCATGGGTCTATTGCTGCCTCGGGCACCTTATGGCCGTTCTGCTGTGAGTCTAGATTATTGAATGGGACGAAAAACTGATAGTGAATTGTAACGTTCAGGGCCACCTAATGACGATGGATCACTCAAATTGCGTCCCGATTCAATACATCGTCCCCAGCCGACTTTTCTCCATGGGTCTATTGCTGACTCGGGCACCTTATGGCCGTTCTGCTGTGAGTCTAGATTATCGAATGGGACGAAAAACTGATAGTGAATTGTAACGTTCAGGGCCTCCTAATGACGATGGATCACTCAAATTGCGTCCCGATTCGATACATCGTCCTCCAGCAGACTTGTCTCCATGGGTCGATTGCTGCCTCGGGCAGCCGTTCTGCTATGAGTCAAAGATTTTCGAATCGGACGAAAAACTGATAGTGAATTGTAACGTTCAGGGCCTCCTAATGACGATGGAACACTCAAATTGCGTCCCGATTCAATACATCGTCCTCCAGCAGACTTGTCTCCATGCGTCTATTGCTGCCTCGGGCACCTTATGGCCGTTCTGCTGTGAGTCAAAGATTTTCAAATCGGACGAAAAACTGATAGTGAATTGTAACTTTCAGGGCCTCCTAATGACGATGGAACACTCAAATTGCGTCCCGAATCAATACATCGTCCTCCAGCAGACTTGTATCCATGGGTCTATTGCTGCCTCGGGCACCTTAAGGCCGTTCTGCTGTGAGTCAAAGATTTTCGAATCGGACGAAAAACTGATAGTGAATTGTAACGTTCAGGGCCAATTAATGACGATGGATCACTCAAATTGCGTCCCGATTCAATACATCGTCCTCCAGCCGACTTGTCTCCATGGGTCTATTGCTGCCTCGGGCACCTTATGGCCGTTCTGCTGTGAGTCAAAGATTTTCGAATCGGACGAAAAACTGATAGTGAATTGCGTCCCGATTCAATACATCGTCGTCCAGCCGAGTTGACTCCATGGGTCTATTGCTGCCTCGGGCACCTTATGGCCGTTCTGCTGTGAGTCTAGATTATCGAATGGGACGAAAAACTGATAGTGAATTGTAACGTTCAGGGCCTCCTAATGACGATGGATCACTCAAATTGCGTCCCGATTCAATACATCGTCCTCCAGCCGACTTGACACCATGGGTCTATTGCTGCCTCGGGCACCTTATGGCCGTTCTGCTGTGAGTCTAGATTATCGAATGGGACGAAAAACTGATAGTGAATTGTAACGTTCAGGGCCTCCTAATGACGATGGATCACTCAAATTGCGACCCGATTCAATACATCGTCCTCCAGCAGACTTGTCTCCATGGGTCGATTGCTGCCTCGGGCACCTAATGGCCGTTCTGCTGTGAGTCAAAGATTTTCGAATCGGACGAAAAACTGATAGTGAATTGTAACATTCTGGGCCACCTAATGACGATGGACCAGGCAAATTGCGTCCCGATTCAATACATCGTCCTCCAGCCGAGTTGACTCCATGGGTCTATTGCTGCCTCGGGCACCTTATGGCCGTTCTGCTGTGAATCTAGATTATCGAATGGGACGAAAAACTGATAGTGAATTGTAACGTTCAGGGCCACCTAATGACGATGGATCAATCAAATTGCGTCCTGATTCAATACAACGTCCTCCAGCAGACTTGACTTCATGGGTCTATTGCTGCCTCGGGCACCTTATGGCCGTTCTGCTGTGAGTCAAAGATTTTCGAATCGGACGAAAAACTGATAGTGAATTGTAACGTTCAGGGCCTCGTAATGACGATGGAACACTCAAATTGCGTCCCGATTCAATACATCGTCCTCCAGCCGACTTGACTCCATGGGTCTATTGCTGCGTCGGGCACCTTATGGCCGTTCTGCTGTGAGTCTAGATTATCGAATGGGACGAAAAACGGATAGTGAATTGTAACGTTCAGGGGCACCTAATGACGATGGATAACTCAAATTGCGTCCCGATTCAATACATCGTCCTCCAGCCGACTTGACTCCATGGGTCTATTGCTGCCTCGGGCACCTTATGGCCGTTCTGCTGTGAGTCTAGATTATCGAATGGGACGACAAACTGATAGTGAATTGTAACGTTCAGGGCCTCCTAATGACGATGGATCACTCAAATTGCGTCCCGATTCAATACATCGTCCTCCAGCCGACTTGACTCCATGGGTCTATTGCTGCCTCGGGCACCTTATGGCCGTTCTGCTGTGAGTCTAGATTATCGAATGGGACGAAAAACGGATAGTGAATTGTAACGTTCAGGGGCACCTAATGACGATGGATCACTCAAATTGCGTCCCGATTCAATACATCGTCCTCCAGCAGACTTGTCTCCATGGGTCGATTGCTGCCTCGGGCACCTAATGGCCGTTCTGCTGTGAGTCAAAGATTTTCGAATCGGACGAATAACTGATAGTGAATTGTAACATTCAGGGCCACCTAATGACGATGGACCACGCAAATTGCGTCCCGATTCAATACATCGTCCTCCAGCAGACTTGTCTCCAAGGGTCGATTGCTGCCTCGGGCACTTAATGGCCGTTCTACTGTGAGTCAAAGATTTTCGAATCGGACGAAAAACTGATAGTGAATTTTAACATTCAGGGCCACCTAATGACGATGGACCACGCAAATTGCGTCCCGATTCAATACATCGTCCCCAGCGGACTTTTCTCCATGGGTCTATTGCTGACTCGGGCACCTTATGGCCGTTCTGCTGTGAGTCTAGATTATCGAATGGGACGAAAAACTGATAGTGAATTGTAACGTTCAGGGCGACCTAATGACGATGGGTCACTCAAATTGCGTCCTGATTCAATACATCGTCCTCCAGCAGACTTGACTTCATGGGTCTATTGCTGCCTCGGGCACCTTATGGCCGTTCTGCTGTGAGTCAAAGATTTTCGAATCGGACGAAAAACTGATAGTGAATTGAAACGTTCAGGGCCACCTAATGACGTTGGATCACTCAAATTGCGTCCCGATTCAATACATCGTCCTCCAGCCGACTTGACTCCATGGGTCTATTGCTGCCTCGGGCACCTTATGGCCGTTCTGCTGTGAGTCTAGATTATCGAATGGGACAAAAAACTGATAGTGAATTGTAACGTTCAAGGCCTCCTAATGACGATGGATCACTCAAATTGCGTCCCGATTCAATACATCGTCCTCCAGCAGACTTGTCTCCATGGGTCTATTGCTGCATCGGGCACCTTAAGGCCGTTCTGCTGTGAGTCTAGATTATCGAATGGGACGAAAAACTGATAGTGAATTGTAACATTCAGGGCCACCTAATTACGATGGACCACGCAAATTTCGTCCCGATTCAATACATCGTCCTCCAGCCGAGTTGACTCCATGGGTTTATTGCTGCCTCGGGCACCTTATGGCCGTTCTGCTGTGAGTCTAGATTATCGAATGGGACGAAAAACTGATAGTGAATTGTAACTTTCAGGGCCACCTAATGACGATGGATCACTCAAATTGCGTCCCGATTCAATACATCGTCCTCCAGCAGACCTGACTCCATGGGTCGATTGCTGCCTCGGGCACCTTATGGCCGTTCTGCTGTGAGTCAAAGATTTTCGAATCGGACGAAAAACTGATAGTGATTTGTAACATTCAGGGCCACCTAATGACGATGGACCACACAAATTGCGTCCCGATTCAGTGCATCGTCCACTAGCCGACTTGACTCCATGGGACTATTGCTGCCTCGGGCACCTTATGGCCGTTCTGCTGTGAGTCTAGATTATCGAATGGGACGAAAAACTGATAATGAATTGTAACGTTCAGGGCCACCTAATGACGATGGATCCCTCAAATTGCGTACCGATTCAATACATCGTCCCCAGCCGACTTGACTCCATGGGACTATTGCTGCCTCGGGCACCTTATGGCCGTTCTGCTGTGAGTCTAGATTGTCGAATGGGACGAAAAACTGATAGTGAATTGTAACGTTCAGGGCCTCCTAATGACGATGGATCACTCAAATTGCGTCCCGATTCAATACATCGTCCTCCAGCAGACTTGTCTCCATGGGTCGATTGCTGCCTCGGGCACCTTATGGCCGTTCTGCTGTGAGTCAAAGATTTTCGAATCGGACGAAAAACTGATAGTGATTTGTAACATTCAGGGCCACCTAATGACGATGGACCACACAAATTGCGTCCCGATTCAGTACATCGTCCACTAGCCGACTTGACTCCATGGGACTATTGCTGCCTCGGGCACCTTATGGCCGTTCTGCTGTGAGTCTAGATTATCGAATGGGACGAAAAACTGATAATGAATTGTAACGTTCAGGGCCACCTAATGACGATGGATCACTCAAATTGCGTACCGATTCAATACATCGTCCCCAGCCGACTTGACTCCATGGGACTATTGCTGCCTCGGGCACCTTATGGCCGTTCTGCTGTGAGTCTAGATTATCGAATGGGACGAAAAACTGATAGTGAATTGTAACGTTCAGGGCCTCCTAATGACGATGGATCACTCAAATTGCGTCCCGATTCAATACATCGTCCTCCAGCAGACTTGTCTCCATGGGTCGATTGCTGCCTCGGGCACCTAATGGCCGTTCTGCTGTAAGTCAAAGATTTTCGAATCGGACGAAAAACTGATAGTGAATTTTAACATTCAGGGCCACCTAATCACGATGGACCACGCAAATTGCGTCCCGATTCAATACATCGTCCTCCAGCCGAGTTGACTCCATGGGTCTATTGCTGCCTCGGGCACCTTATGGCCGTTCTGCTGTGAGTCTAGATTATTGAATGGGACGAAAAACTGATAGTGAATTGTAACGTTCAGGGCCACCTAATGACGATGGATCACTCAAATTGCGTCCCGATTCAATACATCGTCCCCAGCCGACTTTTCTCCATGGGTCTATTGCTGACTCGGGCACCTTATGGCCGTTCTGCTGTGAGTCTAGATTATCGAATGGGACGAAAAACTGATAGTGAATTGTAACGTTCAGGGCCACCTAATGACGATGGGTCACTCAAATTGCGTCCTGATTCAATACATCGTCCTCCAGCAGACTTGACTCCATGGGTCTATTGCTGCCTCGGGCACCTTATGGCCGTTCTGCTGTGAGTCTAGATTATCGAATGGGACGAAAAACTGATAGTGAATTGTAACGTTCAGGGCCTCCTAATGACGATGGATCACTCAAATTGCGTCCCGATTCAATACATCGTCCTCCAGCAGACTTGTCTCCATGGGTCGATTGCTGCCTCGGGCACCTAATGGCCGTTCTGCTGTAAGTCAAAGATTTTCGAATCGGACGAAAAACTGATAGTGAATTTTAACATTCAGGGCCACCTAATGACGATGGACCACGCAAATTGCGTCCCGATTCAATACATCGTCCTCCAGCCGAGTTGACTCCATGGGTCTATTGCTGCCTCGGGCACCTTATGGCCGTTCTGCTGTGAGTCTAGATTATTGAATGGGACGAAAAACTGATAGTGAATTGTAACGTTCAGGGCCACCTAATGACGATGGATCACTCAAATTGCGTCCCGATTCAATACATCGTCCCCAGCCGACTTTTCTCCATGGGTCTATTGCTGACTCGGGCACCTTATGGCCGTTCTGCTGTGAGTCTAGATTATCGAATGGGACGAAAAACTGATAGTGAATTGTAACGTTCAGGGCGACCTAATGACGATGGGTCACTCAAATTGCGTCCTGATTCAATACATCGTCCTCCAGCAGACTTGACTTCATGGGTCTATTGCTGCCTCGGGCACCTTATGGCCGTTCTGCTGTGAGTCAAAGATTTTCGAATCGGACGAAAAACTGATAGTGAATTGAAACGTTCAGGGCCACCTAATGACGTTGGATCACTCAAATTGCGTCCCGATTCAATACATCGTCCTCCAGCCGACTTGACTCCATGGGTCTATTGCTGCCTCGGGCACCTTATGGCCGTTCTGCTGTGAGTCTAGATTATCGAATGGGACAAAAAACTGATAGTGAATTGTAACGTTCAAGGCCTCCTAATGACGATGGATCACTCAAATTGCGTCCCGATTCAATACATCGTCCTCCAGCAGACTTGTCTCCATGGGTCTATTGCTGCCTCGGGCACCTTATGGCCGTTCTGGTGTGAGTCTAGATTATCGAATGGGACGAAAAACTGATAGTGAATTGTAACGTTCAGGGCCTCCTAATGACGATGGATCACTCAAATTGCGTAGCGATTCAATACATCGTCCTCCAGCCGACTTGACTCCATGGGTCTATTGCTGCATCGGGCACCTTAAGGCCGTTCTGCTGTGAGTCTAGATTATCGAATGGGACGAAAAACTGATAGTGAATTGTAACATTCAGGGCCACCTAATTACGATGGACCACGCAAATTTCGTCCCGATTCAATACATCGTCCTCCAGCCGACTTGACTCCATGGGTTTATTGCTGCCTCGGGCACCTTATGGCCGTTCTGCTGTGAGTCTAGATTATCGAATGGGACGAAAAACTGATAGTGAATTGTAACTTTCAGGGCCACCTAATGACGATGGATCACTCAAATTGCGTCCCGATTCAATACATCGTCCTCCAGCAGACCTGACTCCATGGGTCGATTGCTGCCTCGGGCACCTTATGGCCGTTCTGCTGTGAGTCAAAGATTTTCGAATCGGACGAAAAACTGATAGTTATTTGTAACATTCAGGGCCACCTAATGACGATGGACCACACAAATTGCGTCCCGATTCAGTGCATCGTCCACTAGCCGACTTGACTCCATGGGACTATTGCTGCCTCGGGCACCTTATGGCCGTTCTGCTGTGAGTCTAGATTATCGAATGGGACGAAAAACTGATAATGAATTGTAACGTTCAGGGCCACCTAATGACGATGGATCACTCAAATTGCGTACCGATTCAATACATCGTCCCCAGCCGACTTGACTCCATGGGACTATTGCTGCCTCGGGCACCTTATGGCCGTTCTGCTGTGAGTCTAGATTATCGAATGGGACGAAAAACTGATAGTGAATTGTAACGTTCAGGGCCTCCTAATGACGATGGATCACTCAAATTGCGTCCCGATTCAATACATCGTCCTCCAGCAGACTTGTCTCCATGGGTCGATTGCTGCCTCGGGCACCTTATGGCCGTTCTGCTGTGAGTCAAAGATTTTCGAATCGGACGAAAAACTGATAGTGATTTGTAACATTCAGGGCCACCTAATGACGATGGACCACACAAATTGCGTCCCGATTCAGTACATCGTCCACTAGCCGACTTGACTCCATGGGACTATTGCTGCCTCGGGCACCTTATGGCCGTTCTGCTGTGAGTCTAGATTATCGAATGGGACGAAAAACTGATAATGAATTGTAACGTTCAGGGCCACCTAATGACGATGGATCACTCAAATTGCGTACCGATTCAATACATCGTCCCCAGCCGACTTGACTCCATGGGACTATTGCTGCCTCGGGCACCTTATGGCCGTTCTGCTGTGAGTCTAGATTATCGAATGGGACGAAAAACTGATAGTGAATTGTAACGTTCAGGGCCTCCTAATGACGATGGATCACTCAAATTGCGTCCCGATTCAATACATCGTCCTCCAGCAGACTTGTCTCCATGGGTCGATTGCTGCCTCGGGCACCTAATGGCCGTTCTGCTGTAAGTCAAAGATTTTCGAATCGGACGAAAAACTGATAGTGAATTTTAACATTCAGGGCCACCTAATGACGATGGACCACGCAAATTGCGTCCCGATTCAATACATCGTCCTCCAGCCGAGTTGACTCCATGGGTCTATTGCTGCCTCGGGCACCTTATGGCCGTTCTGCTGTGAGTCTAGATTATTGAATGGGACAAAAAACTGATAGTGAATTGTAACGTTCAGGGCCACCTAATGACGATGGATCACTCAAATTGCGTCCCGATTCAATACATCGTCCCCAGCCGACTTTTCTCCATGGGTCTATTGCTGACTCGGGCACCTTATGGCCGTTCTGCTGTGAGTCTAGATTATCGAATGGGACGAAAAACTGATAGTGAATTGTAACGTTCAGGGCCACCTAATGACGATGGGTCACTCAAATTGCGTCCTGATTCAATACATCGTCCTCCAGCAGACTTGACTCCATGGGTCTATTGCTGCCTCGGGCACCTTATGGCCGTTCTGCTGTGAGTCTAGATTATCGAATGGGACGAAAAACTGATAGTGAATTGTAACATTCAGGGCCACCTAATTACGATGGACCACGCAAATTGCGTCCCGATTCAATACATCGTCCTCCAGCCGAGTTGACTCCATGGGTTTATTGCTGCCTCGGGCACCTTATGGCCGTTCTGCTATGAATCTAGATTATCGAATGGGACGAAAAACTGATAATGAATTGTAACGTTCAGGGCCTCCTAATGACGATGGATCACTCAAATTGCGCCCCGATTCAATACATCGTCCTCCAGCAGACTTGTCTCCATGGGTCGATTGCTGCCTCGGGCTCCTAATGGCCGTTCTGCTGTGAGTCAAAGATTTTCGAACCGCACGAAAAACTGATAGTGAATTGTAACGTTCAGGGCCTCCTAATGACGATGGAACACTCAAATTGCGTCCCGATTCAATACATCGTCCTCCAGCAGACTTGACTCCATGGGTCTATTGCTGCCTCGGGCACCTTATGGCCGTTCTGCTGTGAATCTAGATGATCGAATGGGACGAAAAACTGATAGTGAATTGTAACGTTCAGGGCCACCTAATGACGATGAATCACTCAAATTGCGTCCCGATTCAATACATCGTCCCCAGCCGACTTGACTCCATGGGACTATTGCTGCCTCGGGCACCTTATGGCCGTTCTGCTGTGAGTCTAGATTATAGAATGGGATGAAAAACCGATAGTGAATTGTAACGTTCAGGGCGACTTAATGACGATGGATCACTCAAATTGCGTCCCGATTCAATACATCGTCCTCCAGCAGACTTGTCTCCATGGGTCTATTGCTGCCTCGGGCACCTTATGGCCGTTCTGCTGAAGGTCTAGATTATCGAATGGGACGAAAAACTGATAGTGAATTGTAACGTTCAGGGCCTCCTAATGACGATGGATCACTCAAATTGCGTCCCGATTCAATACATCGTCCTCCAGCAGACTTGTCTCCATGGGTCTATTGCTGCTTCGGGCACCTTATGGCAGGCTTGCTGTGACTCAAAGATTTTCGAATCGAACGAAAAACTGATAGTGAATTGTAACGTTCAGGGCCTCCTAATGACGATGGAACACTCAAATTGCGTCCCGATTCAATATATCGTCTTCCAGCAGACTTGTCTCCATGCGTCTATTGCTGCCTCGGGCACCTCATGGCCGTTCTGCTGTGAGTCTAGATTTTCGAATCGGACGAAAAACTGATAGTGAATTGTAACGTTCAGGGCCACCTAATGACGATGGATCTCTCAAATTGCGTCCCGATTCAATACATCGTCCTCCAGCCGACTTGACTCCATGGGTCTATTGCTGCCTCGGGCACCTTGTGGCCGTTCTGCTGTGAGTCTAGATTATCGAATGGGACGAAAAACTGATAGTGAATTGTAACGTTCAGGGCCTCCTAATGACGATGGATCACTCAAATTGCGTCCCGATTCAATACATCGTCCTCCAGCCGACTTGACTCCATGGGTCTATTGCTGCCTCGGGCACCTTATGGCCGTTCTGCTGTGAGTCTAGATTATCGAATGGGACGAAAAACTGATAGTGAATTGTAACGTTCAGGGCCTCCTAATGACGATGGATCACTCAAATTGCGTCCCGATTCAATACATCGTCCTCCAGCAGACTTGTCTCCATGGGTCGATTGCTGCCTCGGGCACCTAATGGCCGTTCTGCTGTGAGTCAAAGATTTTCGAACCGCACGAAAAACTGATAGTGAATTGTAACATTCCGGGCCACCTAATGACGCTGGACCACGCAAATTGCGTCCCGATTCAATACATCGTCCTCCAGCCGAGTTGACTCCATGGGTCTATTGCTGCCTCGGGCACCTTATGGCCGTTCTGCTCTGAATCTAGATGATCGAATGGGACGAAATACTGATAGTGAATTGTAACGTTCAGGGCCACCTAATGACGATGAATCACTCAAATTGCGTCCCGATTCAATACATCGTCCTCAGCCGACTTGACTCCATGGGACTATTGCTGCCTCGGGCACCTTATGGCCGTTCTGCTGTGAGTCTAGATTATAGAATGGGATGAAAAACCGATAGTGAATTGTAACGTTCAGGGCGACCTAATGACGATGGATCACTCAAATTGCGTCCCGATTCAATACATCGTCCTCCAGCAGACTTGTCTCCATGGGTCTATTGCTGCCTCGGGCACCTTATGGCAGGCCTGCTGTGACTCAAAGATTTTCGAATCGGACGAAAAACTGATAGTGAATTGTAACGTTCAGGGCCTCCTAATGACGATGGAACACTCAAATTGCGTCCCGATTCAATACATCGTCCTCCAGCCGACTTGACTCCATGGGTCTATTGCTGCCTCGGGCACCTTATGGCCGTTCTGCTGAGAGTCTAGATTAATGAATGGGACGAAAAACTGATAGTGAATTGTAACGTTAAGGGCCTCCTAATGACGATGGATCACTCAAATTGCGTCCCGATTCAATACATCGTCCTCCAGCAGACTTGTCTCCATGGGTCGATTGCTGCCTCGGGCACCTTATGGCCGTTCTGCTGTGAGTCAAAGATTTTCGAACCGCACGAAAAACTGATAGTGAATTGTAACATTCAGGGCCACCTAATGACGCTGGACCTCGCAAATTGCGTCCCGATTCAATACACCGTCCTCCAGCCGAGTTGACTCCATGGGTCTATTGCTGCCTCGGGCACCTTATGGCCGTTCTGCTGTGAGTCAAATATTTTCGAATCGGACGAAAAACTGATAGTGATTTGTAACATTCAGGGCCACCTAATGACAATGGACCACACAAATTGCGTCCCGATTCAGTACATCGTCCACTAGCCGACTTGACTCCATGGGACTATTGCTGCCTCGGGCACCTTATGGCCGTTCTGCTGTGAGTCTAGATTATAGAATGGGATGAAAAACTGATAGTGAATTGTAACGTTCAGGGCTACCTAATGACGATGGATTATTAAAATTGCGTCCCGATTCAATACATCGTCCTCCAGCAGACTTGTCTCCATGGGTCGATTGCTGCCTCGGGCACCTAATGGCCGTTCGGCTGTGAGTCAAAGATTTTCGAATCGGACGAACAACTGATAGTGAATTGTAACATTCAGGGTCACCTAATGACGATGGACCACGCAAATTGCGTCCCGATTCAATACATCGTCCTCCAGCCGAGTTGACTCCATGGGTCTATTGCTGCCTCGGGCACCTTATGGCCGTTCTGCTGTGAATCTAGATTATCGAATGGGACGAAAAACTGATAGTGAATTGTAACGTTCAGGACCACCTAATGACGATGGATCACTGAAATTGCGTCCCGATTCAATACATCGTCCCCAGCCGACTTGACTCCATGGGACATTTGCTGCCTCGGGCACCTTATGGCCGTTCTGCTGTGAGTCTAGATTACAGAATGGAATGAAAAACTGATAGTGAATTGTAACGTTCAAGTCCACCTAATGACGATGGATCACTCAAATTGCGTCCCGATTCAATACATCGTCCTCCAGCAGAATTGTCTCCATGGGTCTATTGCTGCCTCGGGCACCTTATGGCAGGCCTGCTGAGACTCAAAGATTTTCGAATCGGACGAAAAACTGATAGTGAATTGTAACGTTCAGGGCCTCCTAATGACGATGGATCACTCAAATTGCGTCCCGATTCAATACATCGTCCTCCAGCCGACTTGACTCCATGGGTCTATTGCTGCCTCGGGCACCTTATGGCCGTTCTGCTGTGAGTCTAGATTATCGAATGGGACAAAAAACTGATAGTGAATTGCACCTTATGGCAGGCCTGCTGTGACTCAAAGATTTTCGAATCGGACGTAAAACTGATAGTGAATTGTAACGTTCAGGGCCTCCTAATGACGATGGAACACTCAAATTGCGTCCCGATTCAATACATCGTCCTCCAGCCGACTTGACTCCATGGGTCTATTGCTGCCTCGGGCACCTTATGGCCGTTCTGCTGTGAGTCTAGATTATCGAATGGGACAAAAAACTGATAGTGAATTGTAACGTTCAGGGCCTCCTAATGACGATGGATCACTCAAATTGCGTCCCGATTCAATACATCGTCCTCCAGCAGACTTGTCTCAATGGGTCTATTGCTGCCTCGGGCACCTTATGGCCGTCCTGCTGTGAGTCTAGATTATCGAATGGGACGAAAAACTGATAGTGAATTGTAACGTTCAGGGCCACCTAATGACAATGGATCTCTCAAATTGCGTCCCGATTCAATACATCGTCCTCCAGCCGACTTGACTCCATGAGTCTATTGCTGCCTCGGGCACCTTATGGCCGTTCTGCTGTGAGTCTAGATTATCGAATGGGACGAAAAACTGATAGTGAATTGTAACGTTCAGGGCCTCCTAATGACGATGGATCACTCAAATTGCGTCCCGATTCAATACATCGTCCTCCAGCCGACTTGACTCCATGGGTCTATTGCTGCCTCGGGCACCTTATGGCCGTTCTGCTGTGAGTCTAGATTATCGAATGGGACGAAAAACTGATAGTGAATTGTAACGTTCAGGGCCTCCTAATGACGATGGATCACTCAAATTGCGTCCCGATTCAATACATCGTCCTCCAGCAGACTTGTCTCCATGGGTCGATTGCTGCCTCGGGCACCTAATGGCCGTTCTGCTGTGAGTCAAAGATTTTCGAATCGGACGAAAAACTGATAGTGAATTGTAACATTCAGGGCCACGTAATGACGATGGACCACGCAAATTGCGTCCCGATTCAATACATCATCCTCCAGCCGAGTTGACTCCATGGGTCTATTGCTGCCTCGGGCACCTTATGGCCGTTCTGCTGTGAGTCAAAGATTTTCGAATCGGACGAAAAACTGATAGTGAATTGTAACGTTCATGACCACCTAATGACGATGGATCACTGAAATTGCGTCCCGATTCAATACATCGTCCCTAGCCGACTTGACTCCATGGGACTATTGCTGCCTCGGGCACCTTATGGCCGTTCTGCTGTGAGTCTAGATTATAGAATGGAATGAAAAACTGATAGTGAATTGTAACGTTCAAGTCCACCTAATGACGATGGATCACTCAAATTGCGTCCCGATTCAATACATCGTCCTCCAGCAGACTTGTCTCCATGGGTCTATTGCTGCCTCGGGCACCTTATGGCAGGCCTGCTGAGACTCAAAGATTTTCGAATCGGACGAAAAACTGATAGTGAATTGTAACGTTCAGGGCCTCCTAATGACGATGGATCACTCAAATTGCGTCCCGATTCAATACATCGTCCTCCAGCCGACTTGACTCCATGGGTCTATTGCTGCCTCGGGCACCTTATGGCCGTTCTGCTGTGAGTCTAGATTATCAAGTGGGACAAAAAACTGATAGTGAATTGTAACGTTCAGGGCCTCCTAATGACGATGGATCACTCAAATTGCGTCCTGGTTCAATACATCGTGCTCCAGCCGACTTGCCTCCATGGGTCTATTGCTGCCTCGGGCACCTTATGGCCGTTCTGCTGTGAGTCTAGATTATCGAATGGCACGAAAAACTGATAGTGAATTGTAACGTTCAGGGCCTCCTAATGACGATGGATCACTCAAATTGCGTCCCGATTCAATACATCGTCCTCCAGCCGACTTGACTCCATGGGTCTATTGCTGCCTCGGGCGCCTTATGGCCGTTCTGCTGTGAGCCTAGATTATCGAATGGGACGAAAAACTGATAGTGAATTGTAACGTTCAGGGCCTCCTAATGACGATGGATCACTCAAATTGCGTCCCGATTCAATACATCGTCCTCCAGCAGACTTGTCTCCATGGGTCGATTGCTGCCTCGGGCACCTAATGGCCGTTCTGCTGTGAGTCAAAGATTTTCGAATCGGACGAAAAACTGATAGTGAATTGTAACATTCAGGGCCACCTAATGACGATGGACCACGCAAATTGCGTCCCGATTCAATACATCGTCCTCCAGCCGAGTTGACTCCATGGGTCTATTGCTGCCTCGGGCACCCTATGGCCGTTCTGCTGTGAATCTAGATTATCGAATGGGACGAAAAACTGATAGTGAATTGTAACGTTCAGGGCCACCTAATAACGATGGATCACTGAAATTGCGTTCCGATTCAATACATCGTCCCCAGCCGACTTGACTCCATGGGACTATTGCTGCCTCGGGCACCTTATGGCCGTTCTGCTGTGAGTCTAGATTATCGAATGGGACGAAAAACTGATAGTGAATTGTAACGTTCAGGGCCTCCTAATGACGATGGATCACTCAAATTGCGTCCCGATTCAATACATCGTCCTCCAGCCGACTTGACTCCATGGGTCTATTGCTGCCTCGGGCGCCTTATGGCCGTTCTGCTGTGAGTCTAGATTATCGAATGGGACGAAAAACTGATAGTGAATTGTAACGTTCAGTGCCTCCTAATGACGATGGATCACTCAAATTGCGTCCCGATTCAATACATCGTCCTCCAGCAGACTTGTCTCCATGGGTCGATTTCTGCCTCGGGCACCTAATGGCCGTTCTGCTGTGAGTCAAAGATTTTCGATTCGGACGAAAAACTGATAGTGAATTGTAACATTCAGGGCCACCTAATGACGATGGACCACGCAAATTGCGTCCCGATTCAATACATCGTCCTCCAGCCGAGTTGACTCCATGGGTCTATTGCTGCCTCGGGCACCCTATGGCCGTTCTGCTGTGAATCTAGATTATCGAATGGGACGAAAAACTGATAGAGAATTGTAACGTTCAGGGCCTCCTAATGACGATGGATCACTCAAATTGCGTCCCGATTCAATACATCGTCCTCCGGCAGACTTGTCTCCATGGGTCGATTGCTGCCTCGGGCACCTAATGGCCGTTCTGCTGTGAGTCAAAGATTTTCGAATCGGACGAAAAACTGATAGTGAATTGTAACATTCAGGGCCACCTAATGACGATGGACCACGCAAATTGCGTCCCGATTCAATACATCGTCCTCCAGCCGAGTTGACTCCATGGGTCTATTGCTGCCTCGGGCACCCTATGGCCGTTCTGCTGTGAATCTAGATAATCGAATGGGACGAAAAACTGATAGTGAATTGTAACGTTCAGGGCCACCTAATGACGATGGATCACTGAAATTGCGTTCCGATTCAATACATCGTCCCCAGCCGACTTGACTCCATGGGACTATTGCTGCCTCGGGCACCTTATGGCCGTTCTGCTGTGAGTCTAGATTATCGAATGGGACGAAAAACTGATAGTGAATTGTAACGTTCAGTGCCTCCTAATGACGATGGATCACTCAAATTGCGTCCCGATTCAATACATCGTCCTCCAGCAGACTTGTCTCCATGGGTCGATTTCTGCCTCGGGCACCTAATGGCCGTTCTGCTGTGAGTCAAAGATTTTCGATTCGGACGAAAAACTGATAGTGAATTGTAACATTCAGGGCCACCTAATGACGATGGACCACGCAAATTGCGTCCCGATTCAATACATCGTCCTCCAGCCGAGTTGACTCCATGGGTCTATTGCTGCCTCGGGCACCCTATGGCCGTTCTGCTGTGAATCTAGATTATCGAATGGGACGAAAAACTGATAGAGAATTGTAACGTTCAGGGCCTCCTAATGACGATGGATCACTCAAATTGCGTCCCGATTCAATACATCGTCCTCCGGCAGACTTGTCTCCATGGGTCGATTGCTGCCTCGGGCACCTAATGGCCGTTCTGCTGTGAGTCAAAGATTTTCGAATCGGACGAAAAACTGATAGTGAATTGTAACATTCAGGGCCACCTAATGACGATGGACCACGCAAATTGCGTCCCGATTCAATACATCGTCCTCCAGCCGAGTTGACTCCATGGGTCTATTGCTGCCTCGGGCACCTTATGGCCGTTCTGCTGTGAATCTAGATAATCGAATGGGACGAAAAACTGATAGTGAATTGTAACGTTCAGGACCACCTAATGACGATGGATCACTGAAATTGCGTCCCGATTCAATACATCGTCCCTAGCCGACTTGACTCCATGGGACTATTGCTGCCTCGGGCACCTTATGGCCGTTCTGCTGTGAGTCTAGATTATAGAATGGAATGAAAAACTGATAGTGAATTGTTACGTTCAAGTCCACCTAATGTCGATGGATCACTCAAATTGCGTCCCGATTCAATACATCGTCCTCCAGCAGACTTGTCTCCATGGGTCTATTGCTGCCTCGGGCACCTTATGGCAGGCCTGCTGAGACTCAAAGATTTTCGAATCGGACGAAAAACTGATAGTGAATTGTAACGTTCAGGGCCTCCTAATGACGATGGATCACTCAAATTGCGTCTTGATTCAATACATCGTGCTCCAGCCGACTTGACTCCATGGGTCTATTGCTGCCTCGGGCACCTTATGGCCGTTCTGCTGTGAGTCTAGATTATCGAATGGCACGAAAAACTGATAGTGAATTGTAACGTTCAGGGCCTCCTAATGACGATGGATCACTCAAATTGCGTCCCGATTCAATACATCGTCCTCCAGCCGACTTGACTCCATGGGTCTATTGCTGCCTCGGGCGCCTTATGGCCGTTCTGCTGTGAGTCTAGATTATCGAATGGGACGAAAAACTGATAGTGAATTGTAACGTTCAGGGCCTCCTAGTGACGATGGATCACTGAAATTGCGTCCCGATTCAATACATCGTCCCCAGCCGACTTGACTCCATGGGACTATTGCTGCATCGGGCACCTTAAGGCCGTTCTGCTGTGACTCAAAGATTTTCGAATGGGACGAAAAACTGATAGTGAATTGTAACGTTCAGGGCCACCTAATGACGATGGATCACTCAAATTGCGTCCCGATTCAATACATCGTCCTCCAGCAGACTTGTCTCCATGGGTCTATTGCTACCTCGGACACCTTATGGCCGTTCTGCTGTGAGTCAAAGATTTTCGAATCTGACAAAAACTGATAGTGAATTGAAACATTCTGGGCCACCTAATGACGATGGATCGCTCAAATTGCGTCCCAATTCAATACATCGTCCTCCAGCCGACTTGTCTATATGGGCCTATTGCTGCCTCGGGCACCTTATGGCCGTTCTGCTGTGAGTCAAATATTTTCGAATCGGACGAAAAACTGATAGTGAATTGTAACGTTCAGGGCCACCTAATGTCGATGGATCACTCAAATTGCGTCCCGATTCAATACATCGTCCTCCAGCCGACTTGTCTCCATGGGTCTATTGCTGCTTTGGGCACTTTACGGCCGTTCTGCTGTGAGTCATAGATTTTCGAATCGGACGAAAAACTGATAGTGAATTGTAACGTTCAGGGCCTCCTAATGACGATGGAACACTCAAATTGCGTCCCGATTCAATACATCGTCCTCCAGCAGACTTGTCTCCATGGGTCTATTGCTGCCTGGGTCACCTTATGGCCGTTCTGCTGTGAGTCAAAGATTTTCGAATCGGACGAAAAACTGATAGTGAATTGTAACGTTCAGGGCCTCCTAATGACGATGGACACTCAAATTGCGTCCCGATTCAGTACATCGTCCTGCAGCAGACTTGTCTCCATGGGTCTATTGCTGCCTCGGACACCTTATGGCCGTTCTGCTGTGAGTCTAGATTATAGAATGGAATGAAAAACTGATCGTGAATTGTAACGTTCAAGTCCACCTAATGACGATGGATCACTCAAATTGCGTCCCGATTCAATACATCGTCCTCCAGCAGACTTGTCTCCATGGGTCTATTGCTGCCTCGGGCACCTTATGGCAGGCCTGCTGAGACTCAAAGATTTTCGAATCGGACGAAAAACTGATAGTGAATTGTAACGTTCAGGGCCTCCTAATGACGATGGATCACTCAAATTGCGTCCTGATTCAATCCATCGTCCTCCAGCCGACTTGACTCCATGGGTCTATTGCTGCCTCGGGCACCTTATGGCCGTTCTGCTGTGAGTCTAGATTATCGAATGGCACGAAAAACTGATAGTGAATTGTAACGTTCAGGGCCTCCTAATGACGATGGATCACTCAAATTGCGTCCCGATTCAATACATCGTCCTCCAGCCGACTTGACTCCATGGGTCTATTGCTGCCTCGGGCACCTTATGGCCGTTCTGCTGTGAGTCTAGATTATCGAATGGGACGAAAAACTGATAGTGAATTGTAACGTTCAGGGCCTCCTAATGACGATGGATCACTCAAATTGCGTCCCGATTCAATACATCGTCCTCCAGCAGACTTGTCTCCATGGGTCGATTGCTGCCTCGGGCACCTAATGGCCGTTCTGCTGTGAGTCAAAGATTTTCGAATCGGACGAAAAACTGATAGTGAATTGTAACATTCAGGGCCACCTAATGACGATGGACCACGCAAATTGCGTCCCGATTCAATACATCGTACTCCAGCCGAGTTGACTCCATGGGTCTATTGCTGCCTCGGGCACCTTATGGCCGTTCTGCTGTGAGTCAAAGATTTTCGAATCGGACGAAAAACTGATAGTGAATTGTAACGTTCAGGACCACCTAATGACGATGGATCACTGAAATTGCGTCCCGATTCAATACATCGTCCCTAGCCGTTTTGACTCCATGGGACTATTGCTGCCTCGGGCACCTTATGGCCGTTCTGCTGTGAGTCTAGATTATAGAATGGAATGAAAAACTGATAGTGAATTGTAACGTTCAAGTCCACCTAATGACGATGGATCACTCAAATTGCGTCCCGATTCAATACATCGTCCTCCAGCAGACTTGTCTCCATGGGTCTATTGCTGCCTCGGGCACCTTATGGCAGGCCTGCTGAGACTCAAAGATTTTCGAATCGGACGAAAAACTGATAGTGAATTGTAACGTTCAGGGCCTCCTAATGACGATGGATCACTCAAATTGCGTCCCGATTCAATACATCGTCCTCCAGCCGACTTGACTCCATGGGTCTATTGCTGCCTCGGGCACCTAATGGCCGTTCTGCTGTGAGTCTAGATTATCAAATGGGACAAAAAACTGATAGTGAATTGTAACGTTCAGGGCCTCCTAATGACGATGGATCACTCAAATTGCGTCCTGGTTCAATACATCGTGCTCCAGCCGACTTGCCTCCATGGGTCTATTGCTGCCTCGGGCACCTTATGGCCGTTCTGCTGTGAGTCTAGATTATCGAATGGCACGAAAAACTGATAGTGAATTGTAACGTTCAGGGCCTCCTAATGACGATGGATCACTCAAATTGCGTCCCGATTCAATACATCGTCCTCCAGCCGACTTGACTCCATGGGTCTATTGCTGCCTCGGGCGCCTTATGGCCGTTCTGCTGTGAGTCTAGATTATCGAATGGGACGAAAAACTGATAGTGAATTGTAACGTTCAGGGCCTCCTAATGACGATGGATCACTCAAATTGCGTCCCGATTCAATACATCGTCCTCCAGCAGACTTGTCTCCATGGGTCGATTGCTGCCTCGGGCACCTAATGGCCGTTCTGCTGTGAGTCAAAGATTTTCGAATCGGACGAAAAACTGACAGTGAATTGTAACATTCAGGGCCACCTAGTGACGATGGACCACGCAAATTGCGTCCCGATTCAATACATCGTCCTCCTGCCGAGTTGACTCCATGGGTCTATTGCTGCCTCGGGCACCCTATGGCCGTTCTGCTGTGAATCTAGATTATCGAATGGGACGAAAAACTGATAGTGAATTGTAACGTTCAGGGCCACCTAATGACGATGGATCACTGAAATTGCGTTCCGATTCAATACATCGTCCCCAGCCGACTTGACTCCATGGGACTATTGCTGCCTCGGGCACCTTATGGCCGTTCTGCTGTGAGTCTAGATTATCGAATGGGACGAAAAACTGATAGTGAATTGTAACGTTCAGGGACTCCTAATGACGATGGATCACTCAAATTGCGTCCCGATTCAATACATCGTCCTCCAGCCGACTTGACTCCATGGGTCTATTGCTGCCTCGGGCGCCTTATGGCCGTTCTGCTGTGAGTCTAGATTATCGAATGGGACGAAAAACTGATAGTGAATTGTAACGTTCAGTGCCTCCTAATGACGATGGATCACTCAAATTGCGTCCCGATTCAATACATCGTCCTCCAGCAGACTTGTCTCCATGGGTCGATTTCTGCCTCGGGCACCTAATGGCCGTTCTGCTGTGAGTCAAAGATTTTCGATTCGGACGAAAAACTGATAGTGAATTGTAACATTCAGGGCCACCTAATGACGATGGACCACGTAAATTGCGTCCCGATTCAATACATCGTCCTCCAGCCGAGTTGACTCCATGGGTCTATTGCTGCCTCGGGCACCCTATGGCCGTTCTGCTGTGAATCTAGATTATCGAATGGGACGAAAAACTGATAGAGAATTGTAACGTTCAGGGCCTCCTAATGCCGATGGATCACTCAAATTGCGTCCCGATTCAATACATCGTCCTCCAGCAGACTTGTCTCCATGGGTCGATTGCTGCCTCGGGCACCTAATGGCCGTTCTGCTGTGAGTCAAAGATTTTCGAATCGGACGAAAAACTGATAGTGAATTGTAACATTCAGGGCCACCTAATGACGATGGACCACGCAAATTGCGTCCCGATTCAATACATCGTCCTCCAGCCGAGTTGACTCCATGGGTCTATTGCTGCCTCGGGCACCTTATGGCCGTTCTGCTGTGAATCTAGATAATCGAATGGGACGAAAAACTGATAGTGAATTGTAACGTTCAGGACCACCTAATGACGATGGATCACTGAAATTGCGTCCCGATTCAATACATCGTCCCTAGCCGACTTGACTCCATGGGACTATTGCTGCCTCGGGCACCTTATGGCCGTTCTGCTGTGAGTCTAGATTATAGAATGGAATGAAAAATTGATAGTGAATTGTAACGTTCAAGTCCACCTAATGTCGATGGATCACTCAAATTGCGTCCCGATTCAATACATCGTCCTCCAGCAGACTTGTCTCCATGGGTCTATTGCTGCCTCGGGCACCTTATGGCCGTTCTGCTTTGAGTCTAGATTATCGAATGGGACAAAAAACTGATAGTGAATTGTAACGTTCAGGGCCTCCTAATGACGATGGATCACTCAAATTGCGTCCTGATTCAATACATCGTCCTCCAGCAGACTTGTCTCCATGGGTCGATTGCTGCCTCGGGCACCTAATGGCCGTTCTGCTGTGAGTCAAAGATTTTCGAATCGGACGAAAAACTGATAGTGAATTGTAACATTCAGGGCCACCTAATGACGATGGACCACGCAAATTGCGTCCCGATTCAATACATCGTCCTCCAGCCGAGTTGACTCCATGGGTCTATTGCTGCCTCGGGCACCTTATGGCCGTTCTGCTGTGAATCTAGATAATCGAATGGGACGAAAAACTGATAGTGAATTGTAACGTTCAGGACCACCTAATGACGATGGATCACTGAAATTGCGTCCCGATTCAATACATCGTCCCTAGCCGACTTGACTCCATGGGACTATTGCTGCCTCGGGCACCTTATGGCCGTTCTGCTGTGAGTCTAGATTATAGAATGGAATGAAAAACTGATAGTGAATTGTAACGTTCAAGTCCACCTAATGTCGATGGATCACTCAAATTGCGCCCCGATTCAATACATCGTCCTCCAGCAGACTTGTCTCCATGGGTCTATTGCTGCCTCGGGCACCTTGTGGCAGGCCTGCTGAGACTCAAAGATTTTCGAATCGGACGAAAAACTGATAGTGAATTGTAACGTTCAGGGCCTCCTAATGACGATGCATCACTCAAATTGCGTCCCGATTCAATACATCGTCCTCCAGCAGACTTGTCTCCATGGGTCGATTGCTGCCTCGGGCACCTAATGGCCGTTCTGCTGTGAGTCAAAGATTTTCGAATCGGACGAAAAACTGATAGTGAATTGTAACATTCAGGGCCACCTAATGACGATGGACCACGCAAATTGCGTCCCGATTCAATACATCGTCCTCCAGCCGAGTTGACTCCATGGGTCTATTGCTGCCTCGGGCACCCTATGGCCGTTCTGCTGTGAATCTAGATTATCGAATGGGACGAAAAACTGATAGTGAATTGTAACGTTCAGGGCCACCTAGTGACGATGGATCACTGAAATTGCGTCCCGATTCAATACATCGTCCCCAGCCGACTTGACTCCATGGGACTATTGCTGCATCGGGCACCTTATGGCCGTTCTGCTGTGAGTCTAGATTATCGAATGGGACGAAGAACTGATAGTGAATTGTAACGTTCAGGGCCTCCTAATGACGATGGATCACTCAAATTGCGTCCCGATTCAATACATCGCCCTCCAGCAGACTTGTCTCCATGGGTCAATTGCTGCCTCGGGCACCTTATGGCCGTTCTGCTGTGAGTCAAAGATTTTCGAACCGCACGAAAAACTGATAGTGAATTGTAACATTCAGGGCCACCTAATGACGCTGGACCACGCAAATTGCGTCCCGATTCAATACACCGTCCTCCAGCCGAGTTGACTCCATGGGTCTATTGCTGCCTCGGGCACCTTATGGCCGTTCTGCTGTGAATCTAGATGATCGAATGGGACGAAAAACTGATAGTGAATTGTAACGTTCAGGGCCACCTAATGACGATGAATCACTCAAATTGCGTCCCGATTCAATACATCGTCCCCAGCTGACTTGACTCCATGGGACTATTGCTGCCTCGGCACCTTATGGCCGTCCTGCTGTGAGTCTAGATTATCGAATGGGACGAAAAACTGATAGTGAATTGTAACGTTCAGGGCCTCCTAATGACGATGGATCACTCAAATTGTGTCCCGATTCAATACATCGTCCTCCAGCCGACTTGACTCCATGGGTCTATTGCTGCCTCGGGCACCTTATGGCCGTTCTGCTGTGAGTCTAGATTATCGAATGGGACGAAAAACTGATAGTGAATTGTAACGTTCAGGGCCTCCTAATGACGATGGATCACTCAAATTGCGTCCCGATTCAATACATCGTCCTCCAGCAGACTTGTCTCCATGGGTCGATTGCTGCCTCGGGCACCTAATGGCCGTTCTGCTGTGAGTCAAAGATTTTCGAATCGGACGAAAAACTGATAGTGAATTGTAACATTCAGGGCCACCTAATGACGATGGACCACGCAAATTGCGTCCCGATTCAATACATCATCCTCCAGCCGAGTTGACTCCATGGGTCTATTGCTGCCTCGGGCACCTTATGGCCGTTCTGCTGTGAGTCTAGATTATCGAATGGGACGAAAAACTGATAGTGAATTGTAACGTTCAGGGCCTCCTAATGACGATGGATCACTCAAATTGCGTCCCGATTCAATACATCGTCCCCAGCCGACTTGACTCCATGGGACATTTGCTGCCTCGGACACCTTATGGCCGTTCTGCTGTGAGTCTAGATTATAGAATGGAATGAAAAACTGATAGTGAATTGTAATGTTCAAGTCCACCTAATGACGATGGATCACTCAAATTGCGTCCCGATTCAATACATCGTCCTCCAGCAGACTTGTCTCCATGGGTCTATTGCTGCCTCGGGCACCTTATGGCAGGCCTGCTGAGACTCAAAGATTTTCGAATCGGACGAAAAACTGATAGTGAATTGTAACGTTCAGGGCCTCCTAATGACGATGGATCACTCAAATTGCGTCCCGATTCAATACATCGTCCTCCAGCCGACTTGACTCCATGGGTCTATTGCTGCCTCGGGCACCTTATGGCCGTTCTGCTGTGAGTCTAGATTATCGAATGGGACGAAAAACTGATAGTGAATTGTAACGTTCAGGGCCTCCTAATGACGATGGATCACTCAAATTGCGTCCCGATTCAATACATCGTCCTCCAGCAGACTTGTCTCCATGGGTCAATTGCTGCCTCGGGCACCTTATGGCCGTTCTGCTGTGAGTCTAGATTATCGAATGGGACGAAAAACTGATAGTGAATTGTAACGTTCAGGGCCACCTAATACCGATGGATCTCTCAAATTGCGTCCCGATTCAATACATCGTCCTCCAGCCGACTTGACTCCATGAGTCTATTGCTGCCTCGGGCACCTTATGGCCGTTCTGCTGTGAGTCTAGATTATCGAATGGGACGAAAAACTGATAGTGAATTGTAACGTTCAGGGCCTCCTAATGACGATGGATCACTCAAATTGCGTCCCGATTCAATACATCGTCCTCCAGCCGACTTGACTCCATGGGTCTATTGCTGCCTCGGGCACCTTATGGCCGTTCTGCTGTGAGTCTAGATTATCGAATGGGACGAAAAACTGATAGTGAATTGTAACGTTCAGGGCCTCCTAATGACGATGGATCACTCAAATTGCGTCCCGATTCAATACATCGTCCTCCAGCAGACTTGTCTCCATGGGTCGATTGCTGCCTCGGGCACCTAATGGCCGTTCTGCTGTGAGTCAAAGATTTTCGAATCGGACGAAAAACTGATAGTGAATTGTAACATTCAGGGCCACCTAATGACGATGGACCACGCAAATTGCGTCCCGATTCAATACATCATCCTCCAGCCGAGTTGACTCCATGGGTCTATTGCTGCCTCGGGCACCTTATGGCCGTTCTGCTGTGAGTCAAAGATTTTCGAATCGGACGAAAAACTGATAGTGAATTGTATCTTTCAGGGCCACCTAATGACGATGGATCACTCAAATTGCGTCCCGATTCAATACATCGTCCCCAGCCGACTTGACTCCATGGGACATTTGCTGCCTCGGGCACCTTATGGCCGTTCTGCTGTGAGTCTAGATTATAGAATGGAATGAAAAACTGATAGTGAATTGTAACGTTCAAGTCCACCTAATGACGATGGATCACTCAAATTGCGTCCCGATTCAATACATCGTCCTCCAGCAGACTTGTCTCCATGGGTCTATTGCTGCCTCGGGCACCTTATGGCAGGCCTGCTGAGACTCAAAGATTTTCGAATCGGACGAAAAACTGATAGTGAATTGTAACGTTCAGGGCCTCCTAATGACGATGGATCACTCAAATTGCGTCCCGATTCAATACATCGTCCTCCAGCCGACTTGACTCCATGGGTCTATTGCTGCCTCGGGCACCTTATGGCCGTTCTGCTGTGAGTCTAGATTATCGAATGGGACAAAAAACTGATAGTGAATTGTAACGTTCAGGGCCTCCTAATGACGATGGATCACTCAAATTGCGTCCTGATTCAATACATCGTCCTCCAGCCGACTTGACTCCATGGGTCTATTGCTGCCTCGGGCACCTTATGGCCGTTCTGCTGTGAGTCTAGATTATCGAATGGCACGAAAAACTGATAGTGAATTGTAACGTTCAGGGCCTCCTAATGACGATGGATCACTCAAATTGCGTCCCGATTCAATACATCGTCCTCCAGCCGACTTGACTCCATGGGTCTATTGCTGCCTCGGGCACCTTATGGCCGTTCTGCTGTGAGTCTAGATTATCGAATGGGACGAAAAACTGATAGTGAATTGTAACGTTCAGGGCCTCCTAATGACGATGGATCACTCAAATTGCGTCCCGATTCAATACATCGTCCTCCAGCAGACTTGTCTCCATGGGTCGATTGCTGCCTCGGGCACCTAATGGCCGTTCTGCTGTGAGTCAAAGATTTTCGAATCGGACGAAAAACTGATAGTGAATTGTAACATTCAGGGCCACCTAATGACGATGGACCACGCAAATTGCGTCCCGATTCAATACATCATCCTCCAGCCGAGTTGACTCCATGGGTCTATTGCTGCCTCGGGCACCTTATGGCCGTTCTGCTGTGAGTCAAAGATTTTCGAATCGGACGAAAAACTGATAGTGAATTGTAACGTTCAGGACCACCTAATGACGATGGATCACTGAAATTGCGTCCCGATTCAATACATCGTCCCTAGCCGACTTGACTCCATGGGACTATTTCTGCCTCGGGCACCTTATGGCCGTTCTGCTGTGAGTCTAGATTATAGAATGGAATGAAAAACTGATAGTGAATTGTAACGTTCAAGTCCACCTAATGACGATGGATCACTCAAATTGCGTCCCGATTCAATACATCGTCCTCCAGCAGACTTGTCTCCATGGGTCTATTGCTCCCTCGGGCACCTTATGGCAGGCCTGCTGAGACTCAAAGATTTTCGAATCGGACGAAAAACTGATAGTGAATTGTAACGTTCAGGGCCTCCTAATGACGATGGATCACTCAAATTGCGTCCCGATTCAATACATCGTCCTCCAGCCGACTTGACTCCATGGGTCTATTGCTGCCTCGGGCACCTTATGGCCGTTCTGCTGTGAGTCTAGATTATCGAATGGGACAAAAAACTGATAGTGAATTGTAACGTTCAGGGCCTCCTAATGACGATGAATAACTCAAATTGCGTCCTGATTCAATACATCGTGCTCCAGCCGACTTGACTCCATGGGTCTATTGCTGCCTCGGGCACCTTATGGCCGTTCTGCTGTGAGTCTAGATTATCGAATGGCACGAAAAACTGATAGTGAATTGTAACGTTCAGGGCCTCCTAATGACGATGGATCACTCAAATTGCGACCCGATTCAATACATCGTCCTCCAGCCGACTTGACTCCATGGGTCTATTGCTGCCTCGGGCGCCTTATGACCGTTCTGCTGTGAGTCTAGATTATCGAATGGGACGAAAAACTGATAGTGAATTGTAACGTTCAGGGCCTCCTAATGACGATGGATCACTCAAATTGCGTCCCGATTCAATACATCGGCCTCCAGCAGACTTGTCTCCATGGGTCGATTGCTGCCTCGGGCACCTAATGGCCGTTCTGCTGTGAGTCAAAGATTTTCGAATCGGACGAAAAACTGACAGTGAATTGTAACATTCAGGGCCACCTAATGACGATGGACCACGCAAATTGCGTCCCGATTCAATACATCGTCCTCCAGCCGAGTTGACTCCATGGGTCTATTGCTGCCTAGGGGACCCTATGGCCGTTCTGCTGTGAATCTAGATTATCGAATGGGACGAAAAACTGATAGAGAATTGTAACGTTCAGGGCCTCCTAATGACGATGGATCACTCAAATTGCGTCCCGATTCAATACATCGTCCTCCAGCAGACTTGTCTCCATGGGTCGATTGCTGCCTCGGGCACCTAATGGCCGTTCTGCTGTGAGTCAAAGATTTTCGAATCGGACGAAAAACTGATAGTGAATTGTAACATTCAGGGCCACCTAATGACGATGGACCACGCAAATTGCGTCCCGATTCAATACATCGTCCTCCAGCCGAGTTGACTCCATGGGTCTATTGCTGCCTCGGGCACCTTATGGCCGTTCTGCTGTGAATCTAGATAATGGAATGGGACGAAAAACTGATAGTGAATTGTAACGTTCAGGACCACCTAATGACGATGGATCACTGAAATTGCGTCCCGATTCAATACATCGTCCCTAGCCGACTTGACTCCATGGGACTATTGCTGCCTCGGGCACCTTATGGCCGTTCTGCTGTGAGTCAAAGATTTTCGAATCGGACGAAATACTGATAGTGAATTGTATCTTTCAGGGCCACCTAATGGCGATGCATCACACAAATTGCGTCCCGATTCAATACATCGTCCCCAGCCGACTTGACTCCATGGGACATTTGCTGCCTCGGGCACCTTATGGCCGTTCTGCTGTGAGTCTAGATTATAGAATGGAATGAAAAACTGATAGTGAATTGTAACGTTCAAGTCCACCTAATGACGATGGATCACTCAAATTGCGTCCCGATTCAATACATCGTCCTCCAGCAGACTTGTCTCCATGGGTCTATTGCTGCCTCGGGCACCTTATGGCAGGCCTGCTGAGACTCAAAGGTTTTCGAATCGGACGAAAAACTGATAGTGAATTGTAACGTTCAGGGCCTCCTAATGACGATGGATCACTCAAATTGCGTCCCGATTCAATACATCGTCCTCCAGCCGACTTGACTCCATGGGTCTATTGCTGCCTCGGGCACCTTATGGCCGTTCTGCTGTGAGTCTAGATTATCGAATGGGACAAAAAACTGATAGTGAATTGTAACGTTCAGGGCCTCCTAATGACGATGGATCACTCAAATTGCGTCCTGATTCAATACATCGTCCTCCAGCCGACTTGACTCCATGGGTCTATTGCTGCCTCGGGCACCTTATGGCCGTTCTGCTGTGAGTCTAGATTATCGAATGGGACGAAAAACTGATAGTGAATTGTAACGTTCAGGGACTCCTAATGACGATGGATCACTCAAATTGCGTCCCGATTCAATACATCGTCCTCCAGCCGACTTGACTCCATGGGTCTATTGCTGCCTCGGGCACCTTATGGCCGTTCTGCTGTGAGTCAAAGATTTTCGAATTGGACGAAAAACTGATAGTGAATTGTAACGTTCAGGACCACCTAATGACGATGGATCACTGAAATTGCGTCCCGATTCAATACATCGTCCCTAGCCGACTTGACTCCATGGGACTATTGCTGCCTCGGGCACCTTATGGCCGTTCTGCTGTGAGTCTAGATTATAGAATGGAATGAAAAACTGATAGTGAATTGTAACGTTCAGGTCCACCTAATGACGATGGATCACTCAAATTGCGTCCCGATTCAATACATCGTCCTCCAGCAGACTTGTCTCCATGGGTCTATTGCTGCCTCGGGCACCTTATGGCAGGCCTGCTGAGACTCAAAGATTTTCGAATCGGACGAAAAACTGATAGTGAAATGTAACGTTCAGGGCCTCCTAATGACGATGAATCACTCAAATTGCGTCCTGATTCAATACATCGTGCTCCAGCCGACTTGACTCCATGGGTCTATTGCTGCCTCGGGCACCTTATGGCCGTTCTGCTGTGAGTCTAGATTATCGAATGGCACGAAAAACTGATAGTGAATTGTAACGTTCAGGGCCTCCTAATGACGATGGATCACTCAAATTGCGTCCCGATTCAATACATCGTCCTCCAGCCGACTTGACTCCATGGGTCTATTGCTGCCTCGGGCGCCTTATGACCGTTCTGCTGTGAGTCTAGATTATCGAATGGGACGAAAAACTGATAGTGAATTGTAACGTTCAGGGCCTCCTAATGACGATGGATCACTCAAATTGCGTACCGATTCAATACATCGTCCTCCAGCAGACTTGTCTCCATGGGTCGATTGCTGCCTCGGGCACCTAATGGCCGTTCTGCTGTGAGTCAAAGATTTTCGAATCGGACGAAAAACTGACAGTGAATTGTAACATTCAGGGCCACCTAATGACGATGGACCACGCAAATTGCGTCCCGATTCAATACATCGTCCTCCAGCCGAGTTGACTCCATGGGTCTATTGCTGCCTCGGGCACCTTATGGCCGTTCTGCTGTGAATCTAGATAATCGAATGGGACGAAAAACTGATAGTGAATTGTAACGTTCAGGACCACCTAATGACGATGGATCACTGAAATTGCGCCCCGATTCAATACATCGTCCCTAGCCGACTTGACTCCATGGGACTATTGCTGCCTCGGGCACCTTATGGCCGTTCTGCTGTGAGTCTAGATTATAGAATGGAATGAAAAACTGATAGTGAATTGTAACGTTCAAGTCCACCTAATGACGATGGATCACTCAAATTGCGTCCCGATTCAATACATCGTCCTCCAGCAGACTTGTCTCCATGGGTCTATTGCTGCCTCGGGCACCTTATGGCAGGCCTGCTGAGACTCAAAGATTTTCGAATCGGACGAAAAACTGATAGTGAATTGTAACGTTCAGGGTCTCCTAATGACGATGCATCACTCAAATTGCGTCCCGATTCAATACATCGTCCTCCAGCCGACTTGACTCCATGGGTCTATTGCTGCCTCGGGCACCTTATGGCCGTTCTGCTGTGAGTCTAGATTATCGAATGGGACAAAAAACTGATAGTGAATTGTAACGTTCAGGGCCTCCTAATGACGATGGATCACTCAAACTGCGTCCTGATTCAATACATCGTGCTCCAGCCGACTTGACTCCATGGGTCTATTGCTGACTCGGGCACCTTATGGCCGTTCTGCTGTGAGTCTAGATTATCGAATGGCACGAAAAACTGATAGTGAATTGTAACGTTCAGGGCCTCCTAATGACGATGGATCACTCAAATTGCGTCCCGATTCAATACATCGTCCTCCAGCAGACTTGTCTCCTTGGGTCGATTGCTGCCTCGGGCACCTAATGGCCGTTCTGCTGTGAGTCAAAGATTTTCCAATCGGACGAAAAACTGATAGTGAATTGTAACATTCAGGGCCACCTAATGACGATGGACCACGCAAATTGCGTCCCGATTCAATACATCGTCCTCCAGCCGAGTTGACTCCATGGGTCTATTGCTGCCTCGGGCACCCTATGGCCGTTCTGCTGTGAATCTAGATTATCGAATGGGACGAAAAACTGATAGTGAATTGTAACGTTCAGGGCCACCTAATGACGATGGATCACTGAAATTGCGTCCCGATTCAATACATCGTCCCCATCCGACTTGACTCCATGGGACTATAGCTGCCTAGGGCACCTTATGGCCGTTCTGCTGTGAGTCTAGATTATCGAATGGGACGAAAAACTGATAGTGAATTGTAACGTTCAGGGCCTCCTAATGACGATGGATCACTCAAATTGCGTCCCGATTCAATACATCGTCCTCCAGCAGACTTGTCTCCATGGGTCAATTGCTGCCTCGGGCACCTTATGGCCGCTCTGCTGTGAGTCAAAGATTTTCGAACCGCACGAAAAACTGATAGTGAATTGTAACATTCAGGGCCACCTAATGACGCTGGACCACGCAAATTGCGTCCCGATTCAATACACCGTCCTCCAGCCGAGTTGACTCCATGGGTCTATTGCTGCCTCGGGCACCTTATGGCCGTTCTGCTGTGAATCTAGATGATCGAATGGGACGAAAAACTGATAGTGAATTGTAACGTTCAGGGCCACCTAATGACGATGAATCACTCAAATTGCGTCCCGATTCAATACATCGTCCCCAGCTGACTTGACTCCATGGGACTATTGCTGCCTCGGGCACCTTATGGCCGTTCTGCTGTGAGTCTAGATTATAGAATGGGATGAAAAACCGATAGTGAATTGTAACGTTCAGGGCGACCTAATGACGATGGATCACTCAAATTGCGTCCCGATTCAATACATCGTCCTCCAGCAGACTTGTCTCCATGGGTCTATTGCTGCCTCGGGCACCTTATGGCAGGCCTGCTGTGACTCAAAGATTTTCGAATCGGACGTAAAACTGATAGAGAATTGTAACGTTCAGGGCCTCCTAATGACGATGGAACACTCAAATTGCGTCCCGATTCAATACATCGTCCTCCAGCCGACTTGACTCCATGGGTCTATTGCTGCCTCGGGCACCTTATGGCCGTTCTGCTGTGAGTCTAGTTTATCGAATGGGACAAAAAACTGATAGTGAATTGTAACGTTCAGGGCCTCCTAATGACGATGGATCACTCAAATTGCGTCCCGATTCAATACATCGTCCTCCAGCAGACTTGTCTCAATGGGTCTATTGCTGCCTCGGGCACCTTATGGCCGTCCTGCTGTGAGTCTAGATTATCGAATGGGACGAAAAACTGATAGTGAATTGTAACGTTCAGGGCCACCTAATGACGATGGATCTCTCAAATTGCGTCCCGATTCAATACATCGTCCTCCAGCCGACTTGACTCCATGGGTCTATTGCTGCCTCGGGCACCTTATGGCCGTTCTGCTGTGAGTCTAGATTATCGAATGGGACGAAAAACTGATAGTGAATTGTAACGTTGAGGGCCTCCTAATGACGATGGATCACTCAAATAGCGTCCCGATTCAATACATCGTCCTCCAGCCGACTTGGCTCCATGGGTCTATTGCTGCCTCGGGCAACTTACGGCCGTTCTGCTGTGAGTCTAGATTATCGAATGGGACGAAAAACTGATAGTGAATTGTAACGTTCAGGGCCTCCTAATGACGTTGGATCACTCAAATTGCGTCCCGATTCATTACATCGTCCTCCAGCAGACTAGTCTCCATGGGTCGATTGCTGCCTCGGGCACCTAATGGCCGTTCTGCTGTGAGTCAAAGATTTTCGAATCGGACGAAAAACTGATAGTGAATTGTATCATTCAGGGCCACCTAATGACGATGGACCACGCAAATTGCGTCCCGATTCAATACATCGTCCTCCAGCCGAGTTGACTCCATGGGTCTATTGCTGCCTCGGGCACCCTATGGCCGTTCTGCTGTGAATCTAGATTATCGAATGGGACGAAAAACTGATAGTGAATTGTAACGTTCAGGGCCACCTAATGACGATGGATCACTCAAATTGCGTCCCGATTCAATACATCGTCCTCCAGCAGACTTGTCTCCATGGGTCTATTGCTGCCTCGGGCACCTTATGGCAGGCCTGCTGAGACTCAAAGATTTTCGACTCGGACGAAAAACTGATAGTGAATTGTAACGTTCAGGGCCTCCTAATGACGATGGATCACTCAAATTGCGTCCCGATTCAATACATCGTCCTCCAGCAGACTTGTCTCCATGGGTCGATTGCTGCCTCGGGCACCTAATGGCCGTTCTGCTGTGAGTCAAAGATTTTCGAATCGGACGAAAAACTGATAGTGATTTGTAACATTCAGGGCCACCTAATGACGATGGACCACGCAAATTGCGTCCCGATTCAATACATCGTCCTCCAGCCGAGTTGACTCCATGGGTCTATTGCTGCCTCGGGCACCTTATGGCCGTTCTGCTGTGAGTCAAAGATTTTCGAATCGGACGAAAAACTGATAGTGAATTGTAACGTTCAGGACCACCTAATGACGATGGATCACTGAAATTGCGTCCCGATTCAATACATCGTCCCTAGCCGACTTGACTCCATGGGACTATTGCTGCCTCGGGCACCTTATGGCCGTTCTGCTGTGAGTCTAGATTATAGAATGGAATGAAAAACTGATAGTGAATTGTAACGTTCAAGTCCACCTAATGACGATGGATCACTCAAATTGCGTCCCGATTCAATACATCGTCCTCCAGCAGACTTGTCTCCATGGGTCTATTGCTGCCTCGGGCACCTTATGGCAGGCCTGCTGAGACTCAAAGATTTTCGAATCGGACGAAAAACTGATAGTGAATTGTAACGTTCAGGGCCTCCTAATGACGATGGATCACTCAAATTGCGTCCCGATTCAATACATCGTCCTCCAGCCGACTTGACTCCATGGGTCTATTGCTGCCTCGGGCACCTTATGGCCGTTCTGCTGTGAGTCTAGATTATCGAATGGGACAAAAAACTGATAGTGAATTGTAACGTTCAGGGCCTCCTAATGACGATGGATCACTCAAATTGCGTCCTGATTCAATACATCGTGCTCCAGCCGACTTGACTCCATGGGTCTATTGCTGCCTCGGGCACCTTATGGCCGTTCTGCTGTGAGTCTAGATTATCGAATGGCACGAAAAACTGATAGTGAATTGTAACGTTCAGGGCCTCCTAATGACGATGGATCACTCAAATTGCGTCCCGATTCAATACATCGTCCTCCAGCCGACTTGACTCCATGGGTCTATTGCTGCCTCGGGCACCTTATGGCCGTTTTGCTGTGAGTCTAGATTATCGAATGGCACGAAAAACTGATAGTGAATTGTAACGTTCAGGGCCTCCTAATGACGATGGATCACTCAAATTGCGTCCCGATTCAATACATCGTCCTCCAGCAGACTTGTCTCCATGGGTCGATTGCTGCCTCGGGCACCTAATGGCCGTTCTGCTGTGAGTCAAAGATTTTCGAATCGGACGAAAAACTGATAGTGATTTGTAACATTCAGGGCCACCTAATGACGATGGACCACGCAAATTGCGTCCCGATTCAATACATCGTCCTCCAGCCGAGTTGACTCCATGGGTCTATTGCTGCCTCGGGCACCTTATGGCCGTTCTGCTGTGAGTCAAAGATTTTCGAATCGGACGAAAAACTGATAGTGAATTGTAACGTTCAGGACCACCTAATGACGATGGATCACTGAAATTGCGTCCCGATTCAATACATCGTCCCTAGCCGACTTGACTCCATGGGACTATTGCTGCCTCGGGCACCTTATGGCCGTTCTGCTGTGAGTCTAGATTATAGAATGGAATGAAAAACTGATAGTGAATTGTAACGTTCAAGTCCACCTAATGACGATGGATCACTCAAATTGCGTCCCGATTCAATACATCGTCCTCCAGCAGACTTGTCTCCATGGGTCTATTGCTGCCTCGGGCACCTTATGGCAGGCCTGCTGAGACTCAAAGATTTTCGAATCGGACGAAAAACTGATAGTGAATTGTAACGTTCAGGGCCTCCTAATGACGATGGATCACTCAAATTGCGTCCCGATTCAATACATCGTCCTCCAGCCGACTTGACTCCATGGGTCTATTGCTGCCTCGGGCACCTTATGGCCGTTCTGCTGTGAGTCTAGATTATCGAATGGGACAAAAAACTGATAGTGAATTGTAACGTTCAGGGCCTCCTAATGACGATGGATCACTCAAATTGCGTCCTGATTCAATACATCGTGCTCCAGCCGACTTGACTCCATGGGTCTATTGCTGCCTCGGGCACCTTATGGCCGTTCTGCTGTGAGTCTAGATTATCGAATGGCACGAAAAACTGATAGTGAATTGTAACGTTCAGGGCCTCCTAATGACGATGGATCACTCAAATTGCGTCCCGATTCAATACATCGTCCTCCAGCCGACTTGACTCCATGGGTCTATTGCTGCCTCGGGCGCCTTATGGCCTTTCTGCTGTGAGTCTAGATTATCGAATGGGACGAAAAACTGATAGTGAATTGTAACGTTCAGGGCCTCCTAATGACGATGGATCACTCAAATTGCGTCCCGATTCAATACATCGTCCTCCAGCAGACTTGTCTCCATGGGTCGATTGCTGCCTCGGGCACCTAATGGCCGTTCTGCTGTGAGTCAAAGATTTTCAAATCGGACGAAAAACTGACATTGAATTGTAACATTCAGGGCCACCTAATGACGATGGACCACGCAAATTGCGTCCCGATTCAATACATCGTCCTCCAGCCGAGTTGACTCCATGGGTCTATTGCTGCCTCGGGCACCCTATGGCCGTTCTGCTGTGAATCTAGATTATCGAATGGGACGAAAAACTGATAGTGAATTGTAACGTTCAGGGCCACCTAATGACGATGGATCACTGAAATTGCGTCCCGATTCAATACATCGTCCCCAGCCGACTTGACTCCATGGGACTATTGCTGCCTCGGGCACCTTATGGCCGTTCTGCTGTGAGTGTAGATTATCGAATGGGACGAAAAACTGATAGTGAATTGTAACGTTCAGGGCCTCCTAATGACGATGGATCACTCAAATTGCGTCCCGATTCAATACATCGTCCTCCAGCCGACTTGACTCCATGGGTCTATTGCTGCCTCGGGCGCCTTATGGCCGTTCTGCTGTGAGTCTAGATTATCGATTGGGACGAAAAACTGATAGTGAATTGTAACGTTCAGGGCCTCCTAATGACGATGGATCACTCAAATTGCGTCCCGATTCAATACATCGTCCTCCAGCAGACTTGTCTCCATGGGTCGATTGCTGCCTCGGGCACCTAATGGCCGTTCTGCTGTGAGTCAAAGATTTTCGAATCGGACGAAAAACTGATAGTGAATTGTATCATTCAGGGCCACCTAATGACGATGGACCACGCAAATTGCGTCCCGATTCAATACATCATCCTCCAGCCGAGTTGACTCCATGGGTCTATTGCTGCCTCGGGCACCTTATGGCCGTTCTGCTGTGAGTCAAAGATTTTCGAATCGGACGAAAAACTGATAGTGAATTGTATCTTTCAGGGCCACCTAATGACGATGGATCACTCAAATTGCGTCCCGATTCAATACATCGTCCCCAGCCGACTTGACTCCATGGGACATTTGCTGCCTCGGGCACCTTATGGCCGTTCTGCTGTGAGTCTAGATTATAGAATGGAATGAAAAACTGATAGTGAATTGTAACGTTCAAGTCCACCTAATGACGATGGATCACTCAAATTGCGTCCCGATTCAATACATCGTCCTCCAGCAGACTTGTCTCCATGGGTCTATTGCTGCCTCGGGCACCTTATGGCAGGCCTGCTGAGACTCAAAGATTTTCGACTCGGACGAAAAACTGATAGTGAATTGTAACGTTCAGGGCCTCCTAATGACGATGGATCACTGAAATTGCGTCCCGATTCAATACATCGTCCTCCAGCAGACTTGTCTCCATGGGTCGATTGCTGCCTCGGGCACCTAATGGCCGTTCTGCTGTGAGTCAAAGATTTTCGAATCGGACGAAAAACTGATAGTGATTTGTAACATTCAGGGCCACCTAATGACGATGGACCACGCAAATTGCGTCCCGATTCAATACATCGTCCTCCAGCCGAGTTGACTCCATGGGTCTATTGCTGCCTCGGGCACCATATGGCCGTTCTGCTGTGAGTCAAAGATTTTCGAATCGGACGAAAAACTGATAGTGAATTGTAACGTTCAGGACCACCTAATGACGATGGATCACTGAAATTGCGTCCCGATTCAATACATCGTCCCTAGCCGACTTGACTCCATGGGACTATTGCTGCCTCGGGCACCCTATGGCCGTTCTGCTGTGAGTCTAGATTATAGAATGGAATGAAAAACTGATAGTGAATTGTAACGTTCAAGTCCACCTAATGACGATGGATCACTCAAATTGCGTCCCGATTCAATACATCGTCCTCCAGCAGACTTGTCTCCATGGGTCTATTGCTGCCTCGGGCACCTTATGCAGGCCTGCTGAGACTCAAAGATTTTCGAATCGGACGAAAAACTGATAGTGAATTGTAACGTTCAGGGCCTCCTAATGACGATGGATCACTCAAATTGCGTCCCGATTCAATACATCGTCCTCCAACCGACTTGACTCCATGGGTCTATTGCTGCCTCGGGCGCCTTATGGCCGTTCTGCTGTGAGTCTAGATTATCGAATGGGACGAAAAACTGATAGTGAATTGTAACGTTCAGGGCCTCCTAATGACGATGGATCACTCAAATTGCGTCCCGATTCAATACATCGTCCTCCAGCAGACTTGTCTCCATGGGTCGATTGCTGCCTCGGGCACCTAATGGCCGTTCTGCTGTGAGTCAAAGATTTTCAAATCGGACGAAAAACTGACAGTGAATTGTAACATTCAGGGCCACCTAATGATGATGGACCACGCAAATTGCGTCCCGATTCAATACATCGTCCTCCAGCCGAGTTGACTCCATGGGTCTATTGCTGCCTCGGGCACCCTATGGCCGTTCTGCTGTGAATCTAGATTATCGAATGGGACGAAAAACTGATAGTGAATTGTAACGTTCAGGGCCACCTAATGACGATGGATCACTGAAATTGCGTCCCGATTCAATACATCGTCCCCAGCCGACTTGACTCCATGGGACTATTGCTGCCTCGGGCACCTTATGGCCGTTCTGCTGTGAGTCTAGATTATCGAATGGGACGAAAAACTGATAGTGAATTGTAACGTTCAGGGCCTCCTAATGACGATGGATCACTCAAATTGCGTCCCGATTCAATACATCGTCCTCCAGCCGACTTGACTCCATGGGTCTATTGCTGCCTCGGGCGCCTTATGGCCGTTCTGCTGTGAGTCTAGATTATCGATTGGGACGAAAAACTGATAGTGAATTGTAACGTTCAGGGCCTCCTAATGACGATGGATCACTCAAATTGCGTCCCGATTCAATACATCGTCCTCCAGCAGACTTGTCTCCATGGGTCGATTGCTGCCTCGGGCACCTAATGGCCGTTCTGCTGTGAGTCAAAGATTTTCGAATCGGACGAAAAACTGATAGTGAATTGCAACATTCAGGGCCACCTAATGACGATGGACCACGCAAATTGCGTCCCGATTCAATACATCGTCCTCCAGCCGAGTTGACTCCATGGGTCTATTGCTGCCTCGGGCACCCTATGGCCGTTCTGCTGTGAATCTAGATTATCGAATGGGACGAAAAACTGATAGTGAATTGTAACGTTCAGGGCCTCCTAATGACGATGGATCACTCAAATTGCGTCCCGATTCAATACATCGTCCTCCAGCAGACTTGTCTCCATGGGTCGATTGCTGCCTCGGGCACCTAATGGCCGTTCTGCTGTGAGTCAAAGATTTTCGAATCGGACGAAAAACTGATAGTGAATTGTAACATTCAGGGCCACCTAATGACGATGGACCACGCAAATTGCGTCCCGATTCAATACATCGTCCTCCAGCCGAGTTGACTCCATGGGTCTATTGCTGCCTCGGGCACCTTATGGCCGTTCTGCTGTGAATCTAGATAATCGAATGGGACGAAAAACTGATAGTGAATTGTAACGTTCAGGACCACCTAATGACGATGGATCACTGAAATTGCGTCCCGATTCAATACATCGTCCCTAGCCGACTTGACTCCATGGGACTATTGCTGCCTCGGGCACCTTATGGCCGTTCTGCTGTGAGTCTAGATTATAGAATGGAATGAAAAACTGATAGTGAATTGTAACGTTCAAGTCCACCTAATGACGATGGATCACTCAAATTGCGTCCCGATTCAATACATCGTCCTCCAGCAGACTTGTCTCCATGGGTCTATTGCTGCCTCGGGCACCTTATGGCAGGCCTGCTGAGACTCAAAGATTTTCGAATCGGACGAAAAACTGATAGTGAATTGTAACGTTCAGGGCCTCCTAATGACAATGCATCACTCAAATTGCGTCCCGATTCAATACATCGTCCTCCAGCCGACTTGACTCCATGGGTCTATTGCTGCCTCGGGCACCTTATGGCCGTTCTGCTGTGAGTCTAGATTATCGAATGGGACAAAAAACTGATAGTGAATTGTAACGTTCAGGGCCTCCTAATGACGATGGATCACTCAAATTGCGTCCTGATTCAATACATCGTGCTCCAGCCGACTTGACCCCATGGGTCTATTGCTGCCTCGGGCACCTTATGGCCGTTTTGCTGTGAGTCTAGATTATCGAATGGCACGAAAAACTGATAGTGAATTGTAACGTTCACGGCCTCCTAATGACGATGGATCACTCAAATTGCGTCCCGATTCAATACATCGTCCTCCAGCCGACTTGACTCCATGGGTCTATTGCTGCCTCGGGCGCCTTATGGCCGTTCTGCTGTGAGTCTAGATTATCGAATGGGACGAAAAACTGATAGTGAATTGTAACGTTCAGGGCCTCCTAATGACGATGGATCACTCAAATTGCGTCCCGATTCAATACATCGTCCTCCAGCAGACTTGTCTCCATGGGTCGATTGCTGCCTCGGGCACCTAATGGCCGTTCTGCTGTGAGTCAAAGATTTTCGAATCGGACGAAAAACTGATAGTGAATTGTAACATTCAGGGCCACCTAATGATGATGGACCACGCAAATTGCGTCCCGATTCAATACATCGTCCTCCAGCCGAGTTGACTCCATGGGTCTATTGCTGCCTCGGGCACCCTATGGCCGTTCTGCTGTGAATCTAGATTATCGAATGGGACGAAAAACTGATAGTGAATTGTAACGTTCAGGGCCACCTAATGACGATGGATCACTGAAATTGCGTCCCGATTCAATACATCGTCCCCAGCCGACTTGACTCCATGGGACTATTGCTGCCTCGGGCACCTTATGGTCGTTCTGCTGTGAGTCTAGATTATCGAATGGGACGAAAAACTGATAGTGAATTGTAACGTTCAGGGCCTCCAAATGACGATGGATCACTCAAATTGCGTCCCGATTCAATACATCGTCCTCCAGCAGACTTGTCTCCATGGGTCGATTGCTGCCTCGGGCACCTAATGGCCGTTCTGCTGTGAGTCAAAGATTTTCGAATCGGACGAAAAACTGATAGTGAATTGTAACATTCAGGGCCACCTAATGACGATGGACCACGCAAATTGCGTCCCGATTCAATACATCGTCCTCCAGCCGAGTTGACTCCATGGGTCTATTGCTGCCTCGGGCACCCTATGGCCGTTCTGCTGTGAATCTAGATTATCGAATGGGACGAAAAACTGATAGTGAATTGTAACATTCAGGGCCACCTAATGACGATGGACCACGCAAATTGCGTCCCGATTCAATACATCATCCTCCAGCCGAGTTGACTCCATGGGTCTATTGCTGCCTCGGGCACCTTATGGCCGTTCTGCTGTAAGTCAAAGATTTTAGAATCGGACGAAAAACTGATAGTGAATTGTATCTTTCAGGGCCACATAATGACGATGGATCACTCAAATTGCGTCCCGATTCAATACATCGTCCCCAGCCGACTTGACTCCATGGGACATTTGCTGCCTCGGGCACCTTATGGCCGTTCTGCTGTGAGTCTAGATTATAGAATGGAATGAAAAACTGATAGTGAATTGTAACGTTCAAGTCCACCTAATGACGATGGATCACTCAAATTGCGTCCCGATTCAATACATCGTCCTCCAGCAGACTTGTCTCCATGGGTCTATTGCTGCAACGGACACCTTATGGCAGGCCTGCTGAGACTCAAAGATTTTCGAATCGGACAAAAACTGATATTGAATTGTAACGTTCAGGGCCTCCTAATGACGATGGATCACTCAAATTGCGTCCCGATTCAATACATCGTCCTCTAGCCGACTTGACTCCATGGGTCTATTGCTGCCTCGGGCACCTTATGGCCGTTCTGCTGTGAGTCTAGATTATCGAATGGGACAAAAAACTGATAGTGAATTGTAACGTTCAGGGCCTCCTAATGACGATGGATCACTCAAATTGCGTCCCGATTCAATACATCGTCCTCCAGCCGACTTGACTCCATGGGTCTATTGCTGCCTCGGGCACCTTATGGCCGTTCTGCTGTGAGTCTAGATTATCGAATGGCACGAAAAACTGATAGTGAATTGTAACGTTCAGGGCCTCCTAATGACGATGGATCACTCAAATTGCGTCCCGATTCAATACATCGTCCTCCAGCAGACTTGTCTCCATGGGTCGATTGCTGCCTCGGGCACCTAATGGCCGTTCTGCTGTGAGTCAAAGATTTTCGAATCGGACGAAAAACTGATAGTGAATTGTAACATTCAGGGCCACCTAATGACGATGGACCACGCAAATTGCGTCCCGATTCAATACATCGTCCTCCAGCCGAGTTGACTCCATGGGTCTATTGCTGCCTCGGGCACCTTATGGCCGTTCTGCTGTGAATCTAGATAATCGAATGGGACGAAAAACTGATAGTGAATTGTAACGTTCAGGACCACCTAATGACGATGGATCACTGAAATTGCGTCCCGATTCAATACATCGTCCCTAGCCGACTTGACTCCATGGGTCTATTGCTGCCTCGGGCACCTTATGGCCGTTCTGCTGTGAGTCTAGATTATAGAATGGAATGAAAAACTGATAGTGAATTGTAACGTTCAAGTCCACCTAATGACGATGGATCACTCAAATTGCGTCCCGATTCAATACATCGTCCTCCAGCAGACTTGTCTCCATGGGTCTATTGCTGCCTCGGGCACCTTATGGCAGGCCTGCTGAGACTCAAAGATTTTCGAATCGGACGAAAAACTGATAGTGAATTGTAACGTTCAGGGCCTCCTAATGACAATGCATCACTCAAATTGCGTCCCGATTCAATACATCGTCCTCCAGCCGACTTGACTCCATGGGTCTATTGCTGCCTCGGGCACCTTATGGCCGTTCTGCTGTGAGTCTAGATTATCGAATGGGACAAAAAACTGATAGTGAATTGTAACGTTCAGGGCCTCCTAATGACGATGGATCACTCAAATTGCGTCCTGATTCAATACATCGTGCTCCAGCCGACTTGACTCCATGGGTCTATTGCTGTCTCGGGCGCCTTATGGCCGTTCTGCTGTGAGTCTAGATTATCGAATGGGACGAAAAACTGATAGTGAATTGTAACGTTCAGGGCCTCCTAATTACGATGGATCACTCAAATTGCGTCCGATTCAATACATCGTCCTCCAGCAGACTTGTCTCCATGGGTCGATTGCTGCCTCGGGCACCTAATGGCCGTTCTGCTGTGAGTCAAAGATTTTCGAATCGGACGAAAAACTGATAGTGAATTGTAACATTCAGGGCCACCTAATGACGATGGACCACGCAAATTGCGTCCCGATTCAATACATCGTCCTCCAGCCGAGTTGACTCCATGGGTCTATTGCTGCCTCGGGCACCCTATGGCCGTTCTGCTGTGAATCTAGATTATCGAATGTGACGAAAAACTGATAGTGAATTGTAACATTCAGGGCCACCTAATGACGATGGACCACGCAAATTGCGTCCCGATTCAATACATCATCCTGCAGCCGAGTTGACTCCATGGGTCTATTGCTGCCTCGGGCACCTTATGGCCGTTCTGCTGTGAGTCAAAGATTTTCGAATCGGACGAAAAACTGATAGTGAATTGTATCTTTCAGGGCCACCTAATGACGATGGATCACTCAAATTGCGTCCCGATTCAATACATCGTCCCCAGCCGACTTGACTCCATGGGACATTTGCTGCCTCGGGCACCTTATGGCCGTTCTGCTGTGAGTCTAGATTATAGAATGGAATGAAAAACTGATAGTGAATTGTAACGTTCAAGTCCACCTAATGACGATGGATCACTCAAATTGCGTCCCGATTCAATACATCGTCCTCCAGCATACTTGTCTCCATGGGTCTATTGCTGCCTCGGGCACCTTATGGCAGGCCTGCTGAGACTCAAAGATTTTCGAATCGGACGAAAAACTGATAGTGAATTGTAACGTTCAGGGCCTCCTAATGACGATGGATCACTCAAATTGCGTCCCGATTCAATACATCGTCCTCTAGCCGACTTGACTCCATGGGTCTATTGCTGCCTCGGGCACCTTATGGCCGTTCTGCTGTGAGTCTAGATTATCGAATGGGACAAAAAACTGATAGTGAATTGTAACGTTCAGGGCCTCCTAATGACGATGGATCACTCAAATTGCGTCCCGATTCAATACATCGTCCTCCAGCCGACTTGACTCCATGGGTCTATTGCTGCCTCGGGCACCTTATGGCCGTTCTGCTGTGAGTCTAGATTATCGAATGGCACGAAAAACTGATAGTGAATTGTAACGTTCAGGGCCTCCTAATGACGATGGATCACTCAAATTGCGTCCCGATTCAATACATCGTCCTCCAGCAGACTTGTCTCCATGGGTCGATTGCTGCCTCGGGCACCTAATGGCCGTTCTGCTGTGAGTCAAAGATTTTCGAATCGGACGAAAAACTGATAGTGAATTGTAACATTCAGGGCCACCTAATGACGATGGACCACGCAAATTGCGTCCCGATTCAATATATCGTCCTCCAGCCGAGTTGACTCCATGGGTCTATTGCTGCCTCGGGCACCTTATGGCCGTTCTGCTGTGAATCTAGATAATCGAATGGGACGAAAAACTGATAGTGAATTGTAACGTTCAGGACCACCTAATGACGATGGATCACTGAAATTGCGTCCCGATTCAATACATCGTCCATAGCCGACTTGACTCCATGGGTCTATTGCTGCCTCGGGCACCTTATGGCCGTTCTGCTGTGAGTCTAGATTATAGAATGGAATGAAAAACTGATAGTGAATTGTAACGTTCAAGTCCACCTAATGACGATGGATCACTCAAATTGCGTCCCGATTCAATACATCGTCCTCCAGCAGACTTGTCTCCATGGGTCTATTGCTGCCTCGGGCACCTTATGGCAGGCCTGCTGAGACTCAAAGATTTTCGAATCGGACGAAAAACTGATAGTGAATTGTAACGTTCAGGGCCTCCTAATGACGATGCATCACTCAAATTGCGTCCCGATTCAATACATCGTCCTCCAGCCGACTTGACTCCATGGGTCTATTGCTGCCTCGGGCACCTTATGGCCGTTCTGCTGTGAGTCTAGATTATCGAATGGGACAAAAAACTGATAGTGAATTGTAACGTTCAGGGCCTCCTAATGACGATGGATCACTCAAATTGCGTCCTGATTCAATACATCGTGCTCCAGCCGACTTGACTCCATGGGTCTATTGCTGCCTCGGGCACCTTATGGCCGTTCTGCTGTGAGTCTAGATTATCGAATGGCACGTAAAACTGATAGTGAATTGTAACGTTCAGGGCCTCCTAATGACGATGGATCACTCAAATTGCGTCCCGATTCAATACATCGTCCACCAGCTGACTTGTCTCCATGGGTCTATTGCTGCGTCGGGCACCTTATGGCCGTTCTGCTGTGAGTCAAAGATTTTCGAATCGGACGAAAAACTGATAGTGAATTGTAACGTTCAGGGCCTCATAATGACGATGGAACATTCAAATTGCGTCCCGATTCAATACCTCGTCCTCCAGCAGACTTGTCTCCATGCGTCTATTGCTGCCTCGGGCACCTTATGGCCGTTCTGCTGTGAGTCAAAGATTTTCGAATCGGACGAAAAACTGATAGTGAATTGTAACGTTCAGGGCCACCTAATGACGATGGATCACTCAAATTGCGTCCCGATTCAATACATCGTCCTCCAGCTGACATGTCTCCATGGGTCTATTGCTGCCTTGGCACCTTATGGCCGTTCTGCTGTGAGTCAAAGATTTTCGAATCGGACGAAAAACAGATAGTGAATTGTAACGTTCAGGGCCACCTAATGACGATGGATCACTCAAATTGCGTCCCGATTCAATACATCGTCCTCCAGCCGACTTGACTCCATGGGTCTATTGCTGCCTCGGGCACCTTATGGCCGTTCTGCTGTGAGTCTAGATTATCGAATGGGACAAAAAACTGATAGTGAATTGTAACGTTCAGGGCCTCCTAATGACGATGGATCACTCAAATTGCGTCCTGATTCAATACATCGTGCTCCAGCCGACTTCACTCCATGGGTCTATTGCCGCCTCGGGCACCTTATGGCCGTTCTGCTGTGAGTCTAGATTATCGAATGGCACGAAAAACTGATAGTGAATTGTAACGTTCAGGGCCTCCTAATGACGATGGATCACTGAAATTGCGTCCCGATTCAATACATCGTCCCTAGCCGACTTGACTCCATGGGTCTATTGCTGCCTCGGGCACCTTATGGCCGTTCTGCTGTGAGTCTAGATTATAGAATGGAATGAAAAACTGATAGTGAATTGTAACGTTCAGGGCCTCCTAATGACGATGGATCACTCAAATTGCGTCCTGATTCAATACATCGTGCTCCAGCCGACTTGACTCCATGGGTCTATTGCTGCCTCGGGCACCTTATGGCCGTTCAGCTGTGAGTCTAGATTATCGAATGGCACGAAAAACTGATAGTGAATTGTAACGTTCAGGGCCTCCTAATGACGATGGATCACTCAAATTGCGTCCCGATTCAATACATCGTCCTCCAGCCGACTTGACTCCATGGGTCTATTGCTGCCTCGGGCACCTTATGGCAGGCCTGCTGTGACTCAAAGATTTTCGAATCGGACGAAAAACTGATAGTGAATTGTAACATTCAGGGCCACCTAATGACGATGGACCACGCAAATTGCGTCCCGATTCAATATATCGTCCTCCAGCCGAGTTGACTCCATGGGTCTATTGCTGCCTCGGGCACCTTATGGCCGTTCTGCTGTGGATCTAGATAATCGAATGGGACGAAAAACTGATAGTGAATTGTAACGTTCAGGACCACCTAATGACGATGGATCACTGAAATTGCGTCCCGATTCAATACATCGTCCCTAGCCGACTTGACTCCATGGGTCTATTGCTGCCTCGGGCACCTTATGGCCGTTCTGCTGTGAGTCTAGATTATAGAATGGAATGAAAAACTGATAGTGAATTGTAACGTTCAAGTCCACCTAATGACGATGGATCACTCAAATTGCGTCCCGATTCAATACATCGTCCTCCAGCCGACTTGACCGCATGGGTCTATTGCTGCCTCGGGCACCTTATGCCAGGCCTGCTGTGACTCAAAGATTTTCGAATCGGACGAAAAACTGATAGTGAATTGTAACGTTCAGGGCCTCCTAATGACGATGGAACACTCAAATTGCGTCCCGATTCAATACATCGTCCTCCAGCAGACTTGTCTCCATGCGTCTATTGCTGCCTCGGGCACCTTATGGCCGTTCTGCTGTGAGTCTAGATTATCGATTGGGACGATAAACTGATAGTGAATTGTAACGTTCAGGGCCTCCTAATGACGATGGATCACTCAAATTGCGTCCCGATTCAATACATCGTCCTCCAGCAGACTTGTCTCCACGGGTCGATTGCTGCCTCGGGCACCTAATGGCCGTTCTGCTGTGAGTCAAAGATTTTCGAATCGGACGAAAAACTGATAGTGAATTGTAACATTCAGGGCCACCTAATGTCGATGGACCACACAAATTGCGTCCCGATTCAGTACATCGTCCTCCAGCCGACCTGACTCCATGGGTCTATTGCTGCCTCGGGCACCTTATGGCCGTTCTGCTTTGAGTCTAGAGTATGAATGGGACGAAAAACTGATAGTGAATTGTAACGTTCAGGGCCACCTAATGACGATGGATCACTCAAATTGCGTCCCGATTCAATACATCGTCCACCAGCCGACTAGTCTCCATGGGTCTATTGCTGCGTCGGGCACCTTATGGCCGTTCTGCTGTGAGTCAAAGATTTTCGAATCGGACGAAAAACTGATAGTGAATTGTAACGTTCAGGGCCTCATAATGACGATGGAACATTCAAATTGCGTCCCGATTCAATACCTCGTCCTCCAGCAGACTTGTCTCCATGCGTCTATTGCTGCCTCGGGCACCTTATGGCCGTTCTGCTGTGAGTCAAAGATTTTCGAATCGGACGAAAAACTGATAGTGAATTGTAACGTTCAGGGCCACCTAATGACGATGGATCACTCAAATTGCGTCCCGATTCAATACATCGTCCTCCAGCTGACATGTCTCCATGGGTCTATTGCAGCCTCGGGCACCTTATGGCCGTTCAGCTGTGACTCAAAGATTTTCGAATCGGACGAAAAACTGATAGTGAATTGTAACGTTCAGGGCCTCCTAATGACGATGGATCACTCAAATTGCGTCCCGATTCAATACATCGTCCTCCAGCAGACTTGTCTCCATGGGTCGATTGCTGCCTCGGGCACCTTATGGCAGGCCTGCTGAGACTCAAAGATTTTCGAATCGGACGAAAAACTGATAGTGAATTGTAACGTTCAGGGCCTCCTAATGACGATGCATCACTCAAATTGCGTCCCGATTCAATACATCGTCCTCCAGCCGACTTGACTCCATGGGTCTATTGCTGCCTCGGGCACCTTATGGCCGTTCTGCTGTGAGTCTAGATTATCGAATGGGACAAAAAACTGATAGTGAATTGTAACGTTCAGGGCCTCCTAATGACGATGGATCACTCAAATTGCGTCCTGATTCAATACATCGTGCTCCAGCCGACTTCACTCCATGGGTCTATTGCTGCCTCGGGCACCTTATGGCCGTCCTGCTGTGAGTCTAGATTATCGAATGGCACGAAAAACTGATAGTGAATTGTAACGTTCAGGGCCTCCTAATGACGATGGATCACTGAAATTGCGTCCCGATTCAATACATCGTCCCTAGCCGACTTGACTCCATGGGTCTATTGCTGCCTCGGGCACCTTATGGCCGTTCTGCTGTGAGTCTAGATTATAGAATGGAATGAAAAACTGACAGTGAATTGTAACGTTCAGGGCCTCCTAATGACGATGGATCACTCAAATTGCGTCCTGATTCAATACATCGTGCTCCAGCCGACTTGACTCCATGGGTCTATTGCTGCCTCGGGCACCTTATGGCCGTTCAGCTGTGAGTCTAGATTATCGAATGGCACGAAAAACTGATAGTGAATTGTAACGTTCAGGGCCTCCTAATGACGATGGATCACTCAAATTGCGTCCCGATTCAATACATCGTCCTCCAGCCGACTTGACTCCATGGGTCTATTGCTGCCTCGGGCACCTTATGGCAGGCCTGCTGTGACTCAAAGATTTTCGAATCGGACGAAAAACTGATAGTGAATTGTAACGTTCAGGGCCTCCTAATGACGATGGAACACTCAAATTGCGTCCCGATTCAATACATCGTCCTCCAGCAGACTTGTCTCCATGCGTCTATTGCTGCCTCGGGCACCTTATGGCCGTTCTGCTGTGAGTCTAGATTATCGATTGGGACGATAAACTGATAGTGAATTGTAACGTTCAGGGCCTCCTAATGACGATGGATCACTCAAATTGCGTCCCGATTCAATACATCGTCCTCCAGCAGACATGTCTCCACGGGTCGATTGCTGCCTCGGGCACCTAATGGCCGTTCTGCTGTGAGTCAAAGATTTTCGAATCGGACGAAAAACTGATAGTGAATTGTAACATTCAGGGCCACCTAATGTCGATGGACCACACAAATTGCGTCCCGATTCAGTACATCGTCCTCCAGCCGACCTGACTCCATGGGTCTATTGCTGCCTCGGGCACCTTATGGCCGTTCTGCTGTGAGTCTAGAGTATGAATGGGACAAAAAACTGATAGTGAATTGTAACGTTCAGGGCCACCTAATGACGATGGATCACTCAAATTGCGTCCCGATTCAATACATCGTCCTCCAGCAGACTTGTCTCCATGGGTCTATTGCTGCCTCGGGCACCTTATGGCCGTTCTGCTGTGAGTCAAAGATTTTCGAATCGGACGAAAAACTGAATGTGAATTGTAACATTCAGGGCCACCTAATGACGATGGACCACGCAAATTGTGTCCCGATTCAATACATCGTCCTTCAGCCGAGTTGACTCCATGGGTCTATTGCTGCCTCGGGCACCCTATTGCCGTTCTGCTGTGAATCTAGATTATCGAATGGGACGAAAAACTGATAGTGAATTGTAACGTTCAGGGCCACCTAATGACGATGGATCACTCAAATTGCGTCCCGATTCAATACATTGTCCTCCAGCAGACTGTCTCCATGGGTCTATTGCAGCCTCGGGCACCTTATGGCCGTTCAGCTGTGACTCAAAGAATTTCGAATCGGACGAAAAACTGATAGTGAATTGTATCTTTCAGGGCCACCTAATGACGATGGATCACTCAAATTGCGTCCCGATTCAATACATCGTCCTCCAGCCGACTTGACTCCATGGGTCTATTGCTGCCTCGGGCACCTTATGGCCGTTCTGCTGTGAGTCTAGATTATCGAATGGGACAAAAAACTGATAGTGAATTGTAACGTTCAGGGCCTCCTAATGACGATGGATCACTCAAATTGCGTCCTGATTCAATACATCGTGCTCCAGCCGACTTCACTCCATGGGTCTATTGCTGCCTCGGGCACCTTATGGCCGTTCTGCTGTGAGTCTAGATTATCGAATGGCACGAAAAACTGATAGTGAATTGTAACGTTCAGGGCCTCCTAATGACGATGGATCACTGAAATTGCGTCCCGATTCAATACATCGTCCCTAGCCGACTTGACTCCATGGGTCTATTGCTGCCTCGGGCACCTTATGGCCGTTCTGCTGTGAGTCTAGATTATAGAATGGAATGAAAAACTGATAGTGAATTGTAACGTTCAGGGCCTCCTAATGACGATGGATCACTCAAATTGCGTCCTGATTCAATACATCGTGCTCCAGCCGACTTGACTCCATGGGTCTATTGCTGCCTCGGGCACCTTATGGCCGTTCTGCTGTGAGTCTAGATTATCGAATGGCACGAAAAACTGATAGTGAATTGTAACGTTCAGGGCCTCCTAATGACGATGGATCACTCAAATTGCGTCCCGATTCAATACATCGTCCTCCAGCCGACTTGACTCCATGGGTCTATTGCTGCCTCGGGCACCTTATGGCAGGCCTGCTGTGACTCAAAGATTTTCGAATCGGACGAAAAACTGATAGTGAATTGTAACGTTCAGGGCCTCCTAATGACGATGGAACACTCAAATTGCGTCCCGATTCAATACATCGTCCTCCAGCAGACTTGTCTCCATGCGTCTATTGCTGCCTCGGGCACCTTATGGCCGTTCTGCTGTGAGTCTAGATTATCGATTGGGACGATAAACTGATAGTGAATTGTAACGTTCAGGGCCTCCTAATGACGATGGATCACTCAAATTGCGTCCCGATTCAATACATCGTCCTCCAGCAGACATGTCTCCACGGGTCGATTGCTGCCTCGGGCACCTAATGGCCGTTCTGCTGTGAGTCAAAGATTTTCGAATCGGACGAAAAACTGATAGTGAATTGTAACATTCAGGGCCTCCTAATGTCGATGGACCACACAAATTGCGTCCCGATTCAGTACATCGTCCTCCAGCCGACCTGACTCCATGGGTCTATTGCTGCCTCGGGCACCTTATGGCCGTTCTGCTGTGAGTCTAGAGTAAGAATGGGACGAAAAACTGATAGTGAATTGTAACGTTCAGGGCCACCTAATGACGATGGATCACTCAAATTGCGTCCCGATTCAATACATCGTCCTCCAGCAGACTTGTCTCCATGGGTCTATTGCTGCCTCGGGCACCTTATGGCCGTTCTGCTGTGAGTCAAAGATTTTCGAATCGGACGAAAAACTGAATGTGAATTGTAACATTCAGGGCCACCTAATGACGATGGATCACTCAAATTGCGTCCCGATTCATTACATCGTCCACCAGCCGACTTGTCTCCATGGGTCTATTGCTGCGTCGGGCACCTTATGGCCGTTCTGCTGTGAGTCAAAGATTTTCGAATCGGACGAAAAACTGATAGTGAATTGTAGCATTCAGGGCCTCATAATGACGATGGAACATTCAAATTGCGTCCCGATTCAATACCTCGTCCTCCAGCAGACTTGTCTCCATGCGTCTAATGCTGCCTTGGGCACCTTATGGCCGTTCTGCTGTGAGTCAAAGATTTTCGAATCGGACGAAAAACTGATAGTGAATTGTAACGTTCAGGGCCACCTAATGACGATGGATCACTCAAATTGCGTCCCGATTCAATACATCGTCCTCCAGCTGACATGTCTCCATGGGTCTATTGCTGCCTTGGCACCTTATGGCCGTTCTGCTGTGAGTCAAAGATTTTCGAATCGGACGAAAAACAGATAGTGAATTGTAACGTTCAGGGCCACCTAATGACGATGGATCACTCAAATTGCGTCCCGATTCAATACATTGTCCTCCAGCAGACTGTCTCCTTGGGTCTATTGCAGCCTCGGGCACCTTATGGCCGTTCAGCTGTGACTCAAAGATTTTCGAATCTGACGAAAAACTGATAGTGAATTGTAACGTTCAGGGCCTCCTAATGACGATGGATCACTCAAATTGCGTCCCGATTCAATACATCGTCCTCCAGCAGACTTGTCTCCATGGGTCGATTGCTGCCTCGGGCACCTAATGGCCGTTCTGCTGTGAGTCAAAGATTTTCGAATCGGACGAAAAACTGATAGTTAATTGTAACATTCAGGGCCACCTAATGACGATGGACCACGCAAATTGTGTCCCGATTCAATACATCGTCCTCCAGCCGAGTTGACTCCATGGGTCTATTGCTGCCTCGGGCACCCTATTGCCGTTCTGCTGTGAATCTAGATTATCGAATGGGACGAAAAACTGATAGTGAATTGTAACATTCAGGGCCACCTAATGACGATGGACCATGCAAATTGCGTCCCGATTCAATACATCATCCTCCAGCCGAGTTGACTCCATGGGTCTATTGCTGCCTCGGGCACCTTATGGCCGTTCTGCTGTGAGTCAAAGATTTTCGAATCGGACGAAAAACTGATAGTGAATTGTATCTTTCAGGGCCACCTAATGACGATGGATCACTCAAATTGCGTCCCGATTCAATACATCGTCCCCAGCCGACTTGACTCCATGGGACATTTGCTGCCTCGGGCACCTTATGGCCGTTCTGCTGTGAGTCTAGATTATGGAATGGAATGAAAAACTGATAGTGAATTGTAACGTTCAAGTCCACCTAATGACGATGGATCACTCAAATTGCGTCCCGATTCAATACATCGTCCTCCAGCAGACTTGTCTCCATGGGTCTATTGCTGCCTCGGGCACCTTATGGCAGGCCTGCTGAGACTCAAAGATTTTCGAATCGGACGAAAAACAGATAGTGAATTGTAACGTTCAGGGCCTCCTAATGACGATGGATCACTCAAATTGCGTCCCGATTCAATACATCGTCCTCCAGCCGACTTGGCTCCATGGGTCTATTGCTGCCTCGGGCACCTTATGGCCGTTCTGCTGTGAGTCTAGATTATCGAATGGGACAAAAAACTGATAGTGAATAGTAACGTTCAGGGCCTCCTAATGACGATGGATCACTCAAATTGCGTCCCGATTCAATACATCGTCCTCCAGCCGACTTGACTCCATGGGTCTATTGCTGCCTCGGGCACCTTATGGCCGTTCCGCTGTGAGTCTAGATTATCGAATGGCACGAAAAACTGATAGTGAATTGTAACGTTCAGGGCCTCCTAATGACGATGGATCACTCAAATTGCGTCCCGATTCAATTCATCATCCTCCAGCAGACTTGTCTCCATGGGTCGATTGCTGCCTCGGGCACCTAATGGCCGTTCTGCTGTGAGTCAAAGATTTTCGAATCGGACGAAAAACTGATAGTGAATTGTAACATTCAGGGCCACCTAATGACGATGGACCACGCAAATTGCGTCCCGATTCAATACATCGTCCTCCAGCCGAGTTGACTCCATGGGTCTATTGCTGCCTCGGGCACCTTATGGCCGTTCTGCTGTGAATCTAGATAATCGAATGGGACGAAAAACTGATAGTGAATTGTAACGTTCAGGACCACCTAATGACGGTGGATCACTGAAATTGCGTCCCGATTCAATACATCGTCCCTAGCCGACTTGACTCCATGGGACTATTGCTGCCTCGGGCACCTTATGGCCGTTCTGCAATGAGTCTAGATTATAGAATGGAATGAAAAACTGATAGTGAATTGTAACGTTCAAGTCCACCTAATGACGATGGATCACTCAAATTGCGTCCCGATTCAATACATTGTCCTCCAGTAGACTTGTCTCCATGGGTCTATTGCTGCCTCGGGCACCTTATGGCAGGCCTGCTGAGACTCAAAGATTTTCGAATCGGACGAAAAACTGATAGTGAATTGTAACGTTCAGGGCCTCCTAATGACGATGGATCACTCAAATTGCGTCCCGATTCAATACATCGTCCTCCAGCCGACTTGACTCCATGGGTCTATTGCTGCCTCGGGCACCTTATGGCCGTTCTGCTGTGAGTCTAGATTATCGAATGGGACAAAAAACTGATAGTGAATTGTAACGTTCAGGGCCTCCTAATGACGATGGGTCACTCAAATTGCGTCCCGATTCAATACATCGTCCTCCAGCCGACTTGACTCCATGGGTCTATTGCTGCCTCGGGCACCTTATGGCAGGCCTGCTGTGACTCAAAGATTTTCGAATCGGACGAAAAACTGATAGTGAATTGTAACGTTCAGGGCCTCCTAATGACGATGGAACACTCAAATTGCGTCCCGATTCAATACATCGTCCTCCAGCAGACTTGTCTCCATGCGTCTATTGCTGCCTCGGGCACCTTATGGCCGTTCTGCTGTGAGTCAAAGATTATCGAATCGGACGAAAAACTGATAGTGAATTGTAGCGTTCAGGGCCACCTAATGACGATGGATCACTCAAATTGCGTCCCGATTCAATACATCGTCCTCCAGCTGACTTGACTCCATGGGTCTATTGCTGCCTCGGGCACCTTATGGCCGTTCTGCTGTGAGTCTAGATTATCGAATGGGACGAAAAACTGATAGTGAATTGTAACGTTCATGGCCTCCTAATGACGATGGATCACTCAAATTGCGTCCCGATTCAATACATCGTCCTCCAGCCGACTTGACTCCATGGGTCTATTGCTGCCTCGGGCACCTTATGGCCGTTCTGCTGTGAGTCTAGATTATCGAATGGCACGAAAAACTGATAGTGAATTGTAACGTTCAGGGCCTCCTAATGACGATGGATCACTCAAATTGCGTCCCGATTCAATACATCGTCCTCCAGCCGACTTGACTCCATGGGTCTATTGCTGCCTCGGGCACCTTACGGCCGTTCTGCTGTGAGTCTAGATTATCGATTGGGACGAAAAACTGATAGTGAATTGTAACGTTCAGGGCCTCCTAATGACGATGGATCACTCAAATTGCGTCCCGATTCAATACATCGTCCTCCAGCAGACTTGTCTCCACGGGTCGATTGCTGCCTCGGGCACCTAATGGCCGTTCTGCTGTGAGTCAAAGATTTTCGAATCGGACGAAAAACTGATAGTGAATTGTAACGTTCAGGGCCTCATAATGACGATGGAACATTCAAATTGCGTCCCGATTCAATACCTCGTCCTCCAGCAGACTTGTCTCCATGCGTCTATTGCTGCCTCGGGCACCTTATGGCCGTTCTGCTGTGAGTCAAAGATTTTCGAATCGGACGAAAAACTGATAGTGAATTGTAACGTTCAGGGCCACCTAATGACGATGGATCACTCAAATTGCGTCCCGATTCAATACATCGTCCTCCAGCTGACATGTCTCCAAGGGTCTATTGCTGCCTTGGCACCTTAGGGCCGTTCTGCTGTGAGTCACAGATTTTCGAATCGGACGAAAAACAGATAGTGAATTGTAACGTTCAGGGCCACCTAATGACGATGGATCACTCAAATTGCGTCCCGATTCAATACATTGTCCTCCAGCAGACTGTCTCCATGGGTCTATTGCAGCCTCGGGCACCTTATGGCCGTTCAGCTGTGACTCAAAGATTTTCGAATCGGACGAAAAACTTATAGTGAATTGTAACGTTCAGGGCCTCCTAATGACGATGGAACACTCAAATTGCGTCCCGATTCAATACATCGTCCTTCAGCCGACTTTGTCTCCATGGGTCTATTGCTGCCTCGGGCACCTAATGGCCGTTCTGCTGTGAGTCAAAGATTTTCGAATCGGACGAAAAACTGATAGTGATTTGTAACATTCAGGGCCACCTAATGACGATGGATCACTCAAATTGCGTCCCGATTCAATACATCGTCCTCCAGCAGACTTGTCTCCATGGGTCGATTGCTGCTTCGGGCACCTAATGGCCGTTCTGCTGTGAGTCAAAGATTTTCGAATCGGACGAAAAACTGATAGTGAATTGTAACATTCAGGGCCACCTAATGACGATGGACCACGCAAATTGCGTCCCGATTCAATACATCGTCCTCCAGCCGAGTTGACTCCATGGGTCTATTGCAGCCTCGGGCACCTTATGGCCGTTCTGCTGTGAATCTAGATTATAGAATGGGACGAAAAACTGATAGTGAATTGTAACGTTCAGGGCCTCCTAATGACGATGGATCACTCAAATTGCGTCCCGATTCAATACATCGTCCTCCAGCAGACTTGTCTCCATGGGTCTATTGCTGCCTCGGGCACCTTATGGCAGGCCTGCTGTGACTCAAAGAATTTCGAATCGGACGAAAAACTGATAGTGAATTGTAACGTTCAGGGCCTCCTAATGACGATGGAACACTCAAATTGAGTCCCGATTCAATACATCGTCCTCCAGCAGACTTGTCTCCATGCGTCTATTGCAGCCTCGGGCACATTATGGCCGTTCTGCTGTGAGTCAAAGATTTTCGAATCGGACGAAAAACTGATAGTGAATTGTAGCGATCAGGGCCACCTAATGACGATGGATCACTCAAATTGCGTCCCGATTCAATACATCATCCTCCAGCCGAATTGACTCCATGGGTCTATTGCTGCCTCGGGCACCTTATGGCCGTTCTGCTGTAAGTCTAGATTATCGAATGGGAGAAAAAAATGATAGTGAATTGTAACGTTCAGGGCCTCCTAATGACGATGGATCACTCAAATTGCGTCCCGATTCAATACATCGTCCTCCAGCAGACTTGTCTCCATGGGTCGATTTCTGCCTCGGGCACCTAATGGCCGTTCTGCTGTGAGTCAAAGATTTTCGAATCGGACGAAAAACTGATAGTGAATTGTAACATTCAGGGCCACCTAATGACGATGGACCACGCAAATTGCGTCCCGATTCAATACATCGTCCTCCAGCCGAGTTGTCTCCATGGGTCTATTGCTGCCTAGGGCACCTTATGGCCGTTCTGCTGTAAATCTAGATTATCGAATGGGACGAAAAACTGATAGTGAATTGTAACGTTCAGGGCCACCTAAAGACGATGGATCACTGAAATTGCGTCCCGATTCAATACATCGTCCCCAGCCGACTTAACTCCATGGGACTATTGCTGCCTCGGGCACCTTATGGCCGTTCTGCTGTGAGTCTAGATTATCGAATGGGACGAAAAACTGATTGTGAATTGTAACGTTCAGGGCCTCCTAATGACGATGGATCACTCAAATTGCGTCCCGATTCAATACATTGTCCTCCAGCAGACTTGTCTCCATGGGTCTATTGCTGCCTCGGGCACCTTATGGCAGGCCTGCTGTGACTCAAAGAATTTCGAATCGGACGAAAAACTGATAGTGAATTGTAACGTTCAGGGCCTCCTAATGACGATGGAACACTCAAATTGAGTCCCGATTCAATACATCGTCCTCCAGCAGACTTGTCTCCATGCGTCTATTGCAGCCTCGGGCACATTATGGCCGTTCTGCTGTGAGTCAAAGATTTTCGAATCGGACGAAAAACTGATAGTGAATTGTAGCGATCAGGGCCACCTAATGACGATGGATCACTCAAATTGCGTCCCGATTCAATACATCATCCTCCAGCCGAATTGACTCCATGGGTCTATTGCTGCCTCGGGCACCTTATGGCCGTTCTGCTGTAAGTCTAGATTATCGAATGGGACAAAAAAATGATAGTGAATTGTAACGTTCAGGGCCTCCTAATGACGATGGATCACTCAAATTGCGTCCCGATTCAATACATCGTCCTCCAGCAGACTTGTCTCCATGGGTCGATTTCTGCCTCGGGCACCTAATGGCCGTTCTGCTGTGAGTCAAAGATTTTCGAATCGGACGAAAAACTGATAGTGAATTGTAACATTCAGGGCCACCTAATGACGATGGACCACGCAAATTGCGTCCCGATTCAATACATCGTCCTCCAGCCGAGTTGTCTCCATGGGTCTATTGCTGCCTAGGGCACCTTATGGCCGTTCTGCTGTAAATCTAGATTATCGAATGGGACGAAAAACTGATAGTGAATTGTAACGTTCAGGGCCACCTAAAGACGATGGATCACTGAAATTGCGTCCCGATTCAATACATCGTCCCCAGCCGACTTAACTCCATGGGACTATTGCTGCCTCGGGCACCTTATGGCCGTTCTGCTGTGAGTCTAGATTATAGAATGGAATGAAAAACTGATAGTGAATTGTAACGTTCAAGTCCACCTAATGACGATGGATCACTCAAATTGCGTCCCGATTCAATACATCGTCCTCCAGCAGACTTGTCTCCATGGGTCTATTGCTGCCTCGGGCACCTTATGGCAGGCCTGCTGTGACTCAAAGATTTTCGAATCGGACGAAAAACTGATAGTGAATTGTAACGTTCAGGGCCTCCTAATGACGATGGAACACTCAAATTGCGTCCCGATTCAATACATCGTCCTCCAGCAGACTTGTCTCCATGCGTCTATTGCTGCCTCGGGCACCTTATGGCCGTTCTGCTGTGAGTCTAGATTATCGAATGGGACGAAAAACTGATTGTGAATTGTAACGTTCAGGGCCTCCTAATGACGATGGATCACTCAAATTGCGTCCCGATTCAATACATTGTCCTCCAGCCGACTTGACTCCATGGGTCTATTGCTGCCTCGGGCACCTTATGGCCGTTCTGCTGTGAGGCTAGATTATCGAATGGCACGGAAAACTGATAGTGAATTGTAACGTTCAGGGCCTCCTAATGACGATGGATCACTCAAATTGTGTCCCGATTCAATACATCGTCCTCCAGCCGACTTGACTCCATGGGTCTAATGCTGCCTCGGGCACCTTATGGCCGTTCTGCTGTGAGTCTAGATTATCGATTGGGACGAAAGACTGATAGTGAATTGTAACGTTCAGGGCCTCCTAATGACGATGGATCACTCAAATTGCGTCCCGATTCAATACATCGTCCTCCAGCAGACTTGTCTCCATGGGTCGATTGCTGCCTCGGGCACCTAATGGCCGTTCTGCTGTGAGTCAAAGATTTTCTAAACGGACGAAAAACTGATAGTGAATTGTAACATTCAGGGCCACCTAATGACGATGGACCACGCAAATTGCGTCCCGATTCAATACATCGTCCTCCAGCCGAGTTGACTGCATGGGTCTATTGCTGCCTCGGGCACCTTATGGCCGTTCTGCTGTGAATCTAGATTATCGAATGGGACGAAGAACTGGTAGTGAATTGTAACGTTCTGGGCCACCTAATGACGATGGATCACTCAAATTGCGTCCCGATTCAATACATCGTCCTCCAGCCGAGTTGACTCCATGGGTCTATTGCTGCCTCCGGCACCTTATGGCCGTTCTGCTGTGAGTCTAGATTATCGAATGGGACGTAAAACTGATAGTGAATTGTAACTTTCAGGGCCACCTAATGACGATGGATCACTCAAATTGCGTCCCGATTCATTACATCGTCCACCAGCCGACTTGTCTCCATGGGTCTATTACTGCCTCGGGCACCTTATGGCCGTTCTGCTGTGAGTCAAAGATTTTCGAATCGGACGAAAAACAGATAGTGAATTGTAACGTTCAGGGCCACCTAATGACGATGGATCACTCAAATTGCGTCCCGATTCAATACATTGTCCTCCAGCAGACTGTCTCCATGGGTCTATTGCAGCCTCGGGCACCTTATGGCCGTTCTGCTGTGACTCAAAGATTTTCGAATCGGACGAAAAACTGATAGTGAATTGTAACGTTCAGGGCCTCCTAATGACGATGGAACACTCAAATTGCGTCCCGATTCAATACATCGTCCTCCAGCAGACTTGTCTCCATGGGTCGATTTCTGCCTCGGGCACCTAATGGCCGTTCTGCTGTGAGTCAAAGATTTTCGAATCGGACGAAAAACTGATAGTGAATTGTAACATTCAGGGCCACCTAATGACGATGGACCACGCAAATTGCGTCCCGATTCAATACATCGTCCTCCAGCCGAGTTGTCTCCATGGGTCTATTGCTGCCTAGGGCACCTTATGGCCGTTCTGCTGTAAATCTAGATTATCGAATGGGACGAAAAACTGATAGTGAATTGTAACGTTCAGGGCCACCTAAAGACGATGGATCACTGAAATTGCGTCCCGATTCAATACATCGTCCCCAGCCGACTTAACTCCATGGGACTATTGCTGCCTCGGGCACCTTATGGCCGTTCTGCTGTGAGTCTAGATTATAGAATGGAATGAAAAACTGATAGTGAATTGTAACGTTCAAGTCCACCTAATGACGATGGATCACTCAAATTGCGTCCCGATTCAATACATCGTCCTCCAGCAGACTTGTCTCCATGGGTCTATTGCTGCCTCGGGCACCTTATGGCAGGCCTGCTGTGACTCAAAGATTTTCGAATCGGACGAAAAACTGATAGTGAATTGTAACGTTCAGGGCCTCCTAATGACGATGGATCACTCAAATTGCGTCCCGATTCAATACATCGTCCTCCAGCAGACTTGTCTCCATGCGTCTATTGCTGCCTCGGGCACCTTATGGCCGTTCTGCTGTGAGTCTAGATTATCGAATGGGACGAAAAACTGATTGTGAATTGTAACGTTCAGGGCCTCCTAATGACGATGGATCACTCAAATTGCGTCCCGATTCAATACATTGTCCTCCAGCCGACTTGACTCCATGGGTCTATTGCTGCCTCGGGCACCTTATGGCCGTTCTGCTGTGAGGCTAGATTATCGAATGGCACGGAAAACTGATAGTGAATTGTAACGTTCAGGGCCTCCTAATGACGATGGATCACTCAAATTGTGTCCCGATTCAATACATCGTCCTCCAGCCGACTTGACTCCATGGGTCTAATGCTGCCTCGGGCACCTTATGGCCGTTCTGCTGTGAGTCTAGATTATCGATTGGGACGAAAGACTGATAGTGAATTGTAACGTTCAGGGCCTCCTAATGACGATGGATCACTCAAATTGCGTCCCGATTCAATACATCGTCCTCCAGCAGACTTGTCTCCATGGGTCGATTGCTGCCTCGGGCACCTAATGGCCGTTCTGCTGTGAGTCAAAGATTTTCTAAACGGACGAAAAACTGATAGTGAATTGTAACATTCAGGGCCACCTAATGACGATGGACCACGCAAATTGCGTCCCGATTCAATACATCGTCCTCCAGCCGAGTTGACTGCATGGGTCTATTGCTGCCTCGGGCACCTTATGGCCGTTCTGCTGTGAATCTAGATTATCGAATGGGACGAAGAACTGGTAGTGAATTGTAACGTTCTGGGCCACCTAATGACGATGGATCACTCAAATTGCGTCCCGATTCAATACATCGTCCTCCAGCCGACTTGTCTCCATGGGTCTATTGCTGCCTCCGGCACCTTATGGCCGTTCTGCTGTGAGTCTAGATTATCGAATGGGACGTAAAACTGATAGTGAATTGTAACTTTCAGGGCCACCTAATGACGATGGATCACTCAAATTGCGTCCCGATTCATTACATCGTCCACCAGCCGACTTGTCTCCATGGGTCTATTGCTGCCTCGGGCACCTTATGGCCGTTCTGCTGTGAGTCAAAGATTTTCGAATCGGACGAAAAACAGATAGTGAATTGTAACGTTCAGGGCCACCTAATGACGATGGATCACTCAAATTGCGTCCCGATTCAATACATTGTCCTCCAGCAGACTGTCTCCATGGGTCTATTGCAGCCTCGGGCACCTTATGGCCGTTCTGCTGTGACTCAAAGATTTTCGAATCGGACGAAAAACTGATAGTGAATTGTAACGTTCAGGGCCTCCTAATGACGATGGAACACTCAAATTGCGTCCCGATTCAATACATCGTCCTTCAGCCGACTTGTCTCCATGGGTCTATTGCTGCCTCGGGCACCTAATGGCCGTTCTGCTGTGAGTCAAAGATTTTCGAATCGGACGAAAAACTGATAGTAAATTGTAACTTTCAGGGCCACCTAATGACGATGGATCACTCAAATTGCGTCCCGATTAAATACATCGTCCTCCAGCCGACTTGTCGCCATGGGTCTATTGCTGCCTCGGGCACCTTATGGCCGTTCTGCTGTGAGTCAAAGATTTTTGAATCGGACGAAAAACTGATAGTGAATTGTAACATTCAGGGCCACCTAATGACGATGGACCACACAAATTGCGTCCCGATTCAGTACATCGTTCTCCAGCCGACCTGACTCCATGGGTCTATTGCTGCCTCGGGCACCTTATGGCCGTTCTGCTGTGAGTCTAGATTATCGAATGGGACAAAAAACTGATAGTGAATTGTAACGTTCAGGGCCTCCTAATGACGATGGATCACCCAAATTGCGTCCCGATTCAATACATCGTCCTCCAGCAGACTTGTCTCCATGGGTCTATTGCTGCCTCGGGCACCTTATGGCAGGCCTGCTGTGACTCAAAGATTTTCGAATCGGACGAAAAACTGATAGTGAATTGTAACGTTCAGGGCCTCCTAATGACGATGGAACACTCAAATTGCGTCCCGATTCAATACATCGTCCTCCAGCAGACTTGTCTCCATGGGTCGATTTCTGCCTCGGGCACCTAATGGCCGTTCTGCTGTGAGTAAAAGATTTTCGAATCGGACGAAAAACTGATAGTGAATTGTAACATTCAGGGCCACCTAATGACGATGGACCACGCAAATTGCGTCCCGATTCAATACATCGTCCTCCAGCCGAGTTGTCTCCATGGGTCTATTGCTGCCTAGGGCACCTTATGGCCGTTCTGCTGTAAATCTAGATTATCGAATGGGACGAAAAACTGATAGTGAATTGTAACGTTCAGGGCCACCTAAAGACGATGGATCACTGAAATTGCGTCCCGATTCAATACATCGTCCCCAGCCGACTTAACTCCATGGGACTATTGCTGCCTCGGGCACCTTATGGCCGTTCTGCTGTGAGTCTAGATTATAGAATGGAATGAAAAACTGATAGTGAATTGTAACGTTCAAGTCCACCTAATGACGATGGATCACTCAAATTGCGTCCCGATTCAATACATCGTCCTCCAGCAGACTTGTCTCCATGGGTCTATTGCTGCCTCGGGCACCTTATGGCAGGCCTGCTGTGACTCAAAGATTTTCGAATCGGACGAAAAACTGATAGTGAATTGTAACGTTCAGGGCCTCCTAATGACGATGGAACACTCAAATTGCGTCCCGATTCAATACATCGTCCTCCAGCAGACTTGTCTCCATGCGTCTATTGCTGCCTCGGGCACCTTATGGCCGTTCTGCTGTGAGTCTAGATTATCGAATGGGACGAAAAACTGATTGTGAATTGTAACGTTCAGGGCCTCCTAATGACGATGGATCACTCAAATTGCGTCCCGATTCAATACATTGTCCTCCAGCCGACTTGACTCCATGGGTCTATTGCTGCCTCGGGCACCTTATGGCCGTTCTGCTGTGAGGCTAGATTATCGAATGGCACGGAAAACTGATAGTGAATTGTAACGTTCAGGGCCTCCTAATGACGATGGATCACTCAAATTGCGTCCCGATTCAATACATCGTCCTCCAGCAGACTTGTCTCCATGGGTCGATTGCTGCCTCGGGCACCTAATGGCCGTTCTGCTGTGAGTCAAAGATTTTCGAATCGGACGAAAAACTGATAGTGAATTGTAACATTCAGGGCCACCTAATGACGATGGACCACGCAAATTGCGTCCCGATTCAATACATCGTCCTCCAGCCGAGTTGACTCCATGGGTCTATTGCTGCCTCAGGCACCTTATGGCCGTTCTGCTGTGAATCTAGATAATCGAATGGGACGAAAAACTGATAGTGAATTGTAACGTTCAGGACCACCTAATGACGATGGATCACTGAAATTGCGTCCCGATTCAATACATCATCCCTAGCCGACTTGACTCCATGGGACTATTGCTGCCTCGGGCACCTTATGGCCGTTCTGCTGTGAGTCTAGATTATAGAATGGAATGAAAAACTGATAGTGAATTGTAACGTTCAAGTCCACCTAATGACGATGGATCACTCAAATTGCGTCCCGATTCAATACATCGTCCTCCAGCAGACTTGTCTCCATGGGTCTATTGCTGCCTCGGGCACCTTATGGCAGGCCTGCTGAGACTCAAAGATTTTCGAATCGGACGAAAAACTGATAGTGAATTGTAACGTTCAGGGCCTCCTAATGACGATGGATCACTCAAATTGCGTCCCGATTCAATACATCGTCCTCCAGCCGACTTGACTCCATGGGTCTATTGCTGCCTCGGGCACCTTATGGCCGTTCTGCTGTGAGTCTAGATTATCGAATGGGACAAAAAACTGATAGTGAATTGTAACGTTCAGGGCCTCCTAATGACGATGGATCACTCAAATTTCGTCCTGATTCAATACATCGTGCTCCAGCCGACTTGACTCCATGGGTCTATTGCTGCCTCGGTCACCTTATGGCCGTTCTGCTGTGAGTCTAGATTATCGAATGGCACGAAAAACTGATAGTGAATTGTAACGTTCAGGGCCTCCTAATGACGATGGATCACTCAAATTGCGTCCCGATTCAATACATCGTCCTCCAGCCGACTTGACTCCATGGGTCTATTGCTGCCTCGGGCGCCTTATGGCCGTTCTGGTGTGAGTCTAGATTATCGAATGGGACGAAAAACTGATAGTGAATTGTAACGTTCAGGGCCACCTAATGACGATGGACCACGCAAATTGCGTCCCGATTCAATACATCGTCCTCCAGCAGACTTGTCTCCATGGGTCGATTACTGCCTCGGGCACCTAATGGCCGTTCTGCTGTGAGTCAAAGATTTTCGAATCGGACGAATAACTGATAGTGAATTGTAACATTCAGGGCCACCTAATGACGATGGACCACGCAAATTGCGTCCCGATTCAATACATCGTCCTCCAGCCGAGTTGACTCCATGGGTCTATTGCTGCCTCGGGCACCCTATGGCCGTTCTGCTATGAATCTAGATTATCGAATGGGACGAAAAACTGATAGTGAATTGTAACGTTCAGGGCCACCTAATGACGATGGATCACTGAAATTGCGTCCCGATTCAATACATCGTCCCCAGCCGACTTGACTCCATGGGACTATTGCTGCCTCGGGCACCTTATGGCCGTTCTGCTGTGAGTCTAGATTATCGAATGTGACGAAAAACTGATAGTGAATTGTAACGTTCAGGGCCTCCTAATGACGATGGATCACTCAAATTGCGTCCCGATTCAATACATCGTCCTCCAGCAGACTTGTCTCCATGGGTCGATTGCTGCCTCGGGCACCTAATGGCCGTTCTGCTGTGAGTCAAAGATTTTCGAATCGGACGAAAAACTGATAGTGAATTGTAACATTCAGGGCCACCTAATGACGATGGACCACGCAAATTGCGTCCCGATTCAATACATCGTCCTCCAGCCGAGTTGACTCCATGGGTCTATTGCTGCCTCGGGCACCCTATGGCCGTTTTGCTGTGAATCTAGATTATCGAATGGGACGAAAAACTGATAGTGAATTGTAACATTCAGGGCCACCTAATGACAATGGACCACGCAAATTGCGTCCCGATTCAATACATCATCCTCCAGCCGAGTTGACTCCATGGGTCTATTGCTGCCTCCGGCACCTTATGGCAGGCCTGCTGAGACTCAAAGATTTTCGAATCGGACGAAAAACTGATAGTGAATTGTAACGTTCAGGGCCTCCTAATGACGATGGATCACTCAAATTGCGTCCCGATTCAATACATCGTCCTCCAGCCGACTTGACTCCATGGGTCTATTGCTGCCTCGGGCGCCTTATGGCCGTTCTGGTGTGAATCTAGATTATCGAATGGGACGAAAAACTGATAATGAATTGTAACGTTCAGGGCCACCTAATGACGATGGACCACGCAAATTGCGTCCCGATTCAATACATCGTCCTCCAGCAGACTTGTCTCCATGGGTCGATTACTGCCTCGGGCACCTAATGGCCGTTCTGCTGTGAGTCAAAGATTTTCGAATCGGACGAAAAACTGATAGTGAATTGTAACATTCAGGGCCACCTAATGACGATGGACCACGCAAATTGCGTCCCGATTCAATACATCGTCCTCCAGCCGAGTTGACTCCATGGGTCTATTGCTGCCTCGGGCACCCTATGGCCGTTCTGCTGCGAATCTAGATTATCGAATGGGACGAAAAACTGATAGTGAATTGTAACGTTCAGGGCCACGTAATGACGATGGATCACTGAAATTGCGTCCCGATTCAATACATCGTCCCCAGCCGACTTGACTCCATGGGACTATTGCTGCCTCGGGCACCTTATGGCCGTTCTGCTGTGAGTCTAGATTATCGAATGGGACGAAAAACTGATAGTGAATTGTAACGTTCAGGGCCTCCTAATGACGATGGATCACTCAAATTGCGTCCCGATTCAATACATCGTCCTCCAGCCGACTTGACTCCATGGGTCTATTGCTGCCTCGGGCGCCTTATGGCCGTTCTGCTGTGAGTCTAGATTATCGAATGGGACGAAAAACTGATAGTGAATTGTAACGTTCAGGGCCTCCTAATGACGATGGATCACTCAAATTGCGTCCCGATTCAATACATCGTCCTCCAGCAGACTTGTCTCCATGGGTCGATTGCTGCCTCGGGCACCTAATGGCCGTTCTGCTGTGAGTCAAAGATTTTCGAATCGGACGAAAAACTGATAGTGAATTGTAACATTCAGGGCCACCTAATGACGATGGACCACGCAAATTGCGTCCCGATTCAATACATCGTCCTCCAGCCGAGTTGACTCCATGGGTCTATTGCTGCCTCGGGCACCCTATGGCCGTTCTGCTGTGAATCTAGATTATCGAATGGGACGAAAAACTGATAGTGAATTGTAACGTTCAGGGCCACCTAATGACGATGGATCACTGAAATTGCGTCCCGATTCAATACATCGTCCCCAGCCGACTTGACTCCATGGGACTATTGCTGCGTCGGGCACCTTATGGCCGTTCTGCTGTGAGTCTAGATTATCGAATGTGACGAAAAACTGATAGTGAATTGTAACGTTCAGGGCCTCCTAATGACGATGGATCACTCAAATTGCGTCCCGATTCAATACATCGTCCTCCAGCAGACTTGTCTCCATGGGTCGATTGCTGCCTCGGGCACCTAATGGCCGTTCTGCTGTGAGTCAAAGATTTTCGAATCGGACGAAAAACTGATAGTGAATTGTAACATTCAGGGCCACCTAATGACGATGGACCACGCAAATTGCGTCCCGATTCAATACATCGTCCTCCAGCCGAGTTGACTCCATGGGTCTATTGCTGCCTCGGGCACCCTATGGCCGTTTTGCTGTGAATCTAGATTATCGAATGGGACGAAAAACTGATAGTGAATTGTAACATTCAGGGCCACCTAATGACGATGGACCACGCAAATTGCGTCCCGATTCAATACATCATCCTCCAGCCGAGTTGACTCCATGGGTCTATTGCTGCCTCGGGCACCTTATGGCCGTTCTGCTGTGAGTCAAAGATTTTCGAATCGGAAGAAAAACTGATAGTGAATTGTATCTTTCAGTGCCACCTAATGACGATGGATCACTCAAATTGCGTCCCGATTCAATACATCGTCCCCAGCCGACTTGACTCCATGGGACATTTGCTGCCTCGGGCACCTTATGGCCGTTCTGCTGTGAGTCTAGATTATAGAATGGAATGAAAAACTGATAGTGAATTGTAACGTTCAAGTCCACCTAATGACGATGGATCACTGAAATTGCGTCCCGATTCAATACATCGTCCTCCAGCAGACTTGTCTCCATGGGTCTATTGCTGCCTCGGGCACCTTATGGCAGGCCTGCTGAGACTCAAAGATTTTCGAATCGGACGAAAAACTGATAGTGAATTGTAACGTTCAGGGCCTCCTAATGACGATGGATCACTCAAATTGCGTCCCGATTCAATACATCGTCCTCCAGCCGTCTTGACTCCATGGGTCTATTGCTGCCTCGGGCACCTTATAGCCGTTCTGCTGTGAGTCTAGATTATCGAATGGGACAAAAAACTGATAGTGAATTGTAACGTTCAGGGCCTCCTATTGACGATGGATCACTCAAATTGCGTCCTGATTCAATACATCGTGCTCCAGCCGACTTGACTCCATTGGTCTATTGCTGCCTCGGGCACCTTATGGCCGTTCTGCTGTGAGTCTAGATTATCGAATGGCACGAAAAACTGATAGTGAATTGTAACGTTCAGGGCCTCCTAATGACGATGGATCACTCAAATTGCGTCCCGATTCAATACATCGTCCTCCAGCCGACTTGACTCCATGGGTCTATTGCTGCCTCGGGAACCTTATGGCCGTTCTGCTGTGAGTCTAGATTATCGAATGGGACAAAAAACTGATAGTGAATTGTAACGTTCAGGGCCTCCTAATGACGATGGATCACTCAAATTGCGTCCTGATTCAATACATCGTGCTCCAGCCGGCTTGACTCCATGGGTGTATTGCTGCCTCGGGCACCTTATGGCCGTTCTGCTGTGAGTCTAGATTATCGAATGGCACGAAAAACTGATAGTGAATTGTAACGTTCAGGGCCTCCTAATGACGATGGATCACTCAAATTGCGTCCCGATTCAATACATCGTCCTCCAGCCGACTTGACTCCATGGGTCTATTGCTGCCTCGGGCGCCTTATGGCCGTTCTGCTGTGAGTCTAGATTATCGAATGGGACGAAAAACTGATAGTGAATTGTAACGTTCAGGGCCTCCTAATGACGATGGATCACTCAAATTGCGTCCCGATTCAATACATCGTCCTCCAGCAGACTTGTCTCCATGGGTCGATTGCTGCGGCGGGCACCTAATGGCCGTTGTGCTGTGAGTCAAAGATTTTCGAATCGGACGAAAAACTGATAGTGAATTGTAACATTCAGGGCCACCTAATGACGATGGACCACGCAAATTGCGTCCCGATTCAATACATCGTCCTCCAGCCGAGTTTACTCCATGGGTCTATTGCTGCCTCGGGCACCCTATGGCCGTTCTGCTGTGAGTCTAGATTATCGAATGGGACGAAAAACTGATAGTGAATTGTAACGTTCAGGGCCACCTAATGACGATGGATCACTGAAATTGCGTCCCGATTCAATACATCGTCCCCAGCCGACTTGACTCCATGGGACTATTGCTTCCTCGGGCACCTTATGGCCGTTCTGCTGTGAGTCTAGATTATCGAATGGGACGAAAAACTGATAGTGAATTGTAACGTTCAGGGCCTCCTAATGACGATGGATCACTCAAATTGCGTCCCGATTCAATACATCGTCCTCCAGCAGACTTGTCTCCATGGTTCGATTGCTGCCTCGGGCACCTAATGGCCGTTCTGCTGTGAGTCAAGGATTTTCGAATCGGACGAAAAACTGATAGTGAATTGTAACATTCAGGGCCACCTAATGACGATGGAACACGCAAATTGCGTCCCGATTCAATACATCGTCCTCCAGCCGAGTTGACTCCATGGGTCTATTGCTGCCTCGGGCACCCTATGGCCGTTCTGCTGTGAATCTAGATTATCGAATGGGACGAAAAACTGATAGTGAATTGTAACGTTCAGGGCCACCTAATGACGATGGATCACTGAAATTGCGTCCCGATTCAATACATCGTCCCCAGCCGACTTGACTCCATGGGATTATTGCTGCCTCGGGCACCTTATGGCCGTTCTGCTGTGAGTCTAGATTATCGAATGGGACGAAAAACTGATAGTGAATTGTAACGTTCAGGGCCTCCTAATGACGATGGAACACTCAAATTGCGTCCCGATTCAATACATCGTCCTCCAGCAGACTTGTCTCCATGGGTCGATTGCTGCCTCGGGCACCTAATGGCCGTTCTGCTGTGAGTCAAAGATTTTCGAATCGGACGAAAAACTGATAGTGAATTGTAACATTCAGGGCCACCTAATGACGATGGACCACGCAAATTGCGTCCCGATTCAATACATCATCCTCCAGCCGAGTTGACTCCATGGGTCTATTGCTGCCTCGGGCACCTTATGGCCGTTCTGCTGTGAGTCTAGATTATAGAATGGAATAAAAAACTGATAGTGAATTGTAACGTTCAAGTCCACCTAATGACGATGGATCAATCAAATTGCGTCCCGGTTCAATACATCGTCCTCCAGCAGACTTGTCTCCATGGGTCAATTGCTGCCTCGGGCACCTTTGGCAGGCCTGCTGAGACTCAAAGATTTTCGAATCGGACGAAAAACTGATAGTGAATTGTAACGTTCAGGGCCTCCTAATGACGATGGATCACTCAAATTGCGTCCCGATTCAATACATCGTCCTCCAGCCGACTTTACTCCATGGGTCTATTGCTGCCTCGGGCACCTTATGGCCGTTCTGCTGTGAGTCTAGATTATCGAATGGGACAAAAAACTGATAGTGAATTTTAACGTTCAGGGCCTCCTAATGACGATGGATCACTCAAATTGCGTCCTGATTCAATACATCGTCCTCCAGCCGACTTGACTCCATGGGTCTATTGCTGCCTCGGGCACCTTATGGCCGTTCTGCTGTGAGTCTAGTTTATCGAATGGCACGAAAAACTGATAGTGAATTGTAACGTTCAGGGCCTCCTAATGACGATGGATCACTCAAATTGCGTCCCGATTCAATACATCGTCCTCCAGCAGACTTGTCTCCATGGGTCGATTGCTGCCTCGGGCACCTAATGGCCGTTCTGCTGTGAGTCAAAGATTTTCGAATCGGACGAAAAACTGATAGTGAATTGTAACATTCAGGGCCACCTAATGACGATGGACCACGCAAATTGCGTCCCGATTCAATACATCGTCCTCCAGCCGAGTTGACTCCATGGGTCTATTGCTGCCTCGGGCACATTATGGCCGTTCTGCTGTGAATCTTGATAATCGAATGGGACGAAAAACTGATAGTGAATTGTAACGTTCAGGACCACCTAATGACGATGGATCACTGAAATTGCGTCCCGCTTCAATACATCGTCCCCAGCCGACTTGACTCCATGGGACTATTGCTGCGTCGGGCACCTTATGGCCGTTCTGCTGTGAGTCTAGATTATCGAATGGGACGAAAAACTGATAGTGAATTGTAACGTTCAGGGCCTCCTAATGACGATGGATCACTCAAATTGCGTCCCGATTCAATACATCGTCCTCCAGCAGACTTGTCTCCATGGGTCGATAGCTGCCTCGGGCGCCTAATGGCCGTTCTGCTGTGAGTCAAAGATTTTCGAATCGGACGAAAAACTGATAGTGAATTGTAACGTTGAGGGCCTCCTAATGACGATGGAACACTCAAATTGCGTCCCGATTCAATACATCGTCCTCCAGCAGACTTGTCTCCATGCGTCTATTGCTGCCTCGGGCACCTTATGGCCGTTCTGCTGTGAGTCAAAGATTTTCGAATCGGAAGAAAAACTGATAGTGAATTGTATCTTTCAGGGCCACCTAATGACGATGGATCACTCAAATTGCGTCCCGATTCAATACATCGTCCCCAGCCGACTTGACTCCATGGGACTATTGCTGCCTCGGGCACCTTATGGCCGTTCTGCTGTGAGTCTAGATTATCGAATGGGACGAAAAACTGATAGTGAATTGTAACGTTCAGGGCCACCTAATGACGATGGATCACTGAAATTGCGTCCCGATTCAATACATCGTCCCCAGCCGACTTGACTCCATGGGACTATTGCTGCCTCGGGCACCTTATGGCCGTTCTGCTGTGAGTCTAGATTATCGAATGGGACGAAAAACTGATAGTGAATTGTAACGTTCAGGGCCTCCTAATGACGATGGATCACTCAAATTGCGTCCCGATTCAATACATCGTCCTCCAGCAGACTTGTCTCCATGGGTCGATTGCTGCCTCGGGCACCTAATGGCCGTTCTGCTGTGAGTCAAAGATTTTCGAATCGGACGAAAAACTGATAGTGAATTGTAACATTCAGGGCCACCTAATGACGATGGACCACGCAAATTGCGTCCCGATTCAATACATCATCCTCCAGCCGAGTTGACTCCATGGGTCTATTGCTGCCTCGGGCACCTTATGGCCGTTCTGCTGTGAGTCAAAGATTTTCGAATCGGACGAAAAACTGATAGTGAATTGTATCTTTCAGGGCCACCTAATGACGATGGATCACTCAAATTGCGTCCCGATTCAATACATCGTCCCCAGCCGACTTGACTCCATGGGACATTCTGCCTCGGGCACCTTATGGCCGTTCTGCTGTGAGTCTAGATTATAGAATGGAATAAAAAACTGATAGTGAATTGTAACGTTCAAGTCCACCTAATGACGATGGATCAATCAAATTGCGTCCCGGTTCAATACATCGTCCTCCAGCAGACTTGTCTCCATGGGTCTATTGCTGCCTCGGGCACCTTTGGCAGGCCTGCTGAGACTCAAAGATTTTCGAATCGGACGAAAAACTGATAGTGAATTGTAACGTTCAGGGCCTCCTAATGACGATGGATCACTCAAATTGCGTCCCGATTCAATACATCGTCCTCCAGCCGACTTGACTCCATGGGTCTATTGCTGCCTCGGGCACCTTATGGCCGTTCTGCTGTGAGTCTAGATTATCGAATGGCACGAAAAACTGATAGTGAATTGTAACGTTCAGGGCCTCCTAATGACGATGGATCACTCAAATTGCGTCCCGATTCAATACATCGTCCTCCAGCCGACTTGACTCCATGGGTCTATTGCTGCCTCGGGCGCCTTATGGCCGTTCTGCTGTGAGTCTAGATTATCGAATGGGACGAAAAACTGATAGTGAATTGTAACGTTAAGGGCCTCCTAATGACGATGGATCACTCAAATTGCGTCCCGATTCAATACATCGTCCTCCAGCAGACTTGTCTCCATGGGTCGATTGCTGCGGCGGGCACCTAATGGCCGTTGTGCTGTGAGTCAAAGATTTTCGAATCGGACGAAAAACTGATAGTGAATTGTAACATTCAGGGCCACCTAATGACGATGGACCACGCAAATTGCGTCCCGATTCAATACATCGTCCTCCAGCCGAGTTTACTCCATGGGTCTATTGCTGCCTCGGGCACCCTATGGCCGTTCTGCTGTGAGTCTAGATTATCGAATGGGACGAAAAACTGATAGTGAATTGTAACGTTCAGGGCCACCTAATGACGATGGATCACTGAAATTGCGTCCCGATTCATTACATCGTCCCCAGCCGACTTGACTCCATGGGACTATTGCTTCCTCGGGCACCTTATGGCCGTTCTGCTGTGAGTCTAGATTATCGAATGGGACGAAAAACTGATAGTGAATTGTAACGCTCAGGGCCTCCTAATGACGATGGATCACTCAAATTGCGTCCCGATTCAATACATCGTCCTCCAGCAGACTTGTCTCCATGGTTCGATTGCTGCCTCGGGCACCTAATGGCCGTTCTGCTGTGAGTCAAGGATTTTCGAATCGGACGAAAAACTGATAGTGAATTGTAACATTCAGGGCCACCTAATGACGATGGAACACGCAAATTGCGTCCCGATTCAATACATCGTCCTCCAGCCGAGTTGACTCCATGGGTCTATTGCTGCCTCGGGCACCCTATGGCCGTTCTGCTGTGAATCTAGATTATCGAATGGGACGAAAAACTGATAGTGAATTGTAACGTTCAGGGCCACCTAATGACGATGGATCACTGAAATTGCGTCCCGATTCAATACATCGTCCCCAGCCGACTTGACTCCATGGGATTATTGCTGCCTCGGGCACCTTATGGCCGTTCTGCTGTGAGTCTAGATTATCGAATGGGACGAAAAACTGATAGTGAATTGTAACGTTCAGGGCCTCCTAATGACGATGGAACACTCAAATTGCGTCCCGATTCAATACATCGTCCTCCAGCAGACTTGTCTCCATGGGTCGATTGCTGCCTCGGGCACCTAATGGCCGTTCTGCTGTGAGTCAAAGATTTTCGAATCGGACGAAAAACTGATAGTGAATTGTAACATTCAGGGCCACCTAATGACGATGGACCACGCAAATTGCGTCCCGATTCAATACATCATCCTCCAGCCGAGTTGACTCCATGGGTCTATTGCTGCCTCGGGCACCTTATGGCCGTTCTGCTGTGAGTCTAGATTATAGAATGGAATAAAAAACTGATAGTGAATTGTAACGTTCAAGTCCACCTAATGACGATGGATCAATCAAATTGCGTCCCGGTTCAATACATCGTCCTCCAGCAGACTTGTCTCCATGGGTCAATTGCTGCCTCGGGCACCTTTGGCAGGCCTGCTGAGACTCAAAGATTTTCGAATCGGACGAAAAACTGATAGTGAATTGTAACGTTCAGGGCCTCCTAATGACGATGGATCACTCAAATTGCGTCCCGATTCAATACATCGTCCTCCAGCCGACTTTACTCCATGGGTCTATTGCTGCCTCGGGCACCTTATGGCCGTTCTGCTGTGAGTCTAGATTATCGAATGGGACAAAAAACTGATAGTGAATTTTAACGTTCAGGGCCTCCTAATGACGATGGATCACTCAAATTGCGTCCTGATTCAATACATCGTCCTCCAGCCGACTTGACTCCATGGGTCTATTGCTGCCTCGGGCACCTTATGGCCGTTCTGCTGTGAGTCTAGTTTATCGAATGGCACGAAAAACTGATAGTGAATTGTAACGTTCAGGGCCTCCTAATGACGATGGATCACTCAAATTGCGTCCCGATTCAATACATCGTCCTCCAGCAGACTTGTCTCCATGGGTCGATTGCTGCCTCGGGCACCTAATGGCCGTTCTGCTGTGAGTCAAAGATTTTCGAATCGGACGAAAAACTGATAGTGAATTGTAACATTCAGGGCCACCTAATGACGATGGACCACGCAAATTGCGTCCCGATTCAATACATCGTCCTCCAGCCGAGTTGACTCCATGGGTCTATTGCTGCCTCGGGCACATTATGGCCGTTCTGCTGTGAATCTAGATAATCGAATGGGACGAAAAACTGATAGTGAATTGTAACGTTCAGGACCACCTAATGACGATGGATCACTGAAATTGCGTCCCGATTCAATACATCGTCCCCAGCCGACTTGACTCCATGGGACTATTGCTGCGTCGGGCACCTTATGGCCGTTCTGCTGTGAGTCTAGATTATCGAATGGGACGAAAAACTGATAGTGAATTGTAACGTTCAGGGCCTCCTAATGACGATGGATCACTCAAATTGCGTCCCGATTCAATACATCGTCCTCCAGCAGACTTGTCTCCATGGGTCGATAGCTGCCTCGGGCGCCTAATGGCCGTTCTGCTGTGAGTCAAAGATTTTCGAATCGGACGAAAAACTGATAGTGAATTGTAACGTTGAGGGCCTCCTAATGACGATGGAACACTCAAATTGCGTCCCGATTCAATACATCGTCCTCCAGCAGACTTGTCTCCATGCGTCTATTGCTGCCTCGGGCACCTTATGGCCGTTCTGCTGTGAGTCAAAGATTTTCGAATCGGAAGAAAAACTGATAGTGAATTGTATCTTTCAGGGCCACCTAATGACGATGGATCACTCAAATTGCGTCCCGATTCAATACATCGTCCCCAGCCGACTTGACTCCATGGGACTATTGCTGCCTCGGGCACCTTATGGCCGTTCTGCTGTGAGTCTAGATTATCGAATGGGACGAAAAACTGATAGTGAATTGTAACGTTCAGGGCCACCTAATGACGATGGATCACTGAAATTGCGTCCCGATTCAATACATCGTCCCCAGCCGACTTGACTCCATGGGACTATTGCTGCCTCGGGCACCTTATGGCCGTTCTGCTGTGAGTCTAGATTATCGAATGGGACGAAAAACTGATAGTGAATTGTAACGTTCAGGGCCTCCTAATGACGATGGATCACTCAAATTGCGTCCCGATTCAATACATCGTCCTCCAGCAGACTTGTCTCCATGGGTCGATTGCTGCCTCGGGCACCTAATGGCCGTTCTGCTGTGAGTCAAAGATTTTCGAATCGGACGAAAAACTGATAGTGAATTGTAACATTCAGGGCCACCTAATGACGATGGACCACGCAAATTGCGTCCCGATTCAATACATCATCCTCCAGCCGAGTTGACTCCATGGGTCTATTGCTGCCTCGGGCACCTTATGGCCGTTCTGCTGTGAGTCAAAGATTTTCGAATCGGACGAAAAACTGATAGTGAATTGTATCTTTCAGGGCCACCTAATGACGATGGATCACTCAAATTGCGTCCCGATTCAATACATCGTCCCCAGCCGACTTGACTCCATGGGACATTCTGCCTCGGGCACCTTATGGCCGTTCTGCTGTGAGTCTAGATTATAGAATGGAATAAAAAACTGATAGTGAATTGTAACGTTCAAGTCCACCTAATGACGATGGATCAATCAAATTGCGTCCCGGTTCAATACATCGTCCTCCAGCAGACTTGTCTCCATGGGTCTATTGCTGCCTCGGGCACCTTTGGCAGGCCTGCTGAGACTCAAAGATTTTCGAATCGGACGAAAAACTGATAGTGAATTGTAACTTTCAGGGCCTCCTAATGACGATGGATCACTCAAATTGCGTCCCGATTCAATACATCGTCCTCCAGCCGACTTGACTCCATGGGTCTATTGCTGCCTCGGGCACCTTATGGCCGTTCTGCTGTGAGTCTAGATTATCGAATGGGACAAAAAACTGATAGTGAATTTTAACGTTCAGGGTCTCCTAATGACGATGGATCACTCAAATTGCGTCCTGATTCAATACATCGTCCTCCAGCCGACTTGACTCCATGGGTCTATTGCTGCCTCGGGCACCTTATGGCCGTTCTGCTGTGAGTCTAGTTTATCGAATGGCACGAAAAACTGATAGTGAATTGTAACGTTCAGGGCCTCCTAATGACGATGGATCACTGAAATTGCGTCCCGATTCAATACATCGTCCTCCAGCAGACTTGTCTCCATGGGTCGATTGCTGCCTCGGGCACCTAATGGCCGTTCTGCTGTGAGTCAAAGATTTTCGAATCGGACGAAAAACTGATAGTGAATTGTAACATTCAGGGCCACCTAATGACGATGGACCACGCAAATTGCGTCCCGATTCAATACATCGTCCTCCAGCCGAGTTGACTCCATGGGTCTATTGCTGCCTCGGGCACCTTATGGCCGTTCTGCTGTGAATCTAGATAATCGAATGGGACGAAAAACTGATAGTGAATTGTAACGTTCAGGACCACCTAATGACGATGGATCACTGAAATTGCGTCCCGATTCAATACATCGTCCCCAGCCGACTTGACTCCATGGGACAATTGCTGCGTCGGGCACCTTATGGCCGTTCTGCTGTGAGTCTAGATTATCGAATGGGACGAAAAACTGATAGTGAATTGTAACGTTCAGGGCCTCCTAATGACGATGGATCACTCAAATTGCGTCCCGATTCAATACATCGTCCTCCAGCAGACTTGTCTCCATGGGTCGATAGCTGCCTCGGGCGCCTAATGGCCGTTCTGCTGTGAGTCAAAGATTTTCGAATCGGACGAAAAACTGATAGTGAATTGTAACGTTGAGGGCCTCCTAATGACGATGGAACACTCAAATTGCGTCCCGATTCAATACATCGTCCTCCAGCAGACTTGTCTCCATGCGTCTATTGCTGCCTCGGGCACCTTATGGCCGTTCTGCTGTGAGTCAAAGATTTTCGAATCGGAAGAAAAACTGATAGTGAATTGTATCTTTCAGGGCCACCTAATGACGATGGATCACTCAAATTGCGTCCCGATTCAATACATCGTCCCCAGCCGACTTGACTCCATGGGACATTTGCTGCCTCGGGCACCTTATGGCCGTTCTGCTGTGAGTCTAGATTATAGAATGGAATGAAAAACTGATAGTGAATTGTAACGTTCAAGTCCACCTAATGACGATGGATCACTCAAATTGCGTCCCGATTAAATACATCGTCCTCCAGCCGACTTGTCGCCATGGGTCTATTGCTGCCTCGGGCACCTTATGGCCGTTCTGCTGTGAGTCAAAGATTTTCGAATCGGACGAAAAACTGATAGTGAATTGTAACATTCAGGGCCACCTAATGACGATGGACCACACAAATTGCGTCCCGATTCAGTACATCGTTCTCTAGCCGACCTGACTCCATGGGTCTATTGCTGCCTCGGGCACCTTATGGCCGTTCTGCTGTGAGTCTAGATTATCGAATGGGACAAAAAACTGATAGTGAATTGTAACGTTCAGGGCCTCCTAATGACGATGGATCACTCAAATTGCGTCCCGATTCAATACATCGTCCTCCAGCCGGCTTGACTCCATGGGTGTATTGCTGCCTCGGGCACCTTATGGCCGTTCTGCTGTGAGTCTAGATTATCGAATGGCACGAAAAACTGATAGTGAATTGTAACGTTCAGGGCCTCCTAATGACGATGGATCACTCAAATTGCGTCCCGATTCAATACATCGTCCTCCAGCCGACTTGACTCCATGGGTGTATTGCTGCCTCGGGCGCCTTATGGCCGTTCTGCTGTGAGTCTAGATTATCGAATGGGACGAAAAACTGATAGTGAATTGTAACGTTCAGGGCCTCCTAATGACGATGGATCACTCAAATTGCGTCCCGATTCAATACATCGTCCTCCAGCAGACTTGTCTCCATGGGTCGATTGCTGCCTCGGGCACCTAATGGCCGTTGTGCTGTGAGTCAAAGATTTTCGAATCGGACGAAAAACTGATAGTGAATTGTAACATTCAGGGCCACCTAATGACGATGGACCACGCAAATTGCGTCCCGATTCAATACATCGTCCTCCAGCCGAGTTTACTCCATGGGTCTATTGCTGCCTCGGGCACCCTATGGCCGTTCTGCTGTGAGTCTAGATTATCGAATGGGACGAAAAACTGATAGTGAATTGTAACGTTCAGGGCCACCTAATGACGATGGATCACTGAAATTGCGTCCCGATTCAATACATCGTCCCCAGCCGACTTGACTCCATGGGACTATTGCTGCCTCGGGCACCTTATGGCCGTTCTGCTGTGAGTCTAGATTATCGAATGGGACGAAAAACTGATAGTGAATTGTAACGTTCAGGGCCTCCTAATGACGATGGATCACTCAAATTGCGTCCCGATTCAATACATCGTCCTCCAGCAGACTTGTCTCCATGGGTCGATTGCTGCCTCGGGCACCTAATGGCCGTTCTGCTGTGAGTCAAAGATTTTCGAATCGGACGAAAAACTGATAGTGAATTGTAACATTCAGGGCCACCTAATGACGATGGAACACGCAAATTGCGTCCCGATTCAATACATCGTCCTCCAGCCGAGTTTACTCCATGGGTCTATTGCTGCCTCGGGCACCCTATGGCCGTTCTGCTGTGAGTCTAGATTATCGAATGGGACGAAAAACTGATAGTGAATTGTAACGTTCAGGGCCACCTAATGACGATGGATCACTGAAATTGCGTCCCGATTCAATACATCGTCCCCAGCCGACTTGACTCCATGGGACTATTGCTGCCTCGGGCACCTTATGGCCGTTCTGCTGTGAGTCTAGATTATCGAATGGGACGAAAAACTGATAGTGAATTGTAACGTTCAGGGCCTCCTAATGACGATGGATCACTCAAATTGCGTCCCGATTCAATACATCGTCCTCCAGCAGACTTGTCTCCATGGGTCGATTGCTGCCTCGGGCACCTAATGGCCGTTCTGCTGTGAGTCAAAGATTTTCGAATCGGACGAAAAACTGATAGTGAATTGTAACATTCAGGGCCACCTAATGACGATGGAACACGCAAATTGCGTCCCGATTCAATACATCGTCCTCCAGCCGAGTTGACTCCATGGGTCTATTGCTGCCTCGGGCACCCTATGGCCGTTCTGCTGTGAATCTAGATTATCGAATGGGACGAAAAACTGATAGTGAATTGTAACGTTCAGGGCCACCTAATGACGATGGACCACGCAAATTGCGTCCCGATTCAATACATCATCCTCCAGCCGAGTTGACTCCATGGGTCTATTGCTGCCTCGGGCACCTTATGGCCGTTCTGCTGTGAGTCAAAGATTTTCGAATCGGACGAAAAACTGATAGTGAATTGTATCTTTCAGGGCCACCTAATGACGATGGATCACTCAAATTGCGTCCCGATTCAATACATCGTCCCCAGCCGACTTGACTCCATGGGACATTTGCTGCCTCGGGCACCTTATGGCCGTTCTGCTGTGAGTCTAGATTATAGAATAGAATAAAAAACTGATAGTGAATTGTAACGTTCAAGTCCACCTAATGACGATGGATCAATCAAATTGCGTCCCGGTTCAATACATCGTCCTCCAGCAGACTTGTCTCCATGGGTCTATTGCTGCCTCGGGCACCTTTGGCAGGCCTGCTGAGACTCAAAGATTTTCGAATCGGACGAAAAACTGATAGTGAATTGTAACGTTCAGGGCCTCCTAATGACGATGGATCACTCAAATTGCGTCCCGATTCAATACATCGTCCTCCAGCCGACTTGACTCCATGGGTCTATTGCTGCCTCGGGCACCTTATGGCCGTTCTGCTGTGAGTCTAGATTATCGAATGGGACAAAAAACTGATAGTGAATTTTAACGTTCAGGGCCTCCTAATGACGATGGATCACTCAAATTGCGTCCTGATTCAATACATCGTCCTCCAGCCGACTTGACTCCATGGGTCTATTGCTGCCTCGGGCACCTTATGGCCGTTCTGCTGTGAGTCTAGTTTATCGAATGGCACGAAAAACTGATAGTGAATTGTAACGTTCAGGGCCTCCTAATGACGATGGATCACTGAAATTGCGTCCCGATTCAATACATCGTCCTCCAGCAGACTTGTCTCCATGGGTCGATTGCTGCCTCGGGCACCTAATGGCCGTTCTGCTGTGAGTCAAAGATTTTCGAATCGGACGAAAAACTGATAGTGAATTGTAACATTCAGGGCCACCTAATGACGATGGACCACGCAAATTGCGTCCCGATTCAATACATCGTCCTCCAGCCGAGTTGACTCCATGGGTCTATTGCTGCCTCGGGCACCTTATGGCCGTTCTGCTGTGAATCTAGATAATCGAATGGGACGAAAAACTGATAGTGAATTGTAACGTTCAGGACCACCTAATGACGATGGATCACTGAAATTGCGTCCCGATTCAATACATCGTCCCCAGCCGACTTGACTCCATGGGACTATTGCTGCGTCGGGCACCTTATGGCCGTTCTGCTGTGAGTCTAGATTATCGAATGGGACGAAAAACTGATAGTGAATTGTAACGTTCAGGGCCTCCTAATGACGATGGATCACTCAAATTGCGTCCCGATTCAATACATCGTCCTCCAGCAGACTTGTCTCCATGGGTCGATAGCTGCCTCGGGCGCCTAATGGCCGTTCTGCTGTGAGTCAAAGATTTTCGAATCGGACGAAAAACTGATAGTGAATTGTAACGTTGAGGGCCTCCTAATGACGATGGAACACTCAAATTGCGTCCCGATTCAATACATCGTCCTCCAGCAGACTTGTCTCCATGCGTCTATTGCTGCCTCGGGCACCTTATGGCCGTTCTGCTGTGAGTCAAAGATTTTCGAATCGGAAGAAAAACTGATAGTGAATTGTATCTTTCAGGGCCACCTAATGACGATGGATCACTCAAATTGCGTCCCGATTCAATACATCGTCCCCAGCCGACTTGACTCCATGGGACATTTGCTGCCTCGGGCACCTTATGGCCGTTCTGCTGTGAGTCCAGATTATAGAATGGAATGAAAAACTGATAGTGAATTGTAACGTTCAAGTCCACCTAATGACGATGGATCACTCAAATTGCGTCCCGATTAAATACATCGTCCTGCAGCCGACTTGTCGCCATGGGTCTATTGCTGCCTCGGGCACCTTATGGCCGTTCTGCTGTGAGTCAAAGATTTTCGAATCGGACGAAAAACTGATAGTGAATTGTAACATTCAGGGCCACCTAATGACGATGGACCACACAAATTGCGTCCCGATTCAGTACATCGTTCTCCAGCCGACCTGACTCCATGGGTCTATTGCTGCCTCGGGCACCTTATGGCCGTTCTGCTGTGAGTCTAGATTATCGAATGGGACAAAAAACTGATAGTGAATTGTAACGTTCAGGGCCTCCTAATGACGATGGATCACTCAAATTGCGTCCCGATTCAATACATCGTCCTCCAGCAGACTTGTCTCCATGGGTCGATAGCTGCCTCGGGCGCCTAATGGCCGTTCTGCTGTGAGTCAAAGATTTTCGAATCGGACGAAAAACTGATAGTGAATTGTAACGTTGAGGGCCTCCTAATGACGATGGAACACTCAAATTGCGTCCCGATTCAATACATCGTCCTCCAGCAGACTTGTCTCCATGCGTCTATTGCTGCCTCGGGCACCTTATGGCCGTTCTGCTGTGAGTCAAAGATTTTCGAATCGGACGAAAAACTGATAGTGAATTGTAACGTTCAGGGCCTCCTAATGACGATGGAACACTCAAATTGAGTCCCGATTCAATACATCGTCCTCCAGCAGACTTGTCTCCATGCGTCAATTGCAGCCTCGGGCACATTATGGCCGTTCTGCTGTGAGTCAAAGATTTTCGAATCGGACGAAAAACTGATAGTGAATTGTAGCGATCAGGGCCACCTAATGACGATGGATCACTCAAATTGCGTCCCGCTTCAATACATCGTCCTCCAGCCGACTTGACTCCATGGGTCTATTGCTGCCTCGGGCACCTTATGGCCGTTCTGCTGTGAGTCTAGATTATCGAATGGGACAAAAAACTGATAGTGAATTGTAACGTTCAGGGCCTCCTAAAGAAGATGGATCACTCAAATTCCGTTCTGATTCAATACATCGTCCTCCAGCCGACTTGACACCATGGGTCTATTGCTGCCTCGGGCCGTTCTGCTGTGAGTCTAGATTATCGAATGGCACGAAAAACTGATAGTCAATTGTAACGTTCAGGGCCTCCTAATGACGATGGATCACTCAAATTGCGTCCCGATTCAATACATCGTCCTCCAGCCGACTTGACTCCAAGGGTCTATTGCTGCCTCGGGCACCATATGGCCGTTCTGCTGTGAGTCTAGATTATCGAATGGGACGAAAAACTGATAGTGAATCCATCGTCATTAGGCCTCCTAATGACGATGGATCACTCAAATTGCGTCCCGATTCAATACATCGTCCTCCAGCAGACTTGTCTCCATGGGTCGATTGCTGCCTCGGGCACCTAATGGCCGTTCTGCTGTGAGTCAAAGATTTTCGAATCGGACGAAAAACTGATAGTGAATTGTAACATTCAGGGCCACCTAATGACGATGGACCACGCAAATTGCGTCCCGATTCAATACATCGTCCTCCAGCCGACTTGACTCCATGGGTCTATTGCTGCCTATGGCACCTTATGGCCGTTCTGCTGTGAATCTAAATAATCGAATGGGACGAAAAACTGATAGTGAATTGTAACGTTCAGGACCACCTAATGACGATGGATCACTGAAATTGCGTCCCGATTCAATACATCGTCCCTAGCCGACTTGACTCCATGGGACTATTGCTGCCTCGGGCACCTTATGGCCGTTCTGCTGTGAGTCTAGATTATAGAATGGAATGAAAAACTGATAGTGAATTGTAACGTTCAAGTCCACCTAATGACGATGGATCACTCAAATTGCGTCCCGATTCAATACATCGTCCTCCAGCAGACTTGTCTCCATGGGTCTATTGCTGCCTCGGGCACCTTATGGCAGGCCTGCTGAGACTCAAAGATTTTCGAATCGGACGAAAAACTGATAGTGAATTGTAACGTTCAGGGCCTCCTAATGACGATGGATCACTCAAATTGCGTCCCGATTCAATACATCGTCCTCCAGCCGACTTGACTCCATGGGTCTATTGCTGCCTCGGGCACCTTATGGCCGTTCTGCTGTGAGTCTAGATTATCGAATGGGACAAAAAACTGATAGTGAATTGTAACGTTCAGGGCCTCCTAATGACGATGGATCACTCAAATTGCGTCCCGATTCAATACATCGTCCTCCAGCCGACTTGACTCCATGGGTCTATTGCTGCCTCGGGCGCCTTATGGCCGTTCTGCTGTGAGTCTAGATTATCGAATGGGACGAAAAACTGATAGTGAATTGTAACGTTCAGGGCCTCCTAATGACGATGGATCACTCAAATTGCGTCCCGATTCAATACATCGTCCTCCAGCAGACTTGTCTCCATGGGTCGATTGCTGCCTCGGGAACCTAATGGCCGTTCTGCTGTGAGTCAAAGATTTTCGAATCGGACGAAAAACTGATAGTGAATTGTAACATTCAGGGCCACCTAATGACGATGGACCACGCAAATTGCGTCCCGATTCAATACATCGTCCTCCAGCCGAGTTGACTCCATGGGTCTATTGCTGCCTCGGGCACCCTATGGCCGTTCTGCTGTGAATCTAGATTATCGAATGGGACGAAAAACTGATAGTGAATTGTAACGTTCAGGGCCACCTAATGACGATGGATCACTGAAATTGCGTCCCGATTCAATACATCGTCCCCAGCCGACTTGACTCCATGGGACTATTGCTGCCTCGGGCACCTTATGGCCGTTCTGCTGTGAGTCTAGATTATCGAATGTGACGAAAAACTGATAGTGAATTGTAACGTTCAGGGCCTCCTAATGACGATGGATCACTCAAATTGCGTCCCGATTCAATACATCGTCCTCCAGCAGACTTGTCTCCATGGGTCGATTGCTGCCTCGGGCACCTAATGGCCGTTCTGCTGTGAGTCAAAGATTTTCGAATCGGACGAAAAACTGATAGTGAATTGTAACATTCAGGGCCACCTAATGATGATGGACCACGCAAATTGCGTCCCGATTCAATACATCGTCCTCCAGCCGAGTTGACTCCATGGGTCTATTGCTGCCTCGGGCACCCTATGGCCATTTTGCTGTGAATCTAGATTATCGAATGGGACGAAAAACTGATAGTGAATTGTAACATTCAGGGCCACCTAATGACGATGGACCACGCAAATTGCGTCCCGATTCAATACATCATCCTCCAGCCGAGTTGACTCCATGGGTCTATTGCTGCCTCGGGCACCTTATGGCCGTTCTGCTGTGAGTCAAAGATTTTCGAATCGGAAGAAAAACTGATAGTGAATTGTATCTTTCAGGGCCACCTAATGACGATGGATCACTCAAATTGCGTCCCGATTCAATACATCGTCCCCAGCCGACTTGACTCCATGGGACATTTGCTGCCTCGGGCACCTTATGGCCGTTCTGCTGTGAGTCTAGATTATAGAATGGAATGAAAAACTGATAGTGAATTGTAACGTTCAAGTCCACCTAATGACGATGGATCACTCAAATTGCGTCCCGATTCAATACATCGTCCTCCAGCAGACTTGTCTCCATGGGTCTATTGCTGCCTCCGGCACCTTATGGCAGGCCTGCTGAGACTCAAAGATTTTCGAATCGGACGAGAAACTGATAGTGAATTGTAACGTTCAGGGCCTCCTAATGACGATGGATCACTCAAATTGCGTCCCGATTCAATACATCGTCCTCCAGCCGACTTGACTCCATGGGTCTATCGCTGCCTCGGGCGCCTTATGGCCGTTCTGGTGTGAATCTAGATTATCGAATAGGACGAAAAACTGATAGTGAATTGTAACGTTCAGGGCCACCTAATGACGATGGACCACGCAAATTGCGTCCCGATTCAATACATCGTCCTCCAGCAGACTTGTCTCCATGGGTCGATTACTGCCTCGGGCACCTAATGGCCGTTCTGCTGTGAGTCAAAGATTTTCGAATCGGACGAAAAACTGATAGTGAATTGTAACATTCAGGGCCACCTAATGACGATGGACCACGCAAATTGCGTCCCGATTCAATACATCGTCCTCCAGCCGAGTTGACTCCATGGGTCTATTGCTGCCTCGGGCACCCTATGGCCGTTCTGCTGCGAATCTAGATTATCGAATGGGACGAAAAACTGATAGTGAATTGTAACGTTCAGGGCCACCTAATGACGATGGATCACTGAAATTGCGTCCCGATTCAATACATCGTCCCCAGCCGACTTGACTCCATGGGACTATTGCTGCCTCGGGCACCTTATGGCCGTTCTGCTGTGAGTCTAGATTATCGAATGGGACGAAAAACTGATAGTGAATTGTAACGTTCAGGGCCTCCTAATGACGATGGATCACTCAAATTGCGTCCCGATTCAATACATCGTCCTCCAGCCGACTTGACTCCATGGGTCTATTGCTGCCTCGGGCACCTTATGGCCGTTCTGCTGTGAGTCTAGATTATCGAATGGGACAAAAAACTGATAGTGAATTGTAACGTTCAGGGCCTCCTAATGACGATGGATCACTCAAATTGCGTCCCGATTCAATACATCGTCCTCCAGCCGACTTGACTCCATGGGTCTATTGCTGCCTCGGGCGCCTTATGGCCGTTCTGCTGTGAGTCTAGATTATCGAATGGGACGAAAAACTGATAGTGAATTGTAACGTTCAGGGCCTCCTAATGACGATGGATCACTCAAATTGCGTCCCGATTCAATACATCGTCCTCCAGCAGACTTGTCTCCATGGGTCGATTGCTGCCTCGGGAACCTAATGGCCGTTCTGCTGTGAGTCAAAGATTTTCGAATCGGACGAAAAACTGATAGTGAATTGTAACATTCAGGGCCACCTAATGACGATGGACCACGCAAATTGCGTCCCGATTCAATACATCGTCCTCCAGCCGAGTTGACTCCATGGGTCTATTGCTGCCTCGGGCACCCTATGGCCGTTCTGCTGTGAATCTAGATTATCGAATGGGACGAAAAACTGATAGTGAATTGTAACGTTCAGGGCCACCTAATGACGATGGATCACTGAAATTGCGTCCCGATTCAATACATCGTCCCCAGCCGACTTGACTCCATGGGACTATTGCTGCCTCGGGCACCTTATGGCCGTTCTGCTGTGAGTCTAGATTATCGAATGTGACGAAAAACTGATAGTGAATTGTAACGTTCAGGGCCTCCTAATGACGATGGATCACTCAAATTGCGTCCCGATTCAATACATCGTCCTCCAGCAGACTTGTCTCCATGGGTCGATTGCTGCCTCGGGCACCTAATGGCCGTTCTGCTGTGAGTCAAAGATTTTCGAATCGGACGAAAAACTGATAGTGAATTGTAACATTCAGGGCCACCTAATGACGATGGACCACGCAAATTGCGTCCCGATTCAATACATCGTCCTCCAGCCGAGTTGACTCCATGGGTCTATTGCTGCCTCGGGCACCCTATGGCCGTTTTGCTGTGAATCTAGATTATCGAATGGGACGAAAAACTGATAGTGAATTGTAACATTCAGGGCCACCTAATGACGATGGACCACGCAAATTGCGTCCCGATTCAATACATCATCCTCCAGCCGAGTTGACTCCATGGGTCTATTGCTGCCTCGGGCACCTTATGGCCGTTCTGCTGTGAGTCAAAGATTTTCGAATCGGAAGAAAAACTGATAGTGAATTGTATCTTTCAGGGCCACCTAATGACGATGGATCACTCAAATTGCGTCCCGATTCAATACATCGTCCCCAGCCGACTTGACTCCATGGGACATTTGCTGCCTCGGGCACCTTATGGCCGTTCTGCTGTGAGTCTAGATTATAGAATGGAATGAAAAACTGATAGTGAATTGTAACGTTCAAGTCCACCTAATGACGATGGATCACTCAAATTGCGTCCCGATTCAATACATCGTCCTCCAGCAGACTTGTCTCCATGGGTCTATTGCTGCCTCCGGCACCTTATGGCAGGCCTGCTGAGACTCAAAGATTTTCGAATCGGACGAGAAACTGATAGTGAATTGTAACGTTCAGGGCCTCCTAATGACGATGGATCACTCAAATTGCGTCCCGATTCAATACATCGTCCTCCAGCCGACTTGACTCCATGGGTCTATTGCTGCCTCGGGCGCCTTATGGCCGTTCTGGTGTGAATCTAGATTATCGAATGGGACGAAAAACTGATAGTGAATTGTAACGTTCAGGGCCACCTAATGACGATGGACCACGCAAATTGCGTCCCGATTCAATACATCGTCCTCCAGCAGACTTGTCTCCATGGGTCGATTACTGCCTCGGGCACCTAATGGCCGTTCTGCTGTGAGTCAAAGATTTTCGAATCGGACGAAAAACTGATAGTGAATTGTAACATTCAGGGCCACCTAATGACGATGGACCACGCAAATTGCGTCCCGATTCAATACATCGTCCTCCAGCCGAGTTGACTCCATGGGTCTATTGCTGCCTCGGGCACCCTATGGCCGTTCTGCTGCGAATCTAGATTATCGAATGGGACGAAAAACTGATAGTGAATTGTAACGTTCAGGGCCACCTAATGACGATGGATCACTGAAATTGCGTCCCGATTCAATACATCGTCCCCAGCCGACTTGACTCCATGGGACTATTGCTGCCTCGGGCACCTTATGGCCGTTCTGCTGTGAGTCTAGATTATCGAATGGGACGAAAAACTGATAGTGAATTGTAACGTTCAGGGCCTCCTAATGACGATGGATCACTCAAATTGCGTCCCGATTCAATACATCGTCCTCCAGCCGACTTGACTCCATGGGTCTATTGCTGCCTCGGGCGCCTTATGGCCGTTCTGCTGTGAGTCTAGATTATCGAATGGGACGAAAAACTGATAGTGAATTGTAACGTTCAGGGCCTCCTAATGACGATGGATCACTCAAATTGCGTCCCGATTCAATACATCGTCCTCCAGCAGACTTGTCTCCATGGGTCGATTGCTGCCTCGGGCACCTAATGGCCGTTCTGCTGTGAGTCAAAGATTTTCGAATCGGACGAAAAACTGATAGTGAATTGTAACATTCAGGGCCACCTAATGACGATGGACCACGCAAATTGCGTCCCGATTCAATACATCGTCCTCCAGCCGAGTTGACTCCATGGGTCTATTGCTGCCTCGGGCACCCTATGGCCGTTCTGCTGTGAATCTAGATTATCGAATGGGACGAAAAACTGATAGTGAATTGTAACGTTCAGGGCCACCTAATGACGATGGATCACTGAAATTGCGTCCCGATTCAATACATCGTCCCCAGCCGACTTGACTCCATGGGACTATTGCTGCGTCGGGCACCTTATGGCCGTTCTGCTGTGAGTCTAGATTATCGAATGGGACGAAAAATTGATAGTGAATTGTAACGTTCAGGGCCTCCTAATGACGATGGATCACTCAAATTGCGTCCCGATTCAATACATCGTCCTCCAGCCGACTTGTCTCCATGGGTCGATTGCTGCCTCGGGCACCTAATGGCCGTTCTGCTGTGAGTCAAAGATTTTCGAATCGGACGAAAAACTGATAGTGAATTGTAACATTCAGGGCCACCTAATGACGATGGACCACGCAAATTGCGTCCCGATTCAATACATCGTCCTCCAGCCGAGTTGACTCCATGGGTCTATTGCTGCCTCGGGCACACTATGGCCGTTTTGCTGTGAATCTAGATTATCGAATGGGACGAAAAACTGATAGTGAATTGTAACATTCAGGGCCACCTAATGACGATGGACCACGCAAATTGCGTCCCGATTCAATACATCATCCTCCAGCCGAGTTGACTCCATGGGTCTATTGCTGCCTCGGGCACCTTATGGCCGTTCTGCTGTGAGTCAAAGATTTTCGAATCGGGAGAAAAACTGATAGTGAATTGTATCTTTCAGTGCCACCTAATGACGATGGATCACTCAAATTGCGTCCCGATTCAATACATCGTCCCCAGCCGACTTGACTCCATGGGACATTTGCTGCCTCGGGCACCTTATGGCCGTTCTGCTGTGAGTCTAGATTATAGAATGGAATGAAAAACTGATAGTGAATTGTAACGTTCAAGTCCACCTAATGACGATGGATCACTGAAATTGCGTCCCGATTCAATACATCGTCCTCCAGCAGACTTGTCTCCATGGGTCTATTGCTGCCTCGGGCACCTTATGGCAGGCCTGCTGAGACTCAAAGATTTTCGAATCGGACGAAAAACTGATAGTGAATTGTAACCTTCAGGGCCTCCTAATGACGATGGATCACTCAAATTGCGTCCCGATTCAATACATCGTCCTCCAGCCGACTTGACTCCATGGGTCTATTGCTGCCTCGGGCACCTTATAGCCGTTCTGCTGTGAGTCTAGATTATCGAATGGGACAAAAAACTGATAGTGAATTGTAACGTTCAGGGCCTCCTAATGACGATGGATCACTCAAATTGCGTCCTGATTCAATACATCGTGCTCCAGCCGACTTGACTCCATGGGTCTATTGCTGCCTCGGGCACCTTATGGCCGTTCTGCTGTGAGTCTAGATTATCGAATGGCACGAAAAACTGATAGTGAATTGTAACGTTCAGGGCCTCCTAATGACGATGGATCACTCAAATTGCGTCCCGATTCAATACATCGTCCTCCAGCCGACTTGTCTCCATGGGTCTATTGCTGCCTCGGGAACCTTATGGCCGTTCTGCTGTGAGTCTAGATTATCGAATGGGACAAAAAACTGATAGTGAATTGTAACGTTCAGGGCCTCCTAATGACGATGGATCACTCAAATTGCGTCCTGATTCAATACATCGTGCTCCAGCCGGCTTGACTCCATGGGTCTATTGCTGCCTCGGGCACCTTATGGCCGTTCTGCTGTGAGTCTAGATTATCGAATGGCACGAAAAACTGATAGTGAATTGTAACGTTCAGGGGCTCCTAATGACGATGGATCACTCAAATTGCGTCCCGATTCAATACATCGTCCTCCAGCCGACTTGACTCCATGGGTCTATTGCTGCCTCGGGCGCCTTATGGCCGTTCTGCTGTGAGTCTAGATTATCGAATCGGACGAAAAACTGATAGTGAATTGTAACATTCAGGGCCACCTAATGACGATGGACCACGCAAATTGCGTCCCGATTCAATACATCGTCCTCCAGCCGAGTTTACTCCATGGGTCTATTGCTGCCTCGGGCACCCTATGGCCGTTCTGCTGTGAGTCTAGATTATCGAATGGGACGAAAAACTGATAGTGAATTGTAACGTTCAGGGCCACCTAATGACGATGGATCACTGAAATTGCGTCCCGATTCAATACATCGTCCCCAGCCGACTTGACTCCATGGGACTATTGCTGCCTCGGGCACCTTATGGCCGTTCTGCTGTGAGTCTAGATTATCGAATGGGACGAAAAACTGATAGTGAATTGTAACGTTCAGGGCCTCCTAATGACGATGGATCACTCAAATTGCGTCCCGATTCAATACATCGTCCTCCAGCAGACTTGTCTCCATGGGTCGATTGCTGCCTCGGGCACCTAATGGCCGTTCTGCTGTGAGTCAAAGATTTTCGAATCGGACGAAAAACTGATAGTGAATTGTAACATTCAGGGCCACCTAATGACGATGGACCACGCAAATTGCGTCCCGATTCAATACATCATCCTCCAGCCGAGTTGACTCCATGGGTCTATTGCTGCCTCGGGCACCTTATGGCCGTTCTGCTGTGAGTCAAAGATTTTCGAATCGGACGAAAAACTGATAGTGAATTGTATCTTTCAGGGCCACCTAATGACGATGGATCACTCAAATTGCGTCCCGATTCAATACATCGTCCCCAGCCGACTTGACTCCATGGGACATTTGCTGCCTCGGGCACCTTATGGCCGTTCTGCTGTGAGTCTAGATTATAGAATGGAATAAAAAACTGATAGTGAATTGTAACGTTCAAGTCCACCTAATGACGATGGATCAATCAAATTGCGTCCCGGTTCAATACATCGTCCTCCAGCAGACTTGTCTCCATGGGTCTATTGCTGCCTCGGGCACCTTTGGCAGGCCTGCTGAGACTCAAAGATTTTCGAATCGGACGAAAAACTGATAGTGAATTGTAACGTTCAGGGCCTCCTAATGACGATGGATCACTCAAATTGCGTCCCGATTCAATACATCGTCCTCCAGCCGACTTGACTCCATGGGTCTATTGCTGCCTCGGGCACCTTATGGCCGTTCTGCTGTGAGTCTAGATTATCGAATGGGACAAAAAACTGATAGTGAATTTTAACGTTCAGGGCCTCCTAATGACGATGGATCACTCAAATTGCGTCCTGATTCAATACATCGTCCTCCAGCCGACTTGACTCCATGGGTCTATTGCTGCCTCGGGCACCTTATGGCCGTTCTGCTGTGAGTCTAGTTTATCGAATGGCACGAAAAACTGATAGTGAATTGTAACGTTCAGGGCCTCCTAATGACGATGGATCACTCAAATTGCGTCCCGATTCAATACATCGTCCTCCAGCAGACTTGTCTCCATGGGTCGATTGCTGCCTCGGGCACCTAATGGCCGTTCTGCTGTGAGTCAAAGATTTTCGAATCGGACGAAAAACTGATAGTGAATTGTAACATTCAGGGCCACCTAATGACGATGGACCACGCAAATTGCGTCCCGATTCAATACATCGTCCTCCAGCCGAGTTGACTCCATGGGTCTATTGCTGCCTCGGGCACCTTATGGCCGTTCTGCTGTGAATCTAGATAATCGAATGGGACGAAAAACTGATAGTGAATTGTAACGTTCAGGACCACCTAATGACGATGGATCACTGAAATTGCGTCCCGATTCAAAACATCGTCCCCAGCCGACTTGACTCCATGGGACTATTGCTGCGTCGGGCACCTTATGGCCGTTCTGCTGTGAGTCTAGATTATCGAATGGGACGAAAAACTGATAGTGAATTGTAACGTTCAGGGCCTCCTAATGACGATGGATCACTCAAATTGCGTCCCGATTCAATACATCGTCCTCCAGCAGACTTGTCTCCATGGGTCGATTGCTGCCTCGGGCGCCTAATGGCCGTTCTGCTGTGAGTCAAAGATTTTCGAATCGGACGAAAAACTGATAGTCAATTGTAACGTTGAGCGCCTCCTAATGACGATGGAACACTCAAATTGCGTCCCGATTCAATACATCGTCCTCCAGCAGACTTGTCTCCATGCGTCTATTGCTGCCTCGGGCACCTTATGGCCGTTCTGCTGTGAGTCAAAGATTTTCGAATCGGAAGAAAAACTGATAGTGAATTGTATCTTTCAGGGCCACCTAATGACGATGGATCACTCAAATTGCGTCCCGATTCAATACATCGTCCCCAGCCGACTTGCCTCCATGGGACATTTGCTGCCTCGGGCACCTTATGGCCGTTCTGCTGTGAGTCTAGATTATAGAATGGAATGAAAAACTGATAGTGAATTGTAACGTTCAAGTCCACCTAATGACGATGGATCACTCAAAATGCGTCCCGATTCAATACATCGTCCTCCAGCAGACTTGTCTCCATGGGTCGATTACTACCTCGGGCACCTAATGGCCGTTCTGCTGTGAGTCAAAGATTTTCGAATCGGACGAAAAACTGATAGTGAATTGTAACATTCAGGGCCACCTAATGACGATGGACCACGCAAATTGCGTCCCGATTCAATACATCGTCCTCCAGCCGAGTTGACTCCATGGGTCTATTGCTGCCTCGGGCACCCTATGGCCGTTCTGCTGCGAATCTAGATTATCGAATGGGACGAAAAAGTGATAGTGAATTGTAACGTTCAGGGCCACCTAATGACGATGGATCACTGAAATTGCGTCCCGATTCAATACATCGTCCCCAGCCGACTTGACTCCATGGGACTATTGCTGCCTCGGGCACCTTATGGCCGTTCTGCTGTGAGTCTAGATTATCGAATGGGACGAAAAACTGATAGTGAATTGTAACGTTCAGGGCCTCCTAATGACGATGGATCACTCAAATTGCGTCCCGATTCAATACATCGTCCTCCAGCCGACTTGACTCCATGGGTCTATTGCTGCCTCGGGCACCCTATGGCCGTTCTGCTGTGAATCTAGATTATCGAATGGGACGAAAAACTGATAGTGAATTGTAACGTTCAGGGCCACCTAATGACGATGGATCACTGAAATTGCGTCCCGATTCAATACATCGTCCCCAGCCGACTTGACTCCATGGGACTATTGCTGCCTCGGGCACCTTATGGCCGTTCTGCTGTGAGTCTATATTATCGAATGGGACGAAAAACTGATAGTGAATTGTAACGTTCAGGGCCTCCTAATGACGATGGATCACTCAAATTGCGTCCCGATTCAATACATCGTCCTCCAGCAGACTTGTCTCCATGGGTCGATTGCTGCCTCGGGCACCTAATGGCCGTTCTGCTGTGAGTCAAAGATTTTCGAATCGGACGAAAAACTGATAGTGAATTGTAACATTCAGGGCCACCTAATGACGATGGACCACGCAAATTGCGTCCCGATTCAATACATCGTCCTCCAGCCGAGTTGACTCCATGGGTCTATTGCTGCCTCGGGCACCCTATGGCCGTTTTGCTGTGAATCTAGATTATCGAATGGGACGAAAAACTGATAGTGAATTGTAACATTCAGGGCCACCTAATGACGATGGACCACGCAAATTGCGTCCCGATTCAATACATCATCCTCCAGCCGAGTTGACTCCATGGGTCTATTGCTGCCTCGGGCACCTTATGGCCGTTCTGCTGTGAGTCAAAGATTTTCGAATCGGAAGAAAGACTGATAGTGAATTGTATCTTTCGGGGCCACCTAATGACGATGGATCACTCAAATTGCGTCCCGATTCAATACATCGTCCCCAGCCGACTTGACTCCATGGGACATTTGCTGCCTCGGGCACCTTATGGCCATTCTGCTGTGAGTCTAGATTATAGAATGGAATGAAAAACTGATAGTGAATTGTAACGTTCAAGTCCACCTAATGACGATGGATCACTCAAATTGCGTCCCGATTCAATACATCGTCCTCCAGCAGACTTGTCTCCATGGGTCTATTGCTGCCTCGGGCACCTTATGGCAGGCCTGCTGAGACTCAAAGATTTTCGAATCGGACGAAAAACTGATAGTGAATTGTAACGTTCAGGGCCTCCTAATGACGTTGGATCACTCAAATTGCGTCCCGATTCAATACATCGTCCTCCAGCCGACTTGACTCCATGGGTCTATTGCTGCCTCGGGCACCTTATAGCCGTTCTGCTGTGAGTCTAGATTATCCAATGGGACAAAAAACTGATAGTGAATTGTAACGTTCAGGGCCTCCTAATGTCGATGGATCACTCAAATTGCGTCCTGATTCAATACATCGTCCTCCAGCCGACTTGACTCCATGGGTCTATTGCTGCCTCGGGCACCTTATGGCCGTTCTGCTGTGAGTCTAGATTATCGAATGGGACAAAAAACTGATAGTGAATTGTAACGTTCAGGGCCTCCTAATGACGATGGATCACTCAAATTGCGTCCTGATTCAATACATCGTGCTCCAGCCGACTTGACTCCATGGGTCTATTGCTGCCTCGGGCACCTTATGGCCGTTCTGCTGTGAGTCTAGATTATCGAATGGCACGAAAAACTGATAGTGAATTGTAACGTTCAGGGCCTCCTAATGACGATGGATCACTCAAATTGCGTCCCGATTCAATACATCGTCCTCCAGCCGACTTGACTCCATGGGTCTATTGCTGCCTCGGGAACCTTATGGCCGTTCTGCTGTGAGTCTAGATTATCGAATGGGACAAAAAACTGATAGTGAATTGTAACGTTCAGGGCCTCCTAATGACGATGGATCACTCAAATTGCGTCCTGATTCAATACATCGTGCTCCAGCCGGCTTGACTCCATGGGTCTATTGCTGCCTCGGGCAACTTATGGCCGTTCTGCTGTGAGTCTAGATTATCGAATGGCACGAAAAACTGATAGTGAATTGTAACGTTCAGGGCCTCCTAATGACGATGGATCACTCAAATTGCGTCCCGATTCAATACATCGTCCTCCAGCCGACTTGACTCCATGGGTCTATTGCTGCCTTGGGCGCCTTATGGCCGTTCTGCTGTGAGTCTAGATTATCGAATGGGACGAAAAACTGATAGTGAATTGTAACGTTCAGGGCCTCCTAATGACGATGGATCACTCAAATTGCGTCCCGATTCAATACATCGTCCTCCAGCAGACTTGTCTCCATGGGTCGATTGCTGCCTCGGGCACCTAATGGCCGCTGTGCTGTGAGTCAAAGATTTTCGAATCGGACGAAAAACTGATAGTGAATTGTAACATTCAGGGCCACCTAATGACGATGGACCACGCAAATTGCGTCCCGATTCAATACATCGTCCTCCAGCCGAGTTTACTCCATGGGTCTATTGCTGCCTCGGGAACCCTATGGCCGTTCTGCTGTGAGTCTAGATTATCGAATGGGACGAAAAACTGATAGTGAATTGTAACGTTCAGGGCCACCTAATGACGATGGATCACTGAAATTGCGTCCCGATTCAATACATCGTCCCCAGCCGACTTGACTCCATGGGACTATTGCTGCCTCGGGCACCTTATGGCCGTTCTGCTGTGAGTCTAGATTATCGAATGGGACGAAAAACTGATAGTGAATTGTAACGTTCAGGGCCTCCTAATGACGATGGATCACTCAAATTGCGTCCCGATTCAATACATCGTCCTCCAGCAGACTTGTCTCCATGGGTCGATTGCTGCCTCGGGCACCTAATGGCCGTTCTGCTGTGAGTCAAAGATTTTCGAATCGGACGAAAAACTGATAGTGAATTGTAACATTCAGGGCCACCTAATGACGATGGAACACGCAAATTGCGTCCCGATTCAATACATCGTCCTCCAGCCGAGTTGACTCCATGGGTCTATTGCTGCCTCGGGCACCCTATGGCCGTTCTGCTGTGAATCTAGATTATCGAATGGGACGAAAAACTGATAGTGAATTGTAACGTTCAGGGCCACCTAATGACGATGGATCACTGAAATTGCGTCCCGATTCAATACATCGTCCCCAGCCGACTTGACTCCATGGGACTATTGCTGCCTCGGGCACCTTATGGCCGTTCTGCTGTGAGTCTAGATTATCGAATGGGACGAAAAACTGATAGTGAATTGTAACGTTCAGGGCCTCCTAATGACGATGGATCACTCAAATTGCGTCCCGATTCAATACATCGTCCTCCAGCAGACTTGTCTCCATGGGTCGATTGCTGCCTCGGGCACCTAATGGCCGTTCTGCTGTGAGTCAAAGATTTTCGAATCGGACGAAAAACTGATAGTGAATTGTAACATTCAGGGCCACCTAATGACGATGGACCACGCAAATTGCGTCCCGATTCAATACATCATCCTCCAGCCGAGTTGACTCCATGGGTCTATTGCTGCCTCGGGCACCTTATGGCCGTTCTGCTGTGAGTCAAAGATTTTCAAATCGGACGAAAAACTGATAGTGAATTGTATCTTTCAGGGCCACCTAATGACGATGGATCACTCAAATTGCGTCCCGATTCAATACATCGTCCCCAGCCGACTTGACTCCATGGGACATTTGCTGCCTCGGGCACCTTATGGCCGTTCTGCTGTGAGTCTAGATTATAGAATGGAATAAAAAACTGATTGTGAATTGTAACGTTCAAGTCCACCTAATGACGATGGATCAATCAAATTGCGTCCCGGTTCAATACATCGTCCTCCAGCAGACTTGTCTCCATGGGTCTATTGCTGCCTCGGGCACCTTTGGCAGGCCTGCTGAGACTCAAAGATTTTCGAATCGGACGAAAAACTGATAGTGAATTGTAACGTTCAGGGCCTCCTAATGACGATGGATCACTCAAATTGCGTCCCGAATCAATACATCGTCCTCCAGCCGACTTGACTCCATGGGTCTATTGCTGCCTCGGGCACCTTATGGCCGTTCTGCTGTGAGTCTAGATTATCGAATGGGACAAAAAACTGATAGTGAATTTTAACGTTCAGGGCCTCCTAATGACGATGGATCACTCAAATTGCGTCCTGATTCAATACATCGTCCTCCAGCCGACTTGACTCCATGGGTCTATTGCTGCCTCGGGCACCTTATGGCCGTTCTGCTATGAGTCTAGATTATCGAATGGCACGAAAAACTGATAGTGAATTGTAACGTTCAGGGCCTCCTAATGACGATGGATCACTCAAATTGCGTCCCGATTCAATACATCGTCCTCCAGCCGACATGACTCCATGGGTCTATTGCTGCCTCGGGCACCTTATGGCCGTTCTGCTGTGAGTCTAGATTATCGAATGGCACGAAAAACTGATAGTGAATTGTAACGTTCAGGGCCTCCTAATGACGATGGATCACTCAAATTGCGTCCCGATTCAATACATCGTCCTCCAGCAGACTTGTCTCCATGGGTCGATTGCTGCCTCGGGCACCTAATGGCCGTTTTGCTGTGAGTCAAAGATTTTCGAATCGGACGAAAAACTGATAGTGAATTGTAACATTCAGGGCCACCTAATGACGATGGACCACGCAAATTGCGTCCCGATTCAATACATCGTCCTCCAGCCGAGTTGACTCCATGGGTCTATTGCTGCCTCGGGCACCTTATGGCCGTTCTGCTGTGAATCTAGATAATCGAATGGGACGAAAAACTGATAGTGAATTGTAACGTTCAGGACCACCTAATGACGATGGATCACTGAAATTGCGTCCCGATTCAATACATCGTCCCCAGCCGACTTGACTCCATGGGACTATTGCTGCGTCGGGCACCTTATGGCCGTTCTGCTGTGAGTCTAGATTATCGAATGGGACGAAAAACTGATAGTGAATTGTAACGTTCAGGGCCTCCTAATGACGATGGATCACTCAAATTGCGTCCCGATTCAATACATCGTCCTCCAGCAGACTTGTCTCCATGGGTCGATTGCTGCCTCGGGCGCCTAACGGCCGTTCTGCTGTGAGTCAAAGATTTTCGAATCGGACGAAAAACTGATAGTGAATTGTAACATTCAGGGCCACCTAATGACGATGGACCACGCAAATTGCGTCCCGATTCAATACATCGTCCTCCAGCCGAGTTGACTCCATGGGTCTATTGCTGCCTCGGGCACCCTATGGCCGTTTTGCTGTGAGTCTAGATTATAGAATGGAATGAAAAACTGATAGTGAATTGTCACGTTCAAGTCCACCTAATGACGATGGATCACTCAAATTGCGTCCCGATTCAATACATCGTCCTCCAGCAGACTTGTCTCCATGGGTCTATTGCTGCCTCGGGCACCTTATGGCCGTTCTGCTGTGAGTCTAGATTATCGAATGGGACGAAAAACTGATAGTGAATTGTAACGTTCAGGGCCTCCTAATGACGATGGATCACTCAAATTGCGTCCCGATTCAATACATCGTCCTCCAGCAGACTTGTCTCCATGGGTCAATGGCTGCCTCGGGCACCTAATGGCCGTTCTGCTGTGAGTCAAAGATTTTCGAATCGGACGAAAAACTGATAGTGAATTGTTACATTCAGGGCCACCTAATGACGATGGACCACGCAAATTGCGTCCCGATTCAATACATCGTCCTCCAGCCGAGTTGACTCCATGGGTGTATTGCTGCCTCGGGCACCCTATGGCCGTTCTGCTGTGAATCTAGATTATCGAATGGGACAAAAAACTGATAGTGAATTGTAACGTTCAGGGCCTCCTAATGACGATGGATCACTCAAATTGCGTCCTGATTCAATACATCGTGCTCCAGCCGACTTGACTCCATGGGTCTATTGCTGCCTCGGGCACCTTATGGCCGTTCTGCTGTGAGTCTAGATTATCGAATGGCACGAAAAACTGATAGTGAATTGTAACGTTCAGGGCCTCCTAATGACGATGGATCACTCAAATTGCGTCCCGATTCAATACATCGTCCTCCAGCCGACTTGACTCCATGGGTCTATTGCTGCCTCGGGAACATTATGGCCGTTCTGCTGTGAGTCTAGATTATCGAATGGGACAAAAAACTGATAGTGAATTGTAACGTTCAGGGCCTCCTAATGACGATGGATCACTCAAATTGCGTCCTGATTCAATACATCGTGCTCCAGCCGGCTTGACTCCATGGGTCTATTGCTGCCTCGGGCACCTTATGGCCGTTCTGCTGTGAGTCTAGATAATCGAATGGCACGAAAAACTGATAGTGAATTGTAACGTTCAGGGCCTCCTAATGACGATGGATCACTCAAATTGCGACCCGATTCAATACATCGTCCTCCAGCCGACTTGACTCCATGGGTCTATTGCTGCCTCGGGCGCCTTATGGCCGTTCTGCTGTGAGTCTAGATTATCGAATGGGACGAAAAACTGATAGTGAATTGTAACGTTCAGGGCCTCCTAATGACGATGGATCACTCAAATTGCGTCCCGATTCAATACATCGTCCTCCAGCAGACTTGTCTCCAAGGGTCGATTGCTGCCTCGGGCACCTAATGGCCGTTGTGCTGTGAGTCAAAGATTTTCGAATCGGACGAAAAACTGATAGTGAATTGTAACATTCAGGGCCACCTAATGACGATGGACCACGCAAATTGCGTCCCGATTCAATACATCGTCCTCCAGCCGAGTTTACTCCATGGGTCTATTGCTGCCTCGGGCACCCTATGGCCGTTCTGCTGTGAGTCTAGATTATCGAATGGGACGAAAAACTGATAGTGAATTGTAACGTTCAGGGCCACCTAATGACGATGGATCACTCAAATTGCGTCCCGATTCAATACATCGTCCTCCAGCCGACTTGACTCCATGGGTCTATTGCTGCCTCGGGCGCCTTATGGCCGTTCTGCTGTGAGTCTAGATTATCGAATGGGACGAAAAACTGATAGTGAATTGTAACGTTCAGGGCCTCCTAATGAAGATGGATCACTCAAATTGCGTCCCGATTCAATACATCGTCCTCCAGCAGACTTGTCTCCATGGGTCGATTGCTTCCTCGGGCACCTAATGGCCGCTGTGCTGTGAGTCAAAGATTTTCGAATCGGACGAAAAACTGATAGTGAATTGTAACATTCAGGGCCACCTAATGACGATGGACCACGCAAATTGCGTCCCGATTCAATACATCGTCCTCCAGCCGAGTTTACTCCATGGGTCTATTGCTGCCTCGGGAACCCTATGGCCGTTCTGCTGTGAGTCTAGATTATCGAATGGGACGAAAAACTGATAGTGAATTGTAACGTTCAGGGCCACCTAATGACGATGGATCACTGAAATTGCGTCCCGATTCAATACATCGTCCCCAGCCGACTTGACTCCATGGGACTATTGCTGCCTCGGGCACCTTATGGCCGTTCTGCTGTGAGTCTAGATTATCGAATGGGACGAAAAACTGATTGTGAATTGTAACGTTCAGGGCCTCCTAATGACGATGGATCACTGAAATTGCGTCCCGATTCAATACATCGTCCTCCAGCAGACTTGTCTCCATGGGTCGATTGCTGCCTCGGGCACCTAATGGCCGTTCTGCTGTGAGTCAAAGATTTTCGAATCGGACGAAAAACTGATAGTGAATTGTAACATTCAGGGCCACCTAATGACGATGGACCACGCAAATTGCGTCCCGATTCAATACATCATCCTCCAGCCGAGTTCACTCCATGGGTCTATTGCTGCCTCGGGCACCTTATGGCCGTTCTGCTGTGAGTCAAAGATTTTCGAATCGGACGAAAAACTGATAGTGAATTGTATCTTTCAGGGCCACCTAATGACGATGGATCACTCAAATTGCGTCCCGATTCAATACATCGTCCCCAGCCGACTTGACTCCATGGGAAATTTGCTGCCTCGGGCACCTTATGGCCGTTCTGCTGTGAGTCTAGATTATCGAATGGGACGAAAAACTGATAGTGAATTGTAACGTTCAGGGCCTCCTAATGACGATGGATCACTCAAATTGCGTCCCGATTCAATACATCGTCCTCCAGCAGACTTGTCTCCATGGGTCGATTGCTGCCTCGGGCACCTAATGGCCGTTCTGCTGTGAGTCAAAGATTTTCGAACCGGACGAAAAACTGATAGTGAATTGTAACATTCAGGGCCACCTAATGACGATGGACCACGCAAATTGCGTCCCGATTCAATACATCGTCCTCCAGCCGAGTTGACTCCATGGGTCTATTGCTGCCTCGGGCACCCTATGGCCGTTCTGCTGCGAATCTAGATTATCGAATGGGACGAAAAACTGATAGTGAATTGTAACGTTCAGGGCCACCTAATGACGATGGATCACTGAAATTGCGTAGCGATTCAATACATCGTCCCCAGCCGACTTGACTCCATGGGACTATTGCTGCCTCGGGCACCTTATGGCCGTTCTGCTGTGAGTCTAGATTATCGAATGGGACGAAAAACTGATAGTGAATTGTAACGTTCAGGACCTCCTAATGACGATGGATCACTCAAATTGCGTCCCGATTCAATACATCGTCCTCCAGCCGACTTGACTCCATGGGTCTATTGCTGCCTCGGGCACCTTATGGCCGTTCTGCTGTGAGTCTAGATTATCGAATGGGACAAAAAACTGATAGTGAATTGTAACGTTCAGGGCCTCCTAATGACGATGGATCACTCAAATTGCGTCCTGATTCAATACATCGTGCTCCAGCCGACTTGACTCCATGGGTCTATTGCTGCCTCGGGCACCTTATGGCCGTTCTGCTGTGAGTCTAGATTATCGAATGGCACGAAAAACTGATAGTGAATTGTAACGTTCAGGGCCTCCTAATGACGATGGATCTCTCAAATTGCGTCCCGATTCAATACATCGTCCTCCAGCCGACTTGACTCCATGGGTCTATTGCTGCCTCGGGAACCTTATGGCCGTTCTGCTGTGAGTCTAGATTATCGAATGGGACAAAAAACTGATAGTGAATTGTAACGTTCAGGGCCTCCTAATGACGATGGATCACTCAAATTGCGTCCTGATTCAATACATCGTGCTCCAGCCGGCTTGACTCCATGGGTCTATTGCTGCCTCGGGCACCTTATGGCCGTTCTGCTGTGAGTCTAGATAATCGAATGGCACGAAAAACTGATAGTGAATTGTAACGTTCAGGGCCTCCTAATGACGATGGATCACTCAAATTGCGTCCCGATTCAATACATCGTCCTCCAGCCGACTTGACTCCATGGGTCTATTGCTGCCTCGGGCGCCTTATGGCCGTTCTGCTGTGAGTCTAGATTATCGAATGGGACGAAAAACTGATAGTGAATTGTAACGTTCAGGGCCTCCTAATGACGATGGATCACTCAAATTGCGTCCCGATTCAATACATAGTCCTCCAGCAGACTTGTCTCCATGGGTCGATTGCTGCCTCGGGCACCTAATGGCCGTTGTGCTGTGAGTCAAAGATTTTCGAATCGGACGAAAAACTGATAGTGAATTGTAACATTCAGGGCCACCTAATGACGATGGACCACGCAAATTGCGTCCCGATTCAATACATCGTCCTCCAGCCGAGTTTACTCCATGGGTCTATTGCTGCCTCGGGCACCCTATGGCCGTTCTGCTGTGAGTCTAGATTATCGAATGGGACGAAAAACTGATAGTGAATTGTAACGTTCAGGGCCACCTAATGACGATGGATCACTGAAATTGCGTCCCGATTCAATACATCGTCCCCAGCCGACTTGACTCCATGGGACTATTGCTGCCTCGGGCACCTTATGGCCGTTCTGCTGTGAGTCTAGATTATCGAATGGGACGAAAAACTGATAGTGAATTGTAACGTTCAGGGCCTCCTAATGACGATGGATCACTCAAATTGCGTCCCGATTCAATACATCGTCCTCCAGCAGACTTGTCTCCATGGGTCGATTGCTGCCTCGGGCACCTAATGGCCGTTCTGCTGTGAGTCAAAGATTTTCGAACCGGACGAAAAACTGATAGTGAATTGTAACATTCAGGGCCACCTAATGACGATGGACCACGCAAATTGCGTCCCGATTCAATACATCGTCCTCCAGCCGAGTTGACTCCATGGGTCTATTGCTGCCTCGGGCACCCTATGGCCGTTCTGCTGCGAATCTAGATTATCGAATGGGACGAAAAACTGATAGTGAATTGTAACGTTCAGGGCCACCTAATGACGATGGATCACTGAAATTGCGTAGCGATTCAATACATCGTCCCCAGCCGACTTGACTCCATGGGACTATTGCTGCCTCGGGCACCTTATGGCCGTTCTGCTGTGAGTCTAGATTATCGAATGGGACGAAAAACTGATAGTGAATTGTAACGTTCAGGGCCTCCTAATGACGATGGATCACTCAAATTGCGTCCCGATTCAATACATCGTCCTCCAGCCGACTTGACTCCATGGGTCTATTGCTGCCTCGGGCACCTTATGGCCGTTCTGCTGTGAGTCTAGATTATCGAATGGGACAAAAACCTGATAGTGAATTGTAACGTTCAGGGCCTCCTAATGACGATGGATCACTCAAATTGCGTCCTGATTCAATACATCGTGCTCCAGCCGGCTTGACTCCATGGGTCTATTGCTGCCTCGGGCACCTTATGGCCGTTCTGCTGTGAGTCTAGATAATCGAATGGCACGAAAAACTGATAGTGAATTGTAACGTTCAGGGCCTCCTAATGACGATGGATCACTCAAATTGCGTCCTGATTCAATACATCGTGCTCCAGCCGGCTTGACTCCATGGGTCTATTGCTGCCTCGGGCACCTTATGGCCGTTCTGCTGTGAGTCTAGATAATCGAATGGCACGAAAAACTGATAGTGAATTGTAACGTTCAGGGCCTCCTAATGACGATGGATCACTCAAATTGCGTCCCGATTCAATACATCGTCCTCCAGCCGACTTGACTCCATGGGTCTATTGCTGCCTCGGGCGCCTTATGGCCGTTCTGCTGTGAGTCTAGATTATCGAATGGGACGAAAAACTGATAGTGAATTGTAACGTTCAGGGCCTCCTAATGACGATGGATCACTCAAATTGCGTCCCGATTCAATACATAGTCCTCCAGCAGACTTGTCTCCATGGGTCGATTGCTGCCTCGGGCACCTAATGGCCGTTGTGCTGTGAGTCAAAGATTTTCGAATCGGACGAAAAACTGATAGTGAATTGTAACATTCAGGGCCACCTAATGACGATGGACCACGCAAATTGCGTCCCGATTCAATACATCGTCCTCCAGCCGAGTTTACTCCATGGGTCTATTGCTGCCTCGGGCACCCTATGGCCGTTCTGCTGTGAGTCTAGATTATCGAATGGGACGAAAAACTGATAGTGAATTGTAACGTTCAGGGCCACCTAATGACGATGGATCACTGAAATTGCGTCCCGATTCAATACATCGTCCCCAGCCGACTTGACTCCATGGGACTATTGCTGCCTCGGGCACCTTATGGCCGTTCTGCTGTGAGTCTAGATTATCGAATGGGACGAAAAACTGATAGTGAATTGTAACGTTCAGGGCCTCCTAATGACGATGGATCACTCAAATTGCGTCCCGATTCAATACATCGTCCTCCAGCAGACTTGTCTCCATGGGTCGATTGCTGCCTCGGGCACCTAATGGCCGTTCTGCTGTGAGTCAAAGATTTTCGAACCGGACGAAAAACTGATAGTGAATTGTAACATTCAGGGCCACCTAATGACGATGGACCACGCAAATTGCGTCCCGATTCAATACATCGTCCTCCAGCCGAGTTGACTCCATGGGTCTATTGCTGCCTCGGGCACCCTATGGCCGTTCTGCTGCGAATCTAGATTATCGAATGGGACGAAAAACTGATAGTGAATTGTAACGTTCAGGGCCACCTAATGACGATGGATCACTGAAATTGCGTAGCGATTCAATACATCGTCCCCAGCCGACTTGACTCCATGGGACTATTGCTGCCTCGGGCACCTTATGGCCGTTCTGCTGTGAGTCTAGATTATCGAATGGGACGAAAAACTGATAGTGAATTGTAACGTTCAGGGCCTCCTAATGACGATGGATCACTCAAATTGCGTCCCGATTCAATACATCGTCCTCCAGCCGACTTGACTCCATGGGTCTATTGCTGCCTCGGGCACCTTATGGCCGTTCTGCTGTGAGTCTAGATTATCGAATGGGACAAAAACCTGATAGTGAATTGTAACGTTCAGGGCCTCCTAATGACGATGGATCACTCAAATTGCGTCCTGATTCAATACATCGTGCTCCAGCCGGCTTGACTCCATGGGTCTATTGCTGCCTCGGGCACCTTATGGCCGTTCTGCTGTGAGTCTAGATAATCGAATGGCACGAAAAACTGATAGTGAATTGTAACGTTCAGGGCCTCCTAATGACGATGGATCACTCAAATTGCGTCCTGATTCAATACATCGTGCTCCAGCCGGCTTGACTCCATGGGTCTATTGCTGCCTCGGGCACCTTATGGCCGTTCTGCTGTGAGTCTAGATAATCGAATGGCACGAAAAACTGATAGTGAATTGTAACGTTCAGGGCCTCCTAATGACGATGGATCACTCAAATTGCGTCCCGATTCAATACATCGTCCTCCAGCCGACTTGACTCCATGGGTCTATTGCTGCCTCGGGCGCCTTATGGCCGTTCTGCTGTGAGTCTAGATTATCGAATGGGACGAAAAACTGATAGTGAATTGTAACGTTCAGGGCCTCCTAATGACGATGGATCACTCAAATTGCGTCCCGATTCAATACATAGTCCTCCAGCAGACTTGTCTCCATGGGTCGATTGCTGCCTCGGGCACCTAATGGCCGTTGTGCTGTGAGTCAAAGATTTTCGAATCGGACGAAAAACTGATAGTGAATTGTAACATTCAGGGCCACCTAATGACGATGGACCACGCAAATTGCGTCCCGATTCAATACATCGTCCTCCAGCCGAGTTTACTCCATGGGTCTATTGCTGCCTCGGGCACCCTATGGCCGTTCTGCTGTGAGTCTAGATTATCGAATGGGACGAAAAACTGATAGTGAATTGTAACGTTCAGGGCCACCTAATGACGATGGATCACTGAAATTGCGTCCCGATTCAATACATCGTCCCCAGCCGACTTGACTCCATGGGACTATTGCTGCCTCGGGCACCTTATGGCCGTTCTGCTGTGAGTCTAGATTATCGAATGGGACGAAAAACTGATAGTGAATTGTAACGTTCAGGGCCTCCTAATGACGATGGATCACTCAAATTGCGTCCCGATTCAATACATCGTCCTCCAGCAGACTTGTCTCCATGGGTCGATTGCTGCCTCGGGCACCTAATGGCCGTTCTGCTGTGAGTCAAAGATTTTCGAACCGGACGAAAAACTGATAGTGAATTGTAACATTCAGGGCCACCTAATGACGATGGACCACGCAAATTGCGTCCCGATTCAATACATCGTCCTCCAGCCGAGTTGACTCCATGGGTCTATTGCTGCCTCGGGCACCCTATGGCCGTTCTGCTGCGAATCTAGATTATCGAATGGGACGAAAAACTGATAGTGAATTGTAACGTTCAGGGCCACCTAATGACGATGGATCACTGAAATTGCGTAGCGATTCAATACATCGTCCCCAGCCGACTTGACTCCATGGGACTATTGCTGCCTCGGGCACCTTATGGCCGTTCTGCTGTGAGTCTAGATTATCGAATGGGACGAAAAACTGATAGTGAATTGTAACGTTCAGGGCCTCCTAATGACGATGGATCACTCAAATTGCGTCCCGATTCAATACATCGTCCTCCAGCCGACTTGACTCCATGGGTCTATTGCTGCCTCGGGCACCTTATGGCCGTTCTGCTGTGAGTCTAGATTATCGAATGGGACAAAAACCTGATAGTGAATTGTAACGTTCAGGGCCTCCTAATGACGATGGATCACTCAAATTGCGTCCTGATTCAATACATCGTCCTCCAGCCGACTTGACTCCATGGGTCTATTGCTGCCTCGGGCACCTTAAGGCCGTTCTGCTGTGAGTCTAGATTATCGAATGGGACAAAAAACTGATAGTGAATTGTAACGTTCAGGGCCTCCTAATGACGATGGATCACTCAAATTGCGTCCTGATTCAATACATCGTGCTCCAGCCGACTTGACTCCATGGGTCTATTGCTGCCTCGGGCACCTTATGGCCGTTCTGCTGTGAGTCTAGATTATCGAATGGCACGAAAAACTGATAGTGAATTGTAACGTTCAGGGCCTCCTAATGACGATGGATCACTCAAATTGCGTCCCGATTCAATACATCGTCCTCCAGCCGACTTGACTCCATGGGTCTATTGCTGCCTCGGGAACCTTATGGCCGTTCTGCTGTGAGTCTAGATTATCGAATGGGACAAAAAACTGATAGTGAATTGTAACGTTCAGGGCCTCCTAATGACGATGGATCACTCAAATTGCGTCCTGATTCAATACATCGTGCTCCAGCCGGCTTGACTCCATGGGTCTATTGCTGCCTCGGGCACCTTATGGCCGTTCTGCTGTGAGTCTAGATAATCGAATGGCACGAAAAACTGATAGTGAATTGTAACGTTCAGGGCCTCCTAATGACGATGGATCACTCAAATTGCGTCCCGATTCAATACATCGTCCTCCAGCCGACTTGACTCCATGGGTCTATTGCTGCCTCGGGCGCCTTATGGCCGTTCTGCTGTGAGTCTAGATTATCGAATGGGACGAAAAACTGATAGTGAATTGTAACGTTCAGGGCCTCCTAATGACGATGGATCACTCAAATTGCGTCCCGATTCAATACATCGTCCTCCAGCAGACTTGTCTCCATGGGTCGATTGCTGCCTCGGGCACCTAATGGCCGTTGTGCTGTGAGTCAAAGATTTTCGAATCGGACGAAAAACTGATAGTGAATTGTAACGTTCAGGGCCTCCTAATGACGATGGATCACACAAATTGCGTCCTGATTCAATACATCGTCCTCCAGCCGACTTGACTCCATGGGTCTATTGCTGCCTCGGGCACCTTATGGCCGTTCTGCTGTGAGTCTAGATTATCGAATGGCACGAAAAACTGATAGTGAATTGTAACGTTCAGGGCCTCCTAATGACGATGGATCACTCAAATTGCGTCCCGATTCAATACATCGTCCTCCAGCCGACATGACTCCATGGGTCTATTGCTGCCTCGGGCACCTTATGGCCGTTCTGCTGTGAGTCTTGATTATCGAATGGCACGAAAAACTGATAGTGAATTGTAACGTTCAGGGCCTCCTAATGACGATGGATCACTCAAATTGCGTCCCGATTCAATACATCGTCCTCCAGCAGACTTGTCTCCATGGGTCGATTGCTGCCTCGGGCACCTAATGGCCGTTCTGCTGTGAGTCAAAGATTTTCGAATCGGACGAAAAACTGATAGTGAATTGTAACATTCAGGGCCACCTAATGACGATGGACCACGCAAATTGCGTCCCGATTCAATACATCGTCCTCCAGCCGAGCTGACTCCATGGGTCTATTGCTGCCTCGGGCACCTTATGGCCGTTCTGCTGTGAATCTAGATAATCGAATGGGACGAAAACCTGATAGTGAATTGTAACGTTCAGGACCACCTAATGACGATGGATCACTGAAATTGCGTCCCGATTCAATACATCGTCCCTAGCCGACTTGACTCCATGGGACTATTGCTGCCTCGGGCACCTTATGGCCGTTCTGCTGTGAGTCTAGATTATAGAATGGAATGAAAAACTGATAGTGAATTGTAACGTTCAAGTCCACCTAATGACGATGGATCACTCAAATTGCGTCCCGATTCAATACATCGTCCTCCAGCAGACTTGTCTCCATGGCTCTATTGCTGCCTCGGACACCTTATGGCAGGCCTGCTGAGACTCAAAGATTTTCGAATCGGACGAAAAACTGATAGTGAATTGTAACGTTCAGGGCCTCCTAATGACGATGGATCACTCAAATTGCGTCCCGATTCAATACATCGTCCTCCAGCCGACTTGACTCCATGGGTCTATTGCTGCCTCGGGCACCTTATGGCCGTTCTGCTGTGAGTCTAGATTATCGAATGGGACAAAAAACTGATAGTGAATTGTAACGTTCAGGGCCACCTAATGACGATGGATCACTCAAATTGCGTCCCGATTCAATACATCGTCCTCCAGCCGACTTGACTCCATGGGTCTATTGCTGCCTCGGGCGCCTTATGGCCGTTCTGCTGTGGGTCTAGATTATCGAATGGGACGAAAAACTGATAGTGAATTGTAACGTTCAGGGCCTCCTAATGACGATGGATCACTCAAATTGCGTCCCGATTCAATACATCGTCCTCCAGCAGGCTTGTCTCCATGGGTCGATTGCTGCCTCGGGCACCTAATGGCCGTTCTGCTGTGAGTCAAAGATTTTCGAATCGGACGAAAAACTGATAGTGAATTGTAACATTCAGGGCCACCTAATGACGATGGACTACGCAAATTGCGTCCCGATTCAATACATCGTCCTCCAGCCGAGTTGACTCCATGGGTCTATTGCTGCCTCGGGCACCCTATGGCCGTTCTGCTGTGAATCTAGATTATCGAATGGGACGAAAAACTGATAGTGAATTGTAACGTTCAGGGCCACCTAATGACAATGGATCATTGAAATTGCGTCCCGATTCAATACATCGTCCCCAGCCGACTTGACTCCATGGGACTATTGCTGCCTCGGGCACCTTATGGCCGTTCTGCTGTGAGTCTAGATTATAGAATGGGATGAAAAACTGATAGTGGATTGTAACGTTCAAGTCCACCTAATGACGGTGGATCACTCAAATTGCGTCCCGATTCAATACATCGTCCTCCAGCAGACTTGTCTCCATGGGTCTATTGCTGCCTCGGGCACCTTATGGCAGACCTGCTGTGACTCAAAGATTTTCGAATCGGACGAAAAACTGATAGTGAATTGTAACGTTCAGGGCCTCCTAATGACGATGGAACACTCATATTGCGTCCCGATTCAATACATCGTCCTCCAGCAGACTTGTCTCCATGCGTCTATTGCTGCCTCGGGCACCTTATGGCCGTTCTGCTGTGAGTCAAAGATTTTCGAATCGGACGAAAAACTGATAGTGAATTGTAGCGTTCAGGGCCACCTAATGACGATGGATCACTCAAATTGCGTCCCGATTCAATACATCGTCCTCCAGCTGACTTGACTCCATGGGTCTATTGCTGCCTCGGGCACCTTATGGCCGTTCTGCTGTGAGTCTAGATTATCGAATGGGACGAAAAACTGATAGTGAATTGTAACGTTCAGGGCCTCCTAATGACGATGGATCACTCAAATTGCGTCCCGATTCAATACATCGTCCTCCAGCCGACTTGTCTCCATGGGTCTATTGCTGCCTCGGGCACCTTATGGCCGTTCTGCTGTGAGTCTAGATTATCGAATGGGACAAAAAACTGATAGTGAATTGTAACGTTCAGGGCCTCCTAATGACGATGGATCACTCAAATTGCGTCCCGATTCAATACATCGTACTCCAGCAGACTTGTCTCCATGGGTCGATTGCTGCCTCGGGCACCTAATGGCCGTTCTGCTGTGAGTCAAAGATTTTCGAATCGGACGAAAAACTGATAGTGAATTGTAACATTCAGGGCCACCTATTGACGATGGACCACGCAAATTGCGTCCCGATTCAATACATCGTCCTCCAGCCGAGTTGTCTCCATGGGTCTATTGCTGCCTCGGGCACCTTATGGCCGTTCTGCTGTGAATCTAGATTATCGAATGGGACGAAAAACTGATAGTGAATTGTAACGTTCAGGGCCACCTAAAGACGATGGATCACTGAAATTGCGTCCCGATTCAATACATCGTCCCCAGCCGACTTAACTCCATGGGACTATTGCTGCCTCGGGCACCTTATGGCCGTTCTGCTGTGAGTCTAGATTATAGAATGGAATGAAAAACTGATAGTGAATTGTAACGTTCAAGTCCACCTAATGACGATGGATCACTCAAATTGCGTCCCGATTCAATACATCATCCTCCAGCAGACTTGTCTCCATGGGTCTATTGCTGCCTCGGGCACCTTATGGCAGGCCTGCTGTGACTCAAAGATTTTCGAATCGGACGAAAAACTGATAGTGAATTGTAACGTTCAGGGCCTCCTAATGACGATGGAACTCTCAAATTGCGTCCCGATTCAATACATCGTCCTCCAGCAGACTTGTCTGCATGCGTCTATTGCTGCCTCGGGCACCTTATGGCCGTTCTGCTGTGAGGCTAGATTATCGAATGGCACGGAAAACTGATAGTGAATTGTAACGTTCAGGGCCTCCTAATGACGATGGATCACTCAAATTGCGTCCCGATTCAATACATCGTCCTCCAGCCGACTTGACTCCATGGGTCTAATGCTGCCTCGGGCACCTTATGGCCGTTCTGCTGTGAGTCTAGATTATCGATTGGGACGAAAAACTGATAGTGAATTGTAACGTTCAGGGCCTCCTAATGACGATGGATCACTCAAATTGCGTCCCGATTCAATACATCGTCCTCCAGCAGACTTGTCTCCACGGGTCGATTGCTGCCTCGGGCACCTAATGGCCGTTCTGCTGTGAGTCAAAGATTTTCGAATCGGACGAAAAACTGATAGTGAATTGTAACGTTCAGGGCCTCCTAATGACGATGGATCACTCAAATTGCGTCCCGATTCAATACATCGTCCTCCAGCAGACTTGTCTCCACGGGTCGATTGCTGCCTCGGGCACCTAATGGCCGTTCTGCTGTGAGTCAAAGATTTTCGAATCGGACGAAAAACTGATAGTGAATTGTAACATTCAGGGCCACCTAATGTCGATGGACCACACAAATTGCGTCCCGATTCAGTACATCGTCCTCCAGCCGACCTGACTCCATGGGTCTATTGCTGCCTCGGGCACCTTATGGCCGTTCTGCTGTGAGTCTAGAGTATGAATGGGACGAAAAACTGATAGTGAATTGTAACGTTCAGGGCCACCTAATGACGATGGATCACTCAAATTGCGTCCCGATTCAATACATCGTCCTCCAGCAGACTTGTCTCCATGGGTCTATTGCTGCCTCGGGCACCTTATGGCCGTTCTGCTGTGAGTCAAAGATTTTCGAATCGGACGAAAAACTGAATGTGAATTGTAACATTCAGGGCCACCTAATGACGATGGATCACTCAAATTGCGTCCCGATTCATTACATCGTCCACCAGCCGACTTGTCTCCATGGGTCTATTGCTGCCTCGGGCACCTTATGGCCGTTCTGCTGTGAGTCAAAGATTTTCGAATCGGACGAAAAACTGATAGTGAATTGTAACGTTCAGGGCCTCATAATGACGATGGAACATTCAAATTGCGTCCCGATTCAATACCTCGTCCTCCAGCAGACTTGTCTCCATGCGTCTATTGCTGCCTCGGGCACCTTATGGCCGTTCTGCTGTGAGTCAAAGATTTTCGAATCGGACGAAAAACTGATAGTGAATTGTAACGTTCAGGGCCACCTAATGACGATGGATCACTCAAATTGCGTCCCGATTCAATACATCGTCCTCCAGCTGACATGTCTCCATGGGTCTATTGCTGCCTTAGCACCTTATGGCCGTTCAGCTGTGACTCAAAGATTTTCGAATCGGACGAAAAACTGATAGTGAATTGTAACGTTCAGGGCCTCCTAATGACGATGGATCACTCAAATTGCGTCCCGATTCAATACATCGTCCTCCAGCAGACTTGTCTCCATGGGTCTATTGCTGCCTCGGGCACCTTATGGCAGGCCTGCTGTGACTCAAAGATTTTCGAATCGGACGAAAAACTGATAGTGAATTGTAGCGATCAGGGCCACCTAATGACGATGGATCACTCAAATTGCGTCCCGATTCAATACATCGTCCTCCAGCAGACTTGTCTCCATGGGTCTATTGCTGCCTCGGGCACCTTATGGCAGGCCTGCTGAGACTCAAAGATTTTCGAATCGGACGAAAAACTGATAGTGAATTGTAACGTTCAGGGCCTCCTAATGACGATGGATCACTCAAATTGCGTCCCGATTCAATACATCGTACTCCAGCAGACTTGTCTCCATGGGTCGATTGCTGCCTCGGGCACCTAATGGCCGTTCTGCTGTGAGTCAAAGATTTTCGAATCGGACGAAAAACTGATAGTGAATTGTAACATTCAGGGCCACCTAATGACGATGGACCACGCAAATTGCGTCCCGATTCAATACATCGTCCTCCAGCCTAGTTGTCTCCATGGTTCTATTGCAGCCTCGGGCACCTTATGGCCGTTCTGCTGTGAATCTAGATTATCGAATGGGACGAAAAACTGATAGTGAATTGTAACGTTCAGGGCCACCTAAAGACGATGGATCACTCAAATTGCGTCCCGATTCAATACATCATCCTCCAGCAGACTTGTCTCCATGGGTCTATTGCTGCCTCGGGCACCTTATGGCAGGCCTGCTATGACTCAAAGATTTTCGAATCGGACGAAAAACTGATAGTGAATTGTAACGTTCAGGGCCTCCTAATGACGATGGAACTCTCAAATTGCGTCCCGATTCAATACATCGTCCTACAGCAGACTTGTCTGCATGCGTCTATTGCTGCCTCGGGCACCTTATGGCCGTTCTGCTGTGAGTCTAGATTATCGAATGGGACGAAAAACTGATTGTGAATTGTAACGTTCAGGGCCTCCTAATGACGATGGATCACTCAAATTGCGTCCCGATTCAATACATTGTCCTCCAGCCGACTTGACTCCATGGGTCTATTGCTGCCTCGGGCACCTTATGGCCGTTCTGCTGTGAGGCTAGATTATCGAATGGCACGGAAAACTGATAGTGAATTGTAACGTTCAGGGCCTCCTAATGACGATGGATCACTCAAATTGCGTCCCGATTCAATACATCGTCCTCCAGCCGACTTGACTCCATGGGTCTAATGCTGCCTCGGGCACCTTATGGCCGTTCTGCTGTGAGTCTAGATTATCGATTGGGACGAAAAACTGATAGTGAATTGTAACGTTCAGGGCCTCCTAATGACGATGGATCACTCAAATTGCGTCCCGATTCAATACATCGTTCTCCAGCAGACCAGACTCCATGGGTCTATTGCTGCCTCGGGCACCTTATGGCCGTTCTGCTGTGAGTCTAGATTATCGAATGGGACGAAAAACTGATAGTGAATTGTAACGTTCAGGGCCTCCTAATGACGATGGATCACTCAAATTGCGTCCCGATTCAATACATCGTCCTCCAGCAGACTTGTCTCCATGGGTCGATTGCTGCCTCGGGCACCTAATGGCCGTTCTGCTGTGAGTCAAAGATTTTCGAATCGGACGAAAAACTGATAGTGAATTGTAACATTCAGGGCCACCTAATGACGATGGACCCCGCAAATTGCGTCCCGATTCAATACATCGTCCTCCAGCCGAGTTGACTCCATGGGTCTATTGCTGCCTCGGGCACCCTATGGCCGTTCTGCTGTGAATCTAGATTATCGAATGGGACGAAAAACTGATAGTGAATTGTAACGTTCAGGGCCACCTAATGACGATGGATCACTGAAATTGCGTCCCGATTCAATACATCGTCCCCAGCCGACTTGACTCCATGGGACTATTGCTGCCTCGGGCACCTTATGGCCGTTCTGCTGTGAGTCTAGATTATCGAATGGGACGAAAAACTGATAGTGAATTGTAACGTTCAGGGCCTCCTAATGACGATGGATCACTCAAATTGCGTCCCGATTCAATACATCGTCCTCCAGCAGACTTGTCTCCATGGGTCGATTGCTGCCTCGGGCACCTAATGGCCGTTCTGCTGTGAGTCAAAGATTTTCGAATCGGACGAAAAACTGATAGTGAATTGTAACATTCAGGGCCACCTAATGACGATGGACCACGCAAATTGCGTCCCGATTCAATACATCATCCTCCAGCCGAGTTGACTCCATGGGTCTATTGCTGCCTCGGGCACCTTATGGCCGTTCTGCTGTGAGTCAAAGATTTTTGAATCGGACGAAAAACTGATAGTGAATTGTATCTTTCAGGGCCACCTAATGACGATGGATCACTCAAATTGCGTCCCGATTCAATACATCGTCCCCAGCCGACTTGACTCCATGGGACATTTGCTGCCTCGGGCACCTTATGGCCGTTCTGCTGTGAGTCTAGATTATAGAATGGAATAAAAAACTGATAGTGAATTGTAACGTTCAAGTCCACCTAATGACGATGGATCACTCAAATTGCGTCCCGGTTCAATACATCGTCCTCCAGCAGACTTGTCTCCATGGGTCTATTGCTGCCTCGGGCACCTTTGGCAGGCCTGCTGAGACTCAAAGATTTTCGAATCGGACGAAAAACTGATAGTGAATTGTAACGTTCAGGGCCTCCTAATGACGATGGATCACTCAAATTGCGACCCGATTCAATACATCGTCCTCCAGCCGACTTGACTCCATGGGTCTATTGCTGCCTCGGGCACCTTATGGCCGTTCTGCTGTGAGTCTAGATTATCGAATGGGACAAAAAACTGATAGTGAATTTTAACGTTCAGGGCCTCCTAATGACGATGGATCACTCAAATTGCGTCCTGATTCAATACATCGTCCTCCAGCCGACTTGACTCCATGGGTCTATTGCTGCCTCGGGCACCTTCTGGCCGTTCTGCTGTGAGTCTAGATTATCGAATGGCACGAAAAACTGATAGTGAATTGTAACGTTCAGGGCCTCCTAATGACGATGGATCACTCAAATTGCGTCCCGATTCAATACATCGTCCTCCAGCCGACATGACTCCATGGGTCTATTGCTGCCTCGGGCACCTTATAGCCGTTCTGCTGTGAGTTTAGATTATCGAATGGCACGAAAAACTGATAGTGAATTGTAACGTTCAGGGCCTCCTAATGACGATGGATCACTCAAATTGCGTCCCGATTCAATACATCGTCCTCCAGCAGACTTGTCTCCATGGGTCGATTGCTGCCTCGGGCACCTAATGGCCGTTCTGCTGTGAGTCAAAGATTTTCGAATCGGACGAAAAACTGATAGTGAATTGTAACATTCAGGGCCACCTAATGACGATGGACCACGCAAATTGCGTCCCGATTCAATACATCGTCCTCCAGCCGAGTTGACTCCATGGGTCTATTGCTGCCTCGGGCACCTTATGGCCGTTCTGCTGTGAATCTAGATAATCGAATGGGACGAAAAACTGATAGTGAATTGTAACGTTCAGGACCACCTAATGACGATGCAACACTGAAATTGCGTCCCGATTCAATACATCGTCCCTAGCCGACTTGACTCCATGGGACTATTGCTGCCTCGGGCACCTTATGGCCGTTCTGCTGTGAGTCTAGATTATAGAATGGAATGAAAAACTGATAGTGAATTGTAACGTTCAAGTCCACCTAATGACGATGGATCACTCAAATTGCGTCCCGATTCAATACATCGTCCTCCAGCAGACTTGTCTCCATGGGTCGATTGCTGCTTCGGGCACCTTATGGCCGTTCTGCTGTGAATCTAGATTATCGAATGGGACGAAGAACTGGTAGTGAATTGTAACGTTCAGGGCCACCTAATGACGATGGATCACTCGAATTGCGTCCCGATTCAATACATCGTCCTCCAGCCGACTTGACTCCATGGGTCTAATGCTGCCTCGGGCACCTTATGGCCGTTCTGCTGTGAGTCTAGATTATCGATTGGGACGAAAAACTGATAGTGAATTGTAACGTTCAGGGCCTCCTAATGACGATGGATCACTCAAATTGCGTCCCGATTCAATACATCGTCCTCCAGCAGACTTGTCTCCACGGGTCGATTGCTGCCTCGGGCACCTAATGGCCGTTCTGCTGTGAGTCAAAGATTTTCGAATCGGACGAAAAACTGATAGTGAATTGTAACATTCAGGGCCACCTAATGACGATGGACCACGCAAATTGCGTCCCGATTCAATACATCGTCCTCCAGCCGAGTTGACTCCATGGGTCTATTGCTGCTTCGGGCACCTTATGGCCGTTCTGCTGTGAATCTAGATTATCGAATGGGACGAAGAACTGGTAGTGAATTGTAACGTTCAGGGCCACCTAATGACGATGGATCACTCGAATTGCGTCCCGATTCAATACATCGTCCTCCAGCCGACTTGTCTCCATGGGTCTATTGCTGCCTCGGGCACCTTATGGCCGTTCTGCTGTGAGTCTAGATTATCGAATGGGACGTAAAACTGATAGTGAATTGTAACTTTCAGGGCCACCTAATGACGATGGATCACTCAAATTGCGTCCCGATTCAATACATCGTCCTCCAGCAGACCAGACTCCATGGGTCTATTGCTGCTTCGGGCACCTTATGGCCGTTCTGCTGTGAGTCTAGATTATCGAATGGGACGAAAAACTGATAGTGAATTGTAACGTTCAGGGCCTCCTAATGACGATGGATCACTCAAATTGCGTCCCGATTCAATACATCGTCCTCCAGCAGACTTGTCTCCATGGGTCGATTGCTGCCTCGGGCACCTAATGGCCGTTCTGCTGTGAGTCAAAGATTTTCGAATCGGACGAAAAACTGATAGTGAATTGTAACATTCAGGGCCACCTAATGACGATGGACCCCGCAAATTGCGTCCCGATTCAATACATCGTCCTCCAGCCGAGTTGACTCCATGGGTCTATTGCTGCCTCGGGCACCCTATGGCCGTTCTGCTGTGAATCTAGATTATCGAATGGGGCGAAAAACTGATAGTGAATTGTAACGTTCAGGGCCACCTAATGACGATGGATCACTGAAATTGCGTCCCGATTCAATACATCGTCCCCAGCCGACTTGACTCCGTGGGACTATTGCTGCCTCGGGCACCTTATGGCCGTTCTGCTGTGAGTCTAGATTATCGAATGGGACGAAAAACTGATAGTGAATTGTAACGTTCAGGGCCTCCTAATGACGATGGATCACTCAAATTGCGTCCCGATTCAATACATCGTCCTCCAGCAGACTTGTCTCCATGGGTCGATTGCTGCCTCGGGCACCTAATGGCCGTTCTGCTGTGAGTCAAAGATTTTCGAATCGGACGAAAAACTGATAGTGAATTGTAACATTCAGGGCCACCTAATGACGATGGACCACGCAAATTGCGTCCCGATTCAATACATCATCCTCCAGCCGAGTTGACTCCATGGGTCTATTGCTGCCTCGGGCACCTTATGGCCGTTCTGCTGTGAGTCAAAGATTTTTGAATCGGACGAAAAACTGATAGTGAATTGTATCTTTCAGGGCCACCTAATGACGATGGATCACTCAAATTGCGTCCCGATTCAATACATCGTCCCCAGCCGACTTGACTCCATGGGACATTTGCTGCCTCGGGCACCTTATGGCCGTTCTGCTGTGAGTCTAGATTATAGAATGGAATAAAAAACTGATAGTGAATTGTAACGTTCAAGTCCACCTAATGACGATGGATCACTCAAATTGCGTCCCGGTTCAATACATCGTCCTCCAGCAGACTTGTCTCCATGGGTCTATTGCTGCCTCGGGCACCTTTGGCAGGCCTGCTGAGACTCAAAGATTTTCGAATCGGACGAAAAACTGATAGTGAATTGTAACGTTCAGGGCCTCCTAATGACGATGGATCACTCAAATTGCGTCCCGATTCAATACATCGTCCTCCAGCCGACTTGACTCCATGGGTCTATTGCTGCCTCGGGCACCTTATGGCCGTTCTGCTGTGAGTCTAGATTATCGAATGGGACAAAAAACTGATAGTGAATTTTAACGTTCAGGGCCTCCTAATGACGATGGATCACTCAAATTGCGTCCTGATTCAATACATCGTCCTCCAGCCGACTTGACTCCATGGGTCTATTGCTGCCTCGGGCACCTTCTGGCCGTTCTGCTGTGAGTCTAGATTATCGAATGGCACGAAAAACTGATAGTGAATTGTAACGTTCAGGGCCTCCTAATGACGATGGATCACTCAAATTGCGTCCCGATTCAATACATCGTCCTCCAGCCGACATGACTCCATGGGTCTATTGCTGCCTCGGGCACCTTATAGCCGTTCTGCTGTGAGTTTAGATTATCGAATGGCACGAAAAACTGATAGTGAATTGTAACGTTCAGGGCCTCCTAATGACGATGGATCACTCAAATTGCGTCCCGATTCAATACATCGTCCTCCAGCAGACTTGTCTCCATGGGTCGATTGCTGCCTCGGGCACCTAATGGCCGTTCTGCTGTGAGTCAAAGATTTTCGAATCGGACGAAAAACTGATAGTGAATTGTAACATTCAGGGCCACCTAATGACGATGGACCACGCAAATTGCGTCCCGATTCAATACATCGTCCTCCAGCCGAGTTGACTCCATGGGTCTATTGCTGCCTCGGGCACCTTATGGCCGTTCTGCTGTGAATCTAGATAATCGAATGGGACGAAAAACTGATAGTGAATTGTAACGTTCAGGACCACCTAATGACGATGCAACACTGAAATTGCGTCCCGATTCAATACATCGTCCCTAGCCGACTTGACTCCATGGGACTATTGCTGCCTCGGGCACCTTATGGCCGTTCTGCTGTGAGTCTAGATTATAGAATGGAATGAAAAACTGATAGTGAATTGTAACGTTCAAGTCCACCTAATGACGATGGATCACTCAAATTGCGTCCCGATTCAATACATCGTCCTCCAGCAGACTTGTCTCCATGGGTCGATTGCTGCCTCGGGCACCTAATGGCCGTTCTGCTGTGAGTCAAAGATTTTCGAATCGGACGAAAAACTGATAGTGAATTGTAACATTCAGGGCCACCTAATGACGATGGACCACGCAAATTGCGTCCCGATTCAATACATCGTCCTCCAGCCGACTTGACTCCATGGGTCAATTGCTGCCTCGGGCACCCTATGGCCGTTCTGCTGTGAATCTAGATTATCGAATGGGACGAAAAACTGATAGTGAATTGTAACGTTCAGGGCCACCTAATGACGATGGATCATTGAAATTGCGTCCCGATTCAATACATCGTCCCCAGCCAACTTGACTCCATGGGACTATTGCTGCCTCGGGCACCTTATGGCCGTTCTGCTGTGAGTCTAGATTATAGAATGGGATGAAAAACTGATAGTGAATTGTAACGTTCAGGGCCTCATAATGACGATGGAACATTCAAATTGCGTCCCGATTCAATACCTCGTCCTCCAGCAGACTTGTCTCCATGCGTCTATTGCTGCCTCGGGCACCTTATGGCCGTTCTGCTGTGACTCAAAGATTTTCGAATCGGACGAAAAACTGATAGTGAATTGTAACGTTCAGGGCCTCCTAATGACGATGGAACACTCAAATTGCGTCCCGATTCAATACATCGTCCTCCAGCAGACTTGTCTCCATGGGTCTATTGCTGCCTCGGGCACCTTATGGCAGGCCTGCTGTGACTCAAAGATTTTCGAATCGGACGAAAAACTGATAGTGAATTGTAGCGATCAGGGCCACCTAATGACGATGGATCACTCAAATTGCGTCCCGATTCAATACATCGTCCTCCAGCCGACTTGTCTCCATGGGTCTATTGCTGCCTCGGGTACCTTATGGCCGTTCAGCTGTGAGTCTAGATTATCGAATGGGACAAAAAACTGATAGTGAATTGTAACGTTCAGGGCCTCCTAATGACGATGGATCACTCAAATTGCGTCCCGATTCAATACATCGTACTCCAGCAGACTTGTCTCCATGGGTCGATTGCTGCCTCGGGCACCTAATGGCCGTTCTGCTGTGAGTCTAGATTATAGAATGGAATGAAAAACTGATAGTGAATTGTAACGTTCAAGTCCACCTAATGACGATGGATCACTCAAATTGCGTCCCGATTCAATACATCATCCTCCAGCAGACTTGTCTCCATGGGTCTATTGCTGCCTCGGGCACCTTATGGCAGGCCTGCTGTGACTCAAAGATTTTCGAATCGGACGAAAAACTGATAGTGAATTGTAACGTTCAGGGCCTCCTAATGACGATGGAACTCTCAAATTGCGTCCCGATTCAATACATCGTCCTCCAGCAGACTTGTCTGCATGCGTCTATTGCTGCCTCGGGCACCTTATGGCCGTTCTGCTGTGAGTCTAGATTATCGAATGGGACGAAAAACTGATTGTGAATTGTAACGTTCAGGGCCTCCTAATGACGATGGATCACTCAAATTGCGTCCCGATTCAATACATTGTCCTCCAGCCGACTTGACTCCATGGGTCTATTGCTGCCTCGGGCACCTTATGGCCGTTCTGCTGTGAGGCTAGATTATCGAATGGCACGGAAAACTGATAGTGAATTGTAACGTTCAGGGCCTCCTAATGACGATGGATCACTCAAATTGCGTCCCGATTCAATACATCGTCCTCCAGCCGACTTGACTCCATGGGTCTAATGCTGCCTCGGGCACCTTATGGCCGATCTGCTGTGAGTCTAGATTATCGATTGGGACGAAAAACTGATAGTGAATTGTAACGTTCAGGGCCTCCTAATGACGATGGATCACTCAAATTGCGTCCCGATTCAATACATCGTCCTCCAGCAGACTTGTCTCCATGGGTCCATTGCTGCCTCGGGCACCTTATGGCCGTTCTGCTGTGAGTCAAAGATTTTCGAATCGGACGAAAAACTGATAGTGAATTGTAACATTCAGGGCCACCTAATAACAATGGATCACTCAAATTGCGTCCCGATTCATTACATCGTCCACCAGCCGACTTGTCTCCATGGGTCTATTGCTGCCTCGGGCACCTTATGGCCGTTCTGCTGTGAGTCAAAGATTTTCGATTAGGACGAAAAACAGATAGTGAATTGTAACGTTCAGGGCCTCCTAATGACGATGGAACACTCAAATTGAGTCCCGATTCAATACATCGTCCTCCAGCAGACTTGTCTCCATGGGTCTATTGCTGCCTCGGGCAGGCCTGCTGTGACTCAAAGATTTTCGAATCGGACGAAAAACTGATAGTGAATTGTAGCGATCAGGGCCACCTAATGACGATGGATCACTCAAATTGCGTCCCGATTCAATACATCGTCCTCCAGCCGACTTGTCTCCATGGGTCTATTGCTGCCTCGGGCACCTTATGGCCGTTCTGCTGTGAGTCTAGATTATCGAATGGGACAAAAAACTGATAGTGAATTGTAACGTTCAGGGCCTCCTAATGACGATGGATCACTCAAATTGCGTCCCGATTCAATACATCGTACTCCAGCAGACTTGTCTCCATGGGTCGATTGCTGCCTCGGGCACCTAATGGCCGTTCTGCTGTGAGTCAAAGATTTTCGAATCGGACGAAAAACTGATAGTGAATTGTAACATTCAGGGCCACCTAATGACGATGGACCACGCAAATTGCGTCCCGATTCAATACATCGTCCTCCAGCCGAGTTGTCTCCATGGGTCTATTGCTGCCTCGGGCACCTTATGGCCGTTCTGCTGTGAATCTAGATTATCGAATGGGACGAAAAACTGATAGTGAATTGTAACGTTCAGGGCCACCTAAAGACGATGGATCACTGAAATTGCGTCCCGATTCAATACATCGTCCCCAGCCGACTTAACTCCATGGGACTATTGCTGCCTCGGGCACCTTATGGCCGTTCTGCTGTGAGTCTAGATTATAGAATGGAATGAAAAACTGATAGTGAATTGTAACGTTCAAGTCCACCTAATGACGATGGATCACTCAAATTGCGTCCCGATTCAATACATCATCCTCCAGCAGACTTGTCTCCATGGGTCTATTGCTGCCTCGGGCACCTTATGGCAGGCCTGCTGTGACTCAAAGATTTTCGAATCGGACGAAAAACTGATAGTGAATTGTAACGTTCAGGGCCTCCTAATGACGATGGAACTCTCAAATTGCGTCCCGATTCAATACATCGTCCTCCAGCAGACTTGTCTGCATGCGTCTATTGCTGCCTCGGGCACCTTATGGCCGTTCTGCTGTGAGTCTAGATTATCGAATGGGACGAAAAACTGATTGTGAATTGTAACGTTCAGGGCCTCCTAATGACGATGGATCACTCAAATTGCGTCCCGATTCAATACATTGTCCTCCAGCCGACTTGACTCCATGGGTCTATTGCTGCCTCGGGCACCTTATGGCCGTTCTGCTGTGAGGCTAGATTATCGAATGGCACGGAAAACTGATAGTGAATTGTAACGTTCAGGGCCTCCTAATGACGATGGATCACTCAAATTGCGTCCCGATTCAATACATCGTCCTCCAGCCGACTTGACTCCATGGGTCTAATGCTGCCTCGGGCACCTTATGGCCGTTCTGCTGTGAGTCTAGATTATCGATTGGGACGAAAAACTGATAGTGAATTGTAACGTTCAGGGCCTCCTAATGACGATGGATCACTCAAATTGCGTCCCGATTCAATACATCGTCCTCCAGCAGACTTGTCTCCTCGGGTCGATTGCTGCCTCGGGCACCTAATGGCCGTTCTGCTGTGAGTCAAAGATTTTCGAATCGGACGAAAAACTGATAGTGAATTGTAACATTCAGGGCCTCCTAATGACGATGGATCACTCAAATTGCGTCCCGATTCAATACATCGTCCTCCAGCCGACTTGACTCCATGGGTCTATTGCTGCCTCGGGCACCTTATGGCCGTTCTGCTGTGAGTCTAGATTATCGAATGGGACAAAAAACTGATAGTGAATTGTAACGTTCAGGGCCTCCTAATGACGATGGATCACTCAAATTGCGTCCTGATTGAATACATCGTGCTCCAGCCGACTTGACTCCATGGGTCTATTGCTGCCTCGGGCACCTTATGGCCGTTCTGCTGTGAGTCTAGATTATCGAATGGCACGAAAAACTGTTAGTGGATTGTAACGTTCAGGGCCTCCTAATGACGATGGATCACTCAAATTGCGTCCCGATTCAATACATCGTCCTCCAGCAGACTTGTCTCCATGGGTCTATTGCTGCCTCGGGCACCTTATGGCCGTTCTGCTGTGAGTCAAAGATTTTCGAATCGGACGAAAAACTGATAGTGAATTGTAACATTCAGGGCCACCTAATAACGATGGATCACTCAAATTGCGTCCCGATTCATTACATCGTCCACCAGCCGACTTGTCTCCATGGGTCTATTGCTGCCTCGGGCACCTTATGGCCGTTCTGCTGTGAGTCAAAGATTTTCGAATCGGACGAAAAACTGATAGTGAATTGTAACATTCAGGGCCACCTAATAACGATGGATCACTCAAATTGCGTCCCGATTCATTACATCGTCCACCAGCCGACTTGTCTCCATGGGTCTATTGCTGCCTCGGGCACCTTATGGCCGTTCTGCTGTGAGTCAAAGATTTTCGAATCGGACGAAAAACAGATAGTGAATTGTAACGTTCAGGGCCTCCTAATGACGATGGAACACTCAAATTGAGTCCCGATTCAATACATCGTCCTCCAGCAGACTTGTCTCCATGCGTCTATTGCAGCCTCGGGCACATTATGGCCGTTCTGCTGTGAGTCAAAGGTTTTCGAATCGGACGAAAAACTGATAGTGAATTGTAGCGATCAGGACTACATAATGACGATGGATCACTCAAATTGCGTCCCGATTCAATACATCGTCCTCCAGCCGACTTGACTCCATGGGTCTATTGCTGCCTCGGGCACCTTATGGCCGTTCTGCTGTGAGTCTAGATTATCGAATGGCACGAAAAACTGATAGTGAATTGTAACGTTCAGGGCCTCCTAATGACGATGGATCACTCAAATTGCGTCCCCATTCAATACATCGTCCTCCAGCCGACTTGACTCCATGGGTCTATTGCTTCCTCGGGCACCTTATGGCCGTTCTGCTGTGAGTCTAGATTATCGAATGGGACGAAAAACTGATAGTGAATTGTAACGTTCAGGGCCTCCTAATGACGATGGATCACTCAAATTGCGTCCCGATTCAATACATCGTCCTCCAGCAGACTTGTCTCCATGGGTCGATTGCTGCCTCGGGCACCTAATGGCCGTTCTGCTGTGAGTCAAAGATTTTCGAATCGGACGAAAAACTGATAGTGAATTGTAACATTCAGGGCCACCTAATGACGATGGACCACGCAAATTGCGTCCCGATTCAATACATCGTCCTCCAGCCGAGTTGACTCCATGGGTCTATTGCTGCCTCGGGCACCTTATGGCCGTTCTGCAGTGAATCTAGATAATCGAATGGGACGAAAAACTGATAGTGAATTGTAACGTTCAAGTCCACCTAATGACGATGGATCACTCAAATTGCGTCCCGATTCAATACATCGTCCTCCAGCAGACTTGTCTCCATGGGTCTATTGCTGCCTCGGGCACCTTATGGCCGTTCTGCTGTGAGTCAAAGATTTTCGAATCGGACGAAAAACTGATAGTGAATTGTAACATTCAGGGCCACCTAATAACGATGGATCACTCAAATTGCGTCCCGATTCATTACATCGTCCACCAGCCGACTTGTCTCCATGGGTCTATTGCTGCCTCGGGCACCTTATGGCCGTTCTGCTGTGAGTCAAAGATTTTCGAATCGGACGAAAAACTGATAGTGAATTGTAACATTCAGGGCCACCTAATAACGATGGATCACTCAAATTGCGTCCCGATTCATTACATCGTCCACCAGCCGACTTGTCTCCATGGGTCTATTGCTGCCTCGGGCACCTTATGGCCGTTCTGCTGTGAGTCAAAGATTTTCGAATCGGACGAAAAACAGATAGTGAATTGTAACGTTCAGGGCCTCCTAATGACGATGGAACACTCAAATTGAGTCCCGATTCAATACATCGTCCTCCAGCAGACTTGTCTCCATGCGTCTATTGCAGCCTCGGGCACATTATGGCCGTTCTGCTGTGAGTCAAAGGTTTTCGAATCGGACGAAAAACTGATAGTGAATTGTAGCGATCAGGACTACATAATGACGATGGATCACTCAAATTGCGTCCCGATTCAATACATCGTCCTCCAGCCGACTTGACTCCATGGGTCTATTGCTGCCTCGGGCACCTTATGGCCGTTCTGCTGTGAGTCTAGATTATCGAATGGCACGAAAAACTGATAGTGAATTGTAACGTTCAGGGCCTCCTAATGACGATGGATCACTCAAATTGCGTCCCCATTCAATACATCGTCCTCCAGCCGACTTGACTCCATGGGTCTATTGCTTCCTCGGGCACCTTATGGCCGTTCTGCTGTGAGTCTAGATTATCGAATGGGACGAAAAACTGATAGTGAATTGTAACGTTCAGGGCCTCCTAATGACGATGGATCACTCAAATTGCGTCCCGATTCAATACATCGTCCTCCAGCAGACTTGTCTCCATGGGTCGATTGCTGCCTCGGGCACCTAATGGCCGTTCTGCTGTGAGTCAAAGATTTTCGAATCGGACGAAAAACTGATAGTGAATTGTAACATTCAGGGCCACCTAATGACGATGGACCACGCAAATTGCGTCCCGATTCAATACATCGTCCTCCAGCCGAGTTGACTCCATGGGTCTATTGCTGCCTCGGGCACCTTATGGCCGTTCTGCAGTGAATCTAGATAATCGAATGGGACGAAAAACTGATAGTGAATTGTAACGTTCAAGTCCACCTAATGACGATGGATCACTCAAATTGCGTCCCGATTCAATACATCGTCCTCCAGCAGACTTGTCTCCATGGGTCTATTGCTGCCTCGGGCACCTTATGGCAGGCCTGCTGAGACTCAAAGATTTTCGAATCGGACGAAAAACTGATAGTGAATTGTAACATTCAGGGCCTCCTAATGTCGATGGATCACTCAAATTGCGTCCCGATTCAATACATCGTCCTCCAGCCGACTTGACTCCATGGGTCTATTGCTGCCTCGGGCACCTTATGGCCGTTTTGCTGTGAGTCTAGATTATCGAATGGGACAAAAAACTGATAGTGAATTGTAACGTTCAGGGCCTCCTAATGACGATGGATCACTCAAATTGCGTCCTGATTTAATACATCGTGCTTCAGCCGACTTGACTCCATGGGTCTATTGCTGCCTCGGGCACCTTATGGCCGTTCTGCTGTGAGTCTAGATTATCGAATGGCACGAAAAACTGATAGTGGATTGTAACGTTCAGGGCCTCCTAATGACGATGGATCACTCAAATTGCGTCCCGATTCAATACATCGTCCTCCAGCCGACTTGACTCCATGGGTCTATTGCTGCCTTGGGCGCCTTATGGCCGTTCTGCTGTGAGTCTAGATTATCGAATGGGACGAAAAACTGATAATGAATTGTAACGTTCAGGGCCTCCTAATGACGATGGATCACTCAAATTGCGTCCCGATTCAATACATCGTCCTCCAGCAGACTAATCTCCATGGGTCGATTGCTGCCTCGGGCACCTAATAGCCGTTCTGCTGTGAGTCAAAGATTTTCGAATCGGACGAAAAACTGATAGTGAATTGTAACATTCAGGGCCACCTAATGACGATGGACCACGCAAATTGCGTCCCGATTCAATACATCGTCCTCCAGCCGAGTTGACTCCATGGGTCTATTGCTGCCTCGGGCACCCTATGGCCGTTCTGCTGTGAATCTAGATTATCGAATGGGACGAAAAACTGATAGGGAATTGTAACGCTCAGGGCCACCTAATGACGATGGATCACTGAAATTGCGTCCCGATTCAATACATCGTCCTCCAGCAGACTTGTCTCCATGCGTCTATTGCAGCCTCGGGCACATTATGGCCGTTCTGCTGTGAGTCAAAGGTTTTCGAATCGGACGAAAAACTGATAGTGAATTGTAGCGATCAGGACTACATAATGACGATGGATCACTCAAATTGCGTCCCGATTCAATACATCGTCCTCCAGCCGACTTGACTCCATGGGTCTATTGCTGCCTCGGGCACCTTATGGCCGTTCTGCTGTGAGTCTAGATTATCGAATGGCACGAAAAACTGATAGTGAATTGTAACGTTCAGGGCCTCCTAATGACGATGGATCACTCAAATTGCGTCCCCATTCAATACATCGTCCTCCAGCCGACTTGACTCCATGGGTCTATTGCTTCCTCGGGCACCTTATGGCCGTTCTGCTGTGAGTCTAGATTATCGAATGGGACGAAAAACTGATAGTGAATTGTAACGTTCAGGGCCTCCTAATGACGATGGATCACTCAAATTGCGTCCCGATTCAATACATCGTCCTCCAGCAGACTTGTCTCCATGGGTCGATTGCTGCCTCGGGCACCTAATGGCCGTTCTGCTGTGAGTCAAAGATTTTCGAATCGGACGAAAAACTGATAGTGAATTGTAACATTCAGGGCCACCTAATGACGATGGACCACGCAAATTGCGTCCCGATTCAATACATCGTCCTCCAGCCGAGTTGACTCCATGGGTCTATTGCTGCCTCGGGCACCTTATGGCCGTTCTGCAGTGAATCTAGATAATCGAATGGGACGAAAAACTGATAGTGAATTGTAACGTTCAAGTCCACCTAATGACGATGGATCACTCAAATTGCGTCCCGATTCAATACATCGTCCTCCAGCAGACTTGTCTCCATGGGTCTATTGCTGCCTCGGGCACCTTATGGCCGTTCTGCTGTGAGTCAAAGATTTTCGAATCGGACGAAAAACTGATAGTGAATTGTAACATTCAGGGCCACCTAATAACGATGGATCACTCAAATTGCGTCCCGATTCATTACATCGTCCACCAGCCGACTTGTCTCCATGGGTCTATTGCTGCCTCGGGCACCTTATGGCCGTTCTGCTGTGAGTCAAAGATTTTCGAATCGGACGAAAAACTGATAGTGAATTGTAACATTCAGGGCCACCTAATAACGATGGATCACTCAAATTGCGTCCCGATTCATTACATCGTCCACCAGCCGACTTGTCTCCATGGGTCTATTGCTGCCTCGGGCACCTTATGGCCGTTCTGCTGTGAGTCAAAGATTTTCGAATCGGACGAAAAACAGATAGTGAATTGTAACGTTCAGGGCCTCCTAATGACGATGGAACACTCAAATTGAGTCCCGATTCAATACATCGTCCTCCAGCAGACTTGTCTCCATGCGTCTATTGCAGCCTCGGGCACATTATGGCCGTTCTGCTGTGAGTCAAAGGTTTTCGAATCGGACGAAAAACTGATAGTGAATTGTAGCGATCAGGACTACATAATGACGATGGATCACTCAAATTGCGTCCCGATTCAATACATCGTCCTCCAGCCGACTTGACTCCATGGGTCTATTGCTGCCTCGGGCACCTTATGGCCGTTCTGCTGTGAGTCTAGATTATCGAATGGCACGAAAAACTGATAGTGAATTGTAACGTTCAGGGCCTCCTAATGACGATGGATCACTCAAATTGCGTCCCCATTCAATACATCGTCCTCCAGCCGACTTGACTCCATGGGTCTATTGCTTCCTCGGGCACCTTATGGCCGTTCTGCTGTGAGTCTAGATTATCGAATGGGACGAAAAACTGATAGTGAATTGTAACGTTCAGGGCCTCCTAATGACGATGGATCACTCAAATTGCGTCCCGATTCAATACATCGTCCTCCAGCAGACTTGTCTCCATGGGTCGATTGCTGCCTCGGGCACCTAATGGCCGTTCTGCTGTGAGTCAAAGATTTTCGAATCGGACGAAAAACTGATAGTGAATTGTAACATTCAGGGCCACCTAATGACGATGGACCACGCAAATTGCGTCCCGATTCAATACATCGTCCTCCAGCCGAGTTGACTCCATGGGTCTATTGCTGCCTCGGGCACCTTATGGCCGTTCTGCAGTGAATCTAGATAATCGAATGGGACGAAAAACTGATAGTGAATTGTAACGTTCAAGTCCACCTAATGACGATGGATCACTCAAATTGCGTCCCGATTCAATACATCGTCCTCCAGCAGACTTGTCTCCATGGGTCTATTGCTGCCTCGGGCACCTTATGGCAGGCCTGCTGAGACTCAAAGATTTTCGAATCGGACGAAAAACTGATAGTGAATTGTAACATTCAGGGCCTCCTAATGTCGATGGATCACTCAAATTGCGTCCCGATTCAATACATCGTCCTCCAGCCGACTTGACTCCATGGGTCTATTGCTGCCTCGGGCACCTTATGGCCGTTTTGCTGTGAGTCTAGATTATCGAATGGGACAAAAAACTGATAGTGAATTGTAACGTTCAGGGCCTCCTAATGACGATGGATCACTCAAATTGCGTCCTGATTTAATACATCGTGCTTCAGCCGACTTGACTCCATGGGTCTATTGCTGCCTCGGGCACCTTATGGCCGTTCTGCTGTGAGTCTAGATTATCGAATGGCACGAAAAACTGATAGTGGATTGTAACGTTCAGGGCCTCCTAATGACGATGGATCACTCAAATTGCGTCCCGATTCAATACATCGTCCTCCAGCCGACTTGACTCCATGGGTCTATTGCTGCCTTGGGCGCCTTATGGCCGTTCTGCTGTGAGTCTAGATTATCGAATGGGACGAAAAACTGATAATGAATTGTAACGTTCAGGGCCTCCTAATGACGATGGATCACTCAAATTGCGTCCCGATTCAATACATCGTCCTCCAGCAGACTAATCTCCATGGGTCGATTGCTGCCTCGGGCACCTAATAGCCGTTCTGCTGTGAGTCAAAGATTTTCGAATCGGACGAAAAACTGATAGTGAATTGTAACATTCAGGGCCACCTAATGACGATGGACCACGCAAATTGCGTCCCGATTCAATACATCGTCCTCCAGCCGAGTTGACTCCATGGGTCTATTGCTGCCTCGGGCACCCTATGGCCGTTCTGCTGTGAATCTAGATTATCGAATGGGACGAAAAACTGATAGGGAATTGTAACGCTCAGGGCCACCTAATGACGATGGATCACTGAAATTGCGTCCCGATTCAATACATCGTCCCCAGCCGACTTGACTCCATGGGACTATTGCTGCCTCGGGCACCTTATGGCCGTTCTGCTGTGAGTCTAGATTATCGAATGGGGCGAAAAACTGATAGTGAATTGTAACGTTCAGGGCCTCCTAATGACGATGGATCACTCAAATTGCGTCCCGATTCAATACATCGTCCTCCAGCAGACTTGTCTCCATGGGTCTATTGCTGCCTCGGGCGCCTTATGGCCGTTCTGCTGTGAGTCTAGATTATCGAATGGGACGAAAAACTGATAGTGAATTGTAACGTTCAGGGCCTCCTAATGACGATGGATCACTCAAATTGCGTCCCGATTCAATACATCGTCCTCCAGCAGACTTGTCTCCATGGGTCAATTGCTGCCTCGGGCACCTAATGGCCGTTCTGCTGTGAGTCAAAGATTTTCGAATCGGACAAAAAACTGATAGTGAATTGTAACATTCAGGGCCACCTAATGACGATGGACCACGCAAATTGCGTCCCGATTCAATACATCGTCCTCCAGCCGAGTTGACTCCATGGGTGTATTGCTGCCTCGGGCACCCTATGGCCGTTCTGCTGTGAATCTAGATTATCGAATGGGACGAAAAACTGATAGTGAATTGTAACGTTCAGGGCCTCCTAATGACGATGGATCGCTCAAATTGCGTCCCGATTCAATACATCGTCCTCCAGCAGACTTGTCTCCATGGGTCGATTGCTGCCTCGGGCACCTAATGGCCGTTCTGCTGTGAGTCAAAGATTTTCGAATCGGACGAAATACTGATAGTGAATTGTAACGTTCAGGGCCACCTAATGACGATGGACCACGCAAATTGCGTCCCGATTCAATACATCGTCCTCCAGCCGAGTTGACTCCATGGATCTATTGCTGCCTCGGGCACCTTATGGCCGTTCTGCTGTGAATCTAGATAATCGAATGGGACGAAAAACTGATAATGAATTGTAACGTTCAGGACCACCTAATGACGATGGATCACTGAAATTGCGTCCCGATTCAATACATCGTCCCTAGCCGACTTGACTCCATGGGACTATTGCTGCCTCGGGCACCTTATGGCCGTTCTGCTGTGAGTCTAGATTATAGAATGGAATGAAAAACTGATAGTGAATTGTAACGTTCAAGTCCACCTAAAGACGATGGATCACTCAAATTGCGTCCCGATTCAATACATCGTCCTCCAGCAGACTTGTCTCCATGGGTCTTTTGCTGCCTCGGGCACCTTATGGCAGGCCTGCTGAGACTCAAAGTTTTTCGAATCGGACGAAAAACTGATAGTGAATTGTAACGTTCAGGGCCTCCTAATGACGATGGATCACTCAAATTGCGTCCCGATTCAATACATCGTCCTCCAGCCGACTTGACTCCATGGGTCTATTGCTGCCTCGGGCACCTTATGGCCGTTCTGCTGTGAGTCTAGATTATCGAATGGGACAAAAAACTGATAGTGAATTGTAACGTTCAGGGCCTCCTAATGACGATGGATCACTCAAATTGCGTCCTGATTCAATACATCGTGCTCCAGCCGACTTGACTCCATGGGTCTATTGCTGCCTCGGGCACCTTATGGCCGTTCTGCTGTGAGTCTAGATTATCGAATGGCACGAAAAACTGATAGTGAATTGTAACGTTCAGGGCCTCCTAATGACGATGGATCACTCAAATTGCGTCCCGATTCAATACATCGTCCTCCAGCAGACTTGTCTCCATGCGTCTATTGCAGCCTCGGGCACATTATGGCCGTTCTGCTGTGAGTCAAAGATTTTCGAATCGGACGAAAAACTGATAGTGAATTGTAGCGATCAGGGCTACATAATGACGATGGATCACTCAAATTGCGTCCCGATTCAATACATCGTCCTCCAGCCGACTTGACTCCATGGGTCTATTGCTGCCTCGGGCACCTTATGGCCGTTCTGCTGTGAGTCTAGATTATCGAATGGCACGAAAAACTGATAGTGAATTGTAACGTTCAGGGCCTCCTAATGACGATGGATCACTCAAATTGCGTCCCCATTCAATACATCGTCCTCCAGCCGACTTGACTCCATGGGTCTATTGCTTCCTCGGGCACCTTATGGCCGTTCTGCTGTGAGTCTAGATTATCGAATGGGACGAAAAACTGATAGTGAATTGTAACGTTCAGGGCCTCCTAATGACGATGGATCACTCAAATTGCGTCCCGATTCAATACATCGTCCTCCAGCAGACTTGTCTCCATGGGTCGATTACTGCCTCGGGCACCTAATGGCCGTTCTGCTGTGAGTCAAAGATTTTCGAATCGGACGAAAAACTGATAGTGAATTGTAACATTCAGGGCCACCTAATGACGATGGACCACGCAAATTGCGTCCCGATTCAATACATCGTCCTCCAGCCGAGTTGACTCCATGGGTCTATTGCTGCCTCGGGCACCTTATGGCCGTTCTGCTGTGAATCTAGATAATCGAATGGGACGAAAAACTGATAGTGAATTGTAACGTTCAAGTCCACCTAATGACGATGGATCACTCAAATTGCGTCCCGATTCAATACATCGTCCTCCAGCAGACTTGTCTCCATGGGTCTATTGCTGCCTCGGGCACCTTATGGCAGGCCTGCTGAGACTCAAAGATTTTCGAATCGGACGAAAAACTGATAGTGAATTGTAACATTCAGGGCCTCCTAATGTCGATGGATCACTCAAATTGCGTCCCGATTCAATACATCGTCCTCCAGCCGACTTGACTCCATGGGTCTATTGCTGCCTCGGGCACCTTATGGCCGTTCTGCTGTGAGTCTAGATTATCGAATGGGACAAAAAACTGATAGTGAATTGTAACGTTCAGGGCCTCCTAATGACGATGGATCACTCAAATTGCGTCCTGATTTAATACATCGTGCTTCAGCCGACTTGACTCCATGGGTCTATTGCTGCCTCGGGCACCTTATGGCCGTTCTGCTGTGAGTCTAGATTATCGAATGGCACGAAAAACTGATAGTTGATTGTAACGTTCAGGGCCTCCTAATGACGATGGATCACTCAAATTGCGTCCCGATTCAATACATCGTCCTCCAGCCGACTTGACTCCATGGGTCTATTGCTGCCTTGGGCGCCTTATGGCCGTTCTGCTGTGAGTCTAGATTATCGAATGGGACGAAAAACTGATAATGAATTGTAACGTTCAAGGCCTCCTAATGACGATGGATCACTCAAATTGCGTCCCGATTCAATACATCGTCCTCCAGCAGACTTTTCTCCATGGGTCGATTGCTGCCTCGGGCACCTAATGGCCGTTCTGCTGTGAGTCAAAGATTTTCGAATCGGACGAAAAACTGATAGTGAATTGTAACATTCAGGGCCACCTAATGACGATGGACCACGCAAATTGCGTCCCGATTCAATACATCGTCCTCCAGCCGAGTTGACTCCATGGGTCTATTGCTGCCTCGGGCACCCTATGGCCGTTCTGCTGTGAATCTAGATTATCGAATGGGACGAAAAACTGATAGTGAATTGTAACGCTCAGGGCCACCTAATGACGATGGATCACTGAAATTGCGTCCCGATTCAATACATCGTCCCCAGCCGACTTGACTCCATGGGACTATTGCTGCCTCGGGCACCTTATGGCCGTTCTGCTGTGAGTCTAGATTATCGAATGGGGCGAAAAACTGATAGTGAATTGTAACGTTCAGGGCCTCCTAATGACGATGGATCACTCAAATTGCGTCCCGATTCAATACATCGTCCTCCAGCAGACTTGTCTCCATGTGTCTATTGCTGCCTCGGGCGCCTTATGGCCGTTCTGCTGTGAGTCTAGATTATCGAATGGGACGAAAAACTGATAGTGAATTGTAACGTTCAGTGCCTCCTAATGACGATGGATCACTCAAATTGCGTCCCGATTCAATACATCGTCCTCCAGCAGACTTGTCTCCATGGGTCAATTGCTGCCTCGGGCACCTAATGGCCGTTCTGCTGTGAGTCAAAGATTTTCGAATCGGACGAAAAACTGATAGTGAATTGTTACATTCAGGGTCACCTAATGACGATGGACCACGCTAATTGCGTCCCGATTCAATACATCGTCCTCCAGCCGAGTTGACTCCATGGGTGTATTGCTGCCTCGGGCACCCTATGGCCGTTCTGCTGTGAATCTAGATTATCGAATGGGACGAAAAACTGATAGTGAATTGTAACGTTCAGGGCCTCCTAATGACGATGGATCACTCAAATTGCGTCCCGATTCAATACATCGTCCTCCAGCAGACTTGTCTCCATGGGTCGATTGCTGCCTCGGGCACCTAATGGCCGTTCTGCTGTGAGTCAAAGATTTTCGAATCGGACGAAATACTGATAGTGAATTGTAACGTTCAGGGCCACCTAATGACGATGGACCACGCAAATTGCGTCCCGATTCAATACATCGTCCTCCAGCCGAGTTGACTCCATGGATCTATTGCTGCCTCGGGCACCTTATGGCCGTTCTGCTGTGAATCTAGATAATCGAATGGGACGAAAAACTGATAAAGAATTGTAACGTTCAGGACCACCTAATGACGATGGATCACTGAAATTGCGTCCCGATTCAATACATCGTCCCTAGCCGACTTGACTCCATGGGACTATTGCTGCCTCGGGCACCTTATGGCCGTTCTGCTGTGAGTCTAGATTATAGAATGGAATGAAAAACTGATAGTGAATTGTAACGTTCAAGTCCACCTAATGACGATGGATCACTCAAATTGCGTCCCGATTCAATACATCGTCCTCCAGCAGACTTGTCTCCATGGGTCTTTTGCTGCCTCGGGCACCTTATGGCAGGCCTGCTGAGACTCAAAGTTTTTCGAATCGGACGAAAAACTGATAGTGAATTGTAACGTTCAGGGCCTCCTAATGACGATGGATCACTCAAATTGCGTCCCGATTCAATACATCGTCCTCCAGCCGACTTGACTCCATGGGTCTATTGCTGCCTCGGGCACCTTATGGCCGTTCTGCTGTGAGTCTAGATTATCGAATGGGACAAAAAACTGATAGTGAATTGTAACGTTCAGGGCCTCCTAATGACGATGGATCACTCAAATTGCGTCCTGATTCAATACATCGTGCTCCAGCCGACTTGACTCCATGGGTCTATTGCTGCCTCGGGCACCTTATGGCCGTTCTGCTGTGAGTCTAGATTATCGAATGGCACGAAAAACTGATAGTGAATTGTAACGTTCAGGGCCTCCTAATGACGATGGATCACTCAAATTGCGTCCCGATTCAATACATCGTCCTCCAGCCGACTTGACTCCATGGGTCTATTGCCGCCTCGGGCGCCTTATGGCCGTTCTGCTGTGAGTCTAGATTATCGAATGGGACGAAAAACTGATAGTGAATTGTAACGTTCCTAATGACGATGGATCACTCAAATTGCGTCCCGATTCAATACATCGTCCTCCAGCAGACTTGTCTCCATGGGTCGATTGCTGCCTCGGGCACCTTATGGCCGTTCTGCTGTGAGTCAAAGATTTTCGAATCGGACGAAAAACTGATAGTGAATTGTAACATTCAGGGCCACCTAATGACGATGGACCACGCAAATTGCGTCCCGATTCAATACATCGTCCTCCAGCCGAGTTGACTCCATGGGTCTATTGCTGCCTCGGGCACCCTATGGCCGTTCTGCTGTGAATCTAGATTATCGAATGGGACGAAAAACTGATAGTGAATTGTAACGTTCAGGGCCACCTAATGACGATGGATCACTGAAATTGCGTCCCGATTCAATACATCGTCCCCAGCCGACTGGACTCCATGGGACTATTGCTGCCTCGGGCACCTTATGGCCGTTCTGCTGTGAGTCTAGATTATCGAATGGGACGAAAAACTGATAGTGAATTGTAACGTTCAGGGCCTCCTAATGACGATGGATCACTCAAATTGCGTCCCGATTCAATACATCGTCCTCCAGCAGACTTGTCTCCATGGGTCTATTGCTGCCTCGGGCACCTTATGGCAGGCCTGCTGAGACTCAAAGATTTTCGAATCGGACGAAAAACTGATAGTGAATTGTAACATTCAGGGCCTCCTAATGTCGATGGATCACTCAAATTGCGTCCCGATTCAATACATCGTCCTCCAGCCGACTTGACTCCGTGGGTCTATTGCTGCCTCGGGCACCTTATGGCCGTTCTGCTGTGAGTCTAGATTATCGAATGGGACAAAAAACTGATAGTGAATTGTAACGTTCAGGGCCTCCTAATGACGATGGATCACTCAAATTGCGTCCTGATTTAATACATCGTGCTTCAGCCGACTTGACTCCATGGGTCTATTGCTGCCTCGGGCACCTTATGGCCGTTCTGCTGTGAGTCTAGATTATCGAATGGGACGAAAAACTGATAGTGGATTGTAACGTTCAGGGCCTCCTAATGACGATGGATCACTCAAATTGCGTCCCGATTCAATACATCGTCCTCCAGCCGACTTGACTCCATGGGTCTATTGCTGCCTTGGGCGCCTTATGGCCGTTCTGCTGTGAGTCTAGATTATCGAATGGGACGAAAAACTGATAGTGAATTGTAACGTTCAGGGCCTCCTAATGACGATGGATCACTCAAATTGCGTCCCGATTCAATACATCGTCCTCCAGCAGACTTGTCTCCATGGGTCAATTGCTGCCTCGGGCACCTAATGGCCGTTCTGCTGTGAGTCAAAGATTTTCGAATCGGACGAAAAACTGATAGTGAATTGTTACATTCAGGGCCACCTAATGACGATGGACCACGCTAATTGCGTCCCGATTCAATACATCGTCCTCCAGCCGAGTTGACTCCATGGGTGTATTGCTGCCTCGGGCACCCTATGGCCGTTCTGCTGTGAATCTAGATTATCGAATGGGACGAAAAACTGATAGTGAATTGTAACGTTCAGGGCCTCCTAATGACGATGGATCACTCAAATTGCGTCCCGATTCAATACATCGTCCTCCAGCAGACTTGTCTCCATGGGTCGATTGCTGCCTCGGGCACCTAATGGCCGTTCTGCTGTGAGTCAAAGATTTTCGAATCGGACGAAATACTGATAGTGAATTGTAACGTTCAGGGCCACCTAATGACGATGGACCACGCAAATTGCGTCCCGATTCAATACATCGTCCTCCAGCCGAGTTGACTCCATGGATCTATTGCTGCCTCGGGCACCTTATGGCCGTTCTGCTGTGAATCTAGATAATCGAATGGGACGAAAAACTGATAAAGAATTGTAACGTTCAGGACCACCTAATGACGATGGATCACTGAAATTGCGTCCCGATTCAATACATCGTCCCTAGCCGACTTGACTCCATGGGACTATTGCTGCCTCGGGCACCTTATGGCCGTTCTGCTGTGAGTCTAGATTATAGAATGGAATGAAAAACTGATAGTGAATTGTAACGTTCAAGTCCACCTAATGACGATGGATCACTCAAATTGCGTCCCGATTCAATACATCGTCCTCCAGCAGACTTGTCTCCATGGGTCTTTTGCTGCCTCGGGCACCTTATGGCAGGCCTGCTGAGACTCAAAGTTTTTCGAATCGGACGAAAAACTGATAGTGAATTGTAACGTTCAGGGCCTCCTAATGACGATGGATCACTCAAATTGCGTCCCGATTCAATACATCGTCCTCCAGCCGACTTGACTCCATGGGTCTATTGCTGCCTCGGGCACCTTATGGCCGTTCTGCTGTGAGTCTAGATTATCGAATGGCACGAAAAACTGATAGTGAATTGTAACGTTCAGGGCCTCCTAATGACGATGGATCACTCAAATTGCGTCCCGATTCAATACATCGTCCTCCAGCCGACTTGACTCCATGGGTCTATTGCTGCCTCGGGCGCCTTATGGCCGTTCTGCTGTGAGTCTAGATTATCGAATGGGACGAAAAACTGATAGTGAATTGTAACGTTCCTAATGACGATGGATCACTCAAATTGCGTCCCGATTCAATACATCGTCCTCCAGCCGACTTGACTCCATGGGTCGATTGCTGCCTCGGGCACCTTATGGCCGTTCTGCTGTGAGTCAAAGATTTTCGAATCGGACGAAAAACTGATAGTGAATTGTAACATTCAGGGCCACCTAATGACGATGGACCACGCAAATTGCGTCCCGATTCAATACATCGTCCTCCAGCCGAGTTGACTCCATGGGTCTATTGCTGCCTCGGGCACCCTATGGCCGTTCTGCTGTGAATCTAGATTATCGAATGGGACGAAAAACTGATAGTGAATTGTAACGTTCAGGGCCACCTAATGACGATGGATCACTGAAATTGCGTCCCGATTCAATACATCGTCCCCAGCCGACTGGACTCCATGGGACTATTGCTGCCTCGGGCACCTTATGGCCGTTCTGCTGTGAGTCTAGATTATCGAATGGGACGAAAAACTGATAGTGAATTGTAACGTTCAGGGCCTCCTAATGACGATGGATCACTCAAATTGCGTCCCGATTCAATACATCGTCCTCCAGCAGACTTGTCTCCATGGGTCTATTGCTGCCTCGGGCACCTTATGGCAGGCCTGCTGAGACTCAAAGATTTTCGAATCGGACGAAAAACTGATAGTGAATTGTAACATTCAGGGCCTCCTAATGTCGATGGATCACTCAAATTGCGTCCCGATTCAATACATCGTCCTCCAGCCGACTTGACTCCATGGGTCTATTGCTGCCTCGGGCACCTTATGGCCGTTCTGCTGTGAGTCTAGATTATCGAATGGGACAAAAAACTGATAGTGAATTGTAACGTTCAGGGCCTCCTAATGACGATGGATCACTCAAATTGCGTCCTGATTTAATACATCGTGCTTCAGCCGACTTGACTCCATGGGTCTATTGCTGCCTCGGGCACCTAATGGCCGTTCTGCTGTGAGTCTAGATTATCGAATGGCACGAAAAACTGATAGTGGATTGTAACGTTCAGGGCCTCCTAATGACGATGGATCACTCAAATTGCGTCCCGATTCAATACATCGTCCTCCAGCCGACTTGTCTCCATGGGTCTATTGCTGCCTTGGGCGCCTTATGGTCGTTCTGCTGTGAGTCTAGATTATCGAATGGGACGAGAAACTGATAATGAATTGTAACGTTCAGGGCCTCCTAATGACGATGGATCACTCAAATTGCGTCCCGATTCAATACATCGTCCTCCAGCAGACTTGTCTCCATGGGTCGATTGCTGCCTCGGGCACCTAATGGCCGTTCTGCTGTGAGTCAAAGATTTTCGAATCGGACGAAAAACTGATAGTGAATTGTAACATTCAGGGCCACCTAATGACGATGGACCACGCAAATTGCGTCCCGATTCAATACATCGTCCTCCAGCCGAGTTGACTCCATGGGTCTATTGCTGCCTCGGGCACCCTATGGCCGTTCTGCTGTGAATCTAGATTATCGAATGGGACGAAAAACTGATAGTGAATTGTAACGTTCAGGGCCACCTAATGACGATGGATCACTGAAATTGCGTCCCGATTCAATACATCGTCCCCAGCCGACTTGACTCCATGGGACTATTGCTGCCTCGGGCACCTTATGGCCGTTCTGCTGTGAGTCTAGATTATCGAATGGGGCGAAAAACTGATAGTGAATTGTAACGTTCAGGGCCTCCTAATGACGATGGATCACTCAAATTGCGTCCCGATTCAATACATCGTCCTCCAGCAGACTTGTCTCCATGGGTCTATTGCTGCCTCGGGCGCCTTATGGCCGTTCTGCTGTGAGTCTAGATTATCGAATGGGACGAAAAACTGATAGTGAATTGTAACGTTCAGGGCCTCCTAATGACGATGGATCACTCAAATTGCGTCCCGATTCAATACATCGTCCTCCAGCAGACTTGTCTCCATGGGTCAATTGCTGCCTCGGGCACCTAATGGCCGTTCTGCTGTGAGTCAAAGATTTTCGAATCGGACGAAAAACTGATAGTGAATTGTAACATTCAGGGCCACCTAATGACGATGGACCACGCAAATTGCGTCCCGATTCAATACATCGTCCTCCAGCCGAGTTGACTCCATGGGTGTATTGCTGCCTCGGGCACCCTATGGCCGTTCTGCTGTGAATCTAGATTATCGAATGGGACGAAAAACTGATAGTGAATTGTAACGTTCAGGGCCTCCTAATGACGATGGCTCACTCAAATTGCGTCCCGATTCAATACATCGTCCTCCAGCCGACTTGACTCCATGGGTCTATTGCTGCCTCGGGCACCTTATGGCCGTTCTGCTGTGAGTCTAGATTATCGAATGGGACAAAAAACTGATAGTGAATTGTAACGTTCAGGGCCTCCTAATGACGATGGATCACTCAAATTGCGTCCTGATTCAATACATCGTGCTCCAGCCGACTTGACTCCATGGGTCTATTGCTGCCTCGGGCACCTTATGGCCGTTCTGCTGTGAGTCTAGATTATCGAATGGCACGAAAAACTGATAGTGAATTGTAACGTTCAGGGCCTCCTAATGACGATGGATCACTCAAATTGCGTCCCGATTCAATACATCGTCCTCCAGCCGACTTGACTCCATGGGTCTATTGCTGCCTCGGGCGCCCTATGGCCGTTCTGCTGTGAGGCTAGATTATCGAATGGGACGAAAAACTGATAGTGAATTGTAACGTTCCTAATGACGATGGATCACTCAAATTGCGTCCCGATTCAATACATCGTCCTCCAGCAGACTTGTCTCCATGGGTCGATTGCTGCCTCGGGCACCTAATGGCCGTTCTGCTGTGAGTCAAAGATTTTCGAATCGGACGAAAAACTGATAGTGAATTGTAACATTCAGGGCCACCTAATGACGATGGACCACGCAAATTGCGTCCCGATTCAATACATCGTCCTCCAGCCGAGTTGACTCCATGGGTCTATTGCTGCCTCGGGCACCCTATGGCCGTTCTGCTGTGAATCTAGATTATCGAATGGGACGAAAAACTGATAGTGAATTGTAACGTTCAGGGCCACCTAATGACGATGGATCACTGAAATTGCGTCCTGATTCAATACATCGTCCCCAGCCGATTTGACTCCATGGGACTATTGTGCCTCGGGCACCTTATGGCCGTTCTGCTGTGAGTCTAGATTATCGAATGGGACGAAAAACTGATAGTGAATTGTAACGTTCAGGGCCCCCTAATGACGATGGATCACTCAAATTGCGTCCCGATTCAATACATCGTCCTCCAGCAGACTTGTCTCCATGGGTCGATTGCTGCCTCGGGCACCTAATGGCCGTTCTGCTGTGAGTCAAAGATTTTCGAATCGGACGAAAAACTGATAGTGAATTGTAACATTCAGGGCCACCTAATGACGATGGACCACGCAAATTGCGTCCCGATTCAATACATAGTCCTCCAGCCGAGTTGACTCCATGGGTCTATTGCTGCCTCGGGCACCCTATGGCCGTTCTGCTGTGAATCTAGATTATCGAATGGGACGAAAAACTGATAGTGAATTGTAACATTCAGGGCCACCTAATGACGATGGTACACGCAAATTGCGTCCCGATTCAATACATCATCCTCCAGCCGAGTTGACTCCATGCGTCTATTGCTGCCTCGGGCACCTTATGGCCGTTCTGCTGTGAGTCAAAGATTTTCGAATCGGACGAAAAACTGATAGTAAATTGTATCTTTCAGGGCCACCTAGTGACGATGGATCACTCAAATTGCGTCCCGATTTAATACATCGTCCCCAGCCGACTTGACTCCATGGGACATTTGCTGCCTCGGGCACCTTATGGCCGTTCTGCTGTGAGTCTAGTTTATAGAATGGAATGAAAAACTGATAGTGAATTGTAACGTTCAAGTCCACCTAATGACGATGGATCACTCAAATTGCGTCCCGATTCAATACATCGTCCTCCTGCAGACTTGTCTCCATGGGTCTACTGCTGCCTCGGGCACCTTATGGCAGGCCTGCTGAGACTCAAAGATTTTCTAATCGGACGAAAAACTGATAGTGAATTGTAACGTTCAGGGCCTCCTAATGACGATGGATCACTCAAATTGCGTCCCGATTCAATACATCGTCCTCCAGCCGACTTGACTCCATGGGTCTATTGCTGCCTCGGGCACCTTATGGCCGTTCTGCTGTGAGTCTAGATTATCGAATGGGACAAAAAACTGATAGTGGATTGTAACGTTCAGGGCCTCCTAATGACGATGGATCACTCAAATTGCGTCCTGATTCAATACATCGTCCTCTAGCCGACTTGACTCCATGGGTCTATTGCTGCCTCGCGCACCTTATGGCCGTTCTGCTGTGAGTCTAGATTATCGAATGGGACGAAAAACTGATAGTGAATTGTAACGTTCAGGGCCTCCTAATGACGATGCATCACTCAAATTGCGTCCCGATTCAATACATCGTCCTCCAGCAGACTTGTCTCCATAGGTCGATTGCTGCCTCGGGCACCTAATGGCCGTTCTGCTGTGAGTCAAAGATTTTCGAATCGGACGAAAAACTGATAGTGAATTGTAACATTCAGGGCCACCTAATGACGATGGACCACGCAAATTGCGTCCCGATTCAATACATCGTCCTCCAGCCGAGTTGACTCCATGGGTCTATTGCTGCCTCAGGCACCCTATGGCCGTTCTGCTGTGAATCTAGATTATCGAATGGGACGAAAAACTGATAGTGAATTGTAACGTTCAGGGCCACCTAATAACGATGGATCACTGAAATTGCGTCCCGATTCAATACATCGTCCCCAGCCGACTTGACTCCATGGGACTATTGCTGCCTCGGGCACCTTATGGCCGTTCTGCTGTGAGTCTAGATTATAGAATGGGATGAAAAACTGATAGTGAATTGTAACGTTCAAGTCCACCTAATGACGGTGGATCACTCAAATTGCGTCCCGATACAATAAATCGTCCTCCAGCAGACTTGTCTCCATGGGTCTATTGCTGCCTCGGGCACCTTATGGCAGGCATGCTGAGACTCAAAGATTTTCGAATCGGACGAAAAACTGATAGTGAATTGTAACGTTCAGGGCCTCCTAATGACGATGGAACACTCAAATTGCGTCCCGATTCAATACATCGTCCTCCAGCAGACTTGTCTCCATGCGTCTATTGCTGCCTCGGGCACCTTATGGCCGTTCTGCTGTGAGTCAAAGATTTTCGAATCGGACGAAAAACTGATAGTGAATTGTAGCGCTCAGGGCCACCTAATGACGATGGATCACTCAAATTGCGTCCCGATTCAATACATCGTCCTCCAGCTGACTTGACTCCATGGGTCTATTGCTGCCTCGCGCACCTTATGGCCGTTCTGCTGTGAGTCTAGATTATCGAATGGGACGAAAAACTGATAGTGAATTGTAACGTTCAGGGCCTCCTAATGACGATGGGTCACTCAAATTGCGTCCCGATTCAATACATCGTCCTCCAGCCGACTTGACTCCATGGGTCTATTGCTGCCTCGGGCACCTTATGGCCGTTCTGCTGTGAGTCTAGATTATCGAATGGCACGAAAAACTGATAGTGAATTGTAACGTTCAGGGCCTCCTAATGACGATGGATCACTCAAATTGCGTCCCGATTCAATACATCGTCCTCCAGCCGACTTGACTCCATGGGTCTATTGCTGCCTCGGGCACCTTATGGCCGTTCTGCTGTGAGTCTAGATTATCGATTGGGACGAAAAACTGATAGTGAATTGTAACGTTCAGGGCCTCCTAATGACGATGGATCACTCAAATTGCGTCCCGATTCAATACATCGTCCTCCAGCAGACTTGTCTCCACGGTTCGATTGCTGCCTCGGGCACCTAATGGCCGTTCTGCTGTGAGTCAAAGATTTTCGAATCGGACGAAAAACTGATAGTGAATTGTAACATTCAGGGCCACCTAATGTCGATGGACCACACAAATTGCGTCCCGATTCAGTACATCGTCCTCCAGCCGACCTGACTCCATGGGTCTATTGCTCCCTCGGGCACCTTATGGCCGTTCTGCTGTGAGTCTAGAGTATGAATGGGACGAAAAACTGATAGTGAATTGTAACGTTCAGGGCCACCTAATGACGATGGATCACTCAAATTGCGTCCCGATTCAATACATCGTCCTCCAGCTGACATGTCTCCATGGGTCTATTGCTGCCTTGGCACCTTATGGCCGTTCTGCTGTGAGTCAAAGATTTTCGAATCGGACGAAAAACAGATAGTGAATTGTAACGTTCAGGGCCACCTAATGACGATGGATCACTCAAATTGCGTCCCGATTCAATACACTGTCCTCCAGCAGACTGTCTCCATGGGTCAATTGCAGCCTCGGGCACCTTATGACCGTTCAGCTGTGACTCAAAGATTTTCGAATCGGACGAAAAACTGATAGTGAATTGTAACGTTCAGGGCCTCCTAATGACGATGGAACACTCAAATTGCGTCCCGATTCAATACATCGTCCTTCAGCCGACTTGTCTCCATGGGTCTATTGCTGCCTCGGGCACCTAATGGCCGTTCTGCTGTGAGTCAAAGATTTTCGAATCGGACGAAAAACTGATAGTGATTTGTAACATTCAGGGCCACCTAATGACGATGGACCACACAAATTGCGTCCCGATTCAGTACATTGTCCAATAGCCGACTTGACTCCATGGGACTATTGCTGCCTCGGGCACCTTATGGCCGTTCTGCTGTGAGTCTAGATTATAGAATGGGACGAAAAACTGATAGTGAATTGTAACGTTCAGGGCCACCTAATGACGATGGATCTCTCAAATTGCGTCCCGATTCTTTACATCGTCTTCCAGCAGACTTGTCTCCATGGGTCTATTGCTGCCTCGGGCACCTTATGGCCGTTCTGCTGTGAGTCTAGATTATCGAACGGGACGAAAAACTGATAGTGAATTGTAACGTTCAGGGCCTCCTAATGACGATGGATCACTCAAATTGCGTCCCGATTCAATACATCGTCCTCCAGCAGACTTGTCTCCATGCGTCTATTGCAGCCTCGGGCACATTATGGCCGTTCTGCTGTGAGTCAAAGATTTTCGAATCGGACGAAAAACTGATAGTGAATTGTAGCGATCAGGGCCACCTAATGACGATGGAACACTCAAATTGCGTCCCGATTCAATACATCGTCCTCCAGCCGACTTGACTCCATGGGTCTATTGCTGCCTCGGGCACCTTATGGCCGTTCTGCTGTGAGTCTAGATTATCGAATGGGACAAAAAACTGATAGTGAATTGTAACGTTCAGGGCCTCCTAATGACGATGGATCACTCAAATTGCGTCCTGATTCAATACATCGTCCTCCAGCCGACTTGACTCCATGGGTCTATTGCTGCCTCGGGCACCTTATGGCCGTTCTGCTGTGAGTCTAGATTATCGAATGGCACGAAAAACTGATAGTGAATTGTAACGTTCAGGACCTCCTAATGACGATGGATCATTCAAATTGCGTCCCGATTCAATACATCGTCCTCCAGCCGACTTGACTCCATGGGTCTATTGCTGCCTCGGGCACCTTATGGCTATTCTGCTGTGAGTCTAGATTATCGAATGGGACGAAAAACTGATAGTGAATTGTAACGTTCAGGGCCTCCTAATGACGATGGATCACTCAAATTGCGTCCCGATTCAATACATCGTCCTCCAGCAGACTTGTCTCCATGGGTCGATTGCTGCCTCGGGCACCTAATGGCCGTTCTGCTGTGAGTCAAAGATTTTCGAATCGGACGAAAAACTGATAGCGAATTGTAACATTCAGGGCCACCTAATGACGATGGACCACGCAAATTGCGTCCCGATTCAATACATCGTCCTCCAGCCGAGTTGTCTCCATGGGTCTATTGCTGCCTCGGGCACCTTATTGCCGTTCTGCTGTGAATCTAGATAATCGAATGGGACGAAAAACTGATAGTGAATTGTAACGTTCAAGTCCACCTAATGACGATGGATCACTCAAATTGCGTCCCGATTCAATACATCGTCCTCCAGCAGACTTGTCTCCATGGGTCTATTGCTGCCTCGGGCACCTTATGGCAGGCCTGCTGAGACCCAAAGATTTTCGAATCGGACGAAAAACTGATAGTGAATTGTAACATTCAGGGCCACCTAATGACGATGGACCACGCAAATTGCGTCCCGATTCAATACATCGTCCTCCAGCCGAGTTGACTCCATGGGTCTATTGCTGCCTCGGGCACCCTATGGCCGTTCTGCTGTGAATCTAGATTATCGAATGGGACGAAAAACTGATAGTGAATTGTAACGTTCAGGGCCACCTAATGACGATGGATCACTGAAATTGCGTCCCGATTCAATACATCGTCCCCAGCCGACTTGACTCCATGGGACTATTGCTGCCTCGGGCACCTTATGGCCGTTCTGCTGTGAGTCTAGATTATCGAATGGGGCGAAAAACTGATAGTGAATTGTAACGTTCAGGGCCTCCTAATGACGATGGATCACTCAAATTGCGTCCCGATTCAATACATCGTCCTCCAGCAGACTTGTCTCCATGGGTCTATTGCTGCCTCGGGCGCCTTATGGCCGTTCTGCTGTGAGTCTAGATTATCGAATGGGACGAAAAACTGATAGTGAATTGTAACGTTCAGGGCCTCCTAATGACGATGGATCACTCAAATTGCGTCCCGATTCAATACATCGTCCTCCAGCAGACTTGTCTCCATGGGTCAATTGCTGCCTCGGGCACCTAATGGCCGTTCTGCTGTGAGTCAAAGATTTTCGAATCGGACGAAAAACTGATAGTGAATTGTAACATTCAGGGCCACCTAATGACGATGGACCACGCAAATTGCGTCCCGATTCAATACATCGTCCTCCAGCCGAGTTGACTCCATGGGTCTATTGCTGCCTCGGGCACCCTATGGCCGTTCTGCTGTGAATCTAGATTATCGAATGGGACGAGAAACTGATAGTGAATTGTAACGTTCAGGGCCTCCTAATGACGATGGATCACTCAAATTGCGTCCCGATTCAATACATCGTCCTCCAGCAGACTTGTCTCCATGGGTCGATTGCTGCCTCGGGCACCTAATGGCCGTTCTGCTGTGAGTCAAAGATTTTCGAATCGGACGAAATACTGATAGTGAATTGTAACGTTCAGGGCCACCTAATGACGATGGACCACGCAAATTGCGTCCCGATTCAATACATCGTCCTCCAGCCGAGTTGACTCCATGGATCTATTGCTGCCTCGGGCACCTTATGGCCGTTCTGCTGTGAGTCTAGATTATAGAATGGAATGAAAAACTGATAGTGAATTGTAACGTTCAAGTCCACCTAATGACGATGGATCACTCAAATTGCGTCCCGATTCAATAGATCGTCCTCCAGCAGACTTGTCTCCATGGGTCTTTTGCTGCCTCGGGCACCTTATGGCAGGCCTGCTGAGACTCAAAGTTTTTCGAATCGGACGAAAAACTGATAGTGAATTGTAACGTTCAGGGCCTCCTAATGACGATGGATCACTCAAATTGCGTCCCGATTCAATACATCGTCCTCCAGCCGACTTGACTCCATGGGTCTATTGCTGCCTCGGGCACCTTATGGCCGTTCTGCTGTGAGTCTAGATTATCGAATGGGACAAAAAACTGATAGTGAATTGTAACGTTCAGGGCCTCCTAATGACGATGGATCACTCAAATTGCGTCCTGATTCAATACATCGTGCTCCAGCCGACTTGACTCCATGGGTCTATTGCTGCCTCGGGCACCTTATGGCCGTTCTGCTGTGAGTCTAGATTATCGAATGGCACGAAAAACTGATAGTGAATTGTAACGTTCCTAATGACGATGGATCACTCAAATTGCGTCCCGATTCAATACATCGTCCTCCAGCAGACTTGTCTCCATGGGTCGATTGCTGCCTCGGGCACCTAATGGCCGTTCTGCTGTGAGTCAAAGATTTTCGAATCGGACGAAAAACTGATAGTGAATTGTAACATTCAGGGCCACCTAATGACGATGGACCACGCAAATTGCGTCCCGATTCAATACATCGTCCTCCAGCCGAGTTGACTCCATGGGGCTATTGCTGCCTCGGGCACCCTATGGCCGTTCTGCTGTGAATCTAGATTATCGAATGGGACGAAAAACTGATAGTGAATTGTAACATTCAGGGCCACCTAATGACGATGGACCACGCAAATTGCGTCCCGATTCAATACATCATCCTCCAGCCGAGTTGACTCCATGCGTCTATTGCTGCCTCGGGCACCTTATGGCCGTTCTGCTGTGAGTCAAAGATTTTCGAATCGGACGAAAAACTGATAGTGAATTGTATCTTTCAGGGCCACCTAATGACGATGGATCACTCAAATTGCGTCCCGATTCAATACATCGTCCCCAGCCGACTTGACTCCATGGGACATTTGCTGCCTCGGGCACCTTATGGCCGTTCTGCTGTGAGTCTAGATTATAGAGTGGAATGAAAAACTGATAGTGAATTGTAACGTTCAAGTCCACCTAATGACGATGGATCACTCAAATTGCGTCCCGATTCAATACATCGTCCTCCAGCAGACTTGTCTCCATGGGTCTACTGCTGCCTCGGGCACCTTATGGCAGGCCTGCTGAGACTCAAAGATTTTCTAATCGGACGAAAAACTGATAGTGAATTGTAACGTTCAGGGCCTCCTAATGACGATGGATCACTCAAATTGCGTCCCGATTCAATACATCGTCCTCCAGCCGACTTGACTCCATGGGTCTATTGCTGCCTCTGGCACCTTATGGCCGTTCTGCTGTGAGTCTAGATTATCGAATGGGACAAAAAACTGATAGTGAATTGTAACGTTCAGGGCCACCTAATGACGATGGATCACTCAAATTGCGTCCTGATTCAATACATCGTCCTCCAGCCGACTTGACTCCATGGGTCTATTGCTGCCTCGGGCACCTTATGGCCGTTCTGCTGTGAGTCTAGATTATCGAATGGCACGAAAAACTAATAGTGAATTGTAACGTTCAGGGCCTCCTAATGACGATGGATCACTCAAATTGCGTCCCGATTCAATACATCGTCCTCCAGCCGACTTGACTCCATGGGTCTATTGCTGCCTCGGGCGCCTTATGGCCGTTCTGCTGTGGGTCTAGATTATCGAATGGGACGAAAAACTGATAGTGAATTGTAACGTTCAGGGCCTCCTAATGACGATGCATCACTCAAATTGCGTCCCGATTCAATACATCGTCCTCCAGCAGACTTGTCTCCATAGGTCGATTGCTGCCTCGGGCACCTAATGGCCGTTCTGCTGTGAGTCAAAGATTTTCGAATCGGACGAAAAACTGATAGTGAATTGTAACATTCAGGGCCACCTAATGACGATGGACCACGCAAATTGCGTCCCGATTCAATACATCGTCCTCCAGCCGAGTTGACTCCATGGGTCTATTGCTGCCTCGGGCACCCTATGGCCGTTCTGCTGTGAATCTAGATTATCGAATGGGACGAAAAACTGATAGTGAATTGTAACGTTCAGGGCCACCTAATGACGATGGATCACTGAAATTGCGTCCCGATTCAATACATCGTCCCCAGCCGACTTGACTCCATGGGATTATTGCTGCCTCGGGCACCTTATGGCCGTTCTGCTGTGAGTCTAGATTATAGAATGGGATGAAAAACTGATAGTGAATTTTAACGTTCAAGTCCACCTAATGACGGTGGATCACTCAAATTGCGTCCCGATACAATAAATCGTCCTCCAGCAGACTTGTCTCCATGGGTCTATTGCTGCCTCGGGCACCTTATGGCAGGCATGCTGAGACTCAAAGATTTTCGAATCGGACGAAAAACTGATAGTGAATTGTAACGTTCAGGGCCTCCTAATGACGATGGAACACTCAAATTGCGTCCCGATTCAATACATCGTCCTCCAGCAGACTTGTCTCCATGCGTCTATTGCTGCCTCGGGCACCTTATGGCCGTTCTGCTGTGAGTCAAAGATTTTCGAATCGGACGAAAAACTGATAGTGAATTGTAGCGTTCAGGGCCACCTAATGACGATGGATCACTCAAATTGCGTCCCGATTCAATACATCGTCCTCCAGCTGACTTGACTCCATGGGTCTATTGCTGCCTCGGGCACCTTATGGCCGTTCTGCTGTGAGTCTAGATTATCGAATGGGACGAAAAACTGATAGTGAATTGTAACGTTCAGGGCCTCCTAATGACGATGGGTCACTCAAATTGCGTCCCGATTCAATACATCGTCCTCCAGCCGACTTGACTCCATGGGTCTATTGCTGCCTCGGGCACCTTATGGCCGTTCTGCTGTGAGTCTAGATTATCGAATGGCACGAAAAACTGATAGTGAATTGTAACGTTCAGGGCCTCCTAATGACGATGGATCACTCAAATTGCGTCCCGATTCAATACATCGTCCTCCAGCCGACTTGACTCCATGGGTCTATTGCTGCCTCGGGCACCTTATGGCCGTTCTGCTGTGAGTCTAGATTATCGATTGGGACGAAAAACTGATAGTGAATTGTAACGTTCAGGGCCTCCTAATGACGATGGATCACTCAAATTGCGTCCCGATTCAATACATCGTCCTCCAGCAGACTTGTCTCCACGGGTCGATTGCTGCCTCGGGCACCTAATGGCCGTTCTGCTGTGAGTCAAAGATTTTCGAATCGGACGAAAAACTGATAGTGAATTGTAACATTCAGGGCCACCTAATGTCGATGGACCACACAAATTGCGTCCCGATTCAGAACATCGTCCTCCAGCCGACCTGACTCCATGGGTCTATTGCTCCCTCGGGCACCTTATGGCCGTTCTGCTGTGAGTCTAGAGTATGAATGGGACGATAAACTGATAGTGAATTGTAACGTTCAGGGCCACCTAATGACGATGGATCACTCAAATTGCGTCCCGATTCAATACATCGTCCTCCAGCTGACATGTCTCCATGGGTCTATTGCTGCCTTGGCACCTTATGGCCGTTCTGCTGTGAGTCAAAGATTTTCGAATCGGACGAAAAACAGATAGTGAATTGTAACGTTCAGGGCCACCTAATGACGATGGATCACTCAAATTGCGTCCCGATTCAATACATTGTCCTCCAGCAGACTGTCTCCATGGGTCTATTGCAGCCTCGGGCACCTTATGGCCGTTCAGCTGTGACTCAAAGAGTTTCGAATCGGACGAAAAACTGATAGTGAATTGTAACGTTCAGGGCCTCCTAATGACGATGGAACACTCAAATTGCGTCCCGATTCAATACATCGTCCTTCAGCCGACTTGTCTCCATGGGTCTATTGCTGCCTCGGGCACCTAATGGCCGTTCTGCTGTGAGTCAAAGATTTTCGAATCGGACGAAAAACTGATAGTGATTTGTAACATTCAGGGCCACCTAATGACGATGGACCACACAAATTGCGTCCCGATTCAGTACATCGTCCAATAGCCGACTTGACTCCATGGGACTATTGCTGCCACGGGCACCTTATGGCCGTTCTGCTGTGAGTCTAGATTATAGAATGGGACGAAAAACTGATAGTGAATTGTAACGTTCAGGGCCACCTAATGACGATGGATCTCTCAAATTGCGTCCCGATTCTTTACATCGTCTTCCAGCAGACTTGTCTCCATGGGTCTATTGCTGCCTCGGGCACCTTATGGCCGTTCTGCTGTGAGTCTAGATTATCGAACGGGACGAAAAACTGATAGTGAATTGTAACGTTCAGGGCCTCCTAATGACGATGTATCACTCAAATTGCGTCCCGATTCAATACATCGTCCTCCAGCAGACTTGTCTCCATGGGTCGATTGCTGCTTCGGGCACCTAATGGCCGTTCTGCTGTGAGTCAAAGATTTTCGAATCGGACGAAAAACTGATAGTGAATTGTAACATTCAGGGCCACCTAATGACGATGGACCACGCAAATTGCGTCCCGATTCAATACATCGTCCTCCAGCCGAGTTGACTCCATGGGTCTATTGCTGCCTCGGGCACCTTATGGCCGTTCTGCTGTGAATCTAGATTATAGAATGGGACGAAAAACTGATAGTGAATTGTAACGTTCAGGGCCTCCTAATGACGATGGATCACTCAAATTGCGTCCCGATTCAATACATCGTCCTCCAGCCGACTTGTCTCCATGGGTCTATTGCTGCCTCGGGCACCTTATGGCAAGCCTGCTGTGACTCAAAGATTTTCGAATCGGACGAAAAACTGATAGTGAATTGTAACGTTCAGGGACTCCTAATGACGATGGAACACTCAAATTGAGTCCCGATTCAATACATCGTCCTCCAGCAGACTTGTCTCCATGCGTCTATTGCAGCCTCGGGCACATTATGGCCGTTCTGCTGTGTGTCAAAGATTTTCGAATCGGACGAAAAACTGATAGTGAATTGTAGCGATCAGGGCCACCTAATGACGATGGATCACTCAAATTGCGTCCCGATTCAATACATCGTCCTCCAGCCGACTTGACTCCATGGGTCTATTGCTGTCTCGGGCACCTTATGGCCGTTCTGCTGTGAGTCTAGATTATCGAATGGGACAAAAAACTGATAGTGAATTGTAACGTTCAGGGCCTCCTAATGACGATGGATCACTCAAATTGCGTCCTGATTCAATACATCGTCCTCCAGCCGACTTGACTCCATGGGTCTATTGCTGCCTCGGGCACCTTATGGCCGTTCTGCTGTGAGTCTAGATTATCGAATGGCACGAAAAACTGATAGTGAATTGTAACGTTCAGGGCCTCCTAATGACGATGGATCATTCAAATTGCGTCCCGATTCAATACATCGTCCTCCAGCCGACTTGACTCCATGGGTCTATTGCTGCCTCGGGCACCTTATGGCTATTCTGCTGTGAGTCTAGATTATCGAATGGGACGAAAAACTGATAGTGAATTGTAACGTTCAGGGCCTCCTAATGACGATGGATCACTCAAATTGCGTCCCGATTCAATACATCGTCCTCCAGCCGACTTGACTCCATGGGTCTATTGCTGCCTCGGGCACCTTATGGCCGTTCTGCTGTGAGTCTAGATTATCGAATGGGACAAAAAACTGATAGTGAATTGTAACGTTCAGGGCCTCCTAATGACGATGGATCACTCAAATTGCGTCCTGATTCAATACATCGTGCTCCAGCCGACTTGACTCCATGGGTCTATTGCTGCCTCGGGCACCTTATGGCCGTTCTGCTGTGAGTCTAGATTATCGAATGGCACGAAAAACTGATAGTGAATTGTAACGTTCAGGGCCTCCTAATGACGATGGATCACTCAAATTGCGTCCCGATTCAATACATTGTCCTCCAGCCGACTTGACTCCATGGGTCTCTTGCTGCCTCGGGCGCCTTATGGCCGTTCTGCTGTGAGTCTAGATTATCGAATGGGACGAAAAACTGATAGTGAATTGTAACGTTCCTAATGACGATGGATCACTCAAATTGCGTCCCGATTCAATACATCGTCCTCCAGCAGACTTGTCTCCATGGGTCGATTGCTGCGTCGGGCACCTAATGGCCGTTCTGCTCTGAATCTAGATTATCGAATGGGACGAAAAACTGATAGTGAATTGTAACATTCAGGGCCACCTAATGACGATGGACCACGCAAATTTCGTCCCGATTCAATACATCATCCTCCAGCCGAGTTGACTCCATGCGTCTATTGCTGCCTCGGGCACCTTATGGCCGTTCTGCTGTGAGTCAAAGATTTTCGAATCGGACGAAAAACTGATAGTGAATTGTATCTTTCAGGGCCACCTAATGACGATGGATCACTCAAATTGCGTCCCGATTCAATACATCGTCCCCAGCCGACTTGACTCCATGGGACATTTGCTGCCTCGGGCACCTTATGGCCGTTCTGCTGTGAGTCTAGATTATAGAATGGAATGAAAAACTGATAGTGAATTGTAACGTTCAAGTCCACCTAATGACGATGGATCACTCAAATTGCGTCCCGATTCAATACATCGTCCTCCAGCAGACTTGTCTCCATGGGTCTACTGCTGCCTCGGGCACGTTATGGCAGGCCTGCTGAGACTCAAAGATTTTCTAATCGGACGAAAAACTGATAGTGAATTGTAACGTTCAGGGCCTCCTAATGACGATGGATCACTCAAATTGCGTCCCGATTCAATACATCGTCCTCCAGCCGACTTGACTCCATGGGTCTATTGCTGCCTCGGGCACCTTATGGCCGTTCTGCTGTGAGTCTAGATTATAGAATGGGACAAAAAACTGATAGTGAATTGTAACGTTCAGGGCCTCCTAATGACGATGGATCACTCAAATTGCGTCCTGATTCAATACATCGTCCTCCAGCCGACTTGACTCCATGGGTCTATTGCTGCCTCGGGCACCTTATGGCCGTTCTGCTGTGAGTCTAGATTATCGAATGGCACGAAAAACTGATAGTGAATTGTAACGTTCAGGGCCTCCTAATGACGATGGATCACTCAAATTGCGTCCCGATTCAATACATCGTCCTCCAGCCGACTTGACTCCATGGGTCTATTGCTGCCTCGGGCGCCTTATGGCCGTTCTGCTGTGGGTCTAGATTATCGAATGGGACGAAAAACTGATAGTGAATTGTAACGTTCAGGGCCTCCTAATGACGATGGATCACTCAAATTGCGTCCCGATTCAATACATCGTCCTCCAGCAGACTTGTCTCCATGGGTCGATTGCTGCTTCGGGCACCTAATGGCCGTTCTGCTGTGAGTCAAAGATTTTCGAATCGGACGAAAAACTGATAGTGAATTGTAACATTCAGGGCCACCTAATGACGATGGACCACGCAAATTGCGTCCCGATTCAATACATCGTCCTCCAGCCGAGTTGACTCCATGGGTCTATTGCTGCCTCGGGCACCTTATGGCCGTTCTGCTGTGAATCTAGATTATAGAATGGGACGAAAAACTGATAGTGAATTGTAACGTGCAGGGCCTCCTAATGACGATGGATCACTCAAATTGCGTCCCGATTCAATACATCGTCCTCCAGCAGACTTGTCTCCATGGGTCTATTGCTGCCTCGGGCACCTTATGGCAGGCCTGCTGTGACTCAAAGATTTTCGAATCGGACGAAAAACTGATAGTGAATTGTAACGTTCAGGGACTCCTAATGACGATGGAACACTCAAATTGAGTCCCGATTCAATACATCGTCCTCCAGCAGACTTGTCTCCATGCGTCTATTGCAGCCTCAGGCACATTATGGCCGTTCTGCTGTGAGTCAAAGATTTTCGAATCGGACGAAAAACTGATAGTGAATTGTAGCGATCAGGGCCACCTAATGACGATGGATCACTCAAATTGCGTCCCGATTCAATACATCGTCCTCCAGCCGACTTGACTCCATGGGTCTATTGCTGCCTCGGGCACCTTATGGCCGTTCTGCTGTGAGTCTAGATTATCGAATGGGACAAAAAACTGATAGTGAATTGTAACGTTCAGGGCCTCCTAATGACGATGGATCACTCAAATTGCGTCCTGATTCAATACATCGTCCTCCAGCCGACTTGACTCCATGGGTCTATTGCTGCCTCGGGCACCTTATGGCCGTTCTGCTGTGAGTCTAGATTATCGAATGGCACGAAAAACTGATAGTGAATTGTAACGTTCAGGGCCTCCTAATGACGATGGATCATTCAAATTGCGTCCCGATTCAATACATCGTCCTCCAGCCGACTTGACTCCATGGGTCTATTGCTGCCTCGGGCACCTTATGGCTATTCTGCTGTGAGTCTAGATTATCGAATGGGACGAAACACTGATAGTGAATTGTAACGTTCAGGGCCTCCTAATGACGATGGATCACTCAAATTGCGTCCCGATTCAATACATCGTCCTCCAGCAGACTTGTCTCTATGGGTCGATTGCTGCCTCGGGCACCTAATGGCCGTTCTGCTGTGAGTCAAAGATTTTCGAATCGGACGAAAAACTGATAGCGAATTGTAACATTCAGGGCCACCTAATGACGATGGACCACGCAAATTGCGTCCCGATTCAATACATCGTCCTCCAGCCGAGTTGTCTCCATGGGTCTATTGCTGCCTCGGGCACCTTATGGCCGTTCTGCTGTGAATCTAGATAATCGAATGGGACGAAAAACTGATAAAGAATTGTAACCTAATGACGATGGATCACTGAAATTCCGTCCCGATTCAATACATCGTCCCTAGCCGACTTGACTCCATGGGACTATTGCTGCCTCGGGCACCTTATGGCCGTTCTGCTGTGAGTCTAGATTATAGAATGGAATGAAAAACTGATAGTGAATTGTAACGTTCAAGTCCACCTAATGACGATGGATCACTCAAATTGCGTCCCGATTCAATACATCGTCCTCCAGCAGACTTGTCTCCATGGGTCTTTTGCTGCCTCGGGCACCTTATGGCAGGCCTGCTGAGACTCAAAGTTTTTCGAATCGGACGAAAAACTGATAGTGAATTGTAACGTTCAGGGCCTCCTAATGACGATGGATCACTCAAATTGCGTCCCGATTTAATACATCGTCCTCCAGCCGACTTGACTCCATGGGTCTATTGCTGCCTCGGGCACCTTATGGCCGTTCTGCTGTGAGTCTAGATTATCGAATGAGACAAAAAACTGATAGTGAATTGTAACGTTCAGGGCCTCCTAATGACGATGGATCACTCAAATTGCGTCCTCATTCAATACATCGTGCTCCAGCCGACTTGACTCCATGGGTCTATTGCTGCCTCGGGCACCTTATGGCCGTTCTGCTGTGAGTCTAGATTATCGAATGGCACGAAAAACTAATAGTGAATTGTAACGTTCAGGGCCTCCTAATGACGATGGATCACTCAAATTGCGTCCCGATTCAATACATCGTCCTCCAGCCGACTTGACTCCATGGGTCTATTGCTGCCTCGGGCGCCTTATGGCCGTTCTGCTGTGAGTCTAGATTATCGAATGGGACGAAAAACTGATAGTGAATTGTAACGTTCCTAATGACGATGGATCACTCAAAATGCGTCCCGATTCAATACATCGTCCTCCAGCAGACTTGTCTCCATGGGTCGATTGCTGCCTCGGGCACCTAATGGCCGTTCTGCTGTGAGTCAAAGATTTTCGAATCGGACGAAAAACTGATAGTGAATTGTAACATTCAGGTCCACCTAATGACGATGGACCACGCAAATTTCGTCCCGATTCAATACATCATCCTCCAGCCGAGTTGACTCCATGCGTCTATTGCTGCCTCGGGCACCTTATGGCCGTTCTGCTGTGAGTCAAAGATTTTCGAATCGGACGAAAAACTGATAGTGAATTGTATCTTTCAGGGCCACCTAATGACGATGGATCACTCAAATTGCGTCCCGATTCAATACATCGTCCCCAGCCGACTTGACTCCATGGGACATTTGCTGCCTCGGGCACCTTATGGCCGTTCTGCTGTGAGTCTAGATTATAGAATGGAATGAAAAACTGATAGTGAATTGTAACGTTCAAGTCCACCTAATGACGATGGATCACTCAAATTGCGTCCCGATTCAATACATCGTCCTCCAGCAGACTTGTCTCCATGGGTCTACTGCTGCCTCGGGCACCTTATGGCAGGCCTGCTGAGACTCAAAGATTTTCTAATCGGACGAAAAACTGATAGTGAATTGTAACGTTCAGGGCCTCCTAATGACGATGGATCACTCAAATTGCGTCCCGATTCAATACATCGTCCTCCAGCCGACTTGACTCCATGGGTCTATTGCTGCCTCGGGCACCTTATGGCCGTTCTGCTGTAAGTCTAGATTATCGAATGGGACAAAAAACTGATAGTGAATTGTAACGTTCAGGGCCTCCTAATGACGATGGATCACTCAAATTGCGTCCTGATTCAATACATCGTCCTCCAGCCGACTTGACTCCATGGGTCTATTGCTGCCTCGGGCACCTTATGGCCGTTCTGCTGTGAGTCTAGATTATCGAATGGCACGAAAAACTGATAGTGAATTGTAACGTTCAGGGCCTCCTAATGACGATGGATCACTCAAATTGCGTCCCGATTCAATACATCGTCCTCCAGCCGACTTGACTCCATGGGTCTATTGCTGCCTCGGGCGCCTTATGGCCGTTCTGCTGTGGGTCTAGATTATCGAATGGGACGAAAAACTGATAGTGAATTGTAACGTTCAGGGCCTCCTAATGACGATGGATCACTCAAATTGCGTCCCGATTCAATACATCGTCCTCCAGCAGACTTGTCTCCATGGGTCGATTGCTGCTTCGGGCACCTAATGGCCGTTCTGCTGTGAGTCAAAGATTTTCGAATCGGACGAAAAACTGATAGTGAATTGTAACATTCAGGGCCACCTAATGACGATGGACCACGCAAATTGCGTCCCGATTCAATACATCGTCCTCCAGCCGAGTTGACTCCATGGGTCTATTGCTGCCTCGGGCACCTTATGGCCGTTCTGCTGTGAATCTAGATTATAGAATGGGACGAAAAACTGATAGTGAATTGTAACGTGCAGGGCCTCCTAATGACGATGGATCACTCAAATTGCGTCCCGATTCAATACATCGTCCTCCAGCAGACTTGTCTCCATGGGTCTATTGCTGCCTCGGGCACCTTATGGCAGGCCTGCTGTGACTCAAAGATTTTCGAATCGGACGAAAAACTGATAGTGAATTGTAACGTTCAGGGACTCCTAATGACGATGGAACACTCAAATTGAGTCCCGATTCAATACATCGTCCTCCAGCAGACTTGTCTCCATGCGTCTATTGCAGCCTCAGGCACATTATGGCCGTTCTGCTGTGAGTCAAAGATTTTCGAATCGGACGAAAAACTGATAGTGAATTGTAGCGATCAGGGCCACCTAATGACGATGGATCACTCAAATTGCGTCCCGATTCAATACATCGTCCTCCAGCCGACTTGACTCCATGGGTCTATTGCTGCCTCGGGCACCTTATGGCCGTTCTGCTGTGAGTCTAGATTATCGAATGGGACAAAAAACTGATAGTGAATTGTAACGTTCAGGGCCTCCTAATGACGATGGATCACTCAAATTGCGTCCTGATTCAATACATCGTCCTCCAGCCGACTTGACTCCATGGGTCTATTGCTGCCTCGGGCACCTTATGGCCGTTCTGCTGTGAGTCTAGATTATCGAATGGCACGAAAAACTGATAGTGAATTGTAACGTTCAGGGCCTCCTAATGACGATGGATCATTCAAATTGCGTCCCGATTCAATACATCGTCCTCCAGCCGACTTGACTCCATGGGTCTATTGCTGCCTCGGGCACCTTATGGCTATTCTGCTGTGAGTCTAGATTATCGAATGGGACGAAAAACTGATAGTGAATTGTAACGTTCAGGGCCTCCTAATGACGATGGATCACTCAAATTGCGTCCCGATTCAATACATCGTCCTCCAGCAGACTTGTCTCTATGGGTCGATTGCTGCCTCGGGCACCTAATGGCCGTTCAGCTGTGAGTCAAAGATTTTCGAATCGGACGAAAAACTGATAGCGAATTGTAACATTCAGGGCCACCTAATGACGATGGACCACGCAAATTGCGTCCCGATTCAATACATCGTCCTCCAGCCGAGTTGTCTCCATGGGTCTATTGCTGCCTCGGGCACCTTATGGCCGTTCTGCTGTGAATCTAGATAATCGAATGGGACGAAAAACTGATAAAGAATTGTAACCTAATGACGATGGATCACTGAAATTGCGTCCCGATTCAATACATCGTCCCTAGCCGACTTGACTCCATGGGACTATTGCTGCCTCGGGCACCTTATGGCCGTTCTGCTGTGAGTCTAGATTATAGAATGGAATGAAAAACTGATAGTGAATTGTAACGTTCAAGTCCACCTAATGACGATGGATCACTCAAATTGCGTCCCGATTCAATACATCGTCCTCCAGCAGACTTGTCTCCATGGGTCTTTTGCTGCCTCGGGCACCTTATGGCAGGCCTGCTGAGACTCAAAGTTTTTCGAATCGGACGAAAAACTGATAGTGAATTGTAACGTTCAGGGCCTCCTAATGACGATGGATCACTCAAATTGCGTCCCGATTTAATACATCGTCCTCCAGCCGACTTGACTCCATGGGTCTATTGCTGCCTCGGGCACCTTATGGCCGTTCTGCTGTGAGTCTAGATTATCGAATGGGACCAAAAACTGATAGTGAATTGTAACGTTCAGGGCCTCCTAATGACGATGGATCACTCAAATTGCGTCCTGATTCAATACATCGTGCTCCAGCCGACTTGACTCCATGGGTCTATTGCTGCCTCGGGCACCTTATGGCCGTTCTGCTGTGAGTCTAGATTATCGAATGGCACGAAAAACTAATAGTGAATTGTAACGTTCAGGGCCTCCTAATGACGATGGATCACTCAAATTGCGTCCCGATTCAATACATCGTCCTCCAGCCGACTTGACTCCATGGGTCTATTGCTGCCTCGGGCGCCTTATGGCCGTTCTGCTGTGAGTCTAGATTATCGAATGGGACGAAAAACTGATAGTGAATTGTAACGTTCCTAATGACGATGGATCACTCAAATTGCGTCCCGATTCAATACATCGTCCTCCAGCAGACTTGTCTCCATGGGTCGATTGCTGCCTCGGGCACCTAATGGCCGTTCTGCTGTGAGTCAAAGATTTTCGAATCGGACGAAAAACTGATAGTGAATTGTAACATTCAGGGCCACCTAATGACGATGGACCACGCAAATTGCGTCCCGATTCAATACATCGTCCTCCAGCCGAGTTGACTCCATGGGTCTATTGCTGCCTCGGGCACCCTATGGCCGTTCTGCTGTGAATCTAGATTATCGAATGGGACGAAAAACTGATAGTGAATTGTAACGTTCAGGGCCACCTAATGACGATGGATCACTGAAATTGCGTCCCGATTCAATACATCGTCCCCAGCCGACTTGACTCCATGGGACTATTGCTGCCTCGGGCACCTTATGGCCGTTCTGCTGTGAGTCTAGATTATCGAATGGGACGAAAAACTGATAGTGAATTGTAACGTTCAGGGCCTCCTAATGACGATGGATCACTCAAATTGCGTCCCGATTCAATACATCGTCCTCCAGCAGACTTGTCTCCATGGGGCGATTGCTGCCTCGGGCACCTAATGGCCGTTCTGCTGTGAGTCAAAGATTTTCGAATCGGACGAAAAACTGATAGTGAATTGTAACATTCAGGGCCACCTAATGACGATGGACCACGCAAATTGCGTCCCGATTCAATACATCGTCCTCCAGCCGAGTTGACACCATGGGTCTATTGCTGCCTCGGGCACCCTATGGCCGTTCTGCTCTGAATCTAGATTATCGAATGGGACGAAAAACTGATAGTGAATTGTAACATTCAGGGCCACCTAATGACGATGGACCACGCAAATTTCGTCCCGATTCAATACATCATCCTCCAGCCGAGATGACTCCATGCGTCTATTGCTGCCTCGGGCACCTTATGGCCGTTCCGCTGTGAGTCAAAGATTTTCGAATCGGACGAAAAACTGATAGTGAATTGTATCTTTCAGGGCCACCTAATGACGATGGATCACTCAAATTGCGTCCCGATTCAATACATCGTCCCCAGCCGACTTGACTCCATGGGACATTTGCTGCCTCGGGCACCTTATGGCCGTTCTGCTGTGAGTCTAGATTATAGAATGGAATGAAAAACTGATAGTGAATTGTAACGTTCAAGTCCACCTAATGACGATGGATCACTCAAATTGCGTCCCGATTCAATACATCGTCCTCCAGCAGACTTGTCTCCATGGGTCTACTGCTGCCTCGGGCACCTTATGGCAGGCCTGCTGAGACTCAAAGATTATCTAATCGGACGAAAAACTGATAGTGAATTGTAACGTTCAGGGCCTCCTAATGACGATGGATCACTCAAATTGCGTCCCGATTCAATACATCGTCCTCCAGCCGACTTGACTCCATGGGTCTATTGCTGCCTCGGGCACCTTATGGCCGTTCTGCTGTGAGTCTAGATTATCGAATGGGACAAAAAACTGATAGTGAATTGTAACGTTCAGGGCCTCCTAATGACGATGGATCACTCAAATTGCGTCCTGATTCAATACATCGTCCTCCAGCCGACTTGACTCCATGGGTCTATTGCTGCCTCGGGCACCTTATGGCCGTTCTGCTGTGAGTCTAGATTATCGAATGGCACGAAAAACTGATAGTGAATTGTAACGTTCAGGGCCTCCTAATGACGATGGATCACTCAAATTGCGTCCCGATTCAATACATCGTCCTCCAGCCGACTTGACTCCATGGGTCTATTGCTGCCTCGGGCGCCTTATGGCCGTTCTGCTGTGGGTCTAGATTATCGAATGGGACGAAAAACTGATAGTGAATTGTAACGTTCAGGGCCTCCTAATGACGATGGATCACTCAAATTGCGTCCCGATTCAATACATCGTCCTCCAGCAGACTTGTCTCCATGGGTCGATTGCTGCCTCGGGCACCTAATGGCCGTTCTGCTGTGAGTCAAAGATTTTCGAATCGGACGAAAAACTGATAGTGAATTGTAACATTCAGGGCCACCTAATGACGATGGACCACGCAAATTGCGTCCCGATTCAATACATCGTCCTCCAGCCGAGTTGACTCCATGGGTCTATTGCTGCCTCGGGCACCCTATGGCCGTTCTGCTGTGAATCTAGATTATCGAATGGGACGAAAAACTGATAGTGAATTGTAACGTTCAGGGCCACTTAATGACGATGGATCAGTGAAATTGCGTCCCGATTCAATACATCGTCCCCAGCCGACTTGACTCCATGGGACTATTGCTGCCTCGGGCACCTTATGGCCGTTCTGCTGTGAGTCTAGATTATAGAATGGGATGAAAAACTGATAGTGAATTGTAACGTTCAAGTCCACCTAATGACGGTGGATCACTCAAATTGCGTCCGGATACAATAAATCGTCCTCCAGCAGACTTGTCTCCATGGGTCTATTGCTGCCTCGGGTACCTTATGGCAGGCCTGCTGAGACTTAAAGATTTTCGAATCGGACGAAAAACTGATAGTGAATTGTAACGTTCAGGGCCTCCTAATGACGATGGAACACTCAAATTGCGTCCCGATTCAATACATCGTCCTCCAGCAGACTTGTCTCCATGCGTCTATTGCTGCCTCGGGCACCTTATGGCCGTTCTGCTGTGAGTCAAAGATTTTCGAATCGGACGAAAAACTGATAGTGAATTGTAGCGTTCAGGGCCACCTAATGACGATGGATCACTCAAACTGCGTCCCGATTCAATACATCGTCCTCCAGCTGACTTGACTCCATGGGTCTATTGCTGCCTCGGGCACCTTATGGCCGTTCTGCTGTGAGTCTAGATTATCGAATGGGACGAAAAACTGATAGTGAATTGTAACGTTCAGGGCCTCCTAATGACGATGGATCACTCAAATTGCGTCCCGATTCAATACATCGTCCTCCAGCCGACTTGACTCCATGGGTCTATTGCTGCCTCGGGCACCTTATGGCCGTTCTGCTGTGAGTCTAGATTATCGAATGGCACGAAAAACTGATAGTGAATTGTAACGTTCAGGGCCTCCTAATGACGATGGATCACTCAAATTGCGTCCCGATTCAATACATCGTCCTCCAGCCGACTTGACTCCATGGGTCTATTGCTGCCTCGGGCACCTTATGGCCGTTCTGCTGTGAGTCTAGATTATCGATTGGGACGAAAAACTGATAGTGAATTGTAACGTTCAGGGCCTCCTAATGACGATGGATCACTCAAATTGCGTCCCGATTCAATACATTGTCCTCCAGCAGACTGTCTCCATGGGTCTATTGCAGCCTCGGGCACCTTATGGCCGTTCAGCTGTGACTCAAAGATTTTCGAATCGGACGAAAAACTGATAGTGAATTGTAACGTTCAGGGCCTCCTAATGACGATGGAACACTCAAATTGCGTCCCGATTCAATACATCGTCCTTCAGCCGACTTGTCTCCATGGGTCTATTGCTGCCTCGGGCACCTAATGGCCGTTCTGCTGTGAGTCAAAGATTTTCGAATCGGACGAAAAACTGATAGTGATTTGTAACATTCAGGGCCACCTAATGACGATGGACCACACAAATTGCGTCCCGATTCAGTACATCGTCCAATAGCCGACTTGACTCCTTGGGACTATTGCTGCCTCGGGCACCTTATGGCCGTTCTGCTGTGAGTCTAGATTATAGAATGGGATGAAAAACTGATAGTGAATTGTAACGTTCAGGGCCACCTAATGACGATGGATCTCTCAAATTGCGTCCCGATTCAATACATCGTCTTCCAGCAGACTTGTCTCCATGGGTCTATTGCTGCCTCGGGCACCTTATGGCCGTTCTGCTGTGAGTCTAGATTATCGAACGGGACGAAAATCTGATAGTGAATTGTAACGTTCAGGGCCTCCTAATGACGATGGATCCCTCAAATTGCGTCCCGATTCAATACATCGTCCTCCAGCAGACTTGTCTCCATGGGTCGATTGCTGCTTCGGGCACCTAATGGCCGTTCTGCTGTGAGTCAAAGATTTTCGAATCGGACGAAAAACTGATAGTGATTGTAACGTTCAGGGACTCCTAATGACGATGGATCACTCAAATTGAGTCCCGATTCAATACATCGTCCTCCAGCAGACTTGTCTCCATGCGTCTATTGCAGCCTCGGGCACATTATGGCCGTTCTGCTGTGAGTCAAAGATTTTCGAATCGGACGAAATACTGATAGTGAATTTTAGCGATCAGGGCCACCTAATGACGATGGATCACTCAAATTGCGTCCCGATTCAATACATCGTCCTCCAGCCGACTTGACTCCATGGGTCTATTGCTGCCTCGGGCACCTTATGGCCGTTCTGCTGTGAGTCTAGATTATCGAATGGGACAAAAAACTGATAGTGAATTGTAACGTTCAGGGCCTCCTAATGACGATGGATCACTCAAATTGCGTCCTGATTCAATACATCGTCCTCCAGCCGACTTGACTCCATGGGTCTATTGCTGCCTCGGGCACCTTATGGCCGTTCTGCTGTGAGTCTAGATTATCGAATGGCACGAAAAACTGATAGTGAATTGTAACGTTCAGGGCCTCCTAATGACGATGGATCATTCAAATTGCGTCCCGATTCAATACATCGTCCTCCAGCCGACTTGACTCCATGGGTCTATTGCTGCCTCGGGCACCTTATGGCTATTCTGCTGTGAGTCTAGATTATCGAATGGGACGAAAAACTGATAGTGAATTGTAACGTTCAGGGCCTCCTAATGACGATGGATCACTCAAATTGCGTCCCGATTCAATACATCGTCTTCCAGCAGACTTGTCTCCATGGGTCGATTGCTGCCTCGGGCACCTAATGGCCGTTCTGCTGTGAGTCAAAGATTTTCAAATCGGACGAAAAACTGATAGCGAATTGTAACATTCAGGGCCACCTAATGACGATGGACCACGCAAATTGCGTCCCGATTCAATACATCGTCCTCCAGCCGAGTTGTCTCCATGGGTCTATTGCTGCCTCGGGCACCTTATGGCCGTTCTGCTGTGAATCTAGATTATCGAATGGGACGAAAAACTGATAGTGAATTGTAACGTTCAGGGCCTCCTAATGACGATGGATCACTGAAATTGCGTCCCGATTGAATACATCGTCCTCCAGCCGACTTGACTCCATGGGTCTATTGCTGCCTCGGGCACCTTATGGCCGTTCTGCTGTGAGTCTACATTATCGATTGGGACGAAAAACTGATAGTGAATTGTAACGTTCAGGGCCTCCTAATGACGATGGATCACTCAAATTGCGTCCCGATTCAATACATCGTCCTCCAGCAGACTTGTCTCCATGGGTCTATTGCTGCCTCGGGCACCTTATGGCAGGCCTGCTGTGACTCAAAGATTTTCGAATCGGACGAAAAACTGATAGTGAATTGTAACGTTCAGGGCCTCCTAATGACGATGGATCACTCAAATTGCGTCCCGATTCAATACATCGTCCTCCAGCAGACTTGTATCCACGGGTCGATTGCTGCCTCGGGCACCTAATGGCCGTTCTGCTGTGAGTCAAAGATTTTCGAATCGGACGAAAAACTGATAGTGAATTGTAACATTCAGGGCCACCTAATGTCGATGGACCACACAAATTGCGTCCCGATTCAGTACATCGTCCTCCAGCCGACCTGACTCCATGGGTCTATTGCTGCCTCGGGCATCTTATGGCCGTTCTGCTGTGAGTCTAGAGTATGAATGGGACGAAAAACTGATAGTGAATTGTAACGTTCAGGGCCACCTAATGACGATGGATCACTCAAATTGCGTCCCGATTCAATACATCGTCCTCCAGCAGACTTGTCTCCATGGGTCTATTGCTGCCTCGGGCACCTTATGGCCGTTCTGCTGTGAGTCAAAGATTTTCGAATCGGACGAAAAACTGATAGTGAATTGTAACGTTCAGGGCCTCATAATGACGATGGAACATTCAAATTCCGTCCCGATTCAATACCTCGTCCTCCAGCAGACTTGTCTCCATGCGTCTATGGCTGCCACGGGCACCTTATGGCCGTTCTGCTGTGAGTCAAAGATTTTCGAATCGGACGAAAAACTGATTGTGAATTGTAACGTTCAGGGCCACCTAATGACGATGGATCACTCAAATTGCGTCCCGATTCAATACATCGTCCTCCAGCTGACATGTCTCCATGGGTCTATTGCTGCCTTGGCACCATATGGCCGTTCTGCTGTGAGTCAAAGATTTTCGAATCGGACGAATAACAGATAGTGAATTGTAACGTTCAGGGCCACCTAATGACGATGGATCACTCAAATTGCGTCCCGATTCAATACATTGTCCTCCAGCAGACTGTCTCCATGGGTCTATTGCAGCCTCGGGCACCTTATGGCCGTTCAGCTGTGACTCAAAGATTTTCGAATCGGACGAAAAACTGATAGTGAATTGTAACGTTCAGGGCCTCCTAATAACGATGGAACACACAAATTGCGTCCCGATTCAATACATAGTCCTTCAGCCGACTTGTCTCCATGGGTCGATTGCTGCTTCGGGCACCTAATGGCCGTTCTGCTGTGAGTCAAAGATTTTCGAATCGGACGAAAAACTGATAGTGAATTGTAACATTCAGGGCCACCTAATGACGATGGACCACGCAAATTGCGTCCCGATTCAATACATCGTCCTCCAGCCGAGTTGACTCCATGGGTCTATTGCTGCCTCGGGCACCTTATGGCCGTTCTGCTGTGAATCTAGATTATAGAATGGGACGAAAAACTGATAGTGAATTGTAACGTTCAGGGCCTCCTAATGACGATGGATCACTCAAATTGCGTCCTGATTCAATACATCGTCCTCCAGCCGACTTGACTCCATGGGTCTATTGCTGCCTCGGGCACCTTATGGCCGTTCTGCTGTGAGTCTAGATTATCGAATGGCACGAAAAACTGATAGTGAATTGTAACGTTCAGGGCCTCCTAATGACGATGGATCACTCAAATTGCGTCCCGATTCAATACATCGTCCTCCAGCCGACTTGACTCCATGGGTCTATTGCTGCCTCGGGCACCTTATGGCCGTTCTGCTGTGAGTCTAGATTATCGAATGGGACGAAAAACTGATAGTGAATTGTAACGTTCAGGGCCTCCTAATGACGATGGATCACTCAAATTGCGTCCCGATTCAATACATCGTCCTCCAGCAGACTTGTCTCCATGGGTCGATTGCTGCCTCGGGCACCTAATGGCCGTTCTGCTGTGAGTCAAAGATTTTCGAATCGGACGAAAAACTGATAGTGAATTGTAACATTCAGGGCCACCTAATGACGATGGACCACGCAAATTGCGTTCCGATTCAATACATCGTCCTCCAGCCGAGTTGTCTCCATGGGTCTATTGCTGCCTCGGGCACCTTATGGCCGTTCTGCTGTGAATCTAGATTATCGAATGGGACGAAAAACTGATAGTGAATTGTAACGTTCAGGGCCACCTAAAGACGATGGATCACTGAAATTGCGTCCCGATTCAATACATCGTCCCCAGCCGACTTAACTCCATGGGACTATTGCTGCCTGGGGCACCTTATGCCGTTCTGCTGTGAGTCTACATTATAGAATGGAATGAAAAACTGATAGTGAATTGTAACGTTCAAGTCCACCTAATGACGATGGATCACTCAAATTGCGTCCCGATTCAATACATCGTCCTCCAGCAGACTTGTCTCCATGGGTCTATTGCTGCCTCGGGCACCTTATGGCAGGCCTGCTGTGACTCAAAGATTTTCGAATCGGACGAAAAACTGATAGTGAATTGTAACGTTCAGGGCCTCCTAATGACGATGGAACACTCAAATTGCGTCCCGATTCAATACATCGTCCTCCAGCAGACTTGTCTCCATGCGTCTATTGCTGCCTCGGGCACCTAATGGCCGTTCTGCTGTGAGTCTAGATTATCGAATGGGACGAAAAACTGATTGTGAATTGTAACGTTCAGGGCCTCCTAATGACGATGGATCACTCAAATTGCGTCCCGATTCAATAAATTGTCCTCCAGCCGACTTGACTCCATGGGTCTATTGCTGCCTCGGGCACCTTATGGCCGTTCTGCTGTGAGTCTAGATTATCGAATGGCACGGAAAACTGATAGTGAATTGTAACGTTCAGGGCCTCCTAATGACGATGGATCACTCAAATTGCGTCCCGATTCAATACATCGTCCTCCAGCCGACTTGACTCCATGGGTCTAATGCTGCCTCGGGCACCTTATGGCCGTTCTGCTGTGAGTCTAGATTATCGATTGGGACGAAAAACTGATAGTGAATTGTAACGTTCAGGGCCTCCTAATGACGATGGATCACTCAAATTGCGTCCCGATTCAATACATCGTCCTCCAGCAGACTTGTCTCCACGGGTCGTTTGCTGCCTCGGGCACCTAATGGCCGTTCTGCTGTGAGTCAAAGATTTTCGAATCGGACGAAAAACTGATAGTGAATTGTAACATTCAGGGCCACCTAATGACGATGGACCACGCAAATTGCGTCGCGATTCAATACATCGTCCTCCAGCCGAGTTGACTCCATGGGTCTATTGCTGCCTCGGGCACCTTATGGCCGTTCTGCTGTGAATCTAGATTATCGAATGGGACGAAGAACTGGTAGTGAATTGTAACGTTCAGGGCCACCTAATGACGATGGATCACTCAAATTGCGTCCCGATTCAATACATCGTCCTCCAGCCGACTTGTCTCCATGGGTCTATTTGTGCCTCGGGCACCTTATGGCCGTTCTGCTGTGAGTCTAGATTATCGAATGGGACGTAAAACTGATAGTGAATTGTAACTTTCAGGGCCACCTAATGACGATGGATCACTCAAATTGCGTCCCGATTCAATACATCGTCCTCCAGCAGACTTATCTCCAAGGGTCGATTGCTGCCTCGGGCACCTTATGGCCGTTCTGCTGTGAGTCAAAGATTTTCGAATCGGACGAAAAACTGATAGTGAATTGTAACATTCAGGGCCACCTAATGACGATGGACCACACAAATTGCGTCCCGATTCAGTACATCGTCCTCCAGCCGACCAGACTCCATGGGTCTATTGCTGCCTCGGGCACCTTATGGCCGTTCTGCTGTGAGTCTAGAGTATGAATGGGACGAAAAACTGATAGTGAATTGTAACGTTCAGGGCCACCTAATGACGATGGATCACTCAAATTGCGTCCCGATTCAATACATTGTCCTCCAGCAGACTGTCTCCATGGGTCTATTGCAGCCTCGGGCACCTTATGGCCGTTCTGCTGTGAGTCAAAGATTTTCGAATCGGACGAAAAACAGATAGTGAATTGTAACATTCAGGGCCACCTAATGACGATGTATCTCTCAAATTGCGTCCCGATTCAATTCATCGTCTTCCAGCAGACTTGTCTCCATGGGTCTATTGCTGCCTCAGGCACCTTATGGCCGTTCTGCTGTGAGTCTAGTTTATCGAACGGGACGAAAAACTGATAGTGAATTGTAACGTTCAGGGCCTCCTAATGACGATGGATCACTCAAATTGCGTCCCGATTCAATACATCGTCCTCCAGCAGACTTGTATCCACGGGTCGATTGCTGCCTCGGGCACCTAATGGCCGTTCTGCTGTGAGTCAAAGATTTTCGAATCGGACGAAAAACTGATAGTGAATTGTAACATTCAGGGCCACCTAATGTCGATGGACCACACAAATTGCGTCCCGATTCAGTACATCGTCCTCCAGCCGACCTGACTCCATGGGTCTATTGCTGCCTCGGGCATCTTATGGCCGTTCTGCTGTGAGTCTAGAGTATGAATGGGACGAAAAACTGATAGTGAATTGTAACGTTCAGGGCCACCTAATGACGATGGATCACTCAAATTGCGTCCCGATTCAATACATCGTCCTCCAGCAGACTTGTCTCCATGGGTCTATTGCTGCCTCGGGCACCTTATGGCCGTTCTGCTGTGAGTCAAAGATTTTCGAATCGGACGAAAAACTGATAGTGAATTGTAACGTTCAGGGCCTCATAATGACGATGGAACATTCAAATTGCGTCCCGATTCAATACCTCGTCCTCCAGCAGACTTGTCTCCATGCGTCTATTGCTGCCACGGGCACCTTATGGCCGTTCTGCTGTGAGTCAAAGATTTTCGAATCGGACGAAAAACTGATAGTGAATTGTAACGTTCAGGGCCACCTAATGACGATGGATCACTCAAATTGCGTCCCGATTCAATACATCGTCCTCCAGCTGACATGTCTCCATGGGTCTATTGCTGCCTTGGCACCTTATGGCCGTTCTGCTGTGAGTCAAAGATTTTCGAATCGGACGAATAACAGATAGTGAATTGTGACGTTCAGGGCCACCTAATGACGATGGATCACTCAAATTGCGTCCCGATTCAATACATTGTCCTCCAGCAGACTGTCTCCATGGGTCTATTGCAGCCTCGGGCACCTTATGGCCGTTCAGCTGTGACTCAAAGATTTTCGAATCGGACGAAAAACTGATAGTGAATTGTAACGTTCAGGGCCACCTAAAGACGATGGATCACTGAAATTGCGTCCCGATTCAATACATCGTCCCCAGCCGACTTAACTCCATGGGACTATTGCTGCCTCGGGCACCTTATGGCCGTTCTGCTGTGAGTCTAGATTATAGAATGGAATGAAAAACTGATAGTGAATTGTAACGTTCAAGTCCACCTAATGACGATGGATCACTCAAATTGCGTCCCGATTCAATACATCGTCCTCCAGCAGACTTGTCTCCATGGGTCTATTGCTGCCTCGGGCACCTTATGGCAGGCCTGCTGTGACTCAAAGATTTTCGAATCGGACGAAAAACTGATATTGAATTGTAACGTTCAGGGCCTCCTAATGACGATGGAACACTCAAATTGCGTCCCGATTCAATACATCGTCCTCCAGCAGACTTATCTCCAAGGGTCGATTGCTGCCTCGGGCACCTTATGGCCGTTCTGCTGTGAGTCAAAGATTTTCGAATCGGACGAAAAACTGATAGTGAATTGTAACATTCAGGGCCACCTAATGACGATGGACCACACAAATTGCGTCCCGATTCAGTACATCGTCCTCCAGCCGACCAGACTCCATGGGTCTATTGCTGCCTCGGGCACCTTATGGCCGTTCTGCTGTGAGTCTAGATTATCGAATGGGACGTAAAACTGATAGTGAATTGTAACTTTCAGGGCCACCTAATGACGATGGATCACTCAAATTGCGTCCCGATTCAATACATCGTCCTCCAGCAGACTTATCTCCAAGGGTCGATTGCTGCCTCGGGCACCTTATGGCCGTTCTGCTGTGAGTCAAAGATTTTCGAATCGGACGAAAAACTGATAGTGAATTGTAACGTTCAGGGCCACCTAATGACGATGGATCACTCAAATTGCGTCCCGATTCAATACATCGTCCTCCAGCAGACTTCTCTCCATGGGTCTATTGCTGCCTCGGGCACCTTATGGCCGTTCTGCTGTGAGTCAAAGATTTTCGAATCGGACGAAAAACTGATAGTGAATTGTAACATTCAGGGCCACCTAATGACGATGGATCACTCAAATTGCGTCCCGATTCATTACATCGTCCACCAGCCGACTTGTCTCCATGGGTCTATTGCTGCCTCGGGCACCTTATGGCCGTTCTGCTGTGAGTCTAGATTATCGAATAGGACAAAAAACTGATAGTGAATTGTAACGTTCAGGGCCTCCTAATGACGATGGATCACTCAAATTGCGTCCTGATTCAATACATCGTCCTCCAGCCGACTTGACTCCATGGGTCTATTGCTGCCTCGGGCACCTTATGGCCGTTCTGCTGTGAGTCTAGATTATCGAATGGCACGAAAAACTGATAGTGAATTGTAACGTTCAGGGCCTCCTAATGACGATGGATCACTCAAATTGCGTCCCGATTCAATACATCGTCCTCCAGCCGACTTGACTCCATGGGTCTATTGCTGCCTCGGGCACCTTATGGCCGTTCTGCTGTGAGTCTAGATTATCGAATGGGACGAAAAACTGATAGTGAATTGTAACGTTCAGGGCCTCCTAATGACGATGGATCACTCAAATTGCGTCCCGATTCAATACATCGTCCTCCAGCAGACTTGTCTCCATGGGTCGATTGCTGCCTCGGGCACCTAATGGCCGTTCTGCTGTGAGTCAAAGATTTTCGAATCGGACGAAAAACTGATAGTGGATTGTAACATTCAGGGCCACCTAATGACGATGGACCACGCAAATTGCGTCCCGATTCAATACATCGTCCTCCAGCCGAGTTGTCTCCATGGGTCTATTGCTGCCTCGGGCACCTTATGGCCGTTCTGCTGTGAATCTAGATTATCGAATGGGACGAAAAACAGATAGTGAATTGTAACGTTCAGGGCCACCTAAAGACGATGGATCACTGAAATTGCGTCCCGATTCAATACATCGTCCCCAGCCGACTTAACTCCATGGGACTATTGCTGCCTCGGGCACCTTATGGCCGTTCTGCTGTGAGTCTAGATTATAGAATGGAATGAAAAACTGATAGTGAATTGTAACGTTCAAGTCCACCTAATGACGATGGATCACTCAAATTGCGTCCCGATTCAATACATCGTCCTCCAGCAGACTTGTCTCCATGGGTCTATTGCTGCCTCGGGCACCTTATGGCAGGCCTGCTGTGACTCAAAGATTTTCGAATCGGACGAAAAACTGATATTGAATTGTAACGTTCAGGGCCTCCTAATGACGATGGAACACTCAAATTGCGTCCCGATTCAATACATCGTCCTCCAGCCGAGTTGACTCCATGGGTCTATTGCTGCCTCGGGCACCTTATGGCCGTTCTGCTGTGAGTCTAGATTATCGAATGGGACGTAAAACTGATAGTGAATTGTAACTTTCAGGGCCACCTAATGACGATGGATCACTCAAATTGCGTCCCGATTCAATACATCGTCCTCCAGCAGACTTATCTCCAAGGGTCGATTGCTGCCTCGGGCACCTTATGGCCGTTCTGCTGTGAGTCAAAGATTTTCGAATCGGACGAAAAACTGATAGTGGATTGTAACATTCAGGGCCACCTAATGACGATGGACCACGCAAATTGCGTCCCGATTCAATACATCGTCCTCCAGCCGACCAGACTCCATGGGTCTATTGCTGCCTCGGGCACCTTATGGGCGTTCTGCTGTGAGTCTAGAGTATGAATGGGACGAAAAACTGATAGTGAATTGTAACGTTCAGGGCCACCTAATGACGATGGATCACTCAAATTGCGTCCCGATTCAATACATCGTCCTCCAGCAGACTTCTCTCCATGGGTCTATTGCTGCCTCGGGCACCTTATGGCCGTTCTGCTGTGAGTCAAAGATTTTCGAATCGGACGAAAAACTGATAGTGAATTGTAACATTCAGGGCCACCTAATGACGATGGATCACTCAAATTGCGTCCCGATTCATTACATCGTCCACCAGCCGACTTGTCTCCATGGGTCTATTGCTGCCTCGGGCACCTTATGGCCGTTCTGCTGTGAGTCTAGATTATCGAATAGGACAAAAAACTGATAGTGAATTGTAACGTTCAGGGCCTCCTAATGACGATGGATCACTCAAATTGCGTCCTGATTCAATACATCGTCCTCCAGCCGACTTGACTCCATGGGTCTATTGCTGCCTCGGGCACCTTATGGCCGTTCTGCTGTGAGTCTAGATTATCGAATGGCACGAAAAACTGATAGTGAATTGTAACGTTCAGGGCCTCCTAATGACGATGGATCACTCAAATTGCGTCCCGATTCAATACATCGTCCTCCAGCCGACTTGACTCCATGGGTCTATTGCTGCCTCGGGCACCTTATGGCCGTTCTGCTGTGAGTCTAGATTATCGAATGGGACGAAAAACTGATAGTGAATTGTAACGTTCAGGGCCTCCTAATGACGATGGATCACTCAAATTGCGTCCCGATTCAATACATCGTCCTCCAGCAGACTTGTCTCCATGGGTCGATTGCTGCCTCGGGCACCTAATGGACGTTCTGCTGTGAGTCAAAGATTTTCGAATCGGACGAAAAACTGATAGTGGATTGTAACATTCAGGGCCACCTAATGACGATGGACCACGCAAATTGCGTCCCGATTCAATACATCGTCCTCCAGCCGAGTTGTCTCCATGGGTCTATTGCTGCCTCGGGCACCTTATGGCCGTTCTGCTGTGAATCTAGATTATCGAATGGGACGAAAAACTGATAGTGAATTGTAACGTTCAGGGCCACCTAAAGACGATGGATCACTGAAATTGCGTCCCGATTCAATACATCGTCCCCAGCCGACTTAACTCCATGGGACTATTGCTGCCTCGGGCACCTTATGGCCGTTCTGCTGTGAGTCTAGATTATAGAATGGAATGAAAAACTGATAGTGAATTGTAACGTTCAAGTCCACCTAATGACGATGGATCACTCAAATTGCGTCCCGATTCAATACATCGTCCTCCAGCAGACTTGTCTCCATGGGTCTATTGCTGCCTCGGGCACCTTATGGCAGGCCTGCTGTGACTCAAAGATTTTCGAATCGGACGAAAAACTGATAGTGAATTGTAACGTTCAGGGCCTCCTAATGACGATGGAACACTCAAATTGCGTCCCGATTCAATACATCCTCCAGCAGACTTGTCTCCATGCGTCTATTGCTGCCTCGGGCACCTTATGGCCGTTCTGCTGTGAGTCTAGATTATCGAATGGGACGAAAAACTGATTGTGAATTGTAACGTTCAGGGCCTCCTAATGACGATGGATCACTCAAATTGCGTCCCGATTCAATACATTGTCCTCCAGCCGACTTGACTCCATGGGTCTATTGCTGCCTCGGGCACCTTATGGCCGTTCTGCTGTGAGTCTAGATTATCGAATGGCACGGAAAACTGATAGTGAATTGTAACGTTCAGGGCCTCCTAATGACGATGGATCACTCAAATTGCGTCCCGATTCAATACATCGTCCTCCAGCCGACTTGTCTCCATGGGTCTATTGCTGCCTCGGGCACCTTATGGCCGTTCTGCTGTGAGTCTAGATTATCGAATGGGACGTAAAACTGATAGTGAATTGTAACTTTCAGGGCCACCTAATGACGATGGATCACTCAAATTGCGTCCCGATTCAATACATCGTCCTCCAGCAGACTTATCTCCAAGGGTCGATTGCTGCCTCGGGCACCTTATGGCCGTTCTGCTGTGAGTCAAAGATTTTCGAATCGGACGAAAAACTGATAGTGAATTGTAACATTCAGGGCCACCTAATGACGATGGACCACACAAATTGCGTCCCGATTCAGTACATCGTCCTCCAGCCGACCAGACTCCAAGGGTCTATTGCTGCCTCGGGCACCTTATGGCCGTTCTGCTGTGAGTCTAGAGTATGAATGGGACGAAAAACTGATAGTGAATTGTAACGTTCAGGGCCACCTAATGACGATGGATCACTCAAATTGCGTCCCGATTCAATACATCGTCCTCCAGCAGACTTCTCTCCATGGGTCTATTGCTGCCTCGGGCACCTTATGGCCGTTCTGCTGTGAGTCAAAGATTTTCGAATCGGATGAAAAACTGATAGCGAATTGTAACATTCAGGGCCACCTAATGACGATGGATCACTCAAATTGCGTCCCGATTCATTACATCGTCCACCAGCCGACTTGTCTCCATGGGTCTATTGCTGCCTCGGGCACCTTATGGCCGTTCTGCTGTGAGTCAAAGATTTTCGAATCGGACGAAAAACAGATAGTGAATTGTAACGTTCAGGGCCTCCTAATGACGAAGGAACACTCAAATTGCGTCCCGATTCAATACATCGTCCTTCAGCCGACTTGTCTCCATGGGTCTATTGCTGCCTCGGGCACCTTATGGCCGTTCTGCTGTGAGTCTAGATTATCGAATGGGACGAAAAACTGATAGTGAATTGTAACGTTCAGGGCCTCCTAATGACGATGGATCACTCAAATTGCGTCCCGATTCAATACATCGTCCTCCAGCAGACTTGTCTCCATGGGTCGATTGCTGCCTCGGGCACCTAATGGCCGTTCTGCTGTGAGTCAAAGATTTTCGAATCGGACGAAAAACTGATAGTGGATTGTAACATTCAGGGCCACCTAATGACGATGGACCACGCAAATTGCGTCCCGATTCAATACATCGTCCTCCAGCCGAGTTGTCTCCATGGGTCTATTGCTGCCTCGGGCACCTTATGGCCGTTCTGCTGTGAATCTAGATTATCGAATGGGACGAAAAACAGATAGTGAATTGTAACGTTCAGGGCCACCTAAAGACGATGGATCACTGAAATTGCGTCCCGATTCAATACATCGTCCCCAGCCGACTTAACTCCATGGGACTATTGCTGCCTCGGGCACCTTATGGCCGTTCTGCTGTGAGTCTAGATTATAGAATGGAATGAAAAACTGATAGTGAATTGTAACGTTCAAGTCCACCTAATGACGATGGATCACTCAAATTGCGTCCCGATTCAATACATCGTCCTCCAGCAGACTTGTCTCCATGGGTCTATTGCTGCCTCGGGCACCTTATGGCAGGCCTGCTGTGACTCAAAGATTTTCGAATCGGACGAAAAACTGATATTGAATTGTAACGTTCAGGGCCTCCTAATGACGATGGAACACTCAAATTGCGTCCCGATTCAATACATCGTCCTCCAGCCGAGTTGACTCCATGGGTCTATTGCTGCCTCGGGCACCTTATGGCCGTTCTGCTGTGAGTCTAGATTATCGAATGGGACGTAAAACTGATAGTGAATTGTAACTTTCAGGGCCACCTAATGACGATGGATCACTCAAATTGCGTCCCGATTCAATACATCGTCCTCCAGCAGACTTATCTCCAAGGGTCGATTGCTGCCTCGGGCACCTTATGGCCGTTCTGCTGTGAGTCAAAGATTTTCGAATCGGACGAAAAACTGATAGTGGATTGTAACATTCAGGGCCACCTAATGACGATGGACCACGCAAATTGCGTCCCGATTCAATACATCGTCCTCCAGCCGACCAGACTCCATGGGTCTATTGCTGCCTCGGGCACCTTATGGGCGTTCTGCTGTGAGTCTAGAGTATGAATGGGACGAAAAACTGATAGTGAATTGTAACGTTCAGGGCCACCTAATGACGATGGATCACTCAAATTGCGTCCCGATTCAATACATCGTCCTCCAGCAGACTTCTCTCCATGGGTCTATTGCTGCCTCGGGCACCTTATGGCCGTTCTGCTGTGAGTCAAAGATTTTCGAATCGGACGAAAAACTGATAGTGAATTGTAACATTCAGGGCCACCTAATGACGATGGATCACTCAAATTGCGTCCCGATTCATTACATCGTCCACCAGCCGACTTGTCTCCATGGGTCTATTGCTGCCTCGGGCACCTTATGGCCGTTCTGCTGTGAGTCTAGATTATCGAATAGGACAAAAAACTGATAGTGAATTGTAACGTTCAGGGCCTCCTAATGACGATGGATCACTCAAATTGCGTCCTGATTCAATACATCGTCCTCCAGCCGACTTGACTCCATGGGTCTATTGCTGCCTCGGGCACCTTATGGCCGTTCTGCTGTGAGTCTAGATTATCGAATGGCACGAAAAACTGATAGTGAATTGTAACGTTCAGGGCCTCCTAATGACGATGGATCACTCAAATTGCGTCCCGATTCAATACATCGTCCTCCAGCCGACTTGACTCCATGGGTCTATTGCTGCCTCGGGCACCTTATGGCCGTTCTGCTGTGAGTCTAGATTATCGAATGGGACGAAAAACTGATAGTGAATTGTAACGTTCAGGGCCTCCTAATGACGATGGATCACTCAAATTGCGTCCCGATTCAATACATCGTCCTCCAGCAGACTTGTCTCCATGGGTCGATTGCTGCCTCGGGCACCTAATGGACGTTCTGCTGTGAGTCAAAGATTTTCGAATCGGACGAAAAACTGATAGTGGATTGTAACATTCAGGGCCACCTAATGACGATGGACCACGCAAATTGCGTCCCGATTCAATACATCGTCCTCCAGCCGAGTTGTCTCCATGGGTCTATTGCTGCCTCGGGCACCTTATGGCCGTTCTGCTGTGAATCTAGATTATCGAATGGGACGAAAAACTGATAGTGAATTGTAACGTTCAGGGCCACCTAAAGACGATGGATCACTGAAATTGCGTCCCGATTCAATACATCGTCCCCAGCCGACTTAACTCCATGGGACTATTGCTGCCTCGGGCACCTTATGGCCGTTCTGCTGTGAGTCTAGATTATAGAATGGAATGAAAAACTGATAGTGAATTGTAACGTTCAAGTCCACCTAATGACGATGGATCACTCAAATTGCGTCCCGATTCAATACATCGTCCTCCAGCAGACTTGTCTCCATGGGTCTATTGCTGCCTCGGGCACCTTATGGCAGGCCTGCTGTGACTCAAAGATTTTCGAATCGGACGAAAAACTGATAGTGAATTGTAACGTTCAGGGCCTCCTAATGACGATGGAACACTCAAATTGCGTCCCGATTCAATACATCCTCCAGCAGACTTGTCTCCATGCGTCTATTGCTGCCTCGGGCACCTTATGGCCGTTCTGCTGTGAGTCTAGATTATCGAATGGGACGAAAAACTGATTGTGAATTGTAACGTTCAGGGCCTCCTAATGACGATGGATCACTCAAATTGCGTCCCGATTCAATACATTGTCCTCCAGCCGACTTGACTCCATGGGTCTATTGCTGCCTCGGGCACCTTATGGCCGTTCTGCTGTGAGTCTAGATTATCGAATGGCACGGAAAACTGATAGTGAATTGTAACGTTCAGGGCCTCCTAATGACGATGGATCACTCAAATTGCGTCCCGATTCAATACATCGTCCTCCAGCCGACTTGTCTCCATGGGTCTATTGCTGCCTCGGGCACCTTATGGCCGTTCTGCTGTGAGTCTAGATTATCGAATGGGACGTAAAACTGATAGTGAATTGTAACTTTCAGGGCCACCTAATGACGATGGATCACTCAAATTGCGTCCCGATTCAATACATCGTCCTCCAGCAGACTTATCTCCAAGGGTCGATTGCTGCCTCGGGCACCTTATGGCCGTTCTGCTGTGAGTCAAAGATTTTCGAATCGGACGAAAAACTGATAGTGAATTGTAACATTCAGGGCCACCTAATGACGATGGACCACACAAATTGCGTCCCGATTCAGTACATCGTCCTCCAGCCGACCAGACTCCAAGGGTCTATTGCTGCCTCGGGCACCTTATGGCCGTTCTGCTGTGAGTCTAGAGTATGAATGGGACGAAAAACTGATAGTGAATTGTAACGTTCAGGGCCACCTAATGACGATGGATCACTCAAATTGCGTCCCGATTCAATACATCGTCCTCCAGCAGACTTCTCTCCATGGGTCTATTGCTGCCTCGGGCACCTTATGGCCGTTCTGCTGTGAGTCAAAGATTTTCGAATCGGATGAAAAACTGATAGCGAATTGTAACATTCAGGGCCACCTAATGACGATGGATCACTCAAATTGCGTCCCGATTCATTACATCGTCCACCAGCCGACTTGTCTCCATGGGTCTATTGCTGCCTCGGGCACCTTATGGCCGTTCTGCTGTGAGTCAAAGATTTTCGAATCGGACGAAAAACAGATAGTGAATTGTAACGTTCAGGGCCTCCTAATGACGATGGAACACTCAAATTGCGTCCCGATTCAATACATCGTCCTTCAGCCGACTTGTCTCCATGGGTCTATTGCTGCCTCGGGCACCTAATGGCCGTTCTGCTGTGACTCAAAGATTTTGGAATCGGACGAAAAACTGATAGTGAATTGTAACTTTCAGGGCCTCCTAATGACGATGGAACACTCAAATTGCGTCCCGATTCAATACATCGTCCTCCAGCAGACTTGTCTCCATGCGTCTATTGCTGCCTCGGGCACCTTATGGCCGTTCTGCTGTGAGTCTAGATTTTCGAATGGGACGAAAAACTGATTGTGAATTGTAACGTTCAGGGCCTCCTAATGACGATGGACCACTCAAATTGCGTCCCGATTCAATACATTGTCCTCCAGCCGACTTGACTCCATGGGTCTATTGCTGCCTCGGGCACCTTATGGCCGTTCTGCTGTGAGTCTAGATTATCGAATGGCACGGAAAACTGATAGTGAATTGTAACGTTCAGGGCCTCCTAATGACGATGGATCACTCAAATTGCGTCCCGATTCAATACATCGTCCACCAGCCGACTTGACTCCATGGGTCTAATGCTGCCTCGGGCACCTTATGGCCGTTCTGCTGTGAGTCTAGATTATCGATTGGGACGAAAAACTGATAGTGAATTGTAACGTTCAGGGCCTCCTAATGACGATGGATCACTCAAATTGCGTCCCGATTCAATACATCGTCCTCCAGCAGACTTGTATCCACGGGTCGATTGCTGCCTCGGGCACCTAATGGCCGTTCTGCTGTGAGTCAAAGATTTTCGAATCGGACGAAAAACTGATAGTGAATTGTAACAATCAGGGCCACCTAATGACGATGGACCACGCAAATTGCGTCCCGATTCAATACATCGTCCTCCAGCCGAGTTGACTCCATGGGTCTATTGCTGCCTCGGGCACCTTATGGCCGTTCTGCTGTGAATCTAGATTATCGAATGGGACGAAGAACTGGTAGTGAATTGTAACGTTCAGGGCCACCTAATGACTATGGATCACTCAAATTGCGTCCCGATTCAATACATCGTCCTCCAGCCGACTTGTCTCCATGGGTCTATTGCTGCCTCGGGCACCTTATGGCCGTTCTGCTGTGAGTCTAGATTATCGAATGGGACGTAAAACTGGTAGTGAATTGTAACTTTCAGGGCCACCTAATGACGATGGATCACTCAAATTGCGTCCCGATTCAATACATCGTCCTCCAGCAGACTTATCTCCAAGGGTCGATTGTTGCCTCGGGCACCTTATGGCCGTTCTGCTGTGAATCTAGATTATCGAATGGGACGAAGAACTGGTAGTGAATTGTAACGTTCAGGGCCACCTAATGACGATGGATCACACAAATTGCGTCCCGATTCAGTACATCGTCCTCCAGCCGACCAGACTCCATGGGTCTATTACTGCCTCGGGCACCTTATGGCCGTTCTGCTGTGAGTCTAGAGTATGAATGGGACGAAAAACTGATAGTGAATTGTAACGTTCAGGGCCACCTAATGACGATGGATCACTCAAATTGCGTCCCGATTCAATACATCGTCCTCCAGCAGACTTCTCTCCATGGGTCTATTGCTGCCTCGGGCACCTTATGGCCGTTCTGCTGTGAGTCAAAGATTTTCGAATCGGACGAAAAACAGATAGTGAATTGTAACGTACAGGGCCACCTAATGACGATGGATCACTCAAATTGCGTCCCGATTCAATACATTGTCCTCCAGCAGACTGTCTCCATGGGTCTATTGCAGCCTCGGGCACCTTATGGCCGTTCTGCTGTGAGTCTAAGATTTTCGAATCGGACGAAAAACAGATAGTGAATTGTAACATTCAGGGCCACCTAATGACGATGGATCTCTGAAATTGCGTCCCGATTCAATACATCGTCTTCCAGCAGACTTGTCTCCATGGGTCTATTGCTGCCTCAGGCACCTTATGGCCGTTCTGCTGTGAGTCTAGTTTATCGAACGGGACGAAAAACTGATAGTGAATTGTAACGTTCAGGGCCTCCTAATGACGATGGATCACTCAAATTGCGTCCCGATTCAATACATCGTCCTCCAGCAGACTTGTCTCCATGGGTCGATTGCTGCCTCGGGCACCTAATGGCCGTTCTGCTGTGAGTCAAAGATTTTCGAATCGGACGAAAAACTGATAGTGGATTGTAACATTCAGGGCCACCTAATGACGATGGACCACGCAAATTGCGTCCCGATTCAATACATCGTCCTCCAGCCGAGTTGTCTCCATGGGTCTATTGCTGCCTCGGGCACCTTATGGCCGTTCTGCTGTGAATCTAGATTATCGAATGGGACGAAAAACTGATAGTGAATTGTAACGTTCAGGGCCACCTAAAGACGATGGATCACTGAAATTGCGTCCCGATTCAATACATCGTCCCCAGCCGACTTAACTCCATGGGACTATTGCTGCCTCGGGCACCTTATGGCCGTTCTGCTGTGAGTCTAGATTATAGAATGGAATGAAAAACTGATAGTGAATTGTAACGTTCAAGTCCACCTAATGACGATGGATCACTCAAATTGCGTCCCGATTCAATACATCGTCCTCCAGCAGACTTGTCTCCATGGGTCTATTGCTGCCTCGGGCACCTTATGGCAGGCCTGCTGTGACTCAAAGATTTTCGAATCGGACGAAAAACTGATAGTGAATTGTAACGTTCAGGGCCTCCTAATGACGATGGAACACTCAAATTGCGTCCCGATTCAATACATCCTCCAGCAGACTTGTCTCCATGCGTCTATTGCTGCCTCGGGCACCTTATGGCCGTTCTGCTGTGAGTCTAGATTATCGAATGGGACGAAAAACTGATTGTGAATTGTAACGTTCAGGGCCTCCTAATGACGATGGATCACTCAAATTGCGTCCCGATTCAATACATTGTCCTCCAGCCGACTTGACTCCATGGGTCTATTGCTGCCTCGGGCACCTTATGGCCGTTCTGCTGTGAGTCTAGATTATCGAATGGCACGGAAAACTGATAGTGAATTGTAACGTTCAGGGCCTCCTAATGACGATGGATCACTCAAATTGCGTCACGATTCAATACATCGTCCTCCAGCCGACTTGTCTCCATGGGTCTATTGCTGCCTCGGGCACCTTATGGCCGTTCTGCTGTGAGTCTAGATTATCGAATGGGACGTAAAACTGATAGTGAATTGTAACTTTCAGGGCCACCTAATGACGATGGATCACTCAAATTGCGTCCCGATTCAATACATCGTCCTCCAGCAGACTTATCTCCAAGGGTCGATTGCTGCCTCGGGCACCTTATGGCCGTTCTGCTGTGAGTCAAAGATTTTCGAATCGGACGAAAAACTGATAGTGAATTGTAACATTCAGGGCCACCTAATGACGATGGACCACACAAATTGCGTCCCGATTCAGTACATCGTCCTCCAGCCGACCAGACTCCAAGGGTCTATTGCTGCCTCGGGCACCTTATGGCCGTTCTGCTGTGAGTCTAGAGTATGAATGGGACGAAAAACTGATAGTGAATTGTAACGTTCAGGGCCACCTAATGACGATGGATCACTCAAATTGCGTCCCGATTCAATACATCGTCCTCCAGCAGACTTCTCTCCATGGGTCTATTGCTGCCTCGGGCACCTTATGGCCGTTCTGCTGTGAGTCAAAGATTTTCGAATCGGATGAAAAACTGATAGTGAATTGTAACATTCAGGGCCACCTAATGACGATGGATCACTCAAATTGCGTCCCGATTCATTACATCGTCCACCAGCCGACTTGTCTCCATGGGTCTATTGCTGCCTCGGGCACCTTATGGCCGTTCTGCTGTGAGTCTAGATTATCGAATGGGACGAAAAACTGATAGTGAATTGTAACGTTCAGGGCCTCCTAATGACGATGGATCACTCAAATTGCGTCCCGATTCAATACATCGTCCTCCAGCAGACTTGTCTCCATGGGTCGATTGCTGCCTCGGGCACCTAATGGCCGTTCTGCTGTGAGTCAAAGATTTTCGAATCGGACGAAAAACTGATAGTGGATTGTAACGTTCAGGGCCACCTAATGACGATGGACCACGCAAATTGCGTCCCGATTCAATACATCGTCCTCCAGCAGACTTCTCTCCATGGGTCTATTGCTGCCTCGGGCACCTTATGGCCGTTCTGCTGTGAGTCAAAGATTTTCGAATCGGACGAAAAACAGATAGTGAATTGTAACGTACAGGGCCACCTAATGACGATGGATCACTCAAATTGCGTCCCGATTCAATACATTGTCCTCCAGCAGACTGTCTCCATGGGTCTATTGCAGCCTCGGGCACCTTATGGCCGTTCTGCTGTGAGTCTAAGATTTTCGAATCGGACGAAAAACAGATAGTGAATTGTAACATTCAGGGCCACCTAATGACGATGGATCTCTGAAATTGCGTCCCGATTCAATACATCGTCTTCCAGCAGACTTGTCTCCATGGGTCTATTGCTGCCTCAGGCACCTTATGGCCGTTCTGCTGTGAGTCTAGTTTATCGAACGGGACGAAAAACTGATAGTGAATTGTAACGTTCAGGGCCTCCTAATGACGATGGATCACTCAAATTGCGTCCCGATTCAATACATCGTCCTCCAGCAGACTTGTCTCCATGGGTCGATTGCTGCCTCGGGCACCTAATGGCCGTTCTGCTGTGAGTCAAAGATTTTCGAATCGGACGAAAAACTGATAGTGGATTGTAACATTCAGGGCCACCTAATGACGATGGACCACGCAAATTGCGTCCCGATTCAATACATCGTCCTCCAGCCGAGTTGTCTCCATGGGTCTATTGCTGCCTCGGGCACCTTATGGCCGTTCTGCTGTGAATCTAGATTATCGAATGGGACGAAAAACTGATAGTGAATTGTAACGTTCAGGGCCACCTAAAGACGATGGATCACTGAAATTGCGTCCCGATTCAATACATCGTCCCCAGCCGACTTAACTCCATGGGACTATTGCTGCCTCGGGCACCTTATGGCCGTTCTGCTGTGAGTCTAGATTATAGAATGGAATGAAAAACTGATAGTGAATTGTAACGTTCAAGTCCACCTAATGACGATGGATCACTCAAATTGCGTCCCGATTCAATACATCGTCCTCCAGCAGACTTGTCTCCATGGGTCTATTGCTGCCTCGGGCACCTTATGGCAGGCCTGCTGTGACTCAAAGATTTTCGAATCGGACGAAAAACTGATAGTGAATTGTAACGTTCAGGGCCTCCTAATGACGATGGAACACTCAAATTGCGTCCCGATTCAATACATCCTCCAGCAGACTTGTCTCCATGCGTCTATTGCTGCCTCGGGCACCTTATGGCCGTTCTGCTGTGAGTCTAGATTATCGAATGGGACGAAAAACTGATTGTGAATTGTAACGTTCAGGGCCTCCTAATGACGATGGATCACTCAAATTGCGTCCCGATTCAATACATTGTCCTCCAGCCGACTTGACTCCATGGGTCTATTGCTGCCTCGGGCACCTTATGGCCGTTCTGCTGTGAGTCTAGATTATCGAATGGCACGGAAAACTGATAGTGAATTGTAACGTTCAGGGCCTCCTAATGACGATGGATCACTCAAATTGCGTCACGATTCAATACATCGTCCTCCAGCCGACTTGTCTCCATGGGTCTATTGCTGCCTCGGGCACCTTATGGCCGTTCTGCTGTGAGTCTAGATTATCGAATGGGACGTAAAACTGATAGTGAATTGTAACTTTCAGGGCCACCTAATGACGATGGATCACTCAAATTGCGTCCCGATTCAATACATCGTCCTCCAGCAGACTTATCTCCAAGGGTCGATTGCTGCCTCGGGCACCTTATGGCCGTTCTGCTGTGAGTCAAAGATTTTCGAATCGGACGAAAAACTGATAGTGAATTGTAACATTCAGGGCCACCTAATGACGATGGACCACACAAATTGCGTCCCGATTCAGTACATCGTCCTCCAGCCGACCAGACTCCAAGGGTCTATTGCTGCCTCGGGCACCTTATGGCCGTTCTGCTGTGAGTCTAGAGTATGAATGGGACGAAAAACTGATAGTGAATTGTAACGTTCAGGGCCACCTAATGACGATGGATCACTCAAATTGCGTCCCGATTCAATACATCGTCCTCCAGCAGACTTCTCTCCATGGGTCTATTGCTGCCTCGGGCACCTTATGGCCGTTCTGCTGTGAGTCAAAGATTTTCGAATCGGATGAAAAACTGATAGTGAATTGTAACATTCAGGGCCACCTAATGACGATGGATCACTCAAATTGCGTCCCGATTCATTACATCGTCCACCAGCCGACTTGTCTCCATGGGTCTATTGCTGCCTCGGGCACCTTATGGCCGTTCTGCTGTGAGTCTAGATTATCGAATGGGACGAAAAACTGATAGTGAATTGTAACGTTCAGGGCCTCCTAATGACGATGGATCACTCAAATTGCGTCCCGATTCAATACATCGTCCTCCAGCAGACTTGTCTCCATGGGTCGATTGCTGCCTCGGGCACCTAATGGCCGTTCTGCTGTGAGTCAAAGATTTTCGAATCGGACGAAAAACTGATAGTGGATTGTAACATTCAGGGCCACCTAATGACGATGGACCACGCAAATTGCGTCCCGATTCAATACATCGTCTTCCAGCAGACTTGTCTCCATGGGTCTATTGCTGCCTCAGGCACCTTATGGCCGTTCTGCTGTGAGTCTAGATTATCGAATGGGACGAAAAACTGATAGTGAATTGTAACGTTCAGGGCCTCCTAATGACGATGGATCACTCAAATTGCGTCCCGATTCAATACATCGTCCTCCAGCAGACTTGTCTCCATGGGTCGATTGCTGCCTCGGGCACCTAATGGCCGTTCTGCTGTGAGTCAAAGATTTTCGAATCGGACGAAAAACTGATAGTGGATTGTAACATTCAGGGCCACCTAATGACGATGGACCACGCAAATTGCGTCCCGATTCAATACATCGTCCTCCAGCCGAGTTGTCTCCATGGGTCTATTGCTGCCTCGGGCACCTTATGGCCGTTCTGCTGTGAATCTAGATTATCGAATGGGACGAAAAACTGATAGTGAATTGTAACGTTCAGGGCCACCTAAAGACGATGGATCACTGAAATTGCGTCCCGATTCAATACATCGTCCCCAGCCGACTTAACTCCATGGGACTATTGCTGCCTCGGGCACCTTATGGCCGTTCTGCTGTGAGTCTAGATTATAGAATGGAATGAAAAACTGATAGTGAATTGTAACGTTCAAGTCCACCAAATGACGATGGATCACTCAAATTGCGTCCCGATTCAATACATCGTCCTCCAGCAGACTTGTCTCCATGGGTCTATTGCTGCCTCGGGCACCTTATGGCAGGCCTGCTGTGACTCAAAGATTTTCGAATCGGACGAAAAACTGATAGTGAATTGTAACGTTCAGGGCCTCCTAATGACGATGGAACACTCAAATTGCGTCCCGATTCAATACATCCTCCAGCAGACTTGTCTCCATGCGTCTATTGCTGCCTCGGGCACCTTATGGCCGTTCTGCTGTGAGTCTAGATTATCGAATGGGACGAAAAACTGATTGTGAATTGTAACGTTCAGGGCCTCCTAATGACGATGGATCACTCAAATTGCGTCCCGATTCAATACATTGTCCTCCAGCCGACTTGACTCCATGGGTCTATTGCTGCCTCGGGCACCTTATGGCCGTTCTGCTGTGAGTCTAGATTATCGAATGGCACGGAAAACTGATAGTGAATTGTAACGTTCAGGGCCTCCTAATGACGATGGATCACTCAAATTGCGTCACGATTCAATACATCGTCCTCCAGCCGACTTGTCTCCATGGGTCTATTGCTGCCTCGGGCACCTTATGGCCGTTCTGCTGTGAGTCTAGATTATCGAATGGGACGTAAAACTGATAGTGAATTGTAACTTTCAGGGCCACCTAATGACGATGGATCACTCAAATTGCGTCCCGATTCAATACATCGTCCTCCAGCAGACTTATCTCCAAGGGTCGATTGCTGCCTCGGGCACCTTATGGCCGTTCTGCTGTGAGTCAAAGATTTTCGAATCGGACGAAAAACTGATAGTGAATTGTAACATTCAGGGCCACCTAATGACGATGGACCACACAAATTGCGTCCCGATTCAGTACATCGTCCTCCAGCCGACCAGACTCCAAGGGTCTATTGCTGCCTCGGGCACCTTATGGCCGTTCTGCTGTGAGTCTAGAGTATGAATGGGACGAAAAACTGATAGTGAATTGTAACGTTCAGGGCCACCTAATGACGATGGATCACTCAAATTGCGTCCCGATTCAATACATCGTCCTCCAGCAGACTTCTCTCCATGGGTCTATTGCTGCCTCGGGCACCTTATGGCCGTTCTGCTGTGAGTCAAAGATTTTCGAATCGGATGAAAAACTGATAGTGAATTGTAACATTCAGGGCCACCTAATGACGATGGATCACTCAAATTGCGTCCCGATTCATTACATCGTCCACCAGCCGACTTGTCTCCATGGGTCTATTGCTGCCTCGGGCACCTTATGGCCGTTCTGCTGTGAGTCTAGATTATCGAATGGGACGAAAAACTGATAGTGAATTGTAACGTTCAGGGCCTCCTAATGACGATGGATCACTCAAATTGCGTCCCGATTCAATACATCGTCCTCCAGCAGACTTGTCTCCATGGGTCGATTGCTGCCTCGGGCACCTAATGGCCGTTCTGCTGTGAGTCAAAGATTTTCGAATCGGACGAAAAACTGATAGTGGATTGTAACATTCAGGGCCACCTAATGACGATGGACCACGCAAATTGCGTCCCGATTCAATACATCGTCTTCCAGCAGACTTGTCTCCATGGGTCTATTGCTGCCTCAGGCACCTTATGGCCGTTCTGCTGTGAGTCTAGATTATCGAATGGGACGAAAAACTGATAGTGAATTGTAACGTTCAGGGCCTCCTAATGACGATGGATCACTCAAATTGCGTCCCGATTCAATACATCGTCCTCCAGCAGACTTGTCTCCATGGGTCGATTGCTGCCTCGGGCACCTAATGGCCGTTCTGCTGTGAGTCAAAGATTTTCGAATCGGACGAAAAACTGATAGTGGATTGTAACATTCAGGGCCACCTAATGACGATGGACCACGCAAATTGCGTCCCGATTCAATACATCGTCCTCCAGCCGAGTTGTCTCCATGGGTCTATTGCTGCCTCGGGCACCTTATGGCCGTTCTGCTGTGAATCTAGATTATCGAATGGGACGAAAAACTGATAGTGAATTGTAACGTTCAGGGCCACCTAAAGACGATGGATCACTGAAATTGCGTCCCGATTCAATACATCGTCCCCAGCCGACTTAACTCCATGGGACTATTGCTGCCTCGGGCACCTTATGGCCGTTCTGCTGTGAGTCTAGATTATAGAATGGAATGAAAAACTGATAGTGAATTGTAACGTTCAAGTCCACCAAATGACGATGGATCACTCAAATTGCGTCCCGATTCAATACATCGTCCTCCAGCAGACTTGTCTCCATGGGTCTATTGCTGCCTCGGGCACCTTATGGCAGGCCTGCTGTGACTCAAAGATTTTCGAATCGGACGAAAAACTGATAGTGAATTGTAACGTTCAGGGCCTCCTAATGACGATGGAACACTCAAATTGCGTCCCGATTCAATACATCCTCCAGCAGACTTGTCTCCATGCGTCTATTGCTGCCTCGGGCACCTTATGGCCGTTCTGCTGTGAGTCTAGATTATCGAATGGGACGAAAAACTGATTGTGAATTGTAACGTTCAGGGCCTCCTAATGACGATGGATCACTCAAATTGCGTCCCGATTCAATACATCGTCCTCCAGCAGACTTGTATCCACGGGTCGATTGCTGCCTCGGGCACCTAATGGCCGTTCTGCTGTGAGTCAAAGATTTTCGAATCGGACGAAAAACTGATAGTGAATTGTAACAATCAGGGCCACCTAATGACGATGGACCACGCAAATTGCGTCCCGATTCAATACATCGTCCTCCAGCCGAGTTGACTCCATGGGTCTATTGCTGCCTCGGGCACCTTATGGCCGTTCTGCTGTGAATCTAGATTATCGAATGGGACGAAGAACTGGTAGTGAATTGTAACGTTCAGGGCCACCTAATGACTATGGATCACTCAAATTGCGTCCCGATTCAATACATCGTCCTCCAGCCGACTTGTCTCCATGGGTCTATTGCTGCCTCGGGCACCTTATGGCCGTTCTGCTGTGAGTCTAGATTATCGAATGGGACGTAAAACTGGTAGTGAATTGTAACTTTCAGGGCCACCTAATGACGATGGATCACTCAAATTGCGTCCCGATTCAATACATCGTCCTCCAGCAGACTTATCTCCAAGGGTCGATTGTTGCCTCGGGCACCTTATGGCCGTTCTGCTGTGAATCTAGATTATCGAATGGGACGAAGAACTGGTAGTGAATTGTAACGTTCAGGGCCACCTAATGACGATGGATCACACAAATTGCGTCCCGATTCAGTACATCGTCCTCCAGCCGACCAGACTCCATGGGTCTATTACTGCCTCGGGCACCTTATGGCCGTTCTGCTGTGAGTCTAGAGTATGAATGGGACGAAAAACTGATAGTGAATTGTAACGTTCAGGGCCACCTAATGACGATGGATCACTCAAATTGCGTCCCGATTCAATACATCGTCCTCCAGCAGACTTCTCTCCATGGGTCTATTGCTGCCTCGGGCACCTTATGGCCGTTCTGCTGTGAGTCAAAGATTTTCGAATCGGACGAAAAACAGATAGTGAATTGTAACGTACAGGGCCACCTAATGACGATGGATCACTCAAATTGCGTCCCGATTCAATACATTGTCCTCCAGCAGACTGTCTCCATGGGTCTATTGCAGCCTCGGGCACCTTATGGCCGTTCTGCTGTGAGTCTAAGATTTTCGAATCGGACGAAAAACAGATAGTGAATTGTAACATTCAGGGCCACCTAATGACGATGGATCTCTGAAATTGCGTCCCGATTCAATACATCGTCTTCCAGCAGACTTGTCTCCATGGGTCTATTGCTGCCTCAGGCACCTTATGTCCGTTCTGCTGTGAGTCTAGTTTATCGAACGGGACGAAAAACTGATAGTGAATTGTAACGTTCAGGGCCTCCTAATGACGATGGATCACTCAAATTGCGTCCCGATTCAATACATCGTCCTCCAGCAGACTTGTCTCCATGGGTCGATTGCTGCCTCGGGCACCTAATGGCCGTTCTGCTGTGAGTCAAAGATTTTCGAATCGGACGAAAAACTGATAGTGGATTGTAACATTCAGGGCCACCTAATGACGATGGACCACGCAAATTGCGTCCCGATTCAATACATCGTCCTCCAGCCGAGTTGTCTCCATGGGTCTATTGCTGCCTCGGGCACCTTATGGCCGTTCTGCTGTGAATCTAGATTATCGAATGGGACGAAAAACTGATAGTGAATTGTAACGTTCAGGGCCACCTAAAGACGATGGATCACTGAAATTGCGTCCCGATTCAATACATCGTCCCCAGCCGACTTAACTCCATGGGACTATTGCTGCCTCGGGCACCTTATGGCCGTTCTGCTGTGAGTCTAGATTATAGAATGGAATGAAAAACTGATAGTGAATTGTAACGTTCAAGTCCACCTAATGAGTATGGATCACTCAAATTGCGTCCCGATTCAATACATCGTCCTCCAGCAGACTTGTCTCCATGGGTCTATTGCTGCCTCGGGCACCTTATGGCAGGCCTGCTGTGACTCAAAGATTTTCGAATCGGACGAAAAACTGATAGTGAATTGTAACGTTCAGGGCCTCCTAATGACGATGGAACACTCAAATTGCGTCCCGATTCAATACATCCTCCAGCAGACTTGTCTCCATGCGTCTATTGCTGCCTCGGGCACCTTATGGCCGTTCTGCTGTGAGTCTAGATTATCGAATGGGACGAAAAACTGATTGTGAATTGTAACGTTCAGGGCCTCCTAATGACGATGGATCACTCAAATTGCGTCCCGATTCAATACATTGTCCTCCAGCCGACTTGACTCCATGGGTCTATTGCTGCCTCGGGCACCTTATGGCCGTTCTGCTGTGAGTCTAGATTATCGAATGGCACGGAAAACTGATAGTGAATTGTAACGTTCAGGGCCTCCTAATGACGATGGATCACTCAAATTGCGTCACGATTCAATACATCGTCCTCCAGCCGACTTGTCTCCATGGGTCTATTGCTGCCTCGGGCACCTTATGGCCGTTCTGCTGTGAGTCTAGATTATCGAATGGGACGTAAAACTGATAGTGAATTGTAACTTTCAGGGCCACCTAATGACGATGGATCACTCAAATTGCGTCCCGATTCAATACATCGTCCTCCAGCAGACTTATCTCCAAGGGTCGATTGCTGCCTCGGGCACCTTATGGCCGTTCTGCTGTGAGTCAAAGATTTTCGAATCGGACGAAAAACTGATAGTGAATTGTAACATTCAGGGCCACCTAATGACGATGGACCACACAAATTGCGTCCCGATTCAGTACATCGTCCTCCAGCCGACCAGACTCCAAGGGTCTATTGCTGCCTCGGGCACCTTATGGCCGTTCTGCTGTGAGTCTAGAGTATGAATGGGACGAAAAACTGATAGTGAATTGTAACGTTCAGGGCCACCTAATGACGATGGATCACTCAAATTGCGTCCCGATTCAATACATCGTCCTCCAGCAGACTTCTCTCCATGGGTCTATTGCTGCCTCGGGCACCTTATGGCCGTTCTGCTGTGAGTCAAAGATTTTCGAATCGGATGAAAAACTGATAGTGAATTGTAACATTCAGGGCCACCTAATGACGATGGATCACTCAAATTGCGTCCCGATTCATTACATCGTCCACCAGCCGACTTGTCTCCATGGGTCTATTGCTGCCTCGGGCACCTTATGGCCGTTCTGCTGTGAGTCTAGATTATCGAATGGGACGAAAAACTGATAGTGAATTGTAACGTTCAGGGCCTCCTAATGACGATGGATCACTCAAATTGCGTCCCGATTCAATACATCGTCCTCCAGCAGACTTGTCTCCATGGGTCGATTGCTGCCTCGGGCACCTAATGGCCGTTCTGCTGTGAGTCAAAGATTTTCGAATCGGACGAAAAACTGATAGTGGATTGTAACATTCAGGGCCACCTAATGACGATGGACCACGCAAATTGCGTCCCGATTCAATACATCGTCTTCCAGCAGACTTGTCTCCATGGGTCTATTGCTGCCTCAGGCACCTTATGGCCGTTCTGCTGTGAGTCTAGATTATCGAATGGGACGAAAAACTGATAGTGAATTGTAACGTTCAGGGCCTCCTAATGACGATGGATCACTCAAATTGCGTCCCGATTCAATACATCGTCCTCCAGCAGACTTGTCTCCATGGGTCGATTGCTGCCTCGGGGACCTAATGGCCGTTCTGCTGTGAGTCAAAGATTTTCGAATCGGACGAAAAACTGATAGTGGATTGTAACATTCAGGGCCACCTAATGACGATGGACCACGCAAATTGCGTCCCGATTCAATACATCGTCCTCCAGCCGAGTTGTCTCCATGGGTCTATTGCTGCCTCGGGCACCTTATGGCCGTTCTGCTGTGAATCTAGATTATCGAATGGGACGAAAAACTGATAGTGAATTGTAACGTTCAGGGCCACCTAAAGACGATGGATCACTGAAATTGCGTCCCGATTCAATACATCGTCCCCAGCCGACTTAACTCCATGGGACTATTGCTGCCTCGGGCACCTTATGGCCGTTCTGCTGTGAGTCTAGATTATAGAATGGAATGAAAAACTGATAGTGAATTGTAACGTTCAAGTCCACCAAATGACGATGGATCACTCAAATTGCGTCCCGATTCAATACATCGTCCTCCAGCAGACTTGTCTCCATGGGTCTATTGCTGCCTCGGGCACCTTATGGCAGGCCTGCTGTGACTCAAAGATTTTCGAATCGGACGAAAAACTGATAGTGAATTGTAACGTTCAGGGCCTCCTAATGACGATGGAACACTCAAATTGCGTCCCGATTCAATACATCCTCCAGCAGACTTGTCTCCATGCGTCTATTGCTGCCTCGGGCACCTTATGGCCGTTCTGCTGTGAGTCTAGATTATCGAATGGGACGAAAAACTGATTGTGAATTGTAACGTTCAGGGCCTCCTAATGACGATGGATCACTCAAATTGCGTCCCGATTCAATACATTGTCCTCCAGCCGACTTGACTCCATGGGTCTATTGCTGCCTCGGGCACCTTATGGCCGTTCTGCTGTGAGTCTAGATTATCGAATGGCACGGAAAACTGATAGTGAATTGTAACGTTCAGGGCCTCCTAATGACGATGGATCACTCAAATTGCGTCCCGATTCAATACATCGTCCTCCAGCCGACTTGTCTCCATGGGTCTATTGCTGCCTCGGGCACCTTATGGCCGTTCTGCTGTGAGTCTAGATTATCGAATGGGACGTAAAACTGATAGTGAATTGTAACTTTCAGGGCCACCTAATGACGATGGATCACTCAAATTGCGTCCCGATTCAATACATCGTCCTCCAGCAGACTTATCTCCAAGGGTCGATTGCTGCCTCGGGCACCTTATGGCCGTTCTGCTGTGAGTCAAAGATTTTCGAATCGGACGAAAAACTGATAGTGAATTGTAACATTCAGGGCCACCTAATGACGATGGACCACACTAATTGCGTCCCGATTCAGTACATCGTCCTCCAGCCGACCAGACTCCAAGGGTCTATTGCTGCCTCGGGCACCTTATGGCCGTTCTGCTGTGAGTCTAGAGTATGAATGGGACGAAAAACTGATAGTGAATTGTAACGTTCAGGGCCACCTAATGACGATGGATCACTCAAATTGCGTCCCGATTCAATACATCGTCCTCCAGCAGACTTCTCTCCATGGGTCTATTGCTGCCTCGGGCACCTTATGGCCGTTCTGCTGTGAGTCAAAGATTTTCGAATCGGATGAAAAACTGATAGTGAATTGTAACATTCAGGGCCACCTAATGACGATGGATCACTCAAATTGCGTCCCGATTCATTACATCGTCCACCAGCCGACTTGTCTCCATGGGTCTATTGCTGCCTCGGGAACCTTATGGCCGTTCTGCTGTGAGTCAAAGATTTTCGAATCGGACGAAAAACAGATAGTGAATTGTAACGTTCAGGCCACCTAATGACGATGGATCACTCAAATTGCGTCCCGATTCAATACATTGTCCTCCAGCAGACTGTCTCCATGGGTCTATTGCAGCCTCGGGCACATTATGGCCGTTCAGCTGTGACTCAAAGATTTTCGAATCGGACGAAAAACTGATAGTGAATTGTAACGTTCAGGGCCTCCTAATGACGATGGAACACTCAAATTGCGTCCCGATTCAATACATCGTCCTTCAGCCGACTTGTCTCCATGGGTCTATTGCTGCCTCGGGCACCTAATGGCCGTTCTGCTGTGACTCAAAGATTTTCGAATCGGACGAAAAACTGATAGTGAATTGTAACTTTCAGGGCCTCCTAATGACGATGGAACACTCAAATTGCGTCCCGATTCAATACATCGTCCTCCAGCAGACTTGTCTCCATGCGTCTATTGCTGCCTCGGGCACCTTATGGCCGTTCTGCTGTGAGTCTAGATTATCGAATGGGACGAAAAACTGATTGTGAATTGTAACGTTCAGGGCCTCCTAATGACGATGGATCACTCAAATTGCGTCCCGATTCAATACATTGTCCTCCAGCCGACTTGACTCCATGGGTCTATTGCTGCCTCGGGCACCTTATGGCCGTTCTGCTGTGAGTCTAGATTATCGAATGGCACGGAAAACTGATAGTGAATTGTAACGTTCAGGGCCTCCTAATGACGATGGATCACTCAAATTGCGTCCCGATTCAATACATCGTCCTCCAGCCGACTTGACTCCATGGGTCTAATGCTGCCTCGGGCACCTTATGGCCGTTCTGCTGTGAGTCTAGATTATCGATTGGGACGAAAAACTGATAGTGAATTGTAACGTTCAGGGCCTCCTAATGACGATGGATCACTCAAATTGCGTCCCGATTCAATACATCGTCCTCCAGCAGACTTGTATCCACGGGTCGATTGCTGCCTCGGGCACCTAATGGCCGTTCTGCTGTGAGTCAAAGATTTTCGAATCGGACGAAAAACTGATAGTGAATTGTAACGTTCAGGGCCTCCTAATGACGATGGATCACTCAAATTGCGTCCCGATTCAATACATCGTCCTCCAGCAGACTTGTATCCACGGGTCGATTGCTGCCTCGGGCACCTTATGGCCGTTCTGCTGTGAATCTAGATTATCGAATGGGACGAAGAACTGGTAGTGAATTGTAACGTTCAGGGCCACCTAATGACTATGGATCACTCAAATTGCGTCCCGATTCAATACATCGTCCTCCAGCCGACTTGTCTCCATGGGTCTATTGCTGCCTCGGGCACCTTATGGCCGTTCTGCTGTGAGTCTAGATTATCGAATGGGACGTAAAACTGGTAGTGAATTGTAACTTTCAGGGCCACTAATGACGATGGATCACTCAAATTGCGTCCCGATTCAATACATCGTCCTCCAGCAGACTTATCTCCAAGGGTCGATTGTTGCCTCGGGCACCTTATGGCCGTTCTGCTGTGAATCTAGATTATCGAATGGGACGAAGAACTGGTAGTGAATTGTAACGTTCAGGGCCACCTAATGACGATGGATCACACAAATTGCGTCCCGATTCAGTACATCGTCCTCCAGCCGACCAGACTCCATGGGTCTATTGCTGCCTCGGGCACCTTATGGCCGTTCTGCTGTGAGTCTAGAGTATGAATGGGACGAAAAACTGATAGTGAATTGTAACGTTCAGGGCCACCTAATGACGATGGATCACTCAAATTGCGTCCCGATTCAATACATCGTCCTCCAGCAGACTTCTCTCCATGGGTCTATTGCTGTCTCGGGCACCTTATGGCCGTTCTGCTGTGAGTCAAAGATTTTCGAATCGGACGAAAAACAGATAGTGAATTGTAACGTACAGGGCCACCTAATGACGATGGATCACTCAAATTGCTTCCCGATTCAATACATTGTCCTCCAGCAGACTGTCTCCATGGGTCTATTGCAGCCTCGGGCACCTTATGGCCGTTCTGCTGTGAGTCAAAGATTTTCGAATCGGACGAAAAACAGATAGTGAATAGTAACATTCAGGGCCACCTAATGACGATGGATCTCTGAAATTGCGTCCCGATTCAATACATCGTCTTCCAGCAGACTTGTCTCCATGGGTCTATTGCTGCCTCAGGCACCTTATGGCCGTTCTGCTGTGAGTCTAGTTTATCGAACGGGACGAAAAACTGATAGTGAATTGTAACGTTCAGGGCCTCCTAATGACGATGGATCACTCAAATTGCGTCCCGATTCAATACATCGTCCTCCAGCAGACTTGTCTCCATGGGTCGATTGCTGCCTCGGGCACCTAATGGCCGTTCTGCTGTGAGTCAAAGATTTTCGAATCGGACGAAAAACTGATAGTGGATTGTAACATTCAGGGCCACCTAATGACGATGGACCACGCAAATTGCGTCCCGATTCAATACATCGTCCTCCAGCCGAGTTGTCTCCATGGGTCTATTGCTGCCTCGGGCACCTTATGGCCGTTCTGCTGTGAATCTAGATTATCGAATGGGACGAAAAACTGATAGTGAATTGTAACGTTCAGGGCCACCTAAAGACGATGGATCACTGAAATTGCGTCCCGATTCAATACATCGTCCCCAGCCGACTTAACTCCATGGGACTATTGCTGCCTCGGGCACCTTATGGCCGTTCTGCTGTGAGTCTAGATTATAGAATGGAATGAAAAACTGATAGTGAATTGTAACGTTCAAGTCCACCTAATGACGATGGATCACTCAAATTGCGTCCCGATTCAATACATCGTCCTCCAGCAGACTTGTCTCCATGGGTCTATTGCTGCCTCGGGCACCTTATGGCAGGCCTGCTGTGACTCAAAGATTTTCGAATCGGACGAAAAACTGATAGTGAATTGTAACGTTCAGGGCCTCCTAATGACGATGGAACACTCAAATTGCGTCCCGATTCAATACATCCTCCAGCAGACTTGTCTCCATGCGTCTATTGCTGCCTCGGGCACCTTATGGCCGTTCTGCTGTGAGTCTAGATTATCGAATGGGACGAAAAACTGATTGTGAATTGTAACGTTCAGGGCCTCCTAATGACGATGGATCACTCAAATTGCGTCCCGATTCAATACATTGTCCTCCAGCCGACTTGACTCCATGGGTCTATTGCTGCCTCGGGCACCTTATGGCCGTTCTGCTGTGAGTCTAGATTATCGAATGGCACGGAAAACTGATAGTGAATTGTAACGTTCAGGGCCTCCTAATGACGATGGATCACTCAAATTGCGTCCCGATTCAATACATCGTCCTCCAGCCGACTTGTCTCCATGGGTCTATTGCTGCCTCGGGCACCTTATGGCCGTTCTGCTGTGAGTCTAGATTATCGAATGGGACGTAAAACTGATAGTGAATTGTAACTTTCAGGGCCACCTAATGACGATGGATCACTCAAATTGCGTCCCGATTCAATACATCGTCCTCCAGCAGACTTATCTCCAAGGGTCGATTGCTGCCTCGGGCACCTTATGGCCGTTCTGCTGTGAGTCAAAGATTTTCGAATCGGACGAAAAACTGATAGTGAATTGTAACATTCAGGGCCACCTAATGACGATGGACCACACAAATTGCGTCCCGATTCAGTACATCGTCCTCCAGCCGACCAGACTCCAAGGGTCTATTGCTGCCTCGGGCACCTTATGGCCGTTCTGCTGTGAGTCAAAGATTTTCGAATCGGATGAAAAACTGATAGTGAATTGTAACATTCAGGGCCACCTAATGACGATGGATCACTCAAATTGCGTCCCGATTCATTACATCGTCCACCAGCCGACTTGTCTCCATGGGTCTATTGCTGCCTCGGGCACCTTATGGCCGTTCTGCTGTGAGTCAAAGATTTTCGAATCGGACGAAAAACAGATAGTGAATTGTAACGTTCAGGGCCTCCTAATGACGATGGATCACTCAAATTGCGTCCCGATTCAATACATCGTCCTCCAGCCGACTTGACTCCATGGGTCTAATGCTGCCTCGGGCACCTTATGGCCGTTCTGCTGTGAGTCTAGATTATCGATTGGGACGAAAAACTGATAGTGAATTGTAACGTTCAGGGCCTCCTAATGACGATGGATCACTCAAATTGCGTCCCGATTCAATACATCGTCCTCCAGCAGACTTGTATCCACGGGTCGATTGCTGCCTCGGGCACCTAATGGCCGTTCTGCTGTGAGTCAAAGATTTTCGAATCGGACGAAAAACTGATAGTGAATTGTAACATTCAGGGCCACCTAATGACGATGGACCACGCAAATTGCGTCCCGATTCAATACGTCGTCCTCCAGCCGAGTTGACTCCATGGGTCTATTGCTGCCTCGGGCACCTTATGGCCGTACTGCTGTGAATCTAGATTATCGAATGGCACGGAAAACTGATAGTGAATTGTAACGTTCAGGGCCTCCTAATGACGATGGATCACTCAAATTGCGTCCCGATTCAATACATCGTCCTCCAGCCGACTTGTCTCCATGGGTCTATTGCTGCCTCGGGCACCTTATGGCCGTTCTGCTGTGAGTCTAGATTATCGAATGGGACGTAAAACTGATAGTGAATTGTAACTTTCAGGGCCACCTAATGACGATGGATCACTCAAATTGCGTCCCGATTCAATACATCGTCCTCCAGCAGACTTATTCCAAGGGTCGATTGCTGCCTCGGGCACCTTATGGCCGTTCTGCTGTGAGTCAAAGATTTTCGAATCGGATGAAAAACTGATAGTGAATTGTAACATTCAGGGCCACCTAATGACGATGGATCACTCAAATTGCGTCCCGATTCATTACATCGTCCACCAGCCGACTTGTCTCCATGGGTCTATTGCTGCCTCGGGCACCTTATGGCCGTTCTGCTGTGAGTCAAAGATTTTCGAATCGGACGAAAAACAGATAGTGAATTGTAACGTTCAGGGCCACCTAATGACGATGGATCACTCAAATTGCGTCCCGATTCAATACATTGTCCTCCAGCAGACTGTCTCCATGGGTCTATTGCAGCCTCGGGCACCTTATGGCCGTTCAGCTGTGACTCAAAGATTTTCGAATCGGACGAAAAACTGATAGTGAATTGTAACGTTCAGGGCCTCCTAATGACGATGGAACACTCAAATTGCGTCCCGATTCAATACATCGTCCTTCAGCCGACTTGTCTCCATGGGTCTATTGCTGCCTCGGGCACCTAATGGCCGTTCTGCTGTGACTCAAAGATTTTCGAATCGGACGAAAAACTGATAGTGAATTGTTCCTTTCAGGGCCTCCTAATGACGATGGAACACTCAAATTGCGTCCCGATTCAATACATCGTCCTCCAGCAGACTTGTCTCCATGCGTCTATTGCTGCCTCGGGCACCTTATGGCCGTTCTGCTGTGAGTCTAGATTATCGAATGGGACGAAAAACTGATTGTGAATTGTAACGTTCAGGGCCTCCTAATGACGATGTAACACTCAAATTGCGTCCCGATTCAATACATCGTCCTTCAGCCGACTTGTCTCCATGGGTCTATTGCTGCCTCGGGCACCTAATGGCCGTTCTGCTGTGACTCAAAGATTTTCGAATCGGACGAAAAACTGATAGTGAATTGTTCCTTTCAGGGCCTCCTAATGACGATGGAACACTCAAATTGCGTCCCGATTCAATACATCGTCCTCCAGCAGACTTGTCTCCATGCGTCTATTGCTGCCTCGGGCACCTTATGGCCGTTCTGCTGTGAGTCTAGATTATCGAATGGGACGAAAAACTGATTGTGAATTGTAACGTTCAGGGCCTCCTAATGACGATGTAACACTCAAATTGCGTCCCGATTCAATACATCGTCCTTCAGCCGACTTGTCTCCATGGGTCTATTGCTGCCTCGGGCACCTAATGGCCGTTCTGCTGTGACTCAAAGATTTTCGAATCGGACGAAAAACTGATAGTGAATTGTTACTTTCAGGGCCTCCTAATGACGATGGAACACTCAAATTGCGTCCCGATTCAATACATCGTCCTCCAGCAGACTTGTCTCCATGCGTCTATTGCTGCCTCGGGCACCTTATGGCCGTTCTGCTGTGAGTCTAGATTATCGAATGGGACGAAATACTGATTGTGAATTGTAACGTTCAGGGCCTCCTAATGACGATGGATCACTCAAATTGCGTCCCGATTCAATACATTGTCCTCCAGCCGACTTGACTCCATGGGTCTATTGCTGCCTCGGGCACCTTATGGCCGTTCTGCTGTGAGTCTAGATTATCGAATGGCACGGAAAACTGATAGTGAATTGTAACGTTCAGGGCCTCCTAATGACGATGGATCACTCAAATTGCGTCCCGATTCAATACATCGTCCTCCAGCAGACTTGACTCCATGGGTCTAATGCTGCCTCGGGCACCTTATGGCCGTTCTGCTGTGAGTCTAGATTATCGATTGGGACGAAAAACTGATAGTGAATTGTAACGTTCAGGGCCTCCTAATGACGATGGATCACTCAAATTGCGTCCCGATTCAATACATCGTCCTCCAGCAGACTTGTATCCACGGGTCGATTGCTGCCTCGGGCACCTAATGGCCGTTCTGCTGTGAGTCAAAGATTTTCGAATCGGACGAAAAACTGATAGTGAATTGTAACATTCAGGGCCACCTAATGACGATGGACCACGCAAATTGCGTCCCGATTCAATACATCGTCCTCCAGCCGAGTTGACTCCATGGGTCTATTGCTGCCTCGGGCACCTTATGGCCGTTCTGCTGTGAATCTAGATTATCGAATGGGACGAAGAACTGGTAGTGAATTGTAACGTTCAGGGCCACCTAATGACTATGGATCACTCAAATTGCGTCCCGATTCAATACATCGTCCTCCAGCCGACTTGTCTCCATGGGTCTATTGCTGCCTCGGGCACCTTATGGCCGTTCTGCTGTGAGTCTAGATTATCGAATGGGACGTAAAACTGGTAGTGAATTGTAACTTTCAGGGCCACCTAATGACGATGGAACACTCAAATTGCGTCCCGATTCAATACATCGTCCTCCAGCAGACTTATCTCCAAGGGTCGATTGTTGCCTCGGGCACCTTATGGCCGTTCTGCTGTGAATCTAGATTATCGAATGGGACGAAGAACTGGTAGTGAATTGTAACGTTCAGGGCCACCTAATGACGATGGATCACTCAAATTGCGTCCCGATTCAATACATCGTCCTCCAGCCGACTTGTCTCCATGGGTCTATTTGTGCCTCGGGCACCTTATGGCCGTTCTGCTGTGAGTCTAGATTATCGAATGGGACGTAAAACTGATAGTGAATTGTAACTTTCAGGGCCACCTAATGACGATGGATCACTCAAATTGCGTCCCGATTCAATACATCGTCCTCCAGCAGACTTATCTCCAAGGGTCGATTGCTGCCTCGGGCACCTTATGGCCGTTCTGCTGTGAGTCAAAGATTTTCGAATCGGACGAAAAACTGATAGTGAATTGTAACATTCAGGGCCACCTAATGACGATGGACCACACAAATTGCGTCCCGATTCAGTACATCGTCCTCCAGCCGACCAGACTCCATGGGTCTATTGCTGCCTCGGGCACCTTATGGCCGTTCTGCTGTGAGTCTAGAGTATGAATGGGACGAAAAACTGATAGTGAATTGTAACGTTCAGGGCCACCTAATGACGATGGATCACTCAAATTGCGTCCCGATTCAATACATCGTCCTCCAGCAGACTTCTCTCCATGGGTCTATTGCTGCCTCGGGCACCTTATGGCCGTTCTGCTGTGAGTCAAAGATTTTCGAATCGGACGAAAAACAGATAGTGAATTGTAACGTACAGGGCCACCTAATGACGATGGATCACTCAAATTGCGTCCCGATTCAATACATTGTCCTCCAGCAGACTGTCTCCATGGGTCTATTGCAGCCTCGGGCACCTTATGGCCGTTCTGCTGTGAGTCAAAGATTTTCGAATCGGACGAAAAACAGATAGTGAATTGTAACATTCAGGGCCACCTAATGACGATGGATCTCTGAAATTGCGTCCCGATTCAATACATCGTCCTCCAGCAGACTTGTCTCCATGGGTCTATTGCTGCCTCAGGCACCTTATGGCCGTTCTGCTGTGAGTCTAGTTTATCGAACGGGACGAAAAACTGATAGTGAATTGTAACGTTCAGGGCCTCCTAATGACGATGGATCACTCAAATTGCGTCCCGATTCAATACATCGTCCTCCAGCAGACTTGTCTCCATGGGTCGATTGCTGCTTCGGGCACCTAATGGCCGTTCTGCTGTGAGTCAAAGATTTTCGAATCGGACGAAAAACTGATAGTGAATTGTAACATTCAGGGCCACCTAATGACGATGGACCACGCAAATTGCGTCCCGATTCAATACATCGTCCTCCAGCCGAGTTGACTCCATGGGTCTATTGCTGCCTCGGGCACCTTATGGCCGTTCTGCTGTGAATCTAGATTATAGAATGGGACGAAAAACTGATAGTGAATTGTAACGTTCAGGGCCTCCTAATGACGATGGATCACTCAAATTGCGTCCCGATTCAATACATCGTCCTCCAGCCGACTTTACTCCATGGGTCTATTGCTGCCTCGGGCACCTTATGGCCGTTCTGCTGTGAGTCTAGACTATCGAATGGGACGAAAAACTGATAGTGAATTGTAACGTTCAGGGCCTCCTAATGACGATGGATCACTCAAATTGCGTCCCGATTCAATACATCGTCCTCCAGCAGACTTGTCTCCATGGGTCGATTGCTGCCTCGGGCACCTAATGGCCGTTCTGCTGTGAGTCAAAGATTTTCGAATCGGACGAAAAACTGATAGTGGATTGTAACATTCAGGGCCACCTAATGACGATGGACCACGCAAATTGCGTCCCGATTCAATACATCGTCCTCCAGCCGAGTTGTCTCCATGGGTCTATTGCTGCCTCGGGCACCTTATGGCCGTTCTGCTGTGAATCTAGATTATCGAATGGGACGAAAAACTGATAGTGAATTGTAACGTTCAGGGCCACCTAAAGACGATGGATCACTGAAATTGCGTCCCGATTCAATACATCGTCCCCAGCCGACTTAACTCCATGGGACTATTGCTGCCTCGGGCACCTTATGGCCGTTCTGCTGTGAGTCTAGATTATAGAACGGAATGAAAAACTGATAGTGAATTGTAACGTTCAAGTCCACCTAATGACGATGGATCACTCAAATTGCGTCCCGATTCAATACATCGTCCTCCAGCAGACTTGTCTCCATGGGTCTATTGCTGCCTCGGGCACCTTATGGCAGGCCTGCTGTGACTCAAAGATTTTCGAATCGGACGAAAAACTGATAGTGAATTGTAACGTTCAGGGCCTCCTAATGACGATGGAACACTCAAATTGCGTCCCGATTCAATACATCCTCCAGCAGACTTGTCTCCATGCGTCTATTGCTGCCTCGGGCACCTTATGGCCGTTCTGCTGTGAGTCTAGATTATCGAATGGGACGAAAAACGGATTGTGAATTGTAACGTTCAGGGCCTCCTAATGACGATGGATCACTCAAATTGCGTCCCGATTCAATACATTGTCCTCCAGCCGACTTGACTCCATGGGTCTATTGCTGCCTCGGGCACCTTATGGCCGTTCTGCTGTGAGTCTAGATTATCGAATGGCACGGAAAACTGATAGTGAATTGTAACGTTCAGGGCCTCCTAATGACGATGGATCACTCAAATTGCGTCCCGATTCAATACATCGTCCTCCAGCCGACTTGTCTCCATGGGTCTATTGCTGCCTCGGGCACCTAATGGCCGTTCTGCTGTGAGTCAAACATTTTCGAATCGGACGAAAAACTGATAGTGGATTGTAACATTCAGGGCCACCTAATGACGATGGACCACGCAAATTGCGTCCCGATTCAGTACATCGTCCTCCAGCCGACCAGACTCCAAGGGTCTATTGCTGCCTCGGGCACCTTATGGCCGTTCTGCTGTGAGTCTAGAGTATGAATGGGACGAAAAACTGATAGTGAATTGTAACGTTCAGGGCCACCTAATGACGATGGATCACTCAAATTGCGTCCCGATTCAATACATCGTCCTCCAGCAGACTTCTCTCCATGGGTCTATTGCTGCCTCGGGCACCTTATGGCCGTTCTGCTGTGAGTCAAAGATTTTCGAATCGGATGAAAAACTGATAGTGAATTGTAACATTCAGGGCCACCTAATGACGATGGATCACTCAAATTGCGTCCCGATTCATTACATCGTCCACCAGCCGACTTGTCTCCATGGGTCTATTGCTGCCTCGGGCACCTTATGGCCGTTCTGCTGTGAGTCAAAGATTTTCGAATCGGACGAAAAACAGATAGTGAATTGTAACGTTCAGGGCCACCTAATGACGATGGATCACTCAAATTGCGTCCCGATTCAATACATTGTCCTCCAGCAGACTGTCTCTATGGGTCTATTGCAGCCTCGGGCACCTTATGGCCGTTCAGCTGTGACTCAAAGATTTTCGAATCGGACGAAAAACTGATAGTGAATTGTAACGTTCAGGGCCTCCTAATGACGATGGAACACTCAAATTGCGTCACGATTCAATACATCGTCCTTCAGCCGACTTGTCTCCATGGGTCTATTGCTGCCTCGGGCACCTAATGGCCGTTCTGCTGTGACTCAAAGATTTTCGAATCGGACGAAAAACTGATAGTGAATTGTAACTTTCAGGGCCTCCTAATGACGATGGAACACTCAAATTGCGTCCCGATTCAATACATCGTCCTCCAGCAGACTTGTCTCCATGCGTCTATTGCTGCCTCGGGCACCTTATGGCCGTTCTGCTGTGAGCCTAGATTATCGAATGGGACGAAAAACTGATTGTGAATTGTAACGTTCAGGGCCTCCTAATGACGATGGATCACTGAAATTGCGTCCCGATTCAATACATTGTCCTCCAGCCGACTTGCCTCCATGGGTCTATTGCTGCCTCGGGCACCTTATGGCCGTTCTGCTGTGAGTCTAGATTATCGAATGGCACGGAAAACTGATAGTGAATTGTAACGTTCAGGGCCTCCTAATGACGATGGATCACTCAAATTGCGTCCCGATTCAATACATCGTCCTCCAGCCGACTTGACTCCATGGGTCTAATGCTGCCTCGGGCACCTTATGGCCGTTCTGCTGTGAGTCTAGATTATCGATTGGGACGAAAAACTGATAGTGAATTGTAACGTTCAGTGCCTCCTAATGACGATGGATCACTCAAATTGCGTCCCGATTCAATACATCGTCCTCCAGCAGACTTGTATCCACGGGTCGATTGCTGCCTCGGGCACCTAATGGCCGTTCTGCTGTGAGTCAAAGATTTTCGAATCGGACGAAAAACTGATAGTGAATTGTAACATTCAGGGCCACCTAATGACGATGGACCACGCAAATTGCGTCCCGATTCAATACATCGTCCTCCAGCCGAGTTGACTCCATGGGTCTATTGCTGCCTCGGGCACCTTATGGCCGTTCTGCTGTGAATCTAGATTATCGAATGGGACGAAGAACTGGTAGTGAATTGTAACGTTCAGGGCCACCTAATGACTATGGATCACTCAAATTGCGTCCCGATTCAATACATCGTCCTCCAGCCGACTTGTCTCCATGGGTCTATTGCTGCCTCGGGCACCTTATGGCCGTTCTGCTGTGAGTCTAGATTATCGAATGGGACGTAAAACTGGTAGTGAATTGTAACTTTCAGGGCCACCTAATGACGATGGATCACTCAAATTGCGTCCCGATTCAATACATCGTCCTCCAGCAGACTTATCTCCAAGGGTCGATTGTTGCCTCGGGCACCTTATGGCCGTTCTGCTGTGAATCTAGATTATCGAATGGGACGAAGAACTGGTAGTGAATTGTAACGTTCAGGGCCACCTAATGACGATGGATCACTCAAATTGCGTCCCGATTCAATACATCGTCCTCCAGCCGACTTGTCTCCATGGGTCTATTTGTGCCTCGGGCACCTTATGGCCGTTCTGCTGTGAGTCTAGATTATCGAATGGGACGTAAAACTGATAGTGAATTGTAACTTTCAGGGCCACCTAATGACGATGGATCACTCAAATTGCGTCCCGATTCAATACATCGTCCTCCAGCAGACTTATCTCCAAGGGTCGATTGCTGCCTCGGGCACCTTATGGCCGTTCTGCTGTGAGTCAAAGATTTTCGAATCGGACGAAAAACTGATAGTGAATTGTAACATTCAGGGCCACCTAATGACGATGGACCACACAAATTGCGTCCCGATTCAGTACATCGTCCTCCAGCCGACCAGACTCCAAGGGTCTATTGCTGCCTCGGGCACCTTATGGCCGTTCTGCTGTGAGTCTAGAGTATGAATGGGACGAAAAACTGATAGTGAATTGTAACGTTCAGGGCCACCTAATGACGATGGATCACTCAAATTGCGTCCCGATTCAATACATCGTCCTCCAGCAGACTTCTCTCCATGGGTCTATTGCTGCCTCGGGCACCTTATGGCCGTTCTGCTGTGAGTCAAAGATTTTCGAATCGGATGAAAAACTGATAGTGAATTGTAACATTCAGGGCCACCTAATGACGATGGATCACTCAAATTGCGTCCCGATTCATTACATCGTCCACCAGCCGACTTGTCTCCATGGGTCTATTGCTGCCTCGGGCACCTTATGGCCGTTCTGCTGTGAGTCAAAGATTTTCGAATCGGACGAAAAACAGATAGCGAATTGTAACGTTCAGGGCCACCTAATGACGATGGATCACTCAAATTGCGTCCCGATTCAATACATTGTCCTCCAGCAGACTGTCTCCATGGGTCTATTGCAGCCTCGGGCACCTTATGGCCGTTCAGCTGTGACTCAAAGATTTTCGAATCGGACGAAAAACTGATAGTGAATTGTAACGTTCAGGGCCTCCTAATGACGATGGAACACTCAAATTGCGTCACGATTCAATACATCGTCCTTCAGCCGACTTGTCTCCATGGGTCTATTGCTGCCTCGGGCACCTAATGGCCGTTCTGCTGTGACTCAAAGATTTTCGAATCGGACGAAAAACTGATAGTGAATTGTAACTTTCAGGGCCTCTTAATGACGATGGAACACTCAAATTGCGTCCCGATTCAATACATCGTCCTCCAGCAGACTTGTCTCCATGCGTCTATTGCTGCCTCGGGCACCTTATGGCCGTTCTGCTGTGAGTCTAGATTATCGAATGGGACGAAAAACTGATTGTGAATTGTAACGTTCAGGGCCTCCTAATGACGATGGATCACTCAAATTGCGTCCCGATTCAATACATTGTCCTCCAGCCGACTTGACTCCATGGGTCTATTGCTGCCTCGGGCACCTTATGGCCGTTCTGCTGTGAGTCTAGATTATCGAATGGCACGGAAAACTGATAGTGAATTGTAACGTTCAGGGCCTCCTAATGACGATGGATCACTCAAATTGCGTCCCGATTCAATACATCGTCCTCCAGCCGACTTGACTCCATGGGTCTAATGCTGCCTCGGGCACCTTATGGCCGTTCTGCTGTGAGTCTAGATTATCGATTGGGACGAAAAACTGATAGTGAATTGTAACGTTCAGGGCCTCCTAATGACGATGGATCACTCAAATTGCGTCCCGATTCAATACATCGTCCTCCAGCAGACTTGTATCCACGGGTCGATTGCTGCCTCGGGCACCTAATGGCCGTTCTGCTGTGAGTCAAAGATTTTCGAATCGGACGAAAAACTGATAGTGAATTGTAACATTCAGGGCCACCTAATGACGATGGACCACGCAAATTGCGTCCCGATTCAATACATCGTCCTCCAGCCGAGTTGACTCCATGGGTCTATTGCTGCCTCGGGCACCTTATGGCCGTTCTGCTGTGAATCTAGATTATCGAATGGGACGAAGAACTGGTAGTGAATTGTAACGTTCAGGGCCACCTAATGACTATGGATCACTCAAATTGCGTCCCGATTCAATACATCGTCCTCCAGCCGACTTGTCTCCATGGGTCTATTGCTGCCTCGGGCACCTTATGGCCGTTCTGCTGTGAGTCTAGATTATCGAATGGGACGTAAAACTGGTAGTGAATTGTAACTTTCAGGGCCACCTAATGACGATGGATCACTCAAATTGCGTCCCGATTCAATACATCGTCCTCCAGCAGACTTATCTCCAAGGGTCGATTGTTGCCTCGGGCACCTTATGGCCGTTCTGCTGTGAATCTAGATTATCGAATGGGACGAAGAACTGGTAGTGAATTGTAACGTTCAGGGCCACCTAATGACGATGGATCACTCAAATTGCGTCCCGATTCAATACATCGTCCTCCAGCCGACTTGTCTCCATGGGTCTATTTGTGCCTCGGGCACCTTATGGCCGTTCTGCTGTGAGTCTAGATTATCGAATGGGACGTAAAACTGATAGTGAATTGTAACTTTCAGGGCCACCTAATGACGATGGATCACTCAAATTGCGTCCCGATTCAATACATCGTCCTCCAGCAGACTTATCTCCAAGGGTCGATTGCTGCCTCGGGCACCTTATGGCCGTTCTGCTGTGAGTCAAAGATTTTCGAATCGGACGAAAAACTGATAGTGAATTGTAACATTCAGGGCCACCTAATGACGATGGACCACACAAATTGCGTCCCGATTCAGTACATCGTCCTCCAGCCGACCAGACTCCATGGGTCTATTGCTGCCTCGGGCACCTTATGGCCGTTCTGCTGTGAGTCTAGAGTATGAATGGGACGAAAAACTGATAGTGAATTGTAACGTTCAGGGCCACCTAATGACGATGGATCACTCAAATTGCGTCCCGATTCAATACATCGTCCTCCAGCAGACTTCTCTCCATGGGTCTATTGCTGCCTCGGGCACCTTATGGCCGTTCTGCTGTGAGTCAAAGATTTTCGAATCGGACGAAAAACAGATAGTGAATTGTAACGTACAGGGCCACCTAATGACGATGGATCACTCAAATTGCGTCCCGATTCAATACATTGTCCTCCAGCAGATTGTCTCCATGGGTCTATTGCAGCCTCGGGCACCTTATGGCCGTTCTGCTGTGAGTCAAAGATTTTCGAATCGGACGAAAAACAGATAGTGAATTGTAACATTCAGGGCCACCTAATGACGATGGATCTCTGAAATTGCGTCCCGATTCAGTACATCGTCCTCCAGCCGACCAGACTCCATGGGTCTATTGCTGCCTCGGGCACCTTATGGCCGTTCTGCTGTGAGTCTAGAGTATGAATGGGACGAAAAACTGATAGTGAATTGTAACGTTCAGGGCCTCCTAATGACGATGGATCACTCAAATTGCGTCCCGATTCAATACATCGTCCTCCAGCAGACTTGTCTCCATGGGTCGATTGCTGCTTCGGGCACCTAATGGCCGTTCTGCTGTGAGTCAAAGATTTTCGAATCGGACGAAAAACTGATAGTGAATTGTAACATTCAGGGCCACCTAATGACGATGGACCACGCAAATTGCGTCCCGATTCAATACATCGTCCTCCAGCCGAGTTGACTCCATGGGTCTATTGCTGCCTCGGGCACCTTATGGCCGTTCTGCTGTGAATCTAGATTATAGAATGGGACGAAAAACTGATAGTGAATTGTAACGTTCAGGGCCTCTTAATGACGATGGATCACTCAAATTGCGTCCCGATTCAATACATCGTCCTCCAGCCGACTTGACTCCATGGGTCTATTGCTGCCTCGGGCACCTTATGGCCGTTCTGCTGTGAGTCTAGATTATCGAATGGGACGAAAAACTGATAGTGAATTGTAACGTTCAGGGCCTCCTAATGACGATGGATCACTCAAATTGCGTCCCGATTCAATACATCGTCCTCCAGCAGACTTGTCTCCATGGGTCGATTGCTGCCTCGGGCACCTAATGGCCGTTCTGCTGTGAGTCAAAGATTTTCGAATCGGACGAAAAACTGATAGTGGATTGTAACATTCAGGGCCTCCTAATGACGATGGATCACTCAAATTGCGTCCCGATTCAATACATTGTCCTCCAGCCGACTTGACTCCATGGGTCTATTGCTGCCTCGGGCACCTTATGGCCGTTCTGCTGTGAGTCTAGATTATCGAATGGCACGGAAAACTGATAGTGAATTGTAACGTTCAGGGCCTCCTAATGACGATGGATCACTCAAATTGCGTCCCGATTCAATACATCGTCCTCCAGCCGACTTGACTCCATGGGTCTAATGCTGCCTCGGGCACCTTATGGCCGTTCTGCTGTGAGTCTAGATTATCGATTGGGACGAAAAACTGATAGTGAATTGTAACGTTCAGGGCCTCCTAATGACGATGGATCACTCAAATTGCGTCCCGATTCAATACATCGTCCTCCAGCAGACTTGTATCCACGGGTCGATTGCTGCCTCGGGCACCTAATGGCCGTTCTGCTGTGAGTCAAAGATTTTCGAATCGGACGAAAAACTGATAGTGAATTGTAACATTCAGGGCCACCTAATGACGATGGACCACGCAAATTGCGTCCCGATTCAATACATCGTCCTCCAGCCGAGTTGACTCCATGGGTCTATTGCTGCCTCGGGCACCTTATGGCCGTTCTGCTGTGAATCTAGATTATCGAATGGGACGAAGAACTGGTAGTGAATTGTAACGTTCAGGGCCACCTAATGACTATGGATCACTCAAATTGCGTCCCGATTCAATACATCGTCCTCCAGCCGACTTGTCTCCATGGGTCTATTGCTGCCTCGGGCACCTTATGGCCGTTCTGCTGTGAGTCTAGATTATCGAATGGGACGTAAAACTGGTAGTGAATTGTAACTTTCAGGGCCACCTAATGACGATGGATCACTCAAATTGCGTCCCGATTCAATACATCGTCCTCCAGCAGACTTATCTCCAAGGGTCGATTGTTGCCTCGGGCACCTTATGGCCGTTCTGCTGTGAATCTAGATTATCGAATGGGACGAAGAACTGGTAGTGAATTGTAACGTTCAGGGCCACCTAATGACGATGGATCACTCAAATTGCGTCCCGATTCTATACATCGTCCTCCAGCCGACTTGTCTCCATGGGTCTATTTGTGCCTCGGGCACCTTATGGCCGTTCTGCTGTGAGTCTAGATTATCGAATGGGACGTAAAACTGATAGTGAATTGTAACTTTCAGGGCCACCTAATGACGATGGATCACTCAAATTGCGTCCCGATTCAATACATCGTCCTCCAGCAGTCTTATCTCCAAGGGTCGATTGCTGCCTCGGGCACCTTATGGCCGTTCTGCTGTGAGTCAAAGATTTTCGAATCGGACGAAAAACTGATAGTGAATTGTAACATTCAGGGCCACCTAATGACGATGGACCACACAAATTGCGTCCCGATTCAGTACATCGTCCTCCAGCCGACCAGACTCCATGGGTCTATTGCTGCCTCGGGCACCTTATGGCCGTTCTGCTGTGAGTCTAGAGTATGAATGGGACGAAAAACTGATAGTGAATTGTAACGTTCAGGGCCACCTAATGACGATGGATCACTCAAATTGCGTCCCGATTCAATACATCGTCCTCCAGCAGACTTCTCTCCATGGGTCTATTGCTGCCTCGGGCACCTTATGGCCGTTCTGCTGTGAGTCAAAGATTTTCGAATCGGACGAAAAACAGATAGTGAATTGTAACGTACAGGGCCACCTAATGACGATGGATCACACAAATTGCGTCCCGATTCAATACATTGTCCTCCAGCAGACTGTCTCCATGGGTCTATTGCAGCCTCGGGCACCTTATGGCCGTTCTGCTGTGAGTCTAGTTTATCGAACGGGACGAAAAACTGATAGTGAATTGTAACGTTCAGGGCCTCCTAATGACGATGGATCACTCAAATTGCGTCCCGATTCAATACATCGTCCTCCAGCAGACTTGTCTCCATGGGTCGATTGCTGCTTCGGGCACCTAATGGCCGTTCTGCTGTGAGTCAAAGATTTTCGAATCGGACGAAAAACTGATAGTGAATTGTAACATTCAGGGCCACCTAATGACGATGGACCACGCAAATTGCGTCCCGATTCAATACATCGTCCTCCAGCCGAGTTGACTCCATGGGTCTATTGCTGCCTCGGGCACCTTATGGCCGTTCTGCTGTGAGTCAAAGATTTTCGAATCGGACGAAAAACAGATAGTGAATTGTAACGTTCAGGGCCACCTAATGACGATGGATCACTCAAATTGCGTCCCGATTCAATACATTGTCCTCCAGCAGACTGTCTCTATGGGTCTATTGCAGCCTCGGGCACCTTATGGCCGTTCAGCTGTGACTCAAAGATTTTCGAATCGGACGAAAAACTGATAGTGAATTGTAACGTTCAGGGCCTCCTAATGACGATGGAACACTCAAATTGCGTCACGATTCAATACATCGTCCTTCAGCCGACTTGTCTCCATGGGTCTATTGCTGCCTCGGGCACCTAATGGCCGTTCTGCTGTGACTCAAAGATTTTCGAATCGGACGAAAAACTGATAGTGAATTGTAACTTTCAGGGCCTCCTAATGACGATGGAACACTCAAATTGCGTCCCGATTCAATACATCGTCCTCCAGCAGACTTGTCTCCATGCGTCTATTGCTGCCTCGGGCACCTTATGGCCGTTCTGCTGTGAGCCTAGATTATCGAATGGGACGAAAAACTGATTGTGAATTGTAACGTTCAGGGCCTCCTAATGACGATGGATCACTGAAATTGCGTCCCGATTCAATACATTGTCCTCCAGCCGACTTGACTCCATGGGTCTATTGCTGCCTCGGGCACCTTATGGCCGTTCTGCTGTGAGTCTAGATTATCGAATGGCACGGAAAACTGATAGTGAATTGTAACGTTCAGGGCATCCTAATGACGATGGATCACTCAAATTGCGTCCCGATTCAATACATCGTCCTCCAGCCGACTTGACTCCATGGGTCTAATGCTGCCTCGGGCACCTTATGGCCGTTCTGCTGTGAGTCTAGATTATCGATTGGGACGAAAAACTGATAGTGAATTGTAACGTTCAGGGCCTCCTAATGACAATGGATCACTCAAATTGCGTCCCGATTCAATACATCGTCCTCCAGCAGACTTGTATCCACGGGTCGATTGCTGCCTCGGGCACCTAATGGCCGTTCTGCTGTGAGTCAAAGATTTTCGAATCGGACGAAAAACTGATAGTGAATTGTAACATTCAGGGCCACCTAATGACGATGGACCACGCAAATTGCGTCCCGATTCAATACATCGTCCTCCAGCCGAGTTGACTCCATGGGTCTATTGCTGCCTCGGGCACCTTATGGCCGTTCTGCTGTGAATCTAGATTATCGAATGGGACGAAGAACTGGTAGTGAATTGTAACGTTCAGGGCCACCTAATGACTATGGATCACTCAAATTGCGTCCCGATTCAATACATCGTCCTCCAGCCGACTTGTCTCCATGGGTCTATTGCTGCCTCGGGCACCTTATGGCCGTTCTGCTGTGAGTCTAGATTATCGAATGGGACGTAAAACTGGTAGTGAATTGTAACTTTCAGGGCCACCTAATGACGATGGATCACTCAAATTGCGTCCCGATTCAATACATCGTCCTCCAGCAGACTTATCTCCAAGGGTCGATTGTTGCCTCGGGCACCTTATGGCCGTTCTGCTGTGAATCTAGATTATCGAATGGGACGAAGAACTGGTAGTGAATTGTAACGTTCAGGGCCACCTAATGACGATGGATCACTCAAATTGCGTCCCGATTCAATACATCGTCCTCCAGCCGACTTGTCTCCATGGGTCTATTTGTGCCTCGGGCACCTTATGGCCGTTCTGCTGTGAGTCTAGATTATCGAATGGGACGTAAAACTGATAGTGAATTGTAACTTTCAGGGCCACCTAATGACGATGGATCACTCAAATTGCGTCCCGATTCAATACATCGTCCTCCAGCAGACTTATCTCCAAGGGTCGATTGCTGCCTCGGGCACCTTATGGCCGTTCTGCTGTGAGTCAAAGATTTTCGAATCGGACGAAAAACTGATAGTGAATTGTAACATTCAGGGCCACCTAATGACGATGGACCACACAAATTGCGTCCCGATTCAGTACATCGTCCTCCAGCCGACCAGACTCCAAGGGTCTATTGCTGCCTCGGGCACCTTATGGCCGTTCTGCTGTGAGTCTAGAGTATGAATGGGACGAAAAACTGATAGTGAATTGTAACGTTCAGGGCCACCTAATGACGATGGATCACTCAAATTGCGTCCCGATTCAATACATCGTCCTCCAGCAGACTTCTCTCCATGGGTCTATTGCTGCCTCGGGCACCTTATGGCCGTTCTGCTGTGAGTCAAAGATTTTCGAATCGGATGAAAAACTGATAGTGAATTGTAACATTCAGGGCCACCTAATGACGATGGATCACTCAAATTGCGTCCCGATTCATTACATCGTCCACCAGCCGACTTGTCTCCATGGGTCTATTGCTGCCTCGGGCACCTTATGGCCGTTCTGCTGTGAGTCAAAGATTTTCGAATCGGACGAAAAACAGATAGCGAATTGTAACGTTCAGGGCCACCTAATGACGATGGATCACTCAAATTGCGTCCCGATTCAATACATTGTCCTCCAGCAGACTGTCTCCATGGGTCTATTGCAGCCTCGGGCACCTTATGGCCGTTCAGCTGTGACTCAAAGATTTTCGAATCGGACGAAAAACTGATAGTGAATTGTAACGTTCAGGGCCTCCTAATGACGATGGAACACTCAAATTGCGTCACGATTCAATACATCGTCCTTCAGCCGACTTGTCTCCATGGGTCTATTGCTGCCTCGGGCACCTAATGGCCGTTCTGCTGTGACTCAAAGATTTTCGAATCGGACGAAAAACTGATAGTGAATTGTAACTTTCAGGGCCTCCTAATGACGATGGAACACTCAAATTGCGTCCCGATTCAATACATCGTCCTCCAGCAGACTTGTCTCCATGCGTCTATTGCTGCCTCGGGCACCTTATGGCCGTTCTGCTGTGAGTCTAGATTATCGAATGGGACGAAAAACTGATTGTGAATTGTAACGTTCAGGGCCTCCTAATGACGATGGATCACTCAAATTGCGTCCCGATTCAATACATTGTCCTCCAGCCGACTTGACTCCATGGGTCTATTGCTGCCTCGGGCACCTTATGGCCGTTCTGCTGTGAGTCTAGATTATCGAATGGCACGGAAAACTGATAGTGAATTGTAACGTTCAGGGCCTCCTAATGACGATGGATCACTCAAATTGCGTCCCGATTCAATACATCGTCCTCCAGCCGACTTGACTCCATGGGTCTAATGCTGCCTCGGGCACCTTATGGCCGTTCTGCTGTGAGTCTAGATTATCGATTGGGACGAAAAACTGATAGTGAATTGTAACGTTCAGGGCCTCCTAATGACGATGGATCACTCAAATTGCGTCCCGATTCAATACATCGTCCTCCAGCAGACTTGTATCCACGGTTCGATTGCTGCCTCGGGCACCTAATGGCCGTTCTGCTGTGAGTCAAAGATTTTCGAATCGGACGAAAAACTGATAGTGAATTGTAACATTCAGGGCCACCTAATGACGATGGACCACGCAAATTGCGTCCCGATTCAATACATCGTCCTCCAGCCGAGTTGACTCCATGGGTCTATTGCTGCCTCGGGTACCTTATGGCCGTTCTGCTGTGAATCTAGATTATCGAATGGGACGAAGAACTGGTAGTGAATTGTAACGTTCAGGGCCACCTAATGACTATGGATCACTCAAATTGCGTCCCGATTCAATACATCGTCCTCCAGCCGACTTGTCTCCATGGGTCTATTGCTGCCTCGGGCACCTTATGGCCGTTCTGCTGTGAGTCTAGATTATCGAATGGGACGTAAAACTGGTAGTGAATTGTAACTTTCAGGGCCACCTAATGACGATGGATCACTCAAATTGCGTCCCGATTCAATACATCGTCCTCCAGCAGACTTATCTCCAAGGGTCGATTGTTGCCTCGGGCACCTTATGGCCGTTCTGCTGTGAATCTAGATTATCGAATGGGACGAAGAACTGGTAGTGAATTGTAACGTTCAGGGCCACCTAATGACGATGGATCACTCAAATTGCGTCCCGATTCAATACATCGTCCTCCAGCCGACTTGTCTCCATGGGTCTATTTGTCCCTCGGGCACCTTATGGCCGTTCTGCTGTGAGTCTAGATTATCGAATGGGACGTAAAACTGATAGTGAATTGTAACTTTCAGGGCCACCTAATGACGATGGATCACTCAAATTGCGTCCCGATTCAATACATCGTCCTCCAGCAGACTTATCTCCAAGGGTCGATTGCTGCCTCGGGCACCTTATGGCCGTTCTGCTGTGAGTCAAAGATTTTCGAATCGGACGAAAAACTGATAGTGAATTGTAACATTCAGGGCCACCTAATGACGATGGACCACACAAATTGCGTCCCGATTCAGTACATCGTCCTCCAGCCGACCAGACTCCATGGGTCTATTGCTGCCTCGGGCACCTTATGGCCGTTCTGCTGTGAGTCTAGAGTATGAATGGGACGGAAAACTGATAGTGAATTGTAACGTTCAGGGCCACCTAATGACGATGGATCACTCAAATTGCGTCCCGATTCAATACATCGTCCTCCAGCAGACTTCTCTCCATGGGTCTATTGCTGCCTCGGGCACCTTATGGCCGTTCTGCTGTGAGTCAAAGATTTTCGAATCGGACGAAAAACAGATAGTGAATTGTAACGTACAGGGCCACCTAATGACGATGGATCACTCAAATTGCGTCCCGATTCAATACATTGTCCTCCAGCAGATTGTCTCCATGGGTCTATTGCAGCCTCGGGCACCTTATGGCCGTTCTGCTGTGAGTCAAAGATTTTCGAATCGGACGAAAAACAGATAGTGAATTGTAACATTCAGGGCCACCTAATGACGATGGATCTCTGAAATTGCGTCCCGATTCAATACATCGTCTTCCAGCAGACTTGTCTCCATGGGTCTATTGCTGCCTCAGGCACCTTATGGCCGTTCTGCTGTGAGTCTAGTTTATCGAACGGGACGAAAAACTGATAGTGAATTGTAACGTTCAGGGCCTCCTAATGACGATGGATCACTCAAATTGCGTCCCGATTCAATACATCGTCCTCCAGCAGACTTGTCTCCATGGGTCGATTGCTGCTTCGGGCACCTAATGGCCGTGCTGCTGTGAGTCAAAGATTTTCGAATCGGACGAAAAACTGATAGTGAATTGTAACATTCAGGGCCACCTAATGACGATGGACCACGCAAATTGCGTCCCGATTCAATACATCGTCCTCCAGCCGAGTTGACTCCATGGGTCTATTGCTGCCTCGGGCACCTTATGGCCGTTCTGCTGTGAATCTAGATTATAGAATGGGACGAAAAACTGATAGTGAATTGTAACGTTCAGGGCCTCTTAATGACGATGGATCACTCAAATTGCGTCCCGATTCAATACATCGTCCTCCAGCCGACTTGACTCCATGGGTCTATTGCTGCCTCGGGCACCTTATGGCCGTTCTGCTGTGAGTCTAGATTATCGAATGGGACGAAAAACTGATAGTGAATTGTAACGTTCAGGGCCTCCTAATGACGATGGATCACTCAAATTGCGTCCCGATTCAATACATCGTCCTCCAGCAGACTTGTCTCCATGGGTCGATTGCTGCCTCGGGCACCTAATGGCCGTTCTGCTGTGAGTCAAAGATTTTCGAATCGGACGAAAAACTGATAGTGGATTGTAACATTCAGGGCCACCTAATGACGATGGACCACGCAAATTGCGTCCCGATTCAATACATCGTCCTCCAGCCGAGTTGTCTCCATGGGTCTATTGCTGCCTCGGGCACCTTATGGCCGTTCTGCTGTGAATCTAGATTATCGAATGGGACGAAAAACTGATAGTGAATTGTAACGTTCAGGGCCACCTAAAGACGATGGATCACTGAAATTGCGTCCCGATTCAATACATCGTCCCCAGCCGACTTAACTCCATGGGACTATTGCTGCCTCGGGCACCTTATGGCCGCTCTGCTGTGAGTCTAGATTATAGAATGGAATGAAAAACTGATAGTGAATTGTAACGTTCAAGTCCACCTAATGACAATGGATCACTCAAATTGCGTCCCGATTCAATACATCGTCCTCCAGCAGACTTATCTCCAAGGGTCGATTGCTGCCTCGGGCACCTTATGGCCGTTCTGCTGTGAGTCAAAGATTTTCGAATCGGACGAAAAACTGATAGTGAATTGTAACATTCAGGGCCACCTAATGACGATGGACCACACAAATTGCGTCCCGATTCAGTACATTGTCCTCCAGCCGACTTGACTCCATGGGTCTATTGCTGCCTCGGGCACCTTATGGCCGTTCTGCTGTGAGTCTAGATTATCGAATGGCACGGAAAACTGATAGTGAATTGTAACGTTCAGGGCCTCCTAATGACGATGGATCACTCAAATTGCGTCCCGATTCAATACATCGTCCTCCAGCCGACTTGACTCCATGGGTCTAATGCTGCCTCGGGCACCTTATGGCCGTTCTGCTGTGAGTCTAGATTATCGATTGGGACGAAAAACTGATAGTGAATTGTAACGTTCAGGGCCTCCTAATGACGATGGATCACTCAAATTGCGTCCCGATTCAATACATCGTCCTCCAGCAGACTTGTATCCACGGGTCGATTGCTGCCTCGGGCACCTAATGGCCGTTCTGCTGTGAGTCAAAGATTTTCGAATCGGACGAAAAACTGATAGTGAATTGTAACATTCAGGGCCACCTAATGACGATGGACCACGCAAATTGCGTCCCGATTCAATACATCGTCCTCCAGCCGAGTTGACTCCATGGGTCTATTGCTGCCTCGGGCACCTTATGGCCGTTCTGCTGTGAATCTAGATTATCGAATGGGACGAAGAACTGGTAGTGAATTGTAACGTTCAGGGCCACCTAATGACTATGGATCACTCAAATTGCGTCCCGATTCAATACATCGTCCTCCAGCCGACTTGTCTCCATGGGTCTATTGCTGCCTCGGGCACCTTATGGCCGTTCTGCTGTGAGTCTAGATTATCGAATGGGACGTAAAACTGGTAGTGAATTGTAACTTTCAGGGCCACCTAATGACGATGGATCACTCAAATTGCGTCCCGATTCAATACATCGTCCTCCAGCAGACTTATCTCCAAGGGTCGATTGTTGCCTCGGGCACCTTATGGCCGTTCTGCTGTGAATCTAGATTATCGAATGGGACGAAGAACTGGTAGTGAATTGTAACGTTCAGGGCCACCTAATGACGATGGATCACTCAAATTGCGTCCCGATTCTATACATCGTCCTCCAGCCGACTTGTCTCCATGGGTCTATTTGTGCCTCGGGCACCTTATGGCCGTTCTGCTGTGAGTCTAGATTATCGAATGGGACGTAAAACTGATAGTGAATTGTAACTTTCAGGGCCACCTAATGACGATGGATCACTCAAATTGCGTCCCGATTCAATACATCGTCCTCCAGCAGTCTTATCTCCAAGGGTCGATTGCTGCCTCGGGCACCTTATGGCCGTTCTGCTGTGAGTCAAAGATTTTCGAATCGGACGAAAAACTGATAGTGAATTGTAACATTCAGGGCCACCTAATGACGATGGACCACACAAATTGCGTCCCGATTCAGTACATCGTCCTCCAGCCGACCAGACTCCATGGGTCTATTGCTGCCTCGGGCACCTTATGGCCGTTCTGCTGTGAGTCTAGAGTATGAATGGGACGAAAAACTGATAGTGAATTGTAACGTTCAGGGCCACCTAATGACGATGGATCACTCAAATTGCGTCCCGATTCAATACATCGTCCTCCAGCAGACTTCTCTCCATGGGTCTATTGCTGCCTCGGGCACCTTATGGCCGTTCTGCTGTGAGTCAAAGATTTTCGAATCGGACGAAAAACAGATAGTGAATTGTAACGTACAGGGCCACCTAATGACGATGGATCACACAAATTGCGTCCCGATTCAATACATTGTCCTCCAGCAGACTGTCTCCATGGGTCTATTGCAGCCTCGGGCACCTTATGGCCGTTCTGCTGTGAGTCTAGTTTATCGAACGGGACGAAAAACTGATAGTGAATTGTAACGTTCAGGGCCTCCTAATGACGATGGATCACTCAAATTGCGTCCCGATTCAATACATCGTCCTCCAGCAGACTTGTCTCCATGGGTCGATTGCTGCTTCGGGCACCTAATGGCCGTTCTGCTGTGAGTCAAAGATTTTCGAATCGGACGAAAAACTGATAGTGAATTGTAACATTCAGGGCCACCTAATGACGATGGACCACGCAAATTGCGTCCCGATTCAATACATCGTCCTCCAGCCGAGTTGACTCCATGGGTCTATTGCTGCCTCGGGCACCTTATGGCCGTTCTGCTGTGAGTCAAAGATTTTCGAATCGGACGAAAAACAGATAGTGAATTGTAACGTTCAGGGCCACCTAATGACGATGGATCACTCAAATTGCGTCCCGATTCAATACATTGTCCTCCAGCAGACTGTCTCTATGGGTCTATTGCAGCCTCGGGCACCTTATGGCCGTTCAGCTGTGACTCAAAGATTTTCGAATCGGACGAAAAACTGATAGTGAATTGTAACGTTCAGGGCCTCCTAATGACGATGGAACACTCAAATTGCGTCACGATTCAATACATCGTCCTTCAGCCGACTTGTCTCCATGGGTCTATTGCTGCCTCGGGCACCTAATGGCCGTTCTGCTGTGACTCAAAGATTTTCGAATCGGACGAAAAACTGATAGTGAATTGTAACTTTCAGGGCCTCCTAATGACGATGGAACACTCAAATTGCGTCCCGATTCAATACATCGTCCTCCAGCAGACTTGTCTCCATGCGTCTATTGCTGCCTCGGGCACCTTATGGCCGTTCTGCTGTGAGCCTAGATTATCGAATGGGACGAAAAACTGATTGTGAATTGTAACGTTCAGGGCCTCCTAATGACGATGGATCACTGAAATTGCGTCCCGATTCAATACATTGTCCTCCAGCCGACTTGACTCCATGGGTCTATTGCTGCCTCGGGCACCTTATGGCCGTTCTGCTGTGAGTCTAGATTATCGAATGGCACGGAAAACTGATAGTGAATTGTAACGTTCAGGGCATCCTAATGACGATGGATCACTCAAATTGCGTCCCGATTCAATACATCGTCCTCCAGCCGACTTGACTCCATGGGTCTAATGCTGCCTCGGGCACCTTATGGCCGTTCTGCTGTGAGTCTAGATTATCGATTGGGACGAAAAACTGATAGTGAATTGTAACGTTCAGGGCCTCCTAATGACAATGGATCACTCAAATTGCGTCCCGATTCAATACATCGTCCTCCAGCAGACTTGTATCCACGGGTCGATTGCTGCCTCGGGCACCTAATGGCCGTTCTGCTGTGAGTCAAAGATTTTCGAATCGGACGAAAAACTGATAGTGAATTGTAACATTCAGGGCCACCTAATGACGATGGACCACGCAAATTGCGTCCCGATTCAATACATCGTCCTCCAGCCGAGTTGACTCCATGGGTCTATTGCTGCCTCGGGCACCTTATGGCCGTTCTGCTGTGAATCTAGATTATCGAATGGGACGAAGAACTGGTAGTGAATTGTAACGTTCAGGGCCACCTAATGACTATGGATCACTCAAATTGCGTCCCGATTCAATACATCGTCCTCCAGCCGACTTGTCTCCATGGGTCTATTGCTGCCTCGGGCACCTTATGGCCGTTCTGCTGTGAGTCTAGATTATCGAATGGGACGTAAAACTGGTAGTGAATTGTAACTTTCAGGGCCACCTAATGACGATGGATCACTCAAATTGCGTCCCGATTCAATACATCGTCCTCCAGCAGACTTATCTCCAAGGGTCGATTGTTGCCTCGGGCACCTTATGGCCGTTCTGCTGTGAATCTAGATTATCGAATGGGACGAAGAACTGGTAGTGAATTGTAACGTTCAGGGCCACCTAATGACGATGGATCACTCAAATTGCGTCCCGATTCAATACATCGTCCTCCAGCCGACTTGTCTCCATGGGTCTATTTGTGCCTCGGGCACCTTATGGCCGTTCTGCTGTGAGTCTAGATTATCGAATGGGACGTAAAACTGATAGTGAATTGTAACTTTCAGGGCCACCTAATGACGATGGATCACTCAAATTGCGTCCCGATTCAATACATCGTCCTCCAGCAGACTTATCTCCAAGGGTCGATTGCTGCCTCGGGCACCTTATGGCCGTTCTGCTGTGAGTCAAAGATTTTCGAATCGGACGAAAAACTGATAGTGAATTGTAACATTCAGGGCCACCTAATGACGATGGACCACACAAATTGCGTCCCGATTCAGTACATCGTCCTCCAGCCGACCAGACTCCAAGGGTCTATTGCTGCCTCGGGCACCTTATGGCCGTTCTGCTGTGAGTCTAGAGTATGAATGGGACGAAAAACTGATAGTGAATTGTAACGTTCAGGGCCACCTAATGACGATGGATCACTCAAATTGCGTCCCGATTCAATACATCGTCCTCCAGCAGACTTCTCTCCATGGGTCTATTGCTGCCTCGGGCACCTTATGGCCGTTCTGCTGTGAGTCAAAGATTTTCGAATCGGATGAAAAACTGATAGTGAATTGTAACATTCAGGGCCACCTAATGACGATGGATCACTCAAATTGCGTCCCGATTCATTACATCGTCCACCAGCCGACTTGTCTCCATGGGTCTATTGCTGCCTCGGGCACCTTATGGCCGTTCTGCTGTGAGTCAAAGATTTTCGAATCGGACGAAAAACAGATAGCGAATTGTAACGTTCAGGGCCACCTAATGACGATGGATCACTCAAATTGCGTCCCGATTCAATACATTGTCCTCCAGCAGACTGTCTCCATGGGTCTATTGCAGCCTCGGGCACCTTATGGCCGTTCAGCTGTGACTCAAAGATTTTCGAATCGGACGAAAAACTGATAGTGAATTGTAACGTTCAGGGCCTCCTAATGACGATGGAGCACTCAAATTGCGTCACGATTCAATACATCGTCCTTCAGCCGACTTGTCTCCATGGGTCTATTGCTGCCTCGGGCACCTAATGGCCGTTCTGCTGTGACTCAAAGATTTTCGAATCGGACGAAAAACTGATAGTGAATTGTAACTTTCAGGGCCTCCTAATGACGATGGAACACTCAAATTGCGTCCCGATTCAATACATCGTCCTCCAGCAGACTTGTCTCCATGCGTCTATTGCTGCCTCGGGCACCTTATGGCCGTTCTGCTGTGAGTCTAGATTATCGAATGGGACGAAAAACTGATTGTGAATTGTAACGTTCAGGGCCTCCTAATGACGATGGATCACTCAAATTGCGTCCCGATTCAATACATTGTCCTCCAGCCGACTTGACTCCATGGGTCTATTGCTGCCTCGGGCACCTTATGGCCGTTCTGCTGTGAGTCTAGATTATCGAATGGCACGGAAAACTGATAGTGAATTGTAACGTTCAGGGCCTCCTAATGACGATGGATCACTCAAATTGCGTCCCGATTCAATACATCGTCCTCCAGCCGACTTGACTCCATGGGTCTAATGCTGCCTCGGGCACCTTATGGCCGTTCTGCTGTGAGTCTAGATTATCGATTGGGACGAAAAACTGATAGTGAATTGTAACGTTCAGGGCCTCCTAATGACGATGGATCACTCAAATTGCGTCCCGATTCAATACATCGTCCTCCAGCAGACTTGTATCCACGGTTCGATTGCTGCCTCGGGCACCTAATGGCCGTTCTGCTGTGAGTCAAAGATTTTCGAATCGGACGAAAAACTGATAGTGAATTGTAACATTCAGGGCCACCTAATGACGATGGACCACGCAAATTGCGTCCCGATTCAATACATCGTCCTCCAGCCGAGTTGACTCCATGGGTCTATTGCTGCCTCGGGTACCTTATGGCCGTTCTGCTGTGAATCTAGATTATCGAATGGGACGAAGAACTGGTAGTGAATTGTAACGTTCAGGGCCACCTAATGACGATGGATCACTCAAATTGCGTCCCGATTCAATACATCGTCCTCCAGCCGACTTGTCTCCATGGGTCTATTTGTCCCTCGGGCACCTTATGGCCGTTCTGCTGTGAGTCTAGATTATCGAATGGGACGTAAAACTGATAGTGAATTGTAACTTTCAGGGCCACCTAATGACGATGGATCACTCAAATTGCGTCCCGATTCAATACATCGTCCTCCAGCAGACTTATCTCCAAGGGTCGATTGCTGCCTCGGGCACCTTATGGCCGTTCTGCTGTGAGTCAAAGATTTTCGAATCGGACGAAAAACTGATAGTGAATTGTAACATTCAGGGCCACCTAATGACGATGGACCACACAAATTGCGTCCCGATTCAGTACATCGTCCTCCAGCCGACCAGACTCCATGGGTCTATTGCTGCCTCGGGCACCTTATGGCCGTTCTGCTGTGAGTCTAGAGTATGAATGGGACGGAAAACTGATAGTGAATTGTAACGTTCAGGGCCACCTAATGACGATGGATCACTCAAATTGCGTCCCGATTCAATACATCGTCCTCCAGCAGACTTCTCTCCATGGGTCTATTGCTGCCTCGGGCACCTTATGGCCGTTCTGCTGTGAGTCAAAGATTTTCGAATCGGACGAAAAACAGATAGTGAATTGTAACGTACAGGGCCACCTAATGACGATGGATCACTCAAATTGCGTCCCGATTCAATACATTGTCCTCCAGCAGATTGTCTCCATGGGTCTATTGCAGCCTCGGGCACCTTATGGCCGTTCTGCTGTGAGTCAAAGATTTTCGAATCGGACGAAAAACAGATAGTGAATTGTAACATTCAGGGCCACCTAATGACGATGGATCTCTGAAATTGCGTCCCGATTCAATACATCGTCTTCCAGCAGACTTGTCTCCATGGGTCTATTGCTGCCTCAGGCACCTTATGGCCGTTCTGCTGTGAGTCTAGTTTATCGAACGGGACGAAAAACTGATAGTGAATTGTAACGTTCAGGGCCTCCTAATGACGATGGATCACTCAAATTGCGTCCCGATTCAATACATCGTCCTCCAGCAGACTTGTCTCCATGGGTCGATTGCTGCTTCGGGCACCTAATGGCCGTTCTGCTGTGAGTCATAGATTTTCGAATCGGACGAAAAACTGATAGTGAATTGTAACATTCAGGGCCACCTAATGACGATGGACCACGCAAATTGCGTCCCGATTCAATACATCGTCCTCCAGCCGAGTTGACTCCATGGGTCTATTGCTGCCTCGGGCACCTTATGGCCGTTCTGCTGTGAATCTAGATTATAGAATGGGACGAAAAACTGATAGTGAATTGTAACGTTCAGGGCCTCTTAATGACGATGGATCACTCAAATTGCGTCCCGATTCAATACATCGTCCTCCAGCCGACTTGACTCCATGGGTCTATTGCTGCCTCGGGCACCTTATGGCCGTTCTGCTGTGAGTCTAGATTATCGAATGGGACGAAAAACTGATAGTGAATTGTAACGTTCAGGGCCTCCTAATGACGATGGATCACTCAAATTGCGTCCCGATTCAATACATCGTCCTCCAGCAGACTTGTCTCCATGGGTCGATTGCTGCCTCGGGCACCTAATGGCCGTTCTGCTGTGAGTCAAAGATTTTCGAATCGGACGAAAAACTGATAGTGGATTGTAACATTCAGGGCCACCTAATGACGATGGACCACGCAAATTGCGTCCCGATTCAATACATCGTCCTCCAGCCGAGTTGTCTCCATGGGTCTATTGCTGCCTCGGGCACCTTATGGCCGTTCTGCTGTGAATCTAGATTATCGAATGGGACGAAAAACTGATAGTGAATTGTAACGTTCAGGGCCACCTAAAGACGATGGATCACTGAAATTGCGTCCCGATTCAATACATCGTCCCCAGCCGACTTAACTCCATGGGACTATTGCTGCCTCGGGCACCTTATGGCCGCTCTGCTGTGAGTCTAGATTATAGAATGGAATGAAAAACTGATAGTGAATTGTAACGTTCAAGTCCACCTAATGACAATGGATCACTCAAATTGCGTCCCGATTCAATACATCGTCCTCCAGCAGACTTATCTCCAAGGGTCGATTGCTGCCTCGGGCACCTTATGGCCGTTCTGCTGTGAGTCAAAGATTTTCGAATCGGACGAAAAACTGATAGTGAATTGTAACATTCAGGGCCACCTAATGACGATGGACCACACAAATTGCGTCCCGATTCAGTACATCGTCCTCCAGCCGACCAGACTCCAAGGGTCTATTGCTGCCTCGGGCACCTTATGGCCGTTCTGCTGTGAGTCTAGAGTATGAATGGGACGAAAAACTGATAGTGAATTGTAACGTTCAGGGCCACCTAATGACGATGGATCACTCAAATTGCGTCCCGATTCAATACATTGTCCTCCAGCAGACTGTCTCCATGGGTCTATTGCAGCCTCGGGCACCTTATGGCCGTTCAGCTGTGACTCAAAGATTTTCGAATCGGACGAAAAACTGATAGTGAATTGTAACGTTCAGGGCCTCCTAATGACGATGGAACACTCAAATTGCGTCCCGATTCAATACATCGTCCTTCAGCCGACTTGTCTCCATGGGTCTATTGCTGCCTCGGGCACCTAATGGCCGTTCTGCTGTGACTCAAAGATTTTCGAATCGGACGAAAAACTGATTGTGAATTGTAACGTTCAGGGCCTCCTAATGACGATGGATCACTCAAATTGCGTCCCGATTCAATACATCGTCCTCCAGCCGAGTTGACTCCATGGGTCTATTGCTGCCTCGGGCACCTTATGGCCGTTCTGCTGTGAATCTAGATTATCGAATGGGACGAAGAACTGGTAGTGAATTGTAACGTTCAGGGCCACCTAATGACTATGGATCACTCAAATTGCGTCCCGATTCAATACATCGTCCTCCAGCCGACTTGTCTCCATGGGTCTATTGCTGCCTCGGGCACCTTATGGCCGTTCTGCTGTGAGTCTAGATTATCGAATGGGACGTAAAACTGGTAGTGAATTGTAACTTTCAGGGCCACCTAATGACGATGGATCACTCAAATTGCGTCCCGATTCAATACATCGTCCTCCAGCAGACTTATCTCCAAGGGTCGATTGTTGCCTCGGGCACCTTATGGCCGTTCTGCTGTGAATCTAGATTATCGAATGGGACGAAGAACTGGTAGTGAATTGTAACGTTCAGGTCCACCTAATGACGATGGATCACTCAAATTGCGTCCCGATTCTATACATCGTCCTCCAGCCGACTTGTCTCCATGGGTCTATTTGTGCCTCGGGCACCTTATGGCCGTTCTGCTGTGAGTCTAGATTATCGAATGGGACGTAAAACTGATAGTGAATTGTAACTTTCAGGGCCACCTAATGACGATGGATCACTCAAATTGCGTCCCGATTCAATACATCGTCCTCCAGCAGACTTATCTCCAAGGGTCGATTGCTGCCTCGGGCACCTTATGGCCGTTCTGCTGTGAGTCAAAGATTTTCGAATCGGACGAAAAACTGATAGTGAATTGTAACATTCAGGGCCACCTAATGACGATGGACCACACAAATTGCGTCCCGATTCAGTACATCGTCCTCCAGCCGACCAGACTCCATGTGTCTATTGCTGCCTCGGGCACCTTATGGCCGTTCTGCTGTGAGTCTAGAGTATGAATGGGACGAAAAACTGATAGTGAATTGTAACGTTCAGGGCCACCTAATGACGATGGATCACTCAAATTGCGTCCCGATTCAATACATCGTCCTCCAGCAGACTTCTCTCCATGGGTCTATTGCTGCCTCGGGCACCTTATGGCCGTTCTGCTGTGAGTCAAAGATTTTCGAATCGGACGAAAAACAGATAGTGAATTGTAACGTACAGGGCCACCTAATGACGATGGATCACACAAATTGCGTCCCGATTCAATACATTGTCCTCCAGCAGACTGTCTCCATGGGTCTATTGCAGCCTCGGGCACCTTATGGCCGTTCTGCTGTGAGTCTAGTTTATCGAACGGGACGAAAAACTGATAGTGAATTGTAACGTTCAGGGCCTCCTAATGACGATGGATCACTCAAATTGCGTCCCGATTCAATACATCGTCCTCCAGCAGACTTGTCTCCATGGGTCGATTGCTGCTTCGGGCACCTAATGGCCGTTCTGCTGTGAGTCAAAGATTTTCGAATCGGACGAAAAACTGATAGTGAATTGTAACATTCAGGGCCACCTAATGACGATGGACCACGCAAATTGCGTCCCGATTCAATACATCGTCCTCCAGCCGAGTTGACTCCATGGGTCTATTGCTGCCTCGGGCACCTTATGGCCGTTCTGCTGTGAATCTAGATTATAGAATGGGACGAAAAACTGATAGTGAATTGTAACGTTCAGGGCCTCCTAATGACGATGGATCACTCAAATTGCGTCCCGATTCAATACATCGTCCTCCAGCCGACTTGACTCCATGGGTCTATTGCTGCCTCGGGCACCTTATGGCCGTTCTGCTGTGAGTCTAGATTATCGAATGGGACGAAAAACTGATAGTGAATTGTAACGTTCAGGGCCTCCTAATGACGATGGATCACTCAAATTGCGTCCCGATTCAATACATCGTCCTCCAGCAGACTTGTCTCCATGGGTCGATTGCTGCCTCGGGCACCTAATGGCCGTTCTGCTGTGAGTCAAAGATTTTCGATTCGGACGAAAAACTGATAGTGGATTGTAACATTCAGGGCCACCTAATGACGATGGACCACGCAAATTGCGTCCCGATTCAATACATCGTCCTCCAGCCGAGTTGTCTCCATGGGTCTATTGCTGCCTCGGGCACCTTATGGCCGTTCTGCTGTGAATCTAGATTATCGAATGGGACGAAAAACTGATAGTGAATTGTAACGTTCAGGGCCACCTAAAGACGATGGATCACTGAAATTGCGTCCCGATTCAATACATCGTCCCCAGCCGACTTAACTCCATGGGACTATTGCTGCCTCGGGCACCTTATGGCCGTTCTGCTGTGAGTCTAGATTATAGAATGGAATGAAAAACTGATAGTGAATTGTAACGTTCAGGGCCTCCTAATGACGATGGAACACTCAAATTGCGTCCCGATTCAATACATCGTCCTTCAGCCGACTTGTCTCCATGGGTCTATTGCTGCCTCGGGCACCTAATGGCCGTTCTGCTGTGACTCAAAGATTTTCGAATCGGACGAAAAACTGATAGTGAATTGTAACTTTCAGGGCCTCCTAATGACGATGGAACACTCAAATTGCGTCCCGATTCAATACATCGTCCTCCAGCAGACTTGTCTCCATGCGTCTATTGCTGCCTCGGGCACCTTATGGCCGTTCTGCTGTGAGTCTAGATTATCGAATGGGACGAAAAACTGATTGTGAATTGTAACGTTCAGGGCCTCCTAATGACGATGGATCACTCAAATTGCGTCCCGATTCAATACATTGTCCTCCAGCCGACTTGACTCCATGGGTCTATTGCTGCCTCGGGCACCTTATGGCCGTTCTGCTGTGAGTCTAGATTATCGAATGGCACGGAAAACTGATAGTGAATTGTAACGTTCAGGGCCTCCTAATGACGATGGATCACTCAAATTGCGTCCCGATTCAATACATCGTCCTCCAGCCGACTTGACTCCATGGGTCTAATGCTGCCTCGGGCACCGTATGGCCGTTCTGCTGTGAGTCTAGATTATCGATTGGGACGAAAAACTGATAGTGAATTGTAACGTTCAGGGCCTCCTAATGACGATGGATCACTCAAATTGCGTCCCGATTCAATACATCGTCCTCCAGCAGACTTGTATCCACGGGTCGATTGCTGCCTCGGGCACCTAATGGCCGTTCTGCTGTGAGTCAAAGATTTTCGAATCGGACGAAAAACTGATAGTGAATTGTAACATTCAGGGCCACCTAATGACGATGGACCACGCAAATTGCGTCCCGATTCAATACATCGTCCTCCAGCCGAGTTGACTCCATGGGTCTATTGCTGCCTCGGGCACCTTATGGCCGTTCTGCTGTGAATCTAGATTATCGAATGGGACGAAGAACTGGTAGTGAATTGTAACGTTCAGGGCCACCTAATGACTATGGATCACTCAAATTGCGTCCCGATTCAATACATCGTCCTCCAGCCGACTTGTCTCCATGGGTCTATTGCTGCCTCGGGCACCTTATGGCCGTTCTGCTGTGAGTCTAGATTATCGAATGGGACGTAAAACTGGTAGTGAATTGTAACTTTCAGGGCCACCTAATGACGATGGATCACTCAAATTGCGTCCCGATTCAATACATCGTCCTCCAGCAGACTTATCTCCAAGGGTCGATTGTTGCCTCGGGCACCTTATGGCCGTTCTGCTGTGAATCTAGATTATCGAATGGGACGAAGAACTGGTAGTGAATTGTAACGTTCAGGGCCACCTAATGACGATGGATCACTCAAATTGCGTCCCGATTCAATACATCGTCCTCCAGCCGACTTGTCTCCATGGGTCTATTTGTGCCTCGGGCACCTTATGGCCGTTCTGCTGTGAGTCTAGATTATCGAATGGGACGTAAAACTGATAGTGAATTGTAACTTTCAGGGCCACCTAATGACGATGGATCACTCAAATTGCGTCCCGATTCAATACATCGTCCTCCAGCAGACTTATCTCCAAGGGTCGATTGCTGCCTCGGGCACCTTATGGCCGTTCTGCTGTGAGTCAAAGATTTTCGAATCGGACGAAAAACTGATAGTGAATTGTAACATTCAGGGCCACCTAATGACGATGGACCACACAAATTGCGTCCCGATTCAGTACATCGTCCTCCAGCCGACCAGACTCCATGGGTCTATTGCTGCCTCGGGCACCTTATGGCCGTTCTGCTGTGAGTCTAGAGTATGAATGGGACGAAAAACTGATAGTGAATTGTAACGTTCAGGGCCTCCTAATGACGATGGATCACTCAAATTGCGTCCCGATTCAATACATCGTCCTCCAGCAGACTTGTCTCCATGGGTCGATTGCTGCTTCGGGCACCTAATGGCCGTTCTGCTGTGAGTCAAAGATTTTCGAATCGGACGAAAATCTGATAGTGAATTGTAACATTCAGGGCCACCTAATGACGATGGACCACGCAAATTGCGTCCCGATTCAATACATCGTCCTCCAGCCGAGTTGACTCCATGGGTCTATTGCTGCCTCGGGCACCTTATGGCCGTTCTGCTGTGAGTCTAGATTATCGAATGGGACGAAAAACTGATAGTGAATTGTAACGTTCAGGGCCTCCTAATGACGATGGATCACTCAAATTGCGTCCCGATTCAATACATCGTCCTCCAGCAGACTTGTCTCCATGGGTCGATTGCTGCCTCGGGCACCTAATGGCCGTTCTGCTGTGGGTCAAAGATTTTCGAATCGGACGAAAAACTGATAGTGAATTGTAACATTCAGGGCCACCTAATGACGATGGACCACGCAAATTGCGTCCCGATTCAATACATCGTCCTCCAGCCGAGTTGTCTCCATGGGTCTATTGCTGCCTCGGGCACCTTATGGCCGTTCTGCTGTGAATCTAGATTATCGAATGGGACGAAAAACTGATAGTGAATTGTAACGTTCAGGGCCACCTAAAGACGATGGATCACTGAAATTGCGTCCCGATTCAATACATCGTCCCCAGCCGACTTAACTCCATGGGAGTATTGCTGCCTCGGGCACCTTATGGCCGTTCTGCTGTGAGCCTAGATTATAGAATGGAATGAAAAACTGATAGTGAATTGTAACGTTCAAGTCCACCTAATGACGATGGATCACTCAAATTGCGTCCCGATTCAATACATCGTCCTCCTGCAGACTTGTCTCCATGGGTCTATTGCTGCCTCGGGCACCTTATGGCAGGCCTGCTGTGCCTCAAAGATTTTCGAATCGGACGAAAAACTGATAGTGAATTGTAACGTTCAGGGCCTCCTAATGACGATGGAACACTCAAATTGCTTCCCGATTCAATACATCCTCCAGCAGACTTGTCTCCATGCGTCTATTGCTGCCTCGGGCACCTTATGGCCGTTCTGCTGTCAGTCTAGATTATCGAATGGGACGAAAAACTGATTGTGAATTGTAACGTTCAGGGCCTCCTAATGACGATGGATCACTCAAATTGCGTCCCGATTCAATACATTGTCCTCCAGCCGACTTGACTCCATGGGTCAATTGCTGCCTTGGGCACCTTATGGCCGTTCTGCTGTGAGTCTAGATTATCGAATGGCACGGAAAACTGATAGTGAATTGTAACGTTCAGGGCCTCCTAATGACGATGGATCACTCAAATTGCGTCCCGATTCAATACATCGTCCTCCAGCCGACTTGTCTCCATGGGTCTATTGCTGCCTCGGGCACCTTATGGCCGTTCTGCTGTGAGTCTAGATTATCGAATGGGACGTAAAACTGATTGTGAATTGTAACTTTCAGGGCCACCTAATGACGATGGATCACTCAAATTGCGTCCCGATTCAATACATCGTCCTCCAGCAGACTTATCTCCAAGGGTCGATTGCTGCCTCGGGCACCTTATGGCCGTTCTGCTGTGAGTCTAGAGTATGAATGGGACGAAAAACTGTTAGTGAATTGTAACGTTCAGGGCCACCTAATGACGATGGATCACTCAAATTGCGTCCCGATTCAATACATCGTCCTCCAGCAGACTTCTCTCCATGGGTCTATTGCTGCCTCGGGCACCTTATGGCCGTTCTGCTGTGAGTCAAAGATTTTCGAATCGGATGAAAAACTGATAGTGAATTGTAACATTCAGGGCCACCTAATGACGATGGATCACTCAAATTGCGTCCCGATTCATTACATCGTCCACCAGCCGACTTGTCTCCATGGGTCTATTGCTGCCTCGGGCACCTTATGGCCGTTCAGCTGTGACTCAAAGATTTTCGAATCGGACGAAAAACTGATAGTGAATTGTAACGTTCAGGGCCTCCTAATGACGATGGAACACTCAAATTGCGTCCCGATTCAATACATCGTCCTTCAGCCGACTTGTCTCCATGGGTCTATTGCTGCCTCGGGCACCTAATGGCCGTTCTGCTGTGACTCAAAGATTTTCGAATCGGACGAAAAACTGATAGTGAATTGTAACGTTCAGGGCCTCCTAATGACGATGGAACACTCAAATTGCGTCCCGATTCAATACATCGTCCTCCAGCAGACTTGTCTCCATGCGTCTATTGCTGCCTCGGGCACCTTATGGCCGTTCTGCTGTGAGTCTAGATTATCGAATGGGACGAAAAACTGATTGTGAATTGTAACGTTCAGGGCCTCCTAATGACGATGGATCACTCAAATTGCGTCCCGATTCAATACATTGTCCTCCAGCCGACTTGACTCCATGGGTCTATTGCTCCCTCGGGCACCTTATGGCCGTTCTGCTGTGAGTCTAGATTATCGAATGGCACGGAAAACTGATAGTGAATTGTAAGGTTCAGGGCCTCCTAATGACGATGGATCACTCAAATTGCGTCCCGATTCAATACATCGTCCTCCAGCCGACTTGACCCCATGGGTCTAATGCTGCCTCGGGCACCTTATGGCCGTTCTGCTGTGAGTCTAGTTTATCGATTGGGACGAAAAACTGATAGTGAATTGTAACGTTCAGGGCCTCGTAATGACGATGGATCACTCAAATTGCGTCCCGATTCAATACATCGTCCTCCAGCAGACTTGTCTCCACGGGTCGATTGCTGCCTCGGGCACCTAATGGCCGTTCTGCTGTGAGTCAAAGATTTACGAATCGGACGAAAAACTGATAGTGAATTGTAACATTCAGGGCCACCTAATGACGATGGACCACGCAAATTGAGTCCCGATTCAATACATCGTCCTCCAGCCGAGTTGACTCCATGGGTCTATTGCTGCCTCGGGCACCTTATGGCCGTTCTGCTGTGAATCTAGATTATCGAATGGGACGAAGAACTGGTAGTGAATTGTAACGTTCAGGGCCACCTAATGACGATGGATCACTCAAATTGCGTCCCGATTCAATACATCGTCCTCCAGCCGACTTGTCTCCATGGGTCTATTGCTGCCTCGGGCACCTTATGGCCGTTCTGCTGTGAGTCAAAGATTTTCGAATCGGACGAAAAACTGATAGTGAATTGTAACATTCAGGGCCACCTAATGACGATGGACCACACAAATTGCGTCCCGATTCAGTACATCGTCCTCCAGCCGACCAGACTCCATGGGTCTATTGCTGCCTCGGGCACCTTATGGCCGTTCTGCTGTGAGTCTAGAGTATGAATGGGACGAAAAACTGATAGTGAATTGTAACGTTCACAGCCACCTAATGACGATGGATCACTCAAATTGCGTCCCGATTCAATACATCGTCCTCCAGCAGACTTCTCTCCATGGGTCTATTGCTGCCTCGGGCACCTTATGGCCGTTCTGCTGTGAGTCAAAGATTTTCGAATCGGACGAAAAACTGATAGTGAATTGTAACATTCAGGGCCACCTAATGACGATGGATCACTCAAATTGCGTCCCGATTCAATACATTGTCCTCCAGCAGACTGTCTCCATGGGTCTATTGCAGCCTCGGGCACCTTATGGCCGTTCAGCTGTGACTCAAAGATTTTCGAATCGGACGAAAAACTGTTGTGAATTGTAACGTTCAGGGCCTCCTACTGACGATGGAACACTCAAATTGCGTCCCGATTCAATACATCGTCCTTCAGCCGACTTGTCTCCATGGGTCTATTGCTGCCTCGGGCACCTAATGGCCGTTCTGCTGTGAGTCAAAGATTTTCGAATCGGACGAAAAACTGATAGTGAATTGTAACGTTCAGGGCCACCTAATGACGATGGATCACTCAAATTGCGTCCCGATTCAATACATCGTCCTCCAGCAGACTTGTCTCCATGGGTCTATTGCTGCCTCGGGCACCTTATGGCCGTTCTGCTGTGAGTCAAAGATTTTCGAATCGGACGAAAAACTGATAGTGAATTGTAACATTCAGGGCCACCTAATGACGATGGATCACTCAAATTGCGTCCCGATTCATTACATCGTCCACCGGCCGACTTGTCTCCATGGGTCTATTGCTGCCTCGGGCACCTTTTGGCCGTTCTGCTGTGAGTCAAAGATTTTCGAATCGGACGAAAAACTGATAGTGAATTGTAACGTTCAGGGCCTCCTAATGACGATGGAACATTCAAATTGCGTCCCGATTCAATACATCGTCCTCCAGCAGACTTGTCTCCATGCGTCTATTGCTGCCTCGGGCACCTTATGGCCGTTCAGCTGTGACTCAAAGATTTTCGAATCGGACGAAAAACTGAGAGTGAATTGTAACGCTCAGGGCCTCCTAATGACGATGGATCACTCAAATTGCGTCCCGATTAAATACATCGTCCTCCAGCCGAGTTGTCTCCATGGATCTATTGCTGCCTCGGGCACCTTATGGCCGTTCTGCTGTGAGTCAAAGATTTTCGAATCGGACGAAAAACTGATAGTGAATTGTAACGTTCAGGGCCACCTAATGAGGATGGATCACTCAGATTGCGTCCCGACTCAATACATCGTCCTCCAGCCGACTTGTCTCCATGGGTCTATTGCTGCCTCGGGCACCTTATGGCCGTTCTGCTGTGAGTCTAGATTATCAAATGGGACAAAAAACTGATAGTGAATTGTAACGTTCAGGGCCTCCTAATGACGATGGATCACTCAAATTGCGTCCCGATTCAATACATAGTCCTCCAGCAGACTTGTCTCCATGCGTCTATTGCTGCCTCGGGCACCTTATGGCCGTTCTGCTGTGAGTCTAGATTATCGAATGGGAAGAAAAACTGATAGTGAATTGTAACGTTCAGGGCCACCTAATGACGATGGATCACTCAAATTGCGTCCCGATTCAATACATCGTCCTCCAGCCAACTTGACTCCATGGGTCTATTGCTGCCTCGGGCACCTTATGGCCGTTCAGCTGTGAGTCTAGATTATCGAATGGGACGAAAAACTGATAGTGAATTGTAACGTTCAGGGCCTCCTAATGACGATGGATCACTCAAATTGCGTCCCGATTCAATACATCGTCCTCCAGCCGACTTGACTCCATGGGTCTATTGCTGCCGCGGGCACCTTATGGCCGTTCTGCTGTGAGTCTAGATTATCGAATGGGACGAAAAACTGATAGTGAATTGTAACGTTCAGGGCCTCCTAATGACGATGGATCACTCAAATTGCGTCCCGATTCAATACATCGTCCTCCAGCCGATTTGAATCCATGGGTCTATTGCTGCCTCGGGCACCTTATGTCCGTTCTGCTGTGAGTCTAGATTATCGAATGGGACGAAAATCTGATAGTGAATTGTAACGTTCAGGGCCTCCTAATGACGATGGATCACTCAAATTGCGTCCCGATTCAATATATCGTCCTCCAGCAGACTTGTCTCCATGGGTCGATTGCTGCCTCGGGCACCTAATGGCCGTTCTGCTGTGAGTCAAAGATTTTCGAATCGGACGAAAAACTGATAGTGAATTGTAACATTCAGGGCCACCTAATGACGATGGACCACGCAAATTGCGTCCCGATTCAATACATCGTCCTCCAGCCGAGTTGACTCCATGGGTCTATTGCTGCCTCGGGCACCTTATGGCCGTTCTGCTGTGAGTCTAGATTATAGAATGTGATGAAAAACTGATAGTGAATTGTAACGTTCAGGGCCACCTAATGACGATGGATCACTCAAATTGCGTCCCGATTCAATACATCGTCCTCCAGCAGACTTGTCTCCATGGGTCTATTGCTGCCTCGGGCACCTTATGGTAGGCCTGCTGTGACTCAAAGATTTTCGAATCGGACGAAAAACTGATAGTGAATTGTAACGTTCAGGGCCTCCTAATGACGATGGAACACTCAAATTGCGTCCCGATTCAATACATCGTCCTCCAGCAGACTTGTCTCCATGCGTCTATTGCTGCCTCGGGCACCTTATGGCCGTTCTGCTGTGAGTCAAAGATTTTCGAAACGGACGAAAAACAGATAGTGAATTGTAACGTTCAGGGCCACCTAATGACGATGGATCACTCAAATTGCGTCCTGATTCAATACATCGTCCTCCAGCAGACTTGACTTCTTGGGTCTATTGCTGCCTCGGGCACCTTAAGGCCGTTCTGCTGTGAGTCAAAGATTTTCGAATCGGACGAAACACTGATAGTGAATAGTAACGTTCAGGGCCTCCTAATGACGATGGAACATTCAAATTGCGTCCCGATTCAATACATCGTCCTCCAGCAGACTTGTCTCCATGCGTCTATTGCTGCCTCGGGCACCTTATGGCCGTTCTGCTGTGAGTCAAAGATTTTCGAATCGGACGAAAAACTGATAGTGAATTGTAACGTTCAGGGCCACCTAATGACGATGGATCACTCAAATTGCGTCCCGATTCAATACATCGTCCTCCAGCCGACATGTCACCATGGGTCTATTGCTGCCTTGGCACCTTATGGCCGTTCAGCTGTGACTCAAAGATTTTCGAATCGGACGAAAAACTGATAGTGAATTGTAACGCTCAGGGCCTTCTAATGACGATGGATCACTCAAATTGCGTCCCGATTAAATACATCGTCCTCCAGCCGACATGTCACCATGGGTCTATTGCTGCCTTGGCACCTTATGGCCGTTCTGCTGTGAGTCAAAGATTTTCGAATCGGACGAAAAACTGATAGTGAATTGTAACATTCAGGGCCACCTAATGACGATGGACCACACAAATTGCGTCCCGATTCAGTACATCGTCCTCCAGCCGACCAGACTCCATGGGTCTATTGCTGCCTCGGGCACCTTATGGCCGTTCTGCTGTGAGTCTAGAGTATGAATGGGACGAAAAACTGATAGTGAATTGTAACGTTCACAGCCACCTAATGACGATGGATCACTCAAATTGCGTCCCGATTCGATACATCGTCCTCCAGCAGACTTCTCTCCATGGGTCTATTGCTGCCTCGGGCACCTTATGGCCGTTCTGCTGTGAGTCAAAGATTTTCGAATCGGACGAAAAACTGATATGAATTGTAACATTCAGGGCCACCTAATGACGATGGATCACTCAAATTGCGTCCCGATTCATTACATCGTCCACCAGCCGACTTGTCTCCATGGGTCTATTGCTGCCTCGGGCGCCTTATGGCCGTTCTGCTGTGAGTCAAAGATTTTCGAATCGGACGAAAAACAGACAGTGAATTGTAACGTTCAGGGCCACCTAATGACGATGGATCACTCAAATTGCGTCCCGATTCAATACATTGTCCTCCAGCAGACTGTCTCCATGGGTCTATTGCAGCCTCGGGCACCTTATGGCCGTTCAGCTGTGACTCAAAGATTTTCGAATCGGACGAAAAACTGTTGTGAATTGTAACGTTCAGGGCCTCCTACTGACGATGGAACACTCAAATTGCGTCCCGATTCAATACATCGTCCTTCAGCCGACTTGTCTCCATGGGTCTATTGCTGCCTCGGGCACCTAATGGCCGTTCTGCTGTGAGTCAAAGATTTTCGAATCGGACGAAAAACTGATAGTGAATTGTAACGTTCAGGGCCACCTAATGACGATGGATCACTCAAATTGCGTCCCGATTCAATACATCGTCCTCCAGCAGACTTGTCTCCATGGGTCTATTGCTGCCTCGGGCACCTTATGGCCGTTCTGCTGTGAGTCAAAGATTTTCGAATCGGACGAAAAACTGATAGTGAATTGTAACATTCAGGGCCACCTAATGACGATGGATCACTCAAATTGCGTCCCGATTCATTACATCGTCCACCGGCCGACTTGTCTCCATGGGTCTATTGCTGCCTCGGGCACCTTATGGCCGTTCTGCTGTGAGTCAAAGATTTTCGAATCGGACGAAAAACTGATAGTGAATTGTAACGTTCAGGGCCTCCTAATGACGATGGAACATTCAAATTGCGTCCCGATTCAATACATCGTCCTCCAGCAGACTTGTCTCCATGCGTCTATTGCTGCCTCGGGCACCTTATGGCCGTTCAGCTGTGACTCAAAGATTTTCGAATCGGACGAAAAACTGATAGTGAATTGTAACGCTCAGGGCCTCCTAATGACGATGGATCACTCAAATTGCGTCCCGATTAAATACATCGTCCTCCAGCCGAGTTGTCTCCATGGATCTATTGCTGCCTCGGGCACCTTATGGCCGTTCTGCTGTGAGTCAAAGATTTTCGAATCGGACGAAAAACTGATAGTGAATTGTAACGTTCAGGGCCACCTAATGAGGATGGATCACTCAGATTGCGTCCCGATTCAATACATCGTCCTCCAGCCGACTTGTCTCCATGGGTCTATTGCTGCCTCGGGCACCTTATGGCCGTTCTGCTGTGAGTCTAGATTATCAAATGGGACAAAAAACTGATAGTGAATTGTAACGTTCAGGGCCTCCTAATGACGATGGATCACTCAAATTGCGTCCCGATTCAATACATAGTCCTCCAGCAGACTTGTCTCCATGCGTCTATTGCTGCCTCGGGCACCTTATGGCCGTTCTGCTGTGAGTCTAGATTATCGAATGGGAAGAAAAACTGATAGTGAATTGTAACGTTCAGGGCCACCTAATGACGATGGATCACTCAAATTGCGTCCCGATTCAATACATCGTCCTCCAGCCGACTTGACTCCATGGGTCTATTGCTGCCTCGGGCACCTTATGGCCGTTCTGCTGTGAGTCTAGATTATCGAATGGGACGAAAAACTGATAGTGAATTGTAACGTTCAGGGCCTCCTAATGACGATGGATCACTCAAATTGCGTCCCGATTCAATACATCGTCCTCCAGCCGATTTGACTCCATGGGTCTATTGCTGCCTCGGGCACCTTATGGCCGTTCTGCTGTGAGTCTAGATTATCGAATGGGACGAAAATCTGATAGTGAATTGTAACGTTCAGGGCCTCCTAATGACGATGGATCACTCAAATTGCGTCCCGATTCAATATATCGTCCTCCAGCAGACTTGTCTCCATGGGTCGATTGCTGCCTCGGGCACCTAATGGCCGTTCTGCTGTGAGTCAAAAATTTTCGAATCGGACGAAAAACTGATAGTGAATTGTAACATTCAGGGCCACCTAATGACGATGGACCACGCAAATTGCGTCCCGATTCAATACATCGTCCTCCAGCCGAGTTGACTCCATGGGTCTATTGCTGCCTTGGGCACCTTATGGCCGTTCTGCTGTGAGTCTAGATTATAGAATGGGATGAAAAACTGATAGTGAATTGTAACGTTCAGGGCCACCTAATGACGATGGATCACTCAAATTGCGTCCCGATTCAATACATCGTCCTCCAGCAGACTTGTCTCCATGGGTCTATTGCTGCCTCGGGCACCTTATGGTAGGCCTGCTGTGACTCAAAGATTTTCGAATCGGACGAAAAACTGATAGTGAATTGTAACGTTCAGGGCCTCCTAATGACGATGGAACACTCAAATTGCGTCCCGATTCAATACATCGTCCTCCAGCAGACTTGTCTCCATGCGTCTATTGCTGCCTCGGGCACCTTATGGCCGTTCTGCTGTGAGTCAAAGATTTTCGAAACGGACGAAAAACAGATAGTGAATTGTAACGTTCAGGGCCACCTAATGACGATGGATCACTCAAATTGCGTCCTGATTCAATACATCGTCCTCCAGCAGACTTGACTTCTTGGGTCTATTGCTGCCTCGGGCACCTTATGGCCGTTCTGCTGTGAGTCAAAGATTTTCGAATCGGACGAAAAACTGATAGTGAATAGTAACGTTCAGGGCCTCCTAATGACGATGGAACATTCAAATTGCGTCCCGATTCAATACATCGTCCTCCAGCAGACTTGTCTCCATGCGTCTATTGCTGCCTCGGGCACCTTATGGCCGTTCTGCTGTGAGTCAAAGATTTTCGAATCGGACGAAAAACTGATAGTGAATTGTAACGTTCAGGGCCACCTAATGACGATGGATCACTCAAATTGCGTCCCGATTCAATACATCGTCCTCCAGCCGACATGTCACCATGGGTCTATTGCTGCCTTGGCACCTTATGGCCGTTCTGCTGTGAGTCAAAGATTTTGGAATCGGACGAAAAACAGATAGTGAATTGTAACGTTCAGGGCCGCCTAATGACGATGGATCACTCAAATTGCGTCCCGATTCAATACATTGTCCTCCAGCAGACTGTCTCCATGGGTCTATTGCAGCCTCGGGCACCTTATGGCCGTTCAGCTGTGACTCAAAGATTTTCGAATCGGACGAAAAACTGATAGTGAATTGTAACGCTCAGGGCCTCCTAATGACGATGGATCACTCAAATTGCGTCCCGATTAAATACAACGTCCTCCAGCCGAGTTGTCTCCATGGGTCTATTGCTGCCTCGGGCACCTTATGGCAGGCCTGCTGTAACTCAAAGATTTTCGAATCGGACGAAAAACTGCTAGTGAATTGTAACGCTCAGGGCCACCTAATGAGGATGGATCACTCAGATTGCGTCCCGATTCAATACATCGTCCTCCAGCCGACTTGTCTCCATGGGTCTATTGCTGCCTCGGGCACCTTATGGCCGTTCTGCTGTGAGTCTAGATTATCAAATGGGACAAAAAACTGATAGTGAATTGTAACGTTCAGGGCCTCCTAATGACGATGGATCACTCAAATTGCGTCCCGATTCAATACATAGTCCTCCAGCAGACTTGTCTCCATGCGTCTATTGCTGCCTCGGGCACCTTATGGCCGTTCTGCTGTGAGTCTAGATTATCGAATGGGAAGAAAAACTGATAGTGAATTGTAACGTTCAGGGCCACCTAATGACGATGGATCACTCAAATTGCGTCCCGATTCAATACATCGTCCTCCAGCCGACTTGACTCCATGGGTCTATTGCTGCCTCGGGCACCTTATGGCCGTTCTGCTGTGAGTCTAGATTATCGAATGGGACGAAAAACTGATAGTGAATTGTAACGTTCAGGGCCTCCTAATGACGATGGATCACTCAAATTGCGTCCCGATTCAATACATCGTCCTCCAGCCGACTTGACTCCATGGGTCTATTGCTGCCTCGGGCACCTTATGGCCGTTCTGCTGTGAGTCTAGATTATCGAATGGGACGAAAAACTGATAGTGAATTGTAACGTTCAGGGCCTCCTAATGACGATGGATCACTCAAATTGCGTCCCGATTCAATACATCGTCCTCCAGCCGATTTGACTCCATGGGTCTATTGCTGCCTCGGGCACCTTATGGCCGTTCTGCTGTGAGTCTAGATTATCGAATGGGACGAAAATCTGATAGTGAATTGTAACGTTCAGGGCCTCCTAATGACGATGGATCACTCAAATTGCGTCCCGATTCAATATATCGTCCTCCAGCAGACTTGTCTCCATGGGTCGATTGCTGCCTCGGGCACCTAATGGCCGTTCTGCTGTGAGTCAAAGATTTTCGAATCGGACGAAAAACTGATAGTGAATTGTAACATTCAGGGCCACCTAATGACGATGGACCACGCAAATTGCGTCCCGATTCAATACATCGTCCTCCAGCCGAGTTGACTCCATGGGTCTATTGCTGCCTCGGGCACCTTATGGTAGGCCTGCTGTGACTCAAAGATTTTCGAATCGGACGAAAAACTGATTGTGAATTGTAACGTTCAGGGCCTCCTAATGACGATGGAACACTCAAATTGCGTCCCGATTCAATACATCGTCCTCCAGCAGACTTGTCTCCATGCGTCTATTGCTGCCTCGGGCACCTTATGGCCGTTCTGCTGTGAGTCAAAGATTTTCGAAACGGACGAAAAACAGATAGTGAATTGTAACGTTCAGGGCCACCTAATGACGATGGATCACTCAAATTGCGTCCTGATTCAATACATCGTCCTCCAGCAGACTTGACTTCTTGGGTCTATTGCTGCCTCGGGCACCTTATGGCTGTTCTGCTGTGAGTCAAAGATTTTCGAATCGGACGAAAAACTGGTAGTGAATTGTAACTTTCATGGCCACCTAATGACGATGGATCACCCAAATTGCGTCCCGATTCAATACATAGTCCTCCAGCAGACTTGTCTCCATGGGTCTATTGCTGCCTCGGGCACCTTATGGCCGTTCTGCTGTGAGTCTAGATTATCGAATGGGACGAAAAACTGATAGTGAATTGTAACGTTCAGGGCCACCTAATGACGATGGATCACTCAAATTGCGTCCCGACTCATTACATCGTCCACCGGCCGACTTGTCTCCATGGGTCTATTGCTGCCTCGGGCACCTTATGGCCGTTCTGCTGTGAGTCAAAGATTTTCGAATCGGACGAAAAACTGATAGTGAATTGTAACGTTCAGGGCCTCCTAATGACGATGGAACATTCAAATTGCGTCCCGATTCAATACATCGTCTTCCAGCAGACTTGTCTCCATGCGTCTATTGCTGCCTCGGGCACCTTATGGCCGTTCTGCTGTGAGTCAAAGATTTTCGAATCGGACGAAAAACTGATAGTGAATTGTAACGTTCAGGGCCACCTAATGACGATGGATCACTCAAATTGCGTCCCGATTCAATACATCGTCCTCCAGCCGACATGTCTCCATGGGTCTATTGCTGCCTTGGCACCTTATGGCCGTTCTGGTGTGAGTCAAAGATTTTAGAATCGGACGAAAAACAGATAGTGAATTGTAACTTTCAGGGCCACCTAATGACGATGGATCACTCAAATTGCGTCCCGATTCAATACATCGTCACCAGCCGACTTGACTCCATGGGACTATTGCTGCCTCGGGCACCTTATGGCCGTTCTGCTGTGAGTCTAGATTATAGAATGGGATGAAAAACTGATAGTGAATTGTAACGTTCAGGGCCACCTAATGACGATGGATCACTCAAATTGCGTCCCGATTCAATACATCGTCCTCCAGCAGACTTGTCTCCATGGGTCTATTGCTGCCTCGGGCACCTTATGGCAGAACTGCTGTGACTCAAAGATTTTCGAATCGGACGAAAAACTGATAGTGAATTGTAACGATCAGGGCCTCCTAATGACGATGGAACACTCAAATTGCGTCCCGATTCAATACATCGTCCTCCAGCAGACTTGTCAGCATGCGTCTATTGCTGCCTCGGGCACCTTATGGCCGTTCTGCTGTGAGTCAAAGATTTTCGAAACGGACGAAAAACAGATAGTGAATTGTAACGTTCAGGGCCACCTAATGACGATGGATCACTCAAATTGCGTCCTGATTCAATACATCGTCCTCCAGCAGACTTGTCCCCATGGGTCGATTGCTGCTCCGGGCACCTTATGGCCGTTCTGCTGTGAGTCTAGATTATAGAATGAGATGAAAAACTGATAGTGAATTGTAACGTTCAGGGCCACCTAATGACGATGGTTCACTCAAATTGCGTCCCGATTCAATACATCGTCCTCCAGCAGACTTGTCTCCATGGGTCTATTGCTGCCTCGGGCACCTTATGGCAGGCCTGCTGTAACTCAAAGATTTTAGAATCGGACGAAAAACTGGTAGTGAATTGTAACGTTCAGGGCCGCCTAATGACGATGGATCACCCAAATTGCGTCCCGATTCAATACATAGTCCTCCAGCAGACTTGTCTCCATGGGTCTATTGCTGCCTCGGGCACTTTATGGCCGTTCTGCTGTGAGTCTAGATTATCGAATGGGACGAAAAACTGATAGTGAATTGTAACGTTCAGGGCCACCTAATGACGATGGATCACTCAAATTGCGTCCCGATTCATTACATCGTCCACCGGCCGACTTGTCTCCATGGGTCTATTGGTGCCTCGGGCACTTTATGGCCGTTCTGCTGTGAGTCAAAGATTTTCGAATCGGACGAAAAACTGATAGTGAATTGTAACGTTCAGGGCCTCCTAATGACGATGGAACATTCAAATTGCGTCCCGATTCAATACATCGTCCTCCAGCAGACTTGTCTCCATGCGTCTATTGCTGCCTCGGGCACCTTATGGCCGTTCCGCTGTGAGTCAAAGATTTTCGAATCGGACGAAAAACTGATAGTGAATTGTAACTTTCAGGGCCACCTAATGACGATGGATCACTCAAATTGCGTCCCGATTCAATACATCGTCCTCCAGCCGACATGTCTCCATGGGTCTATTGCTGCCTTGGCACCTTATGGCCGTTCTGCTGTGAGTCAAAGATTTTCGAATCGGACGAAAAACAGATAGAGAATTGTAACGTTCAGGGCCACCTAATGACGATGGATCACTCAAATTGCGTCCCGATTCAATACATTGTCCTCCAGCAGACTGTCTCCATGGGTCTATTGCAGCCTCGGGCACCTTATGGCCGTTCAGCTGTGACTCAAAGATTTTCGAATCGGACGAAAAACTGATAGTGAATTGTAACGCTCAGGGCCTCCTAATGACGATGGATCACTTAAATTGCGTCCCGATTAAATACATCGTCCTCCAGCCGAGTTGTCTCCATGGGTCTATTGCTGCCTCGGGCACCTTATGGCCGTTCTGCTGTGAGTCTGGATTATCGAATGGGACAAAAAACTGATAGTGAATTGTAACGTTCAGGGCCTCCTAATGACGATGGATCACTCAAATTGCGTCCCGATTCAATACATAGTCCTCCAGCAGACTTGTCTCCATGGGTCTATTGCTGCCTCGGGCACCTTATGGCCGTTCTGCTGTGAGTCTAGATTATCGAATGGGACGAAAAACTGATAGTGAATTGTAACGTTCAGGGCCACCTAATGACGATGGATCACTCAAATTGCGTCCCGATTCAATACATCGTCCTCCAGCCGACTTGACTCCATGGGTCTATTGCTGCCTCGGGCACCTTATGGCCGTTCTGCTGTGAGTCTAGATTATCGAATGGGACGAAAAACTGATAGTGAATTGTAACGTTCAGGGCCTCCTAATGACGATGGATCACTCAAATTGCGTCCCGATTCAATACATCGTCCTCCAGCCGACTTGACTCCATGGGTCTATTGCTGCCTCGGGCACCTTATGGCCGTTCTGCTGTGAGTCTAGATTATCGAATGGGACGAAAAACTGATAGTGAATTGTAACGTTCAGGGCCTCCTAATGACGATGGATCACTCAAATTGCGTCCCGATTCAATACATCGTCCTCCAGCAGACTTGTCTCCATGGGTCGATTGCTGCCTCGGGCACCTAATGGCCGTTCTGCTGTGAGTCAAAGATTTTCGAATCGGACGAAAAACTGATAGTGATTTGTAACATTCAGGGCCACCTAATGACGATGGACCACACAAATTGCGTCCCGATTCAGTACATCGTCCACTAGCCGACTTGACTCCATGGGACTATTGCTGCCTCGGGCACCTTATGGCCGTTCTGCTGTGAGTCTAGATTATAGAATGGGATGAAAAACTGATAGTGAATTGTAACGTTCAGGGCCACCTAATGACGATGGATCACTCAAATTGCGTCCCGATTCAGTACATCGTCCTCCAGCAGACTTGTCTCCATGGGTCTATTGCTGCCTCGGGCACCTTATGGCAGGCCTGCTGTAACTCAAAGATTTTCGAATCGGACGAAAAACTGATAGTGAATTGTAACGTTCAGGGCCTCCTAATGCCGATGGATCACCCAAATTGCGTCCCGAATCAATACATAGTCCTCCAGCAGACTTGTCTCCATGGGTCTATTGCTGCCTCGGGCACCTTATGGCCGTTCTGCTGTGAGTCTAGATCATCGAATGGGACGAAAAACTGATAGTGAATTGTAACGTTCAGGGCCACCTAATGACGATGGATCACTCAAATTGCGTCCCGATTCATTACATCGTCCACCGGCCGACTTGTCTCCATGGGTCTATTGCTGCCTCGGGCACCTTATGGCCGTTCTGCTGTGAGTCAAAGATTTTCGAATCGGACGAAAAACTGATAGTGAATTGTAACGTTCAGGGCCTCCTAATGACGATGGAACATTCAAATTGCGTCCCGATTCAATACATCGTCCTCCAGCAGACTTGTCTCCATGCGTCTATTGCTGCCTCGGGCACCTTATGGCCGTTCTGCTGTGAGTCTAGATTATAGAATGGGATGAAAAACTGATAGTGAATTGTAACGTTCAGGGCCACCTAATGACGATGGATCACTCAAATTGCGTCCCGATTCAATACATCGTCCTCCAGCAGACTTGTCTCCATGGGTCTATTGCTGCCTCGGGCACCTTATGGCCGTTCTGCTGTGAGTCTAGATTATCGAATGGGACGAAAAACTGATAGTGAATTGTAACGTTCAGGGCCTCCTAATGACGATGGATCACTCAAATTGCGTCCCGATTCAATACATCGTCCTCCAGCCGACTTGACTCCATGGGTCTATTGCTGCCTCGGGCACCTTATGGCCGTTCTGCTGTGAGTCTAGATTATCGAATGGGACGAAAAACTGATAGTGAATTGTAACGTTCAGGGCCTCCTAATGACGATGGATCACTCAAATTGCGTCCCGATTCAATACATCGTCCTCCAGCCGACATGTCTCCATGGGTCTATTGCTGCCTTGGCACCTTATGGCCGTTCTGCTGTGAGTCAAAGATTTTCGAATCGGACGAAAAACAGATAGTGAATTGTAACGTTCAGGGCCACCTAATGACGATGGATCACTCTAATTGCGTCCCGATTCAATACATCGTCCCCAGCCGACTTGACTCCATGGGACTATTGCTGCCTCGGGCACCTTATGGCCGTTCTGCTGTGAGTCTAGATTATAGAATGGGATGAAAAACTGATAGTGAATTGTAACGTTCAGGGCCACCTAATGACGATGGATCACTCAAATTGCGTCCCGATTCAATACATCGTCCTCCAGCAGACTTGTCTCCATGGGTCTATTGCTGCCTCGGGCACCTTATGGCCGTTCTGCTGTGAGTCTAGATTATCGAATGGGACGAAAAACTGATAGTGAATTGTAACGTTCAGGGCCTCCTAATGACGATGGATCACTCAAATTGCGTCCCGATTCAATACATCGTCCTCCAGCCGACTTGACTCCATGGGTCTATTGCTGCCTCGGGCACCTTATGGCCGTTCTGCTGTGAGTCTAGATTATCGAATGGGACGAAAAACTGATAGTGAATTGTAACGTTCAGGGCCTCCTAATGACGATGGATCACTCAAATTGCGTCCCGATTCAATACATCGTCCTCCAGCAGACTTGTCTCCATGGGTCGATTGCTGCCTCGGGCACCTAATGGCCGTTCTGCTGTGAGTCAAAGATTTTCGAATCGGACGAAAAACTGATAGTGATTTGTAACATTCAGGGCCACCTAATGACGATGGACCACACAAATTGCGTCCCGATTCAGTACATCGTCCACTAGCCGACTTGACTCCATGGGACTATTGCTGCCTCGGGCACCTTATGGCCGTTCTGCTGTGAGTCTAGATTATAGAATGGGATGAAAAACTGATAGTGAATTGTAACGTTCAGGGCCACCTAATGACGATGGATCACTCAAATTGCGTCCCGATTCAGTACATCGTCCTCCAGCAGACTTGTCTCCATGGGTCTATTGCTGCCTCGGGCACCTTATGGCAGGCCTGCTGTAACTCAAAGATTTTCGAATCGGACGAAAAACTGATAGTGAATTGTAACGTTCAGGGCCTCCTAATGCCGATGGATCACCCAAATTGCGTCCCGATTCAATACATAGTCCTCCAGCAGACTTGTCTCCATGGGTCTATTGCTGCCTCGGGCACCTTATGGCCGTTCTGCTGTGAGTGTAGATTATCGAATGGGACGAAAAACTGATAGTGAATTGTAACGTTCAGGGCCTCCTAATGACGATGGAACATTCAAATTGCGTCCCGATTCAATACATCGTCCTCCAGCAGACTTGTCTCCATGCGTCTATTGCTGCCTCGGGCACCTTATGGCCGTTCTGCTGTGAGTCAAAGATTTTCGAATCGGACGAAAAACTGATAGTGAATTGTAACGTTCAGGGCCACCTAATGACGATGGATCACTCAAATTGCGTCCCGATTCAATACATCGTCCTCCAGCCGACATGTCTCCATGGGTCTATTGCTGCCTTGGCACCTTATGGCCGTTCTGCTGTGAGTCAAAGATTTTCGAATCGGACGAAAACCGATAGTGAATTGTAACGTTCAGGGCCACCTAATGACGATGGATCACTCAAATTGCGTCCCGATTCAATACATCGTCCCCAGCCGACTTGACTCCATGGGACTATTGCTGCCTCGGGCACCTTATGGCCGTTCTGCTGTGAGTCTAGATTATAGAGTGGGATGAAAAACTGATAGTGAATTGTAACGTTCAGGGCCACCTAATGACGATGGATCACTCAAATTGCGTCCCGATTCAATACATCGTCCTCCAGCAGACTTGTCTCCATGGGTCTATTGCTGCCTCGGGCACCTTATGGCCGTTCTGCTGTGAGTCTAGATTATCGAATGGGACGAAAAACTGATAGTGAATTGTAACGTTCAGGGCCTCCTAATGACGATGGATCACTCAAATTGCGTCCCGATTCAATACATCGTCCTCCAGCCGACTTGACCCCATGGGTCTATTGCTGCCTCGGGCACCTTATGGCCGTTCTGCTGTGAGTCTAGATTATCGAATGGGACGAAAAACTGATAGTGAATTGTAACGTTCAGGGCCTCCTAATGACGATGGATCACTCAAATTGCGTCCCGATTCAATACATCGTCCTCCAGCCGACATGTCTCCATGGGTCTATTGCTGCCTTGGCACCTTATGGCCGTTCTGCTGTGAGTCAAAGATTTTCGAATCGGACGAAAAACAGATAGTGAATTGTAACGTTCAGGGCCACCTAATGACGATGGATCACTCAAATTGCGTCCCGATTCAATACATCGTCCCCAGCCGACTTGACTCCATGGGACTATTGCTGCCTCGGGCACCTTATGGCCGTTCTGCTGTGAGTCTAGATTATAGAATGGGATGAAAAACTGATAGTGAATTGTAACGTTCAGGGCCACCTAATGACGATGGATCACTCAAATTGCGTCCCGATTCAATACATCGTCCTCCAGCAGACTTGTCTCCATGGGTCTATTGCTGCCTCGGGCACCTTATGGCCGTTCTGCTGTGAGTCTAGATTATCGAATGGGACGAAAAACTGATAGTGAATTGTAACGTTCAGGGCCTCCTAATGACGATGGATCACTCAAATTGCGTCCCGATTCAATACATCGTCCTCCAGCCGACTTGACTCCATGGGTCTATTGCTGCCTCGGGCACCTTATGGCCGTTCTGCTGTGAGTCTAGATTATCGAATGGGACGAAAAACTGATAGTGAATTGTAACGTTCAGGGCCTCCTAATGACGATGGATCACTCAAATTGCGTCCCGATTCAATACATCGTCCTCCAGCAGACTTGTCTCCATGGGTCGATTGCTGCCTCGGGCACCTAATGGCCGTTCTGCTGTGAGTCAAAGATTTTCGAATCGGACGAAAAACTGATAGTGATTTGTAACAGTCAGGGCCACCTAATGACGATGGACCACACAAATTGCGTCCCGATTCAGTACATCGTCCACTAGCCGACTTGACTCCATGGGACTATTGCTGCCTCGGGCACCTTATGGCCGTTCTGCTGTGAGTCTAGATTATAGAATGGGATGAAAAACTGATAGTGAATTGTAACGTTCAGGGCCACCTAATGACGATGGATCACTCAAATTGCGTCCCGATTCAGTACATCGTCCTCCAGCAGACTTGTCTCCATGGGTCTATTGCTGCCTCGGGCACCTTATGGCAGGCCTGCTGTAACTCAAAGATTTTCGAATCGGACGAAAAACTGATAGTGAATTGTAACGTTCAGGGCCTCCTAATGCCGATGGATCACCCAAATTGCGTCCCGATTCAATACATAGTCCTCCAGCAGACTTGTCTCAATGGGTCTATTGCTGCCTCGGGCACCTTATGGCCGTTCTGCTGTGAGTCTAGATTATCGAATGGGACGAAAAACTGATAGTGAATTGTAACGTTCAGGGCCACCTAATGACGATGGATCACTCAAATTGCGTCCCGATTCATTACATCGTCCACCGGCCGACTTGTCTCCATGGGTCTATTGCTGCCTCGGGCACCTTATGGCCGTTCTGCTGTGAGTCAAAGATTTTCGAATCGGACGAAAAACTGATAGTGAATTGTAACGTTCAGGGCCTCCTAATGACGATGGAACATTCAAATTGCGTCCCGATTCAATACATCGTCCTCCAGCAGACTTGTCTCCATGCGTCTATTGCTGCCTCGGGCACCTTATGGCCGTTCTGCTGTGAGTCAAAGATTTTCGAATCGGACGAAAAACTGATAGTGAATTGTAACGTTCAGGGCCACCTAATGACGATGGATCACTCAAATTGCGTCCCGATTCAATACATCGTCCTCCAGCCGACATGTCTCCATGGGTCTATTGCTGCCTTGGCACCTTATGGCCGTTCTGCTGTGAGTCAAAGATTTTCGAATCGGACGAAAAACAGATAGTGAATTGTAACGTTCAGGGCCACCTAATGACGATGGATCACTCAAATTGCGTCCCGATTCAATACATCGTCCCCAGCCGACTTGACTCCATGGGACTATTGCTGCCTCGGGCACCTTATGGCCGTTCTGCTGTGAGTCTAGATTATAGAATGGGATGAAAAACTGATAGTGAATTGTAACGTTCAGGGCCACCTAATGACGATGGATCACTCAAATTGCGTCCCGATTCAATACATCGTCCTCCAGCAGACTTGTCTCCATGGGTCTATTGCTGCCTCGGGCACCTTATGGCCGTTCTGCTGTGAGTCTAGATTATCGAATGGGACGAAAAACTGATAGTGAATTGTAACGTTCAGGGCCTCCTAATGACGATGGATCACTCAAATTGCGTCCCGATTCAATACATCGTCCTCCAGCCGACTTGACTCCATGGGTCTATTGCTGCCTCGGGCACCTTATGGCCGTTCTGCTGTGAGTCTAGATTATCGAATGGGACGAAAAACTGATAGTGAATTGTAACGTTCACGGCCTCCTAATGACGATGGATCACTCAAATTGCGTCCCGATTCAATACATCGTCCTCCAGCAGACTTGTCTCCATGGGTCGATTGCTGCCTCGGGCACCTAATGGCCGTTCTGCTGTGAGTCAAAGATTTTCGAATCGGACGAAAAACTGATAGTGATTTGTAACAGTCAGGGCCACCTAATGACGATGGACCACACAAATTGCGTCCCGATTCAGTACATCGTCCACTAGCCGACTTGACTCCATGGGACTATTGCTGCCTCGGGCACCTTATGGCCGTTCTGCTGTGAGTCTAGATTATAGAATGGGATGAAAAACTGATAGTGAATTGTAACGTTCAGGGCCACCTAATGACGATGGATCACTCAAATTGCGTCCCGATTCAGTACATCGTCCTCCAGCAGACTTGTCTCCATGGGTCTATTGCTGCGTCGGGCACCTTATGGCAGGCCTGCTGTAACTCAAAGATTTTCGAATCGGACGAAAAACTGATAGTGAATTGTAACGTTCAGGGCCTCCTAATGCCGATGGATCACCCAAATTGCGTCCCGATTCAATACATAGTCCTCCAGCAGACTTGTCTCCATGGGTCTATTGCTGCCTCGGGCACCTTATGGCCGTTCTGCTGTGAGTCTAGATTATCGAATGGGACGAAAAACTGATAGTGAATTGTAACGTTCAGGGCCACCTAATGACGATGGATCACTCAAATTGCGTCCCGATTCATTACATCGTCCACCGGCCGACTTGTCTCCATGGGTCTATTGCTGCCTCGGGCACCTTATGGCCGTTCTGCTGTGAGTCAAAGATTTTCGAATCGGACGAAAAACTGATAGTGAATTGTAACGTTCAGGGCCACCTAATGACGATGGATCACTCAAATTGCGTCCCGATTCAATACATCGTCCTCCAGCCGACATGTCTCCATGGGTCTATTGCTGCCTTGGCACCTTATGGCCGTTCTGCTGTGAGTCAAAGATTTTCGAATCGGACGAAAAACAGATAGTGAATTGTAACGTTCAGGGCCACCTAATGACGATGGATCACTCAAATTGCGTCCCGATTCAATACATCGTCCCCAGCCGACTTGACTCCATGGGACTATTGCTGCCTCGGGCACCTTATGGCCGTTCTGCTGTGAGTCTAGATTATAGAATGGGATGAAAAACTGATAGTGAATTGTAACGTTCAGGGCCACCTAATGACGATGGATCACTCAAATTGCGTCCCGATTCAATACATCGTCCTCCAGCAGACTTGTCTCCATGGGTCTATTGCTGCCTCGGGCACCTTATGGCAGAACTGCTGTGACTCAAAGATTTTCGAATCGGACGAAAAACTGATAGTGAATTGTAACGATCAGGGCCTCCTAATGACGATGGAACACTCAAATTGCGACCCGATTCAATACATCGTCCTCCAGCAGACTTGTCTGCATGGGTCTATTGCTGCCTCGGGCACCTTATGGCCGTTCTGCTGTGAGTCAAAGATTTTCGAAACGGACGAAAAACAGATAGTGAATTGTAACGATCAGGGCCACCTAATGACGATGGATCACTCAAATTGCGTCCTGATTCAATACATCGTCCTCCAGCAGACTTGACTTCTTGGGTCTATTGCTGCCTCGGGCACCTTATGGCCGTTCTGCTGTGAGTCAAAGATTTTCGAATCGGACGAAAAACTGATAGTGAATTGTAACGTTCAGGGCCTCATAATGACGATGGATCACTCAAATTGCGTCCCGTTTCAATACATCGTCCTCCAGCCGACATGTCTCCATGGGTCTATTGCTGCCTTGGCACCTTATGGCCGTTCTGCTGTGAGTCAAAGATTTTCGAATCGGACGAAAAACAGATAGTGAATTGTAACGTTCAGGGCCACCTAATGACGATGGATCACTCAAATTGCGTCCCGATTCAATACATCGTCCCCAGCCGACTTGACTCCATGGGACTATTGCTGCCTCGGGCACCTTATGGCCGTTCTGCTGTGAGTCTAGATTATAGAATGGGATGAAAAACTGATAGTGAATTGTAACGTTCAGGGCCACCTAATGACGATGGATCACACAAATTGCGTCCCGATTCAATACATCGTCCTCCAGCAGACTTGTCTCCATGGGTCTATTGCTGCCTCGGGCACCTTATGGCCGTTCTGCTGTGAGTCTAGATTATCGAATGGGACGAAAAACTGATAGTGAATTGTAACGTTCAGGGCCTCCTAATGACGATGGATCACTCAAATTGCGTCCCGATTCAATACATCGTCCTCCAGCCGACTTGACTCCATGGGTCTATTGCTGCCTCGGGCACCTTATGGCCGTTCTGCTGTGAGTCTAGATTATCGAATGGGACGAAAAACTGATAGTGAATTGTAACGTTCAGGGCCTCCTAATGACGATGGATCACTCAAATTGCGTCCCGATTCAATACATCGTCCTCCAGCCGACATGTCTCCATGGGTCTATTGCTGCCTTGGCACCTTATGGCCGTTCTGCTGTGAGTCAAAGATTTTCGAATCGGACGAAAAACAGATAGTGAATTGTAACGTTCAGGGCCACCTAATGACGATGGATCACTCAAATTGCGTCCCGATTCAATACATCGTCCCCAGCCGACTTGACTCCATGGGACTATTGCTGCCTCGGGCACCTTATGGCCGTTCTGCTGTGAGTCTAGATTATAGAATGGGATGAAAAACTGATAGTGAATTGTAACGTTCAGGGCCACCTAATGACGATGGATCACTCAAATTGCGTCCCGATTCAATACATCGTCCTCCAGCAGACTTGTCTCCATGGGTCTATTGCTGCCTCGGGCACCTTATGGCCGTTCTGCTGTGAGTCTAGATTATCGAATGGGACGAAAAACTGATAGTGAATTGTAACGTTCAGGGCCTCCTAATGACGATGGATCACTCAAATTGCGTCCCGATTCAATACATCGTCCTCCAGCCGACTTGACTCCATGGGTCTATTGCTGCCTCGGGCACCTTATGGCCGTTCTGCTGTGAGTCTAGATTATCGAATGGGACGAAAAACTGATAGTGAATTGTAACGTTCAGGGCCTCCTAATGACGATGGATCACTCAAATTGCGTCCCGATTCAATACATCGTCCTCCAGCAGACTTGTCTCCATGGGTCGATTGCTGCCTCGGGCACCTAATGGCCGTTCTGCTGTGAGTCAAAGATTTTCGAATCGGACGAAAAACTGATAGTGATTTGTAACAGTCAGGGCCACCTAATGACGATGGACCACACAAATTGCGTCCCGATTCAGTACATCGTCCACTAGCCGACTTGACTCCATGGGACTATTGCTGCCTCGGGCACCTTATGGCCGTTCTGCTGTGAGTCTAGATTATAGAATGGGATGAAAAACTGATAGTGAATTGTAACGTTCAGGGCCACCTAATGACGATGGATCACTCAAATTGCGTCCCGATTCAGTACATCGTCCTCCAGCAGACTTGTCTCCATGGGTCTATTGCTGCCTCGGGCACCTTATGGCAGGCCTGCTGTAACTCAAAGATTTTCGAATCGGACGAAAAACTGATAGTGAATTGTAACGTTCAGGGCCTCCTAATGCCGATGGATCACCCAAATTGCGTCCCGATTCAATACATAGTCCTCCAGCAGACTTGTCTCCATGGGTCTATTGCTGCCTCGGGCACCTTATGGCCGTTCTGCTGTGAGTCTAGATTATCGAATGGGACGAAAAACTGATAGTGAATTGTAACGTTCAGGGCCACCTAATGACGATGGATCACTCAAATTGCGTCCCGATTCATTACATCGTCCACCGGCCGACTTGTCTCCATGGGTCTATTGCTGCCTCGGGCACCTTATGGCCGTTCTGCTGTGAGTCAAAGATTTTCGAATCGGACGAAAAACTGATAGTGAATTGTAACGTTCAGGGCCTCCTAATGACGATGGAACATTCAAATTGCGTCCCGATTCAATACATCGTCCTCCAGCAGACTTGTCTCCATGCGTCTATTGCTGCCTCGGGCACCTTATGGCCGTTCTGCTGTGAGTCAAAGATTTTCGAATCGGACGAAAAACTGATAGTGAATTGTAACGTTCAGGGCCACCTAATGACGATGGATCACTCAAATTGCGTCCCGATTCAATACATCGTCCTCCAGCCGACATGTCTCCATGGGTCTATTGCTGCCTTGGCACCTTATGGCCGTTCTGCTGTGAGTCAAAGATTTTCGAATCGGACGAAAAACAGATAGTGAATTGTAACGTTCAGGGCCACCTAATGACGATGGATCACTCAAATTGCGTCCCGATTCAATACATCGTCCCCAGCCGACTTGAATCCATGGGACTATTGCTGCCTCGGGCACCTTATGGCCGTTCTGCTGTGAGTCTAGATTATAGAATGGGATGAAAAACTGATAGTGAATTGTAACGTTCAGGGCCACCTAATGACGATGGATCACTCAAATTGCGTCCCGATTCAATACATCGTCCTCCAGCAGACTTGTCTCCATGGGTCTATTGCTGCCTCGGGCACCTTATGGCAGAACTGCTGTGACTCAAAGATTTTCGAATCGGACGAAAAACTGATAGTGAATTGTAACGATCAGGGCCTCCTAATGACGATGGAACACTCAAATTGCGTCCCGATTCAATACATCGTCCTCCAGCAGACTTGTCTGCATGGGTCTATTGCTGCCTCGGGCACCTTATGGCCGTTCTGCTGTGAGTCAAAGATTTTCGAAACGGACGAAAAACAGATAGTGAATTGTAACGTTCAGGGCCACCTAATGACGATGGATCACTCAAATTGCGTCCTGATTCAATACATCGTCCTCCAGCAGACTTGACTTCTTGGGTCTATTGCTGCCTCGGGCACCTTATGGCCGTTCTGCTGTGAGTCAAAGATTTTCGAATCGGACGAAAAACTGATAGTGAATTGTAACTTTCAGGGCCACCTAATGACGATGGATCACTCAAATTGCGTCCCGATTCAATACATCGTCCTCCAGCAGACTTGTCCCCATGGGTCGATTGCTGCCTCGGGCACCTTATGGCCGTTCTGCTGTGAGTCCAAGATTTTCGAATCGGACGAAAAACTGATAGTGAATTGTAACGTTCAGGGCCACCTAATGACGATGGATCACTCAAATTGCGTCCCGATTCAATACATCGTCCTCCAGCCGACATGTCTCCATGGGTCTATTGCTGCCTTGGCACCTTATGGCCGTTCTGCTGTGAGTCAAAGATTTTGGAATCGGACGAAAAACAGATAGTGAATTGTAACGTTCAGGGCCGCCTAATGACGATGGATCACTCAAATTGCGTCCCGATTCAATACATTGTCCTCCAGCAGGCTGTCTCCATGGGTATATTGCAGCCTCGGGCACCTTATGGCCGTTCAGCTGTGACTCAAAGATTTTCGAATCGGACGAAAAACTGATAGTGAATTGTAACGTTCAGGGCCTCCTAATGACGATGGATCACTCAAATTGCGTCCCGATTAAATACATCGTCCTCCAGCCGAGTTGTCTCCATGGGTCTATTGCTGCCTCGGGCACCTTATGGCCGTTCTGCTGTGAGTCTAGATTATCGAATGGGACAAAAAACTGATAGTGAATTTTAACGTTCAGGGCCTCCTAATGACGATGGATCCCTCAAATTGCGTCCCGATTCAATACATAGTCCTCCAGCAGACTTGTCTCCATGGGTCTATTGCTGCCTCGGGCACCTTATGGCCGTTCTGCTGTGAGTCTAGATTATCGAATGGGATGAAAAACTGATAGTGAATTGTAACGTTCAGGGCCACCTAATGACGATGGATCACTCAAATTGCGTCCCGATTCAATACATCGTCCTCCAGCCGACTTAACTCCATGGGTCTATTGCTGCCTCGGGCACCTTATGGCCGTTCTGCTGTGAGTCTAGATTATCGAATGGGACGAAAAACTGATAGTGAATTGTAACGTTCAGGGCCTCCTAATGACGATGGATCACTCAAATTGCGTCCCGATTCAATACATCGTCCTCCAGCCGACTTGACTCCATGGGTCTATTGCTGCCTCGGGCACCTTATGGCCGTTCTGCTGTGAGTCTAGATTATCGAATGGGACGAAAAACTGATAGTGAATTGTAACGTTCAGGGCCACCTAATGACGATGGATCACTCAAATTGCGTCCCGATTCATTACATCGTCCACCGGCCGACTTGTCTCCATGGGTCTATTGCTGCCTCGGGCACCTTATGGCCGTTCTGCTGTGAGTCAAAGATTTTCGAATCGGACGAAAAACTGATAGTGAATTGTAACGTTCAGGGCCTCCTAATGACGATGGAACATTCAAATTGCGTCCCGATTCAATACATCGTCCTCCAGCAGACTTGTCTCCATGCGTCTATTGCTGCCTCGGGCACCTTATGGCCGTTCTGCTGTGAGTCAAAGATTTTCGAATCGGACGAAAAACTGATAGTGAATTGTAACGTTCAGGGCCACCTAATGACGATGGATCACTCAAATTGCGTCCCGATTCAATACATCGTCCTCCAGCCGACATGTCTCCATGGGTCTATTGCTGCCTTGGCACCTTATGGCCGTTCTGCTGTGAGTCAAAGATTTTCGAATCGGACGAAAAACAGATAGTGAATTGTAACGTTCAGGGCCACCTAATGACGATGGATCACTCAAATTGCGTCCCGATTCAATACATTGTCCTCCAGCAGACTGTCTCCATGGGTCTATTGCAGCCTCGGGCACCTTATGGCCGTTCAGCTGTGACTCAAAGATTTTCGAATCGGACGAAAAACTGATAGTGAATTGTAACGCTCAGGGCCTCCTAATGACGATGGATCACTTAAATTGCGTCCCGATTAAATACATCGTCCTCCAGCCGAGTTGTCTCCATGGGTCTATTGCTGCCTCGGGCACCTTATGGCCGTTCTGCTGTGAGTCTAGATTATCGAATGGGACAAAAAACTGATAGTGAATTGTAACGTTCAGGGCCTCCTAATGACGATGGATCACTCAAATTGCGTCCCGATTCAATACATAGTCCTCCAGCAGACTTGTCTCCATGGGTCTATTGCTGCCTCGGGCACCTTATGGCCGTTCTGCTGTGAGTCTAGATTATCGAATGGGACGAAAAACTGATAGTGAATTGTAACGTTCAGGGCCACCTAATGACGATGGATCACTCAAATTGCGTCCCGATTCAATACATCGTCCTCCAGCCGACTTGACTCCATGGGTCTATTGCTGCCTCGGGCACCTTATGGCCGTTCTGCTGTGAGTCTAGATTATCGAATGGGACGAAAAACTGATAGTGAATTGTAACGTTCAGGGCCTCCTAATGACGATGGATCACTCAAATTGCGTCCCGATTCAATACATCGTCCTCCAGCCGACTTGACTCCATGGGTCTATTGCTGCCTCGGGCACCTTATGGCCGTTCTGCTGTGAGTCTAGATTATCGAATGGGACGAAAAACTGATAGTGAATTGTAACGTTCAGGGCCTCCTAATGACGATGGATCACTCAAATTGCGTCCCGATTCAATACATCGTCCTCCAGCAGACTTGTCTCCATGGGTCGATTGCTGCCTCGGGCACCTAATGGCCGTTCTGCTGTGAGTCAAAGATTTTCGAATCGGACGAAAAACTGATAGTGATTTCTAACATTCAGGGCCACCTAATGACGATGGACCACACAAATTGCGTCCCGATTCAGTACATCGTCCACTAGCCGACTTGACTCCATGGGACTACTGCTGCCTCGGGCACCTTATGGCCGTTCTGCTGTGAGTCTAGATTATAGAATGGGATGAAAAACTGATAGTGAATTGTAACGTTCAGGGCCACCTAATGACGATGGATCACTCAAATTGCGTCCCGATTCAATACATCGTCCTCCAGCAGACTTGTCTCCATGGGTCTATTGCTGCCTCGGGCACTTTATGGCAGGCCTGCTGTAACTCAAAGATTTTCGAATCGGACGAAAAACTGATAGTGAATTGTAACGTTCAGGGCCTCCTAATGCCGATGGATCACCCAAATTGCGTCCTGATTCAATACATAGTCCTCCAGCAGACTTGTCTCCATGGGTCTATTGCTGCCTCGGGCACCTTATGGCCGTTCTGCTGTGAGTCTAGATTATCGAATGGGACGAAAAACTGATAGTGAATTGTAACGTTCAGAGCCACCTAATGACGATGGATCACTCAAATAGCGTCCCGATTCATTACATCGTCCACCGGCCGACTTGTCTCCATGGGTCTATTGCTGCCTCGGGCACCTTATGGCCGTTCTGCTGTGAGTCAAAGATTTTCGAATCGGACGAAAAACCGATAGTGAATTGTAACGTTCAGGGCCTCCTAATGACGATGGAACATTCAAATTGCGTCCCGATTCAATACATCGTCCTCCAGCAGACTTGTCTCCATGCGTCTATTGCTGCCTCGGGCACCTGATGGCCGTTCTGCTGTGAGTCAAAGATTTTCGAATCGGACGAAAAACTGATAGTGAACTGTAACGTTCAGGGCCACCTAATGACGATGGATCACTCAAATTGCGTCCCGATTCAATACATCGTCCTCCAGCCGACATGTCTCCATGGGTCTATTGCTGCCTTGGCACCTTATGGCCGTTCTGCTGTGAGTCAAAGATTTTCGAATCGGACGAAAAACAGATAGTGAATTGTAACGTTCAGGGCCACCTAATGACGATGGATCACTCAAATTGCGTCCCGATTCAATACATCGTCCCCAGCCGACTTGACTCCATGGGACTATTGCTGCCTCGGGCACCTTATGGCCGTTCTGCTGTGAGTCTAGATTATAGAATGGGATGAAAAACTGATAGTGAATTGTAACGTTCAGGGCCACCTAATGACGATGGATCACTCAAATTGCGTCCCGATTCAATACATCGTCCTCCAGCAGACTTGTCTGCATGGGTCTATTGCTGCCTCGGGCACCTTATGGCCGTTCTGCTGTGAGTCAAAGATTTTCGAAACGGACGAAAAACAGATAGTGAATTGTAACGTTCAGGGCCACCTAATGACGATGGATCACTCAAATTGCGTCCTGATTCAATACATCGTCCTCCAGCAGACTTGACTTCTTGGGTCTATTGCTGCCTCGGGCACCTTATGGCCGTTCTGCTGTGAGTCAAAGATTTTCGAATCGGACGAAAAACTGATAGTGAATTGTAACTTTCAGGGTCACCTAATGACGATGGATCACTCAAATTGCGTCCCGATTCAATACATCGTCCTCCAGCAGACTTGTCCCCATGGGTCGATTGCTGCCTCGGGCACCTTATGGCCGTTCTGCTGTGAGTCTAGATTATAGAATGAGATGAAAAACTGATAGTGAATTGTAACGTTCAGGGCCACCTAATGACGATGGTTCACTCAAATTGCGTCCCGATTCAATACATCGTCCTCCAGCAGACTTGTCTCCATGGGTCTATTGCTGCCTCGGGCACCTTATGGCAGGCCTGCTGTAACTCAAAGATTTTAGAATCGGACGAAAAACTGATAGTGAATTGTAACGTTCAGGGCCTCCTAATGCCGATGGATCACCCAAATTGCGTCCTGATTCAATACATCGTCCTCCAGCCGACTTGACTCCATGGGTCTATTGCTGCCTCGGGCACCTTATGGCCGTTCTGCTGTGAGTCTAGATTATCGAATGGGACGAAAAACTGATAGTGAATTGTAACGTTCAGGGCCTCCTAATGACGATGGATCACTCAAATTGCGTCCCGATTCAATACATCGTCCTCCAGCCGACTTGACTCCATGGGTCTATTGCTGCCTCGGGCACCTTATGGCCGTTCTGCTGTGAGTCTAGATTATCGAATGGGACGAAAAACTGATAGTGAATTGTAACGTTCAGGGCCTCCTAATGACGATGGATCACTCAAATTGCGTCCCGATTCAATACATCGTCCTCCAGCAGACTTGTCTCCATGGGTCGATTGCTGCCTCGGGCACCTAATGGCCGTTCTGCTGTGAGTCAAAGATTTTCGAATCGGACGAAAAACTGATAGTGATTTCTAACATTCAGGGCCACCTAATGACGATGGACCACACAAATTGCGTCCCGATTCAGTACATCGTCCACTAGCCGACTTGACTCCATGGGACTACTGCTGCCTCGGGCACCTTATGGCCGTTCTGCTGTGAGTCTAGATTATAGAATGGGATGAAAAACTGATAGTGAATTGTAACGTTCAGGGCCACCTAATGACGATGGATCACTCAAATTGCGTCCCGATTCAATACATCGTCCTCCAGCAGACTTGTCTCCATGGGTCTATTGCTGCCTCGGGCACCTTATGGCAGGCCTGCTGTAACTCAAAGATTTTCGAATCGGACGAAAAACTGATAGTGAATTGTAACGTTCAGGGCCTCCTAATGCCGATGGATCACCCAAATTGCGTCCTGATTCAATACATAGTCCTCCAGCAGACTTGTCTCCATGGGTCTATTGCTGCCTCGGGCACCTTATGGCCGTTCTGCTGTGAGTCTAGATTATCGAATGGGACGAAAAACTGATAGTGAATTGTAACGTTCAGAGCCACCTAATGACGATGGATCACTCAAATTGCGTCCCGATTCATTACATCGTCCACCGGCCGACTTGTCTCCATGGGTCTATTGCTGCCTCGGGCACCTTATGGCCGTTCTGCTGTGAGTCAAAGATTTTCGAATCGGACGAAAAACCGATAGTGAATTGTAACGTTCAGGGCCTCCTAATGACGATGGAACATTCAAATTGCGTCCCGATTCAATACATCGTCCTCCAGCAGACTTGTCTCCATGCGTCTATTGCTGCCTCGGGCACCTGATGGCCGTTCTGCTGTGAGTCAAAGATTTTCGAATCGGACGAAAAACTGATAGTGAACTGTAACGTTCAGGGCCACCTAATGACGATGGATCACTCAAATTGCGTCCCGATTCAATACATCGTCCTCCAGCCGACATGTCTCCATGGGTCTATTGCTGCCTTGGCACCTTATGGCCGTTCTGCTGTGAGTCAAAGATTTTCGAATCGGACGAAAAACAGATAGTGAATTGTAACGTTCAGGGCCACCTAATGACGATGGATCACTCAAATTGCGTCCCGATTCAATACATCGTCCCCAGCCGACTTGACTCCATGGGACTATTGCTGCCTCGGGCACCTTATGGCCGTTCTGCTGTGAGTCTAGATTATAGAATGGGATGAAAAACTGATAGTGAATTGTAACGTTCAGGGCCACCTAATGACGATGGATCACTCAAATTGCGTCCCGATTCAATACATCGTCCTCCAGCAGACATGTCTGCATGGGTCTATTGCTGCCTCGGGCACCTTATGGCCGTTCTGCTGTGAGTCAAAGATTTTCGAAACGGACGAAAAACAGATAGTGAATTGTAACGTTCAGGGCCACCTAATGACGATGGATCACTCAAATTGCGTCCTGATTCAATACATCGTCCTCCAGCAGACTTGACTTCTTGGGTCTATTGCTGCCTCGGGCACCTTATGGCCGTTCTGCTGTGAGTCAAAGATTTTCGAATCGGACGAAAAACTGATAGTGAATTGTAACTTTCAGGGTCACCTAATGACGATGGATCACTCAAATTGCGTCCCGATTCAATACATCGTCCTCCAGCAGACTTGTCCCCATGGGTCGATTGCTGCCTCGGGCACCTTATGGCCGTTCTGCTGTGAGTCTAGTTTATAGAATGAGATGAAAAACTGATAGTGAATTGTAACGTTCAGGGCCACCTAATGACGATGGTTCACTCAAATTGCGTCCCGATTCAATACATCGTCCTCCAGCAGACTTGTCTCCATGGGTCTATTGCTGCCTCGGGCACCTTATGGCAGGCCTGCTGTAACTCAAAGATTTTAGAATCGGACGAAAAACTGGTAGTGAATTGTAACGTTCAGGGCCTCCTAATGACGATGGATCACCCAAATTGCGTCCCGATTCAATACATAGTCCTCCAGCAGACTTGTCTCCATGGGTCTATTGCTGCCTCGGGCACCTTATGGCCGTTCTGCTGTAAGTCTAGATTATCGAATGGGACGAAAAACTGATAGTGAATTGTAACGTTCAGGGCCACCTAATGACGATGGATCACTCAAATTGCGTCCCGATTCATTACATCGTCCACCGGCCGACTTGTCTCCATGGGTCTATTGCTGCCTCGGGCACCTTATGGCCGTTCTGCTGTGAGTCAAAGATTTTCGAATCGGACGAAAAACTGATAGTGAATTGTAACGTTCAGGGCCTCCTAATGACGATGGAACATTCAAATTGCGTCCCGATTCAATACATCGTCCTCCAGCAGACTTGTCTCCATGCGTCTATTGCTGCCTCGGGCACCTTATGGCCGTTCTGCTGTGAGTCAAAGATTTTCGAATCGGACGAAAAAGTGATAGTGAATTGTAACGTTCAGGGCCACCTAATGACGATGGATCACTCAAATTGCGTCCCGATTCAATACATCGTCCTCCACCCGACATGTCTCCATGGGTCTATTGCTGCCTTGGCACCTTATGGCCGTTCTGCTGTGAGTCAAAGATTTTGGAATCGGACGAAAAACAGATAGTGAATTGTAACGCCTAATGACGATGGATCACTCAAATTGCGTCCCGATTCAATACATTGTCCTCCAGCAGACTGTCTCCATGGGTCTATTGCAGCCTCGGGCACCTTATGGCCGTTCAGCTGTGAGTCTAGATTATCGAATGGGACAAAAAACTGATAGTGAATTGTAACGTTCAGGGCCTCCTAATGACGATGGATCACTCAAATTGCGTCCCGATTCAATACATAGTCCTCCAGCAGACTTGTCTCCATGGGTCTATTGCTGCCTCGGGCACCTTATGGCCGTTCTGCTGTGAGTCTAGATTATCGAATGGGACGAAAAACTGATAGTGAATTGTAACGTTCAGGGCCACCTAATGACGATGGATCACTCAAATTGCGTCCCGATTCAATACATCGTCCTCCAGCCGACTTGACTCCATGGGTCTATTGCTGCCTCGGGCACCTTATGGCCGTTCTGCTGTGAGTCTAGATTATCGAATGGGACGAAAAACTGATAGTGAATTGTAACGTTCAGGGCCTCCTAATGACGATGGATCACTCAAATTGCGGCCCGATTCAATACATCGTCCTCCAGCCGACTTGACTCCATGGGTCTATTGCTGCCTCGGGCACCTTATGGCCGTTCTGCTGTGAGTCTAGATTATCGAATGGGACGAAAAACTGATAGTGAATTGTAACGTTCAGGGCCTCCTAATGACGATGGATCACTCAAATTGCGTCCCGATTCAATACATCGTCCTCCAGCAGACTTGTCTCCATGCGTCTATTGCTGCCTCGGGCACCTTATGGCCGTTCTGCTGTGAGTCAAAGATTTTCGAATCGGACGAAAAACTGATAGTGAATTGTAACGTTCAGGGCCACCTAATGACGATGGATCTCTCAAATTGCGTCACGATTCAATACATCGTCCTCCAGCCGACATGTCTCCATGGGTCTATTGCTGCCTTGGCACCTTATGGCCGTTCTGCTGTGAGTCAAAGATTTTCGAATCGGACGAAAAACAGATAGTGAATTGTAACGTTCAGGGCCACCTAATGACGATGGATCACTCAAATTGCGTCCCGATTCAATACATTGTCCTCCAGCAGACTTGTCTCCATGGGTCTATTGCTGCCTCGGGCACCTTATGGTACGCCTGCTGTGACTCAAAGATTTTCGAATCGGACGAAAAACTGATGGTGAATTGTAACGTTCAGGGCCTCCTAATGACGATGGAACACTCAAATTGCGTCCCGATTCAATACATCGTCCTCCAGCAGACTTGTCTCCATGCGTCTATTGCTGCCTCGGGCACCTTATGGCCGTTCTGCTGTGAGTCAAAGATTTTCGAAACGGACGAAAAACAGATAGTGAATTGTAACGTTCAGGGCCACCTAATGACGATGGATCACTCAAATTGCGTCCTGATTCAATACATCGTCCTCCAGCAGACTTAACTTCTTGGGTCTATTGCTGCCTCGGGCACCTTATGGCCGTTCTGCTGTGAGTCTAGATTATCAAATGGGACAAAAAACTGATAGTGAATTGTAACGTTCAGGGCCTCCTAATGACGATGGATCACTCAAATTGAGTCCCGATTCAATACATAGTCCTCCAGCAGACTTGTCTCCATGCGTCTATTGCTGCCTCGGGCACCTTATGGCCGTTATGCTGTGAGTCTAGATTATCGAATGGGAAGAAAAACTGATAGTGAATTGTAACGGTCAGGGCCACCTAATGACGATAGATCACTCAAATTGCGTCCCGATTCAATACATCGTCCTCCAGCCGACTTGACTCCATGGGTCTATTGCTGCCTCGGGCACCTTATGGCCGTTCTGCTGTGAGTCTAGATTATCGAATGGGACGAAAAACTGATAGTGAATTGTAACGTTCAGGGCCTCCTAATGATGATGGATCACTCAAATTGCGTCCCGATTCAATATATCGTCCTCCAGCAGACTTGTCTCCATGGGTCGATTGCTGCCTCGGGCACCTAATGGCCGTTCTGCTGTGAGTCAAAGATTTTCGAATCGGACGAAAAACTGATAGTGAATTGTAACATTCAGGGCCACCTAATGACGATGGACCACGCAAATTGCGTCCCGATTCAATACATCGTCCTCCAGCCGAGTTGACTCAATGGGTCTATTGCTGCCTCGGGCACCTTATGGACGTTCTGCTGTGAGTCTAGATTATAGAATGGGATGAAAAACTGATAGTGAATTGTAACGTTCAGGGCCACCTAATGACGATGGATCACTCAAATTGCGTCCCGATTCAATACACCGTCCTCCAGCAGACTTGTCTCCATGGGTCTATTGCTGCCTCGGGCACCTTATGGTAGGCCTGCTGTGACTCAAAGATTTTCGAATCGGACGAAAAACTGATAGTGAATTGTAACGTTCAGGGCCTCCTAATGACGATGGAACACTCAAATTGCGTCCCGATTCAATACATCGTCCTCCAGCAGACTTGTCTCCATGCGTCTATTGCTGCCTCGGGCACCTTATGGCCGTTCTGCTGTGAGTCAAAGATTTTCGAAACGGACGAAAAACAGATAGTGAATTGTAACGTTCAGGGCCACCTAATGACGATGGATCACTCAAATTGCGTCCTGATTCAATACATCGTCCTCCAGCACACTTGACTTCTTGGGTCTATTGCTGCCTCGGGCACCTTATGGCCGTTCTGCTGTGAGTCAAAGATTTTCGAATCTGACGAAAAACTGATAGTGAATAGTAACGTTCAGGGCCTCCTAATGACGATGGAACATTCAAATTGCGTCGCGATTCAATACATCGTCCTCCAGCAGACTTGTCTCCATGCGTCTATTGCTGCCTCGGGCACCTTATGGCCGTTCTGCTGTGAGTCAAAGATTTTCGAATCGGACGAAAAACTGATAGCGAATTGTAACGTTCAGGGCCACCTAATGACGATGGATCACTCAAATTGCGTCCCGATTCAATACATCGTCCTCCAGCCGACATGTCACCATGGGTCTATTGCTGCCTTGGCACCTTATGGCCGTTAGGCTGTGACTCAAAGATTTTCGAATCGGACGAAAAACTGATAGTGAATTGTAACGCTCAGGGCCTCCTAATGACGATGGATCACTCAAATTGCGTCCCGATTCAATACATCGTCCTCCAGCCGACTTGTCTCCATGGGTCTATTGCTGCCTCGGGCACCTTATGGCCGTTCTGCTGTGAGTCTAGATTATCGAATGGGACGTAAAACTGGTAGTGAATTGTAACTTTCAGGGCCACCTAATGACGATGGATCACTCAAATTGCGTCCCGATTCAATACATCGTCCTCCAGCAGACTTATCTCCAAGGGTCGATTGTTGCCTCGGGCACCTTAAGGCCGTTCTGCTGTGAGTCAAAGATTTTCGAATCGGACGAAAAACTGATAGTGAATTGTAACATTCAGGGCCACCAAATGACGATGTACCACACAAATTGCGTCCCGATTCAGTACATCGTCCTCCAGCCGACCAGACTCCATGGGTCTATTGCTGCCTCGGGCACCTTATGGCCGTTCTGCTGTGAGTCTAGAGTATGAATGGGACGAAAAACTGATAGTGAATTGTAACGTTCACAGCCACCTAATGACGATGGATCACTCAAATTGCGTCCCGATTCAATACATCGTCCTCCAGCAGACTTCTCTCCATGGGTCTATTGCTGCCTCGGGCACCTTATGGCCGTTCTGCTGTGAGTCAAAGATTTTCGAATCGGACGAAAAACTGATAGTGAATTGTAACATTCAGGGCCACCTAATGACGATGGATCACTCAAATTGCGTCCCGATTCATTACATCGTCCACCAGCCGACTTGTCTCCATGGGTCTATTGCTGCCTCGGGCACCTTATGGCCGTTCTGCTGTGAGTCAAAGATTTTCGAATCGGACGAAAAACAGACAGTGAATTGTAACGTTCAGGGCCACCTAATGACGATGGATCACTCAAATTGCGTCCCGATTCAATACATTGTCCTCCAGCAGACTGTCTCCATGGGTCTATTGCAGCCTCGGGCACCTTATGGCCGTTCAGCTGTGACTCAAAGATTTTCGAATCGGACGAAAAACTGTTGTGAATTGTAACGTTCAGGGCCTCCTACTGACGATGGAACACTCAAATTGCGTCCCGATTCAATACATCGTCCTTCAGCCGACTTGTCTCCATGGGTCTATTGCTGCCTCGGGCACCTAATGGCCGTTCTGCTGTGAGTCAAAGATTTTCGAATCGGACGAAAAACTGATAGTGAATTGTAACGTTCAGGGCCACCTAATGACGATGGATCAATCAAATTGCGTCCCGATTCAATACATCGTCCTCCAGCAGACTTGTCTCCATGGGTCTATTGCTGCCTCGGGCACCTTATGGCCGTTCTGCTGTGAGTCAAAGATTTTCGAATCGGACGAAAAACTGATAGTGAATTGTAACATTCAGGGCCACCTAATGACGATGGATCACTCAAATTGCGTCCCGATTCATTACATCGTCCACCGGCCGACTTGTCTCCATGGGTCTATTGCTGCCTCGGGCACCTTATGGCCGTTCTGCTGTGAGTCAAAGATTTTCGAATCGGACGAAAAACTGATAGTGAATTGTAACGTTCAGGGCCTCCTAATGACGATGGAACATTCAAATTGCGTCCCGATTCAATACATCGTCCTCCAGCAGACTTGTCTCCATGCGTCTATTGCTGCCTCGGGCACCTTATGGCCGTTCAGCTGTGACTCAAAGATTTTCGAATCGGACGAAAAACTGATAGTGAATTGTAACGCTCAGGGCCTCCTAATGACGATGGATCACTCAAATTGCGTCCCGATTAAATACATCGTCCTCCAGCCGAGTTGTCTCCATGGTTCTATTGCTGCCTCGGGCACCTTATGGCCGTTCTGCTGTGAGTCAAAGATTTTCGAATCGGACGAAAAACTGATAGTGAATTGTAACGTTCAGGGCCACCTAATGAGGATGGATCACTCAAATTGCGTCCCGATTCAATACATAGTCCTCCAGCAGACTTGTCTCCATGCGTCTATTGCTGCCTCGGGCACCTTATGGCCGTTCTGCTGTGAGTCTAGATTATCGAATGGGAAGAAAAACTGATAGTGAATTGTAACGTTCAGGGCCACCTAATGACGATGGATCACTCAAATTGCGTCCCGATTCAATACATCGTCCTCCAGCCGACTTGACTCCATGGGTCTATTGCTGCCTCGGGCACCTTATGGCCGTTCTGCTGTGAGTCTAGATTATCGAATGGGACGAAAAACTGATAGTGAATTGTAACGTTCAGGGCCACCTAATGACGATGGATCACTCAAACTGCGTCCCGATTCAATACATTGTCCTCCAGCAGACTTGTCTCCATGGGTCTATTGCTGCCTCGGGCACCTTATGGTAGGCCTGCTGTGACTCAAAGATTTTCGAATCGGACGAAAAACTGATAGTGAATTGTAACATTCAGGGCCACCTAATGACGATGGACCACGCAAATTGCGTCCCGATTCAATACATCGTCCTCCAGCCGAGTTGACTCCATGGGTCTATTGCTGCCTCGGGCACCTTATGGACGTTCTGCTGTGAGTCTAGATTATAGAATGGGATGAAAAACTGATAGTGAATTGTAACGTTCAGGGCCACCTAATGACGATGGATCACTCAAATTGCGTCCCGATTCAATACACCGTCCTCCAGCAGACTTGTCTCCATGGGTCTATTGCTGCCTCGGGCGCCTGCTGTGACTCAAAGATTTTCGAATCGGACGAAAAACTGATAGTGAATTGTAACGTTCAGGGCCTCCTAATGACGATGGAACACTCAAATTGCGTCCCGATTCAATACATCGTCCTCCAGCAGACTTGTCTCCATGCGTCTATTGCTGCCTCGGGCACCTTATGGCCGTTCTGCTGTGAGTCAAAGATTTTCGAAACGGACGAAAAACAGATAGTGAATTGTAACGTTCAGGGCCACCTAATGACGATGGATCACTCAAATTGCGTCCTGATTCAATACATCGTCCTCCAGCACACTTGACTTCTTGGGTCTATTGCTGCCTCGGGCACCTTATGGCCGTTCTGCTGTGAGTCAAAGATTTTCGAATCTGACGAAAAACTGATAGTGAATAGTAACGTTCAGGGCCTCCTAATGACGATGGAACATTCAAATTGCGTCGCGATTCAATACATCGTCCTCCAGCAGACTTGTCTCCATGCGTCTATTGCTGCCTCGGGCACCTTATGGCCGTTCTGCTGTGAGTCAAAGGTTTTCGAATCGGACGAAAAACTGATAGCGAATTGTAACGTTCAGGGCCACCTAATGACGATGGATCACTCAAATTGCGTCCCGATTCAATACATCGTCCTCCAGCCGACATGTCACCATGGGTCTATTGCTGCCTTGGCACCTTATGGCCGTTAGGCTGTGACTCAAAGATTTTCGAATCGGACGAAAAACTGATAGTGAATTGTAACGCTCAGGGCCTCCTAATGACGATGGATCACTCAAATTGCGTCCCGATTCAATACATCGTCCTCCAGCCGACTTGTCTCCATGGGTCTATTGCTGCCTCGGGCACCTTATGGCCGTTCTGCTGTGAGTCTAGATTATCGAATGGGACGTAAAACTGGTAGTGAATTGTAACTTTCAGGGCCACCTAATGACGATGGATCACTCAAATTGCGTCCCGATTCAATACATCGTCCTCCAGCAGACTTATCTCCAAGGGTCGATTGTTGCCTCGGGCACCTTAAGGCCGTTCTGCTGTGAGTCAAAGATTTTCGAATCGGACGAAAAACTGATAGTGAATTGTAACATTCAGGGCCACCAAATGACGATGTACCACACAAATTGCGTCCCGATTCAGTACATCGTCCTCCAGCCGACCAGACTCCATGGGTCTATTGCTGCCTCGGGCACCTTATGGCCGTTCTGCTGTGAGTCTAGAGTATGAATGGGACGAAAAACTGATAGTGAATTGTAACGTTCACAGCCACCTAATGACGATGGATCACTCAAATTGCGTCCCGATTCAATACATCGTCCTCCAGCAGACTTCTCTCCATGGGTCTATTGCTGCCTCGGGCACCTTATGGCCGTTCTGCTGTGAGTCAAAGATTTTCGAATCGGACGAAAAACTGATAGTGAATTGTAACATTCAGGGCCACCTAATGACGATGGATCACTCAAATTGCGTCCCGATTCATTACATCGTCCACCAGCCGACTTGTCTCCATGGGTCTATTGCTGCCTCGGGCACCTTATGGCCGTTCTGCTGTGAGTCAAAGATTTTCGAATCGGACGAAAAACAGACAGTGAATTGTAACGTTCAGGGCCACCTAATGACGATGGATCACTCAAATTGCGTCCCGATTCAATACATTGTCCTCCAGCAGACTGTCTCCATGGGTCTATTGCAGCCTCGGGCACCTTATGGCCGTTCAGCTGTGACTCAAAGATTTTCGAATCGGACGAAAAACTGTTGTGAATTGTAACGTTCAGGGCCTCCTACTGACGATGGAACACTCAAATTGCGTCCCGATTCAATACATCGTCCTTCAGCCGACTTGTCTCCATGGGTCTATTGCTGCCTCGGGCACCTAATGGCCGTTCTGCTGTGAGTCAAAGATTTTCGAATCGGACGAAAAACTGATAGTGAATTGTAACGTTCAGGGCCACCTAATGACGATGGATCAATCAAATTGCGTCCCGATTCAATACATCGTCCTCCAGCAGACTTGTCTCCATGGGTCTATTGCTGCCTCGGGCACCTTATGGCCGTTCTGCTGTGAGTCAAAGATTTTCGAATCGGACGAAAAACTGATAGTGAATTGTAACATTCAGGGCCACCTAATGACGATGGATCACTCAAATTGCGTCCCGATTCATTACATCGTCCACCGGCCGACTTGTCTCCATGGGTCTATTGCTGCCTCGGGCACCTTATGGCCGTTCTGCTGTGAGTCAAAGATTTTCGAATCGGACGAAAAACTGATAGTGAATTGTAACGTTCAGGGCCTCCTAATGACGATGGAACATTCAAATTGCGTCCCGATTCAATACATCGTCCTCCAGCAGACTTGTCTCCATGCGTCTATTGCTGCCTCGGGCACCTTATGGCCGTTCAGCTGTGACTCAAAGATTTTCGAATCGGACGAAAAACTGATAGTGAATTGTAACGCTCAGGGCCTCCTAATGACGATGGATCACTCAAATTGCGTCCCGATTAAATACATCGTCCTCCAGCCGAGTTGTCTCCATGGTTCTATTGCTGCCTCGGGCACCTTATGGCCGTTCTGCTGTGAGTCAAAGATTTTCGAATCGGACGAAAAACTGATAGTGAATTGTAACGTTCAGGGCCACCTAATGAGGATGGATCACTCAAATTGCGTCCCGATTCAATACATAGTCCTCCAGCAGACTTGTCTCCATGCGTCTATTGCTGCCTCGGGCACCTTATGGCCGTTCTGCTGTGAGTCTAGATTATCGAATGGGAAGAAAAACTGATAGTGAATTGTAACGTTCAGGGCCACCTAATGACGATGGATCACTCAAATTGCGTCCCGATTCAATACATCGTCCTCCAGCCGACTTGACTCCATGGGTCTATTGCTGCCTCGGGCACCTTATGGCCGTTCTGCTGTGAGTCTAGATTATCGAATGGGACGAAAAACTGATAGTGAATTGTAACGTTCAGGGCCACCTAATGACGATGGATCACTCAAATTGCGTCCCGATTCAATACATTGTCCTCCAGCAGACTTGTCTCCATGGGTCTATTGCTGCCTCGGGCACCTTATGGTAGGCCTGCTGTGACTCAAAGATTTTCGAATCGGACGAAAAACTGATGGTGAATTGTAACGTTCAGGGCCTCCTAATGACGATGGAACACTCAAATTGCGTCCCGATTCAATACATCGTCCTCCAGCAGACTTGTCTCCATGCGTCTATTGCTGCCTCGGGCACCTTATGGCCGTTCTGCTGTGAGTCAAAGATTTTCGAAACGGACGAAAAACAGATAGTGAATTGTAACGTTCAGGGCCACCTAATGACGATGGATCACTCAAATTGCGTCCTGATTCAATACATCGTCCTCCAGCAGACTTAACTTCTTGGGTCTATTGCTGCCTCGGGCACCTTATGGCCGTTCTGCTGTGAGTCTAGATTATCAAATGGGACAAAAAACTGATAGTGAATTGTAACGTTCAGGGCCTCCTAATGACGATGGATCACTCAAATTGCGTCCCGATTCAATACATAGTCCTCCAGCAGACTTGTCTCCATGCGTCTATTGCTGCCTCGGGCACCTTATGGCCGTTCTGCTGTGAGTCTAGATTATCGAATGGGAAGAAAAACTGATAGTGAATTGTAACGTTCAGGGCCTCCTAATGACGATGGATCACTCAAATTGCGTCCCGATTCAATACATCGTCCTCCAGCCGACTTGACTCCATGGGTCTATTGCTGCCTCGGGCACCTTATGGCCGTTCTGCTGTGAGTCTAGATTATCGAATGGGACGAAAACCTGATAGTGAATTGTAACGTTCAGGGCCTCCTAATGACGATGGATCACTCAAATTGCGTCCCGATTCAATATATCGTCCTCCAGCAGACTTGTCTCCATGGGTCGATTGCTGCCTCGGGCACCTAATGGCCGTTCTGCTGTGAGTCAAAGATTTTCGAATCGGACGAAAAACTGATAGTGAATTGTAACATTCAGGGCCACCTAATGACGATGGACCACGCAAATTGCGTCCCGATTCAATACATCGTCCTCCAGCCGAGTTGACTCCATGGGTCTATTGCTGCCTCGGGCACCTTATGGACGTTCTGCTGTGAGTCTAGATTATAGAATGGGATGAAAAACTGATAGTGAATTGTAACGTTCAGGGCCACCTAATGACGATGGATCACTCAAATTGCGTCCCGATTCAATACACCGTCCTCCAGCAGACTTGTCGCCATGGGTCTATTGCTGCCTCGGGCACCTTATGGTAGGCCTGCTGTGACTCAAAGATTTTCGAATCGGACGAAAAACTGATAGTGAATTGTAACGTTCAGGGCCTCCTAATGACGATGGAACACTCAAATTGCGTCCCGATTCAATACATCGTCCTCCAGCAGACTTGTCTCCATGCGTCTATTGCTGCCTCGGGCACCTTATGGCCGTTCTGCTGTGAGTCAAAGATTTTCGAAACGGACGAAAAACAGATAGTGAATTGTAACGTTCAGGGCCACCTAATGACGATGGATCACTCAAATTGCGTCCTGATTCAATACATCGTCCTCCAGCACACTTGACTTCTTGGGTCTATTGCTGCCTCGGGCACCTTATGGCCGTTCTGCTGTGAGTCAAAGATTTTCGAATCTGACGAAAAACTGATAGTGAATAGTAACGTTCAGGGCCTCCTAATGACGATGGAACATTCAAATTGCGTCCCGATTCAATACATCGTCCTCCAGCAGACTTGTCTCCATGCGTCTATTGCTGCCTCGGGCACCTTATGGCCGTTCTGCTGTGAGTCAAAGATTTTCGAATCGGACGAAAAACTGATAGCGAATTGTAACGTTCAGGGCCACCTAATGACGATGGATCACTCAAATTGCGTCCCGATTCAATACATCGTCCTCCAGCCGACATGTCACCATGGGTCTATTGCTGCCTTGGCACCTTATGGCCGTTAGGCTGTGACTCAAAGATTTTCGAATCGGACGAAAAACTGATAGTGAATTGTAACGCTCAGGGCCACCTAATGACGATGGATCACTCAAATTGCGTCCCGATTCAATACAACGTCCTCCAGCAGACTTGTCTCCATGCGTCTATTGCTGCCTCGGGCACCTTATGGCCGTTCTGCTGTGAGTCAAAGATTTTCGAATCGGACGAAAAACTGATAGTGAATTGTAACGTTCAGGGCCACCTAATGAGGATGGATCACTCAAATTGCGTCCCGATTCAATACATAGTCCTCCAGCAGACTTGTCTCCATGCGTCTATTGCTGCCTCGGGCACCTTATGGCCGTTCTGCTGTGAGTCTAGATTATCGAATGGGAAGAAAAACTGATAGTGAATTGTAACGTTCAGGGCCACCTAATGACGATGGATCACTCAAATTGCGTCCCGATTCAATACATCGTCCTCCAGCCGACTTGACTCCATGGGTCTATTGCTGCCTCGGGCACCTTATGGCCGTTCTGCTGTGAGTCTAGATTATCGAATGGGACGAAAAACTGATAGTGAATTGTAACGTTCAGGGCCTCCTAATGACGATGGATCACTCAAATTGCGTCCCGATTCAATACATCGTCCTCCAGCCGACTTGACTCCATGGGTCTATTGCTGCCTCGGGCACCTTATGGCCGTTCTGCTGTGAGTCTAGATTATCGAATGGGACGAAAAACTGATAGTGAATTGTAACGTTCAGGGCCTCCTAATGACGATGGATCACTCAAATTGCGTCCCGATTCAATACATCGTCCTCCAGCCGATTTGACTCCATGGGTCTATTGCTGCCTCGGGCACCATATGGCCGTTCTGCTGTGAGTCTAGATTATCGAATGGGACGAAAATCTGATAGTGAATTGTAACGTTCAGGGCCTCCTAATGACGATGGATCACTCAAATTGCGTCCCGATTCAATATATCGTCCTCCAGCAGACTTGTCTCAATGGGTCGATTGCTGCCTCGGGCACCTAATGGCCGTTCTGCTGTGAGTCAAAGATTTTCGAATCGGACGAAAAACTGATAGTGAATTGTAACATTCAGGGCCACCTAATGACGATGGACCACGCAAATTGCGTCCCGATTCAATACATCGTCCTCCAGCCGAGTTGACTCCATGGGTCTATTGCTGCCTCGGGCACCTTATGGCCGTTCTGCTGTGAGTCTAGATTATAGAATGGGATGAAAAACTAATAGTGAATTGTAACGTTCAGGGCCACCTAATGACGATGGATCACTCAAATTGCGTCCCGATTCAATACATCGTCCTCCAGCAGACTTGTCTCCATGGGTCTATTGCTGCCTCGGGCACCTTATGGTAGGCCTGCTGTGACTCAAAGATTTTCGAATCGGACGAAAAACTGATAGTGAATTGTAACGTTCAGGGCCTCCTAATGACGATGGAACACTCAAATTGCGTCCCGATTCAATACATCGTCCTCCAGCAGACTTGTCTCCATGCGTCTATTGCTGCCTCGGGCACCTTATGGCCGTTCTGCTGTGAGTCAAAGATTTTCGAAACGGACGAAAAACAGATAGTGAATTGTAACGTTCAGGGCCACCTAATGACGATGGATCACTCAAATTGCGTCCTGATTTAATACATCGTCCTCCAGCAGACTTGACTTCTTGGGTCTATTGCTGCCTCGGGCACCTTATGGCCGTTCTGCTGTGAGTCAAAGATTTTCGAATCGGACGAAAAACTGATAGTGAATTGTAACGTTCAGGGCCACCTAATGACGATGGATCACTCAAATTGCGTCCCGATTCAATACATCGTCCTCCAGCCGACATGTCACCATGGGTCTATTGCTGCCTTGGCACCTTATGGCCGTTCTGCTGTGAGTCAAAGATTTTGGAATCGGACGAAAAACAGATAGTGAATTGTAACGTTCAGGGCCGCCTAATGACGATGGATCACTCAAATTGCGTCCCGATTCAATACATTGTCCTCCAGCAGACTGTCTCCATGGGTCTATTGCAGCCTCGGGCACCTTATGGCCGTTCAGCTGTGACTCAAAGATTTTCGAATCGGACGAAAAACTGATAGTGAATTGTAACGCTCAGGGCCTCCTAATGACGATGGATCACTCAAATTGCGTCCCGATTAAATACATCGTCCTCCAGCCGAGTTGTCTCCATGGGTCTATTGCTGCCTCGGGCACCTTATGGCCGTTCTGCTGTGAGTCTAGATTATCGAATGGGACAAAAAACTGATAGTGAATTGTAACGTTCAGGGCCTCCTAATGACGATGGATCACTCAAATTGCGTCCCGATTCAATACATAGTCCTCCAGCAGACTTGTCTCCATGGGTCTATTGCTGCCTCGGGCACCTTATGGCCGTTCTGCTGTGAGTCTAGATTATCGAATGGGACGAAAAACTGATAGTGAATTGTAACGTTCAGGGCCACCTAATGACGATGGATCACTCAAATTGCGTCCCGATTCAATACATCGTCCTCCAGCCGACTTGACTCCATGGGTCTATTGCTGCCTCGGGCACCTTATGGCCGTTCTGCTGTGAGTCTAGATTATCGAATGGGACGAAAAACTGATAGTGAATTGTAACGTTCAGGGCCTCCTAATGACGATGGATCACTCAAATTGCGTCCCGATTCAATACATCGTCCTCCAGCCGACTTGACTCCATGGGTCTATTGCTGCCTCGGGCACCTTATGGCCGTTCTGCTGTGAGTCTAGATTATCGAATGGGACGAAAAACTGATAGTGAATTGTAACGTTCAGGGCCTCCTAATGACGATGGATCACTCAAATTGCGTCCCGATTCAATACATCGTCCTCCAGCAGACTTGTCTCCATGGGTCTATTGCTGCCTCGGGCACCTTATGGCCGTTCTGCTGTGAGTCTAGATTATAGAATGGGATGAAAAACTGATAGTGAATTGTAACGTTCAGGGCCACCTAATGACGATGGATCACTCAAATTGCGTCCCGTTTCAATACATCGTCCTCCAGCAGACTTGTCTCCATGGGTCTATTGCTGCCTCGGGCACCTTATGGCAGGCCTGCTGTAACTCAAAGATTTTCGAATCGGACGAAAAACCGATAGTGAATTGTAACGTTCAGGGCCTCCTAATGACGATGGAACACTCAAATTGCGTCCCGATTCAATACATCGTCCTCCAGCAGACTTGTCTCCATGCGTCTATTGCTGCCTCGGGCACCTTATGGCAGGCCTGCTGTGACTCAAAGATTTTCGAATCGGACGAAAAACTGCTAGTGAATTGTTACGCTCAGGGCCACCTCTTGACGATGGATCACTCAAATTGCGTCCCGATTCAATACATCGTCCTCCAGCCGACTTGACTCCATGGGTCTATTGCTGCCTCGGGCACCTTATGGCCGTTCTGCTGTGAGTCTAGATTATCGAATGGGACAAAAAACTGATAGTGAATTGTAACGTTCTGGGCCACCTAATGACTATGGATCTCTCAAATTGCGTCCCGATTCAATACATCGTCCTCTAGCCGACTTGACTCCATGGATCTATTGCTGCCTCGGGAACCTTATGGCCGTTCTGCTGTGAGTGTAGATTATCGAATGGGTCGAAAAACTGATAGTGAATTGTAACGTTCAGGGACTCCTAATGACGATGGATCACTCAAATTGCGTCCCGATTCAATACATCGTCCTCCAGCCGATTTGACTCCATGGGTCTATTGCTGCCTCGGGCACCTTATGGCCGTTCTGCTGTGAGTCTAGATTATCGAATGGGACGAAAATCTGATAGTGAATTGTAACGTTCAGGGCCTCCTAATGACGATGGATCACTCATATTGCGTCCCGATTCAATATATCGTCCTCCAGCAGACTTGTCTCCATGGGTCGATTGCTGCCTCGGGCACCTAATGGCCGTTCTGCTGTGAGTCAAAGATTTTCGAATCGGACGAAAAACTGATAGTGAATTGTAACATTCAGGGCCACCTAATGACGATGGACCACGCAAATTGCGTCCCGATTCAATACATCGTCCTCCAGCCGAGTTGACTCCATGGGTCTATTGCTGCCTCGGGCACCTTATGGCCGTTCTGCTGTGAATCTAGATTATCGAATGGGACGAAAAACTGATAGTGAATTGTAACGTTCAGGGCCACCTAATGACGATGGATCACTCAAATTGCGTCCCGATTCAATACATCGTCCCCAGCCGACTTGACTCCATGGGACTATTGCTGCCTCGGGCACCTTATGGCCGTTCTGCTGTGAGTCTAGATTATAGAATGGGATGAAAAACTGATAGTGAATTGTAACGTTCAGGGCCACCTAATGACGATGGATCACTCAAATTGCGTCCCGATTCAATACATCGTCCTCCAGCAGACTTGTCTCCATGGGTCTATTGCTGCCTCGGGCACCTTATGGTAGGCCTGCTGTGACTCAAAGATTTTCGAATCGGACGAAAAACTGATAGTGAATTGTAACGTTCAGGGCCTCCTAAAGACGATGGAACACTCAAATTGCGTCCCGATTCAATACATCGTCCTCCAGCAGACTTGTCTCCATGCGTCTATTGCTGCCTCGGGCACCTTATGGCCGTTCTGCTGTGAGTCAAAGATTTTCGAAACGGACGAAAAACAGATAGTGAATTGTAACGTTCAGGGCCACCTAATGACGATGGATCACTCAAATTGCGTCCTGATTCAATACATCGTCCTCCAGCAGACTTGACTTCTTGGGTCTATTGCTGCCTCGGGCACCTTATGGCCGTTCTGCTGTGAGTCAAAGATTTTCGAATCGGACGAAAAACTGGTAGTGAATTGTAACTTTCAGGGCCACCTAATGACGATGGATCACCCAAATTGCGTCCCGATTCAATACATAGTCCTCCAGCAGACTTGTCTCCATGGGTCTAATGCTGCCTCGGGCACCTTATGGCCGTTCTGCTGTGAGTCTAGATTATCGAATGGGACGAAAAACTGATAGTGAATTGTAACGTTCAGGGCCACCTAATGACGGTGGATCACTCAAATTGCGTCCCGATTCATTACATCGTCCACCGGCCGACTTGTCTCCATGGGTCTATTGCTGCCTCGGGCACCTTATGGCCGTTCTGCTGTGAGTCAAAGATTTTCGAATCGGACGAAAAACTGATAGTGAATTGTAACGTTCAGGGCCTCCTAATGACGATGGAACATTCAAATTGCGTCCCGATTCAATACATCGTCTTCCAGCAGACTTGTCTCCATGCGTCTATTGCTGCCTCTGGCACCTTATGGCCGTTCTGCTGTGAGTCAAAGATTTTCGAATCGGACGAAAAACTGATAGTGAATTGTAACGTTCAGGGCCACCTAATGACGATGGATCACTCAAATTGCGTCCCGATTCAATACATCGTCCTCCAGCCGACATGTCTCCATGGGTCTATTGCTGCCTTGGTACCTTATGGCCGTTCTGCTGTGAGTCAAAGATTTTCGAATCGGACGAAAAACAGATAGTGAATTGTAACGTTCAGGGCCACCTAATGACGATGGATCACTCAAATTGCGTCCCGATTCAATACATCGTCCCCAGCCGACTTGACTCCTTGGGACTATTGCTGCCTCGGGCACCTTATGGCCGTTCTGCTGTGAGTCTAGATTATAGAATGGGATGAAAAACTGATAGTGAATTGTAACGTTCAGGGCCACCTAATGACGATGGATCACTCAAATTGCGTCCCGATTCAATACATCGTCCACCAGCCAACATGTCTCCATGGGTCTATTGCTGCCTCGGGCACCTTATGGCAGAACTGCTGTGACTCAAAGATTTTCGAATCGGACGAAAAACTGATAGTGAATTGTAACGATCAGGGCCTCCTAATGACGATGGAACACTCAAATTGCGTCCCGATTCAATACATCGTCCTCCAGCAGACTTGTCTGCATGCGTCTATTGCTGCCTCGGGCACCTTATGGCCGTTCTGCTGTGAGTCAAAGATTTTCGAAACGGACGAAAAACAGATAGTGAATTGTAACGTTCAGGGCCACCTAATGACGATGGATCACTCAAATTGCGTCCTGATTCAATACATCGTCCTCCAGCAGACTTGTCCCCATGGGTCGATTGCTGAATCGGGCACCTTATGGCCGTTCTGCTGTGAGTCTAGATTATAGAATGAGATGAAAAACTGATAGTGAATTGTAACGTTCGGGGCCACCTAATGACGATGGTTCACTCAAATTGCGTCCCGATTCAATACATCGTCCTCCAGCAGACTTCTCTCCATGGGTCTATTGCTGCCTCGGGCACCTTATGGCAGGCCTGCTGTAACTCAAAGATTTTAGAATCGGACGAAAAACTGGTAGTGAATTGTAACGTTCAGGGCCTCCTAATGACGATGGATCACCCAAATTGCGTCCCGATTCAATACATAGTCCTCCAGCAGACTTGTCTCCATGGGTCTATTGCTGCCTCGGGCACCTTATGGCCGTTCTGCTGTGAGTCTAGATTATCGAATGGGACGAAAAACTGATACTGAATTGTAACGTTCAGGGCCACCTAATGACGATGGATCATTCAAATTGCGTCCCGATTCATTACATCGTCCACCGGCCGACTTGTCTCCATGGGTCTATTGCTGCCTCGGGCACCTTATGGCCGTTCTGCTGTGAGTCAAAGATTTTCGAATCGGACGAAAAACTGATAGTGAATTGTAACGTTCAGGGCCACCTAATGACGATGGATCACTCAAATTGCGTCCCGATTCAATACATCGGCCTCCAGCCGACATGTCTCCATGGGTCTATTGCTGCCTTGGCACCTTATGGCCGTTCTGCTGTGAGTCAAAGATTTTCGAATCGGACGAAAAACAGATAGTGAATTGTAACGTTCAGGGCCACCTAATGACGATGGATCACTCAAATTGCGTCCCGATTCAATACATTGTCCTCCAGCAGACTGTCTCCATGGGTCTATTGCAGCCTCGGGCACCTTATGGCCGTTCAGCTGTGACTCAAAGATTTTCGAATCGGACGAAAAACTGATAGTGAATTGTAACGCTCAGGGCCTCCTAATGACGATGGATCACTTAAATTGCGTCCCGATTAAATACATCGTCCTCCAGCCGAGTTGTCTCCATGGGTCTATTGCTGCCTCGGGCACCTTATGGCCGTTCTGCTGTGAGTCTAGATTATCGAATGGGACAAAAAACTGATAGTGAATTGTAACGTTCAGGGCCTCCTAATGACGATGGATCACTCAAATTGCGTCCCGATTCAATACATAGTCCTCCAGCAGACTTGTCTCCATGGGTCTATTGCTGCCTCGGGCACCTTATGGCCGTTCTGCTGTGAGTCTAGATTATCGAATGGGACGAAATACTGATAGTGAATTGTAACGTTCATGGCCACCTAATGACGATGGATCACTCAAATTGCGTCCCGATTCAATACATCGTCCTCCAGCCGACTTGACTCCATGGGTCTATTGCTGCCTCGGGCACCTTATGGCCGTTCTGCTGTGAGTCTAGATTATCGAATGGGACGAAAAACTGATAGTGAATTGTAACGTTCAGGGCCTCCTAATGACGATGGATCACTCAAATTGCGTCCCGATTCAATACATCGTCCTCCAGCCGACTTGACTCCATGGGTCTATTGCTGCCTCGGGCACCTTATGGCCGTTCTGCTGTGAGTCTAGATTATCGAATGGGACGAAAAACTGATAGTGAATTGTAACGTTCAGGGCCTCCTAATGACGATGGATCACTCAAATTGCGTCCCGATTCAATACATCGTCCTCCAGCAGACTTGTCTCCATGGGTCGATTGCTGCCTCGGGCACCTAATGGCCGTTCTGCTGTGAGTCAAAGATTTTCGAATCGGACGAAAAACTGATAGTGATTTGTAACATTCAGGGCCACCTAATGACGATGGACCACACAAATTGCGTCCCGATTCAGTACATCGTCCACTAGCCGACTTGACTCCATGGGACTATTGCTGCCTCGGGCACCTTATGGCCGTTCTGCTGTGAGTCTAGATTATAGAATGGGATGAAAAACTGATAGTGAATTGTAACGTTCAGGGCCACCTAATGACGATGGATCACTCAAATTGCGTCCCGATTCAGTACATCGTCCTCCAGCAGACTTGTCTCCATGGGTCTATTGCTGCCTTGGCACCTTATGGCCGTTCTGCTGTGAGTCAAAGATTTTCGAATCGGACGAAAAACAGATAGTGAATTGTAACGTTCAGGGCCTCCTAATGACGATGGAACATTCAAATTGCGTCCCGATTCAATACATCGTCCTCCAGCAGACTTGTCTCCATGCGTCTATTGCTGCCTCGGGCACCTTATGGCCGTTCTGCTGTGAGTCAAAGATTTTCGAATCGGACGAAAAACTGATAGTGAATTGTAACGTTCAGGGCCACCTAATGACGATGGATCACTCAAATTGCGTCCCGATTCAATACATCGTCCTCCAGCCGACATGTCTCCATGGGTCTATTGCTGCCTTGGCACCTTATGGCCGTTCTGCTGTGAGTCAAAGATTTTCGAATCGGACGAAAAACAGATAGTGAATTGTAACGTTCAGGGCCACCTAATGACGATGGATCACTCAAATTGCGTCCCGATTCAATACATCGTCCCCAGCCGACTTGACTCCATGGGACTATTGCTGCCTCGGGCACCTTATGGCCGTTCTGCTGTGAGTCTAGATTATAGAATGGGATGAAAAACTGATAGTGAATTGTAACGTTCAGGGCCACCTAATGACGATGGATCACTCAAATTGCGTCCCGATTCAATACATCGTCCTCCAGCAGACTTGTCTCCATGGGTCTATTGCTGCCTCGGGCACCTTATGGTAGGCCTGCTGTGACTCAAAGATTTTCGAATCGGACGAAAAACTGATAGTGAATTGTAACGTTCAGGGCCTCCTAATGACGATGGATCACTCAAATTGCGTCCTGATTCAATACATCGTCCTCCAGCAGACTTGACTTCTTGGGTCTATTGCTGCCTCGGGCACCTTATGGCCGTTCTGCTGTGAGTCAAAGATTTTCGAAACGGACGAAAAACAGATAGTGAATTGTAACGTTCAGGGCCACCTAATGACGATGGATCACTCAAATTGCGTCCTGATTCAATACATCGTCCTCCAGCAGACTTGACTTCTTGGGTCTATTGCTGCCTCGGGCACCTTATGGCCGTTCTGCTGTGAGTCAAAGATTTTCGAATCGGACGAAAAACTGGTAGTGAATTGTAACTTTCAGGGCCACCTAATGACGATGGATCACCCAAATTGCGTCCCGATTCAATACATAGTCCTCCAGCAGACTTGTCTCCATGGGTCTAATGCTGCCTCGGGCACCTTATGGCCGTTCTGCTGTGAGTCTAGATTATCGAATGGGACGAAAAACTGATAGTGAATTGTAACGTTCAGGGCCACCTAATGACGGTGGATCACTCAAATTGCGTCCCGATTCATTACATCGTCCACCGGCCGACTTGTCTCCATGGGTCTATTGCTGCCTCGGGCACCTTATGGCCGTTCTGCTGTGAGTCAAAGATTTTCGAATCGGACGAAAAACTGATAGTGAATTGTAACGTTCAGGGCCTCCTAATGACGATGGAACATTCAAATTGCGTCCCGATTCAATACATCGTCTTCCAGCAGACTTGTCTCCATGCGTCTATTGCTGCCTCGGGCACCTTATGGCCGTTCTGCTGTGAGTCAAAGATTTTCGAATCGGACGAAAAACTGATAGTGAATTGTAACGTTCAGGGCCACCTAATGACGATGGATCACTCAAATTGCGTCCCGATTCAATACATCGTCCTCCAGCCGACATGTCTCCATGGGTCTATTGCTGCCTTGGCACCTTATGGCCGTTCTGCTGTGAGTCAAAGATTTTCGAATCGGACGAAAAACAGATAGTGAATTGTAACGTTCAGGGCCACCTAATGACGATGGATCACTCAAATTGCGTCCCGATTCAATACATCGTCCCCAGCCGACTTGACTCCATGGGACTATTGCTGCCTCGGGCACCTTATGGCCGTTCTGCTGTGAGTCTAGATTATAGAATGGGATGAAAAACTGATAGTGAATTGTAACGTTCAGGGCCACCTAATGACGATGGATCACTCAAATTGCGTCCCGATTCAATACATCGTCCACCAGCCAACATGTCTCCATGGGTCTATTGCTGCCTTGGGCACCTTATGGCAGAACTGCTGTGACTCAAAGATTTTCGAATCGGACGAAAAACTGATAGTGAATTGTAACGATCAGGGCCTCCTAATGACGATGGAACACTCAAATTGCGTCCCGATTCAATACATCGTCCTCCAGCAGACTTGTCTGCATGCGTCTATTGCTGCCTCGGGCACCTTATGGCCGTTCTGCTGTGAGTCAAAGATTTTCGAAACGGACGAAAAACAGATAGTGAATTGTAACGTTCAGGGCCACCTAATGACGATGGATCACTCAAATTGCGTCCTGATTCAATACATCGTCCTCCAGCAGACTTGTCCCCATGGGTCGATTGCTGAATCGGGCACCTTATGGCCGTTCTGCTGTGAGTCTAGATTATAGAATGAGATGAAAAACTGATAGTGAATTGTAACGTTCAGGGCCACCTAATGACGATGGTTCACTCAAATTGCGTCCCGATTCAATACATCGTCCTCCAGCAGACTTCTCTCCATGGGTCTATTGCTGCCTCGGGCACCTTATGGCAGGCCTGCTGTAACTCAAAGATTTTAGAATCGGACGAAAAACTGGTAGTGAATTGTAACGTTCAGGGCCTCCTAATGACGATGGATCACCCAAATTGCGTCCCGATTCAATACATAGTCCTCCAGCAGACTTGTCTCCATGGGTCTATTGCTGCCTCGGGCACCTTATGGCCGTTCTGCTGTGAGTCTAGATTATCGAATGGGACGAAAAACTGATAGTGAATTGTAACGTTCAGGGCCACCTAATGACGATGGATCATTCAAATTGCGTCCCGATTCATTACATCGTCCACCGGCCGACTTGTCTCCATGGGTCTATTGCTGCCTCGGGCACCTTATGGCCGTTCTGCTGTGAGTCAAAGATTTTCGAATCGGACTAAAAACTGATAGTGAATTGTAACGTTCAGGGCCTCCTAATGACGTTGGAACATTCAAATTGCGTCCCGATTCAATACATCGTCCTCCAGCAGACTTCTCTCCATGCGTCTATTGCTGCCTCGGGCACCTTATGGCCGTTCTGCTGTGAGTCAAAGATTTTCGAATCGGACGAAAAACTGATAGTGAATTGTAACGTTCAGGGCCACCTAATGACGATGGATCACTCAAATTGCGTCCCGATTCAATACATCGGCCTCCAGCCGACATGTCTCCATGGGTCTATTGCTGCCTTGGCACCTTATGGCCGTTCTGCTGTGAGTCAAAGATTTTCGAATCGGACGAAAAACAGATAGTGAATTGTAACGTTCAGGGCCACCTAATGACGATGGATCACTCAAATTGCGTCCCGATTCAATACATTGTCCTCCAGCAGACTGTCTCCATGGGTCTATTGCAGCCTCGGGCACCTTATGGCCGTTCAGCTGTGACTCAAAGATTTTCGAATCGGACGAAAAACTGATAGTGAATTGTAACGCTCAGGGCCTCCTAATGTCGATGGATCACTTAAATTGCGTCCCGATTAAATACATCGTCCTCCAGCCGAGTTGTCTCCATGGGTCTATTGCTGCCTCGGGCACCTTATGGCCGTTCTGCTGTGAGTCTAGATTATCGAATGGGACAAAAAACTGATAGTGAATTGTAACGTTCAGGGCCTCCTAATGACGATGGATCACTCAAATTGCGTCCCGATTCAATACATAGTCCTCCAGCAGACTTGTCTCCATGGGTCTATTGCTGCCTCGGGCACCTTATGGCCGTTCTGCTGTGAGTCTAGATTATCGAATGGGACGAAATACTGATAGTGAATTGTAACGTTCAGGGCCACCTAATGACGATGGATCACTCAAATTGCGTCCCGATTCAATACATCGTCCTCCAGCCGACTTGACTCCATGGGTCTATTGCTGCCTCGGGCACCTTATGGCCGTTCTGCTGTGAGTCTAGATTATCGAATGGGACGAAAAACTGATAGTGAATTGTAACGTTCAGGGCCTCCTAATGACGATGGATCACTCAAATTGCGTCCCGATTCAATACATCGTCCTCCAGCCGACTTGACTCCATGGGTCTATTGCTGCCTCGGGCACCTTATGGCCGTTCTGCTGTGAGTCTAGATTATCGAATGGGACGAAAAACTGATAGTGAATTGTAACGTTCAGGGCCTCCTAATGACGATGGATCACTCAAATTGCGTCCCGATTCAATACATCGTCCTCCAGCAGACTTGTCTCCATGGGTCGATTGCTGCCTCGGGCACCTAATGGCCGTTCTGCTGTGAGTCAAAGATTTTCGAATCGGACGAAAAACTGATAGTGATTTGTAACATTCAGGGCCACCTAATGACGATGGACCACACAAATTGCGTCCCGATTCAGTACATCGTCCACTAGCCGACTTGACTCCATGGGACTATTGCTGCCTCGGGCACCTTATGGCCGTTCTGCTGTGAGTCTAGATTATAGAATGGGATGAAAAACTGATAGTGAATTGTAACGTTCAGGGCCACCTAATGACGATGGATCACTCAAATTGCGTCCCGATTCAGTACATCGTCCTCCAGCAGACTTGTCTCCATGGGTCTATTGCTGCCTCGGGCACCTTATGGCAGGCCTGCTGTAACTCAAAGATTTTCGAATCGGACGAAAAACTGATAGTGAATTGTAACGTTCAGGGCCTCCTAATGCCGATGGATCACCCAAATTGCGTCCCGATTCAATACATAGTCCTCCAGCAGACTTGTCTCCATGGGTCTATTGCTGCCTCGGGCACCTTATGGCCGTTCTGCTGTGAGTCTAGATTATCGAATGGGACGAAAAACTGATAGTGAATTGTAACGTTCAGGGCCACCTAATGACGATGGATCACTCAAATTGCGTCCCGATTCATTACATCGTCCACCGGCCGACTTGTCTCCATGGGTCTATTGCTGCCTCGGGCACCTTATGGCCGTTCTGCTGTGAGTCAAAGATTTTCGAATCGGACGAAAAACTGATAGTGAATTGTAACGTTCAGGGCCTCCTAATGACGATGGAACATTCAAATTGCGTCCCGATTCAATACATCGTCCTCCAGCAGACTTGTCTCCATGCGTCTATTGCTGCCTCGGGCACCTTATGGCCGTTCTGCTGTGAGTCAAAGATTTTCGAATCGGACGAAAAACTGATAGTGAATTGTAACGTTCAGGGCCACCTAATGACGATGGATCACTCAAATTGCGTCCCGATTCAATACATCGTCCTCCAGCCGACATGTCTCCATGGGTCTATTGCTGCCTTGGCACCTTATGGCCGTTCTGCTGTGAGTCAAAGATTTTCGAATCGGACGAAAAACAGATAGTGAATTGTAACGTTCAGGGCCACCTAATGACGATGGATCACTCAAATTGCGTCCCGATTCAATACATCGTCCCCAGCCGACTTGACTCCATGGGACTATTGCTGCCTCGGGCACCTTATGGGCGTTCTGCTGTGAGTCTAGATTATAGAATGGGATGAAAAACTGATAGTGAATTGTAACGTTCAGGGCCACCTAATGACGATGGATCACTCAAATTGCGTCCCGATTCAATACATCGTCCTCCAGCAGACTTGTCTCCATGGGTCTATTGCTGCCTCGGGCACCTTATGGCAGAACTGCTGTGACTCAAAGATTTTCGAATCGGACGAAAAACTGATAGTGAATTGTAACGATCAGGGCCTCCTAATGACGATGGAACACTCAAATTGCGTCCCGATTCAATACATCGTCCTCCAGCAGACTTGTCTGCATGGGTCTATTGCTGCCTCGGGCACCTTATGGCCGTTCTGCTGTGACTCAAAGATTTTCGAAACGGACGAAAAACAGATAGTGAATTGTAACGTTCAGGGCCACCTAATGACGATGGATCACTCAAATTGCGTCCTGATTCAATACATCGTCCTCCAGCAGACTTGACTTCTTGGGTCTATTGCTGCCTCGGGCACCTTATGGCCGTTCTGCTGTGAGTCAAAGATTTTCGAATCGGACGAAAAACTGATAGTGAATTGTAACTTTCAGGGCCACCTAATGACGATGGATCACTCAAATTGCGTCCCGATTCAATACATCGTCCTCCAGCAGACTTGTCCCCATGGGTCGATTGCTGCCTCGGGCACCTTATGGCCGTTCTGCTGTGAGTCAAAGATTTTCGAATCGGACGAAAAACTGATAGTGAATTGTAACTTTCAGGGCCACCTAATGACGATGGATCACTCAAATTGCGTCCCGATTCAATACATCGTCCTCCAGCCGACATGTCTCCATGGGTCTATTGCTGCCTTGGCACCTTATGGCCGTTCTGCTGTGAGTCAAAGATTTTGGAATCGGACGAAAAACAGATAGTGAATTGTAACGTTCAGGGCCGCCTAATGACGATGGATCACTCAAATTGCGTCCCGATTCAATACATTGTCCTCCAGCAGACTGTCTCCATGGGTCTATTGCAGCCTCGGGCACCTTATGGCCGTTCAGCTGTGACTCAAAGATTTTCGAATCGGACGAAAAACTGATAGTGAATTGTAACGCTCAGGGCCTCCTAATGACGATGGATCACTCAAATTGCGTCCCGATTAAATACATCGTCCTCCAGCCGAGTTGTCTCCATGGGTCTATTGCTGCCTCGGGCACCTTATGGCCGTTCTGCTGTGAGTCTAGATTATCGAATGGGACAAAAAACTGATAGTGAATTGTAACGTTCAGGGCCTCCTAATGACGATGGATCACTCAAATTGCGTCCCGATTCAATACATAGTCCTCCAGCAGACTTGTCTCCATGGGTCTATTGCTGCCTCGGGCACCTTATGGCCGTTCTGCTGTGAGTCTAGATTATCGAATGGGACGAAAAACTGATAGTGAATTGTAACGTTCAGGGCCACCTAATGACGATGGATCACTCAAATTGCGTCCCGATTCAATACATCGTCCTCCAGCCGACTTGACTCCATGGGTCTATTGCTGCCTCGGGCACCTTATGGCCGTTCTGCTGTGAGTCTAGATTATCGAATGGGACGAAAAACAGATAGTGAATTGTATCGTTCAGGGCCTCCTAATGACGATGGATCACTCAAATTGCGTCCCGATTCAATACATCGTCCTCCAGCCGACTTGACTCCATGGGTCTATTGCTGCCTCGGGCACCTTATGGCCGTTCTGCTGTGAGTCTAGATTATCGAATGGGACGAAAAACTGATAGTGAATTGTAACGTTCAGGGCCACCTAATGACGATGGATCACTCAAATTGCGTCCCGATTCATTACATCGTCCACCGGCCGACTTGTCTCCATGGGTCTATTGCTGCCTCGGGCACCTTATGGCCGTTCTGCTGTGAGTCAAAGATTTTCGAATCGGACGAAAAACAGATAGTGAATTGTAACGTTCAGGGCCACCTAATGACGATGGATCACTCAAATTGCGTCCCGATTCAATACATTGTCCTCCAGCAGACTGTCTCCATGGGTCTATTGCAGCCTCGGGCACCTTATGGCCGTTCAGCTGTGACTCAAAGATTTTCGAATCGGACGAAAAACTGATAGTGAATTGTAACGCTCAGGGTCTCCTAATGACGATGGATCACTTAAATTGCGTCCCGATTAAATACATCGTCCTCCAGCCGAGTTGTCTCCATGGGTCTATTGCTGCCTCGGGCACCTTATGGCCGTTCTGCTGTGAGTCTAGATTATCGAATGGGACAAAAAACTGATAGTGAATTGTAACGTTCAGGGCCTCCTAATGACGATGGATCACTCAAATTGCGTCCCGATTCAATACATAGTCCTCCAGCAGACTTGTCTCCATGGGTCTATTGCTGCCTCGGGCACCTTATGGCCGTTCTGCTGTGAGTCTAGATTATCGAATGGGACGAAAAACTGATAGTGAATTGTAACGTTCAGGGCCACCTAATGACGATAGATCACTCAAATTGCGTCCCGATTCAATACATCGTCCTCCAGCCGACTTGACTCCATGGGTCTATTGCTGCCTCGGGCACCTTATGGCCGTTCTGCTGTGAGTCTAGATTATCGAATGGGACGAAAAACTGATAGTGAATTGTAACGTTCAGGGCCTCCTAATGACGATGGATCACTCAAATTGCGTCCCGATTCAATACATCGTCCTCCAGCCGACTTGACTCCATGGGTCTATTGCTGCCTCGGGCACCTTATGGCCGTTCTGCTGTGAGTCTAGATTATCGAATGGGACGAAAAACTGATAGTGAATTGTAACGTTCAGGGCCTCCTAATGACGATGGATCACTCAAATTGCGTCCCGATTCAATACATCGTCCTCCAGCCGACTTGACTCCATGGGTCTATTGCTGCTTTGGGCACCTTATGGCCGTTCTGCTGTGAGTCTAGATTATCGAATGGGACAAAAAACTGATAGTGAATTGTAACGTTCAGGGCCACCTAATGACGATGGATCACTCAAATATCGTCCCGATTCAATACATCGTCCCCAGCCGACTTGTCTGCATGGGTCTATTGCTGCCTCGGGCACCTTATGGCCGTTCTGCTGTGAGTCTAGATTATCAAATGGGACGAAAAACTGATAGTGAATTGTAACGTTCAGGGCCACCTAATGACGATGGATCACTCAAATTGCGTCCCGATTCAATACATCGTCCTCCAGCAGACTTGTCTCCATGGGTCTATTGCTGCCTCGGGCACCTTATGGCAGGCCTGCTGTAACTCAAAGTTTTTCGAATCGGACGAAAAACTGATAGTGAATTGTAACGTTCAGGGCCTCCTAATGCCGATGGATCACCCAAATTGCGTCCCGATTCAATACATAGTCCTCCAGCAGACTTGTCTCCATGGGTCTATTGCTGCCTCGGGCACCTTATGGCCGTTCTGCTGTGAGTCTAGATTATCGAATGGGACGAAAAACTGATAGTGAATTGTAACGTTCAGGGCCACCTAATGACGATGGATCACTCAAATTGCGTCCCGATTCATTACATCGTCCACCGGCCGACTTGTCTCCATGGGTCTATTGCTGCCTCGGGCACCTTATGGCCGTTCTGCTGTGAGTCAAAGATTTTCGAATCGGACGAAAAACTGATAGTGAATTGTAACGTTCAGGGCCTCCTAATGACGATGGAACATTCAAATTGCGTCCCGATTCAATACATCGTCCTCCAGCAGACTTGTCTCCATGCGTCTATTGCTGCCTCGGGCACCTTATGGCCGTTCTGCTGTGAGTCAAAGATTTTCGAATCGGACGAAAAACTGATAGTGAATTGTAACGTTCAGGGCCACCTAATGACGATGGATCACTCAAATTGCGTCCCGATTCAATACATCGTCCTCCAGCCGACATGTCTCCATGGGTCTATTGCTGCCTTGGCACCTTATGGCCGTTCTGCTGTGAGTCAAAGATTTTCGAATCGGACGAAAAACAGATAGTGAATTGTAACGTTCAGGGCCACCTAATGACGATGGATCACTCAAATTGCGTCCCGATTCAATACATCGTCCCCAGCCGACTTGACTCCATGGGACTATTGCTGCCTCGGGCACCTTATGGCCGTTCTGCTGTGAGTCTAGATTATAGAATGGGATGAAAAACTGATAGTGAATTGTAACGTTCAGGGCCACCTAATGATGATGGATCACTCAAATTGCGTCCCGATTCAATACATCGTCCTCCAGCAGACTTGTCTCCATGGGTCTATTGCTGCCTCGGGCACCTTATGGCAGGCCTGCTGTGACTCAAAGATTTTCGAATCGGACGAAAAACTGATAGTGAATTGTAACGATCAGGGCCTCCTAATGACGATGGAACACTCAAATTGCGTCCCGATTCAATACATCGTCCTCCAGCAGACTTGTCTGCATGGGTCTATTGCTGCCTCGGGCACCTTATGGCCGTTCTGCTGTGACTCAAAGATTTTCGAAACGGACGAAAAACAGATAGTGAATTGTAACGTTCAGGGCCACCTAATGACGATGGATCACTCAAATTGCGTCCCGATTCAATACATCGTCCTCCAGCCGACTTGACTCCATGGGTCTATTGCTGCCTCGGGCACCTTATGGCCGTTCTGCTGTGAGTCTAGATTATCGAATGGGACGAAAAACTGGTAGTGAATTGTAACGTTCAGGGCCACCTAATGACGATGGATCACTCAAATTGCGTCCCGATTCATTACATCGTCCACCGGCCGACTTGTCTCCATGGGTCTATTGCTGCCTCGGGCACCTTATGGCCGTTCTGCTGTGAGTCAAAGATTTTCGAATCGGACGAAAAACAGATAGTGAATTGTAACGTTCAGGGCCACCTAATGACGATGGATCACTCAAATTGCGTCCCGATTCAATACATTGTCCTCCAGCAGACTGTCTCCATGGGTCTATTGCAGCCTCGGGCACCTTATGGCCGTTCAGCTGTGACTCAAAGATTTTCGAATCGGACGAAAAACTGATAGTGAATTGTAACGCTCAGGGTCTCCTAATGACGATGGATCACTTAAATTGCGTCCCGATTAAATACATCGTCCTCCAGCCGAGTTGTCTCCATGGGTCTATTGCTGCCTCGGGCACCTTATGGCCGTTCTGCTGTGAGTCTAGATTATCGAATGGGACAAAAAACTGATAGTGAATTGTAACGTTCAGGGCCTCCTAATGACGATGGATCACTCAAATTGCGTCCCGATTCAATACATAGTCCTCCAGCAGACTTGTCTCCATGGGTCTATTGCTGCCTCGGGCACCTTATGGCCGTTCTGCTGTGAGTCTAGATTATCGAATGGGACGAAAAACTGATAGTGAATTGTAACGTTCAGGGCCACCTAATGACGATAGATCACTCAAATTGCGTCCCGATTCAATACATCGTCCTCCAGCCGACTTGACTCCATGGGTCTATTGCTGCCTCGGGCACCTTATGGCCGTTCTGCTGTGAGTCTAGATTATCGAATGGGACGAAAAACTGATAGTGAATTGTAACGTTCAGGGCCTCCTAATGACGATGGATCACTCAAATTGCGTCCCGATTCAATACATCGTCCTCCAGCCGACTTGACTCCATGGGTCTATTGCTGCCTCGGGCACCTTATGGCCGTTCTGCTGTGAGTCTAGATTATCGAATGGGACGAAAAACTGATAGTGAATTGTAACGTTCAGGGCCTCCTAATGACGATGGATCACTCAAATTGCGTCCCGATTCAATACATCGTCCTCCAGCCGACTTGACTCCATGGGTCTATTGCTGCTTTGGGCACCTTATGGCCGTTCTGCTGTGAGTCTAGATTATCGAATGGGACAAAAAACTGATAGTGAATTGTAACGTTCAGGGCCACCTAATGACGATGGATCACTCAAATATCGTCCCGATTCAATACATCGTCCCCAGCCGACTTGTCTGCATGGGTCTATTGCTGCCTCGGGCACCTTATGGCCGTTCTGCTGTGAGTCTAGATTATCAAATGGGACGAAAAACTGATAGTGAATTGTAACGTTCAGGGCCACCTAATGACGATGGATCACTCAAATTGCGTCCCGATTCAATACATCGTCCTCCAGCAGACTTGTCTCCATGGGTCTATTGCTGCCTCGGGCACCTTATGGCAGGCCTGCTGTAACTCAAAGTTTTTCGAATCGGACGAAAAACTGATAGTGAATTGTAACGTTCAGGGCCTCCTAATGCCGATGGATCACCCAAATTGCGTCCCGATTCAATACATAGTCCTCCAGCAGACTTGTCTCCATGGGTCTATTGCTGCCTCGGGCACCTTATGGCCGTTCTGCTGTGAGTCTAGATTATCGAATGGGACGAAAAACTGATAGTGAATTGTAACGTTCAGGGCCACCTAATGACGATGGATCACTCAAATTGCGTCCCGATTCATTACATCGTCCACCGGCCGACTTGTCTCCATGGGTCTATTGCTGCCTCGGGCACCTTATGGCCGTTCTGCTGTGAGTCAAAGATTTTCGAATCGGACGAAAAACTGATAGTGAATTGTAACGTTCAGGGCCTCCTAATGACGATGGAACATTCAAATTGCGTCCCGATTCAATACATCGTCCTCCAGCAGACTTGTCTCCATGCGTCTATTGCTGCCTCGGGCACCTTATGGCCGTTCTGCTGTGAGTCAAAGATTTTCGAATCGGACGAAAAACTGATAGTGAATTGTAACGTTCAGGGCCACCTAATGACGATGGATCACTCAAATTGCGTCCCGATTCAATACATCGTCCTCCAGCCGACATGTCTCCATGGGTCTATTGCTGCCTTGGCACCTTATGGCCGTTCTGCTGTGAGTCAAAGATTTTCGAATCGGACGAAAAACAGATAGTGAATTGTAACGTTCAGGGCCACCTAATGACGATGGATCACTCAAATTGCGTCCCGATTCAATACATCGTCCCCAGCCGACTTGACTCCATGGGACTATTGCTGCCTCGGGCACCTTATGGCCGTTCTGCTGTGAGTCTAGATTATAGAATGGGATGAAAAACTGATAGTGAATTGTAACGTTCAGGGCCACCTAATGATGATGGATCACTCAAATTGCGTCCCGATTCAATACATCGTCCTCCAGCAGACTTGTCTCCATGGGTCTATTGCTGCCTCGGGCACCTTATGGCAGGCCTGCTGTGACTCAAAGATTTTCGAATCGGACGAAAAACTGATAGTGAATTGTAACGATCAGGGCCTCCTAATGACGATGGAACACTCAAATTGCGTCCCGATTCAATACATCGTCCTCCAGCAGACTTGTCTGCATGGGTCTATTGCTGCCTCGGGCACCTTATGGCCGTTCTGCTGTGACTCAAAGATTTTCGAAACGGACGAAAAACAGATAGTGAATTGTAACGTTCAGGGCCACCTAATGACGATGGATCACTCAAATTGCGTCCTGATTCAATACATCGTCCTCCAGCAGACTTGACTTCTTGGGTCTATTGCTGCCTCGGGCACCTTATGGCCGTTCTGCTGTGAGTCAAAGATTTTCGAATCGGACGAAAAACTGATAGTGAATTGTAACTTTCAGGGCCACCTAATGACGATGGATCACTCAAATTGCGTCCCGATTCAATACATCGTCCTCCAGCAGACTTGTCCCCATGGGTCGATTGCTGCCTCGGGCACCTTATGGCCGTTCTGCTGTGAGTCAAAGATTTTCGAATCGGACGAAAAACTGATAGTGAATTGTAACTTTCAGGGCCACCTAATGACGATGGATCACTCAAATTGCGTCCCGATTCAATACATCGTCCTCCAGCCGACATGTCTCCATGGGTCTATTGCTGCCTTGGCACCTTATGGCCGTTCTGCTGTGAGTCAAAGATTTTGGAATCGGACGAAAAACAGATAGTGAATTGTAACGTTCAGGGCCGCCTAATGACGATGGATCACTCAAATTGCGTCCCGATTCAATACATTGTCCTCCAGCAGACTGTCTCCATGGGTCTATTGCAGCCTCGGGCACCTTATGGCCGTTCAGCTGTGACTCAAAGATTTTCGAATCGGACGAAAAACTGATAGTGAATTGTAACGCTCAGGGCCTCCTAATGACGATGGATCACTCAAATTGCGTCCCGATTAAATACATCGTCCTCCAGCCGAGTTGTCTCCATGGGTCTATTGCTGCCTCGGGCACCTTATGGCCGTTCTGCTGTGAGTCTAGATTATCGAATGGGACAAAAAACTGATAGTGAATTGTAACGTTCAGGGCCTCCTAATGACGATGGATCACTCAAATTGCGTCCCGATTCAATACATAGTCCTCCAGCAGACTTGTCTCCATGGGTCTATTGCTGCCTCGGGCACCTTATGGCCGTTCTGCTGTGAGTCTAGATTATCGAATGGGACGAAAAACTGATAGTGAATTGTAACGTTCAGGGCCACCTAATGACGATGGATCACTCAAATTGCGTCCCGATTCAATACATCGTCCTCCAGCCGACTTGACTCCATGGGTCTATTGCTGCCTCGGGCACCTTATGGCCGTTCTGCTGTGAGTCTAGATTATCGAATGGGACGAAAAACAGATAGTGAATTGTATCGTTCAGGGCCTCCTAATGACGATGGATCACTCAAATTGCGTCCCGATTCAATACATCGTCCTCCAGCCGACTTGACTCCATGGGTCTATTGCTGCCTCGGGCACCTTATGGCCGTTCTGCTGTGAGTCTAGATTATCGAATGGGACGAAAAACTGATAGTGAATTGTAACGTTCAGGGCCACCTAATGACGATGGATCACTCAAATTGCGTCCCGATTCATTACATCGTCCACCGGCCGACTTGTCTCCATGGGTCTATTGCTGCCTCGGGCACCTTATGGCCGTTCTGCTGTGAGTCAAAGATTTTCGAATCGGACGAAAAACAGATAGTGAATTGTAACGTTCAGGGCCACCTAATGACGATGGATCACTCAAATTGCGTCCCGATTCAATACATTGTCCTCCAGCAGACTGTCTCCATGGGTCTATTGCAGCCTCGGGCACCTTATGGCCGTTCAGCTGTGACTCAAAGATTTTCGAATCGGACGAAAAACTGATAGTGAATTGTAACGCTCAGGGTCTCCTAATGACGATGGATCACTTAAATTGCGTCCCGATTAAATACATCGTCCTCCAGCCGAGTTGTCTCCATGGGTCTATTGCTGCCTCGGGCACCTTATGGCCGTTCTGCTGTGAGTCTAGATTATCGAATGGGACAAAAAACTGATAGTGAATTGTAACGTTCAGGGCCTCCTAATGACGATGGATCACTCAAATTGCGTCCCGATTCAATACATAGTCCTCCAGCAGACTTGTCTCCATGGGTCTATTGCTGCCTCGGGCACCTTATGGCCGTTCTGCTGTGAGTCTAGATTATCGAATGGGACGAAAAACTGATAGTGAATTGTAACGTTCAGGGCCACCTAATGACGATAGATCACTCAAATTGCGTCCCGATTCAATACATCGTCCTCCAGCCGACTTGACTCCATGGGTCTATTGCTGCCTCGGGCACCTTATGGCCGTTCTGCTGTGAGTCTAGATTATCGAATGGGACGAAAAACTGATAGTGAATTGTAACGTTCAGGGCCTCCTAATGACGATGGATCACTCAAATTGCGTCCCGATTCAATACATCGTCCTCCAGCCGACTTGACTCCATGGGTCTATTGCTGCCTCCGGCACCTTATGGCCGTTCTGCTGTGAGTCTAGATTATCGAATGGGACGAAAAACTGATAGTGAATTGTAACGTTCAGGGCCTCCTAATGACGATGGATCACTCAAATTGCGTCCCGATTCAATACATCGTCCTCCAGCCGACTTGACTCCATGGGTCTATTGCTGCTTTGGGCACCTTATGGCCGTTCTGCTGTGAGTCTAGATTATCGAATGGGACAAAAAACTGATAGTGAATTGTAACGTTCAGGGCCACCTAATGACGATGGATCACTCAAATATCGTCCCGATTCAATACATCGTCCCCAGCCGACTTGTCTGCATGGGTCTATTGCTGCCTCGGGCACCTTATGGCCGTTCTGCTGTGAGTCTAGATTATCAAATGGGACGAAAAACTGATAGTGAATTGTAACGTTCAGGGCCACCTAATGACGATGGATCACTCAAATTGCGTCCCGATTCAATACATCGTCCTCCAGCAGACTTGTCTCCATGGGTCTATTGCTGCCTCGGGCACCTTATGGCAGGCCTGCTGTAACTCAAAGTTTTTCGAATCGGACGAAAAACTGATAGTGAATTGTAACGTTCAGGGCCTCCTAATGCCGATGGATCACCCAAATTGCGTCCCGATTCAATACATAGTCCTCCAGCAGACTTGTCTCCATGGGTCTATTGCTGCCTCGGGCACCTTATGGCCGTTCTGCTGTGAGTCTAGATTATCGAATGGGACGAAAAACTGATAGTGAATTGTAACGTTCAGGGCCACCTAATGACGATGGATCACTCAAATTGCGTCCCGATTCATTACATCGTCCACCGGCCGACTTGTCTCCATGGGTCTATTGCTGCCTCGGGCACCTTATGGCCGTTCTGCTGTGAGTCAAAGATTTTCGAATCGGACGAAAAACTGATAGTGAATTGTAACGTTCAGGGCCTCCTAATGACGATGGAACATTCAAATTGCGTCCCGATTCAATACATCGTCCTCCAGCAGACTTGTCTCCATGCGTCTATTGCTGCCTCGGGCACCTTATGGCCGTTCTGCTGTGAGTCAAAGATTTTCGAATCGGACGAAAAACTGATAGTGAATTGTAACGTTCAGGGCCACCTAATGACGATGGATCACTCAAATTGCGTCCCGATTCAATACATCGTCCTCCAGCCGACATGTCTCCATGGGTCTATTGCTGCCTTGGCACCTTATGGCCGTTCTGCTGTGAGTCAAAGATTTTCGAATCGGACGAAAAACAGATAGTGAATTGTAACGTTCAGGGCCACCTAATGACGATGGATCACTCAAATTGCGTCCCGATTCAATACATCGTCCCCAGCCGACTTGACTCCATGGGACTATTGCTGCCTCGGGCACCTTATGGCCGTTCTGCTGTGAGTCTAGATTATAGAATGGGATGAAAAACTAATAGTGAATTGTAACGTTCAGGGCCACCTAATGACGATGGATCACTCAAATTGCGTCCCGATTCAATACATCGTCCTCCAGCAGACTTGTCTCCATGGGTCTATTGCTGCCTCGGGCACCTTATGGCAGGCCTGCTGTGACTCAAAGATTTTCGAATCGGACGAAAAACTGATAGTGAATTGTAACGATCAGGGCCTCCTAATGACGATGGAACACTCAAATTGCGTCCCGATTCAATACATCGTCCTCCAGCAGACTTGTCTGCATGGGTCTATTGCTGCCTCGGGCACGTTATGGCCGTTCTGCTGTGAGTCAAAGATTTTCGAAACGGACGAAAAACAGATAGTGAATTGTAAAGTTCAGGGCCACCTAATGACGATGGATCACTCAAATTGCGTCCTGATTCAATACATCGTCCTCCAGCAGACTTGACTTCTTGGGTCTATTGCTGCCTCGGGCACCTTATGGCCGTTCTGCTGTGAGTCAAAGATTTTCGAATCGGACGAAAAACTGATAGTGAATTGTAACTTTCAGGGCCACCTAATGACGATGGATCACTCAAATTGCGTCCCGATTCAATACATCGTCCTCCAGCAGACTTGTCCCCATGGGTCGATTGCTGCCTCGGGCACCTTATGGCCGTTCTGCTGTGAGTCTAGATTATAGAATGAGATGAAAAACTGATAGTGAATTGTAACGTTGAGGGCCACCTAATGACGATGGTTCACTCAAATTGCGTCCCGATTCAATACATCGTCCTCCAGCAGACTTGTCTCCATGGGTCTATTGCTGCCTCGGGCACCTTATGGCAGGCCTGCTGTAACTCAAAGATTTTAGAATCGGACGAAAAACTGGTAGTGAATTGTAACGTTCAGGGCCTCCTAATGACGATGGATCACCCAAATTGCGTCCCGATTCAATACATAGTCCTCCAGCAGACTTGTCTCCATGGGTCTATTGCTGCCTCGGGCACCTTATGGCCGTTCTGCTGTAAGTCTAGATTATCGAATGGGACGAAAAACTGATAGTGAATTGTAACGTTCAGGGCCACCTAATGACGATGGATCACTCAAATTGCGTCCCGATTCAATACATCGTCCACCGGCCGACTTGTCTCCATGGGTCTATTGCTGCCTCGGGCACCTTATGGCCGTTCTGCTGTGAGTCAAAGATTTTCGAATCGGACGAAAAACTGATAGTGAATTGTAACGTTCAGGGCCTCCTTATGACGATGGAACATTCAAATTGCGTCCCGATTCAATACATCGTCCTCCAGCAGACTTGTCTCCATGCGTCTATTGCTGCCTCGGGCACCTTATGGCCGTTCTGCTGTGAGTCAAAGATTTTCGAATCGGACGAAAAACTGATAGTGAATAGTAACGTTCAGGGCCACCTAATGACGATGGATCACTCAAATTGCGTCCCGATTCAATACATCGTCCTCCAGCCGACATGTCTCCATGGGTCTATTGCTGCCTTGGCACCTTATGGCCGTTCTGCTGTGAGTCAAAGATTTTGGAATCGGACGAAAAACAGATAGTGAATTGTAACGTTCAGGGCCGCCTAATGACGATGGATCACTCAAATTGCGTCCCGATTCAATACATTGTCCTCCAGCAGACTGTCTCCATGGGTCTATTGCAGCCTCGGGCACCTTATGGCCGTTCAGCTGTGACTCAAAGATTTTCGAATCGGACGAAAAACTGATAGTGAATTGTAACGCTCAGGGCCTCCTAATGACGATGGATCACTCAAATTGCGTCCCGATTAAATACATCGTCCTCCAGCCGAGTTGTCTCCATGGGTCTATTGCTGCCTCGGGCACCTTATGGCCGTTCTGCTGTGAGTCTAGATTATCGAATGGGACAAAAAACTGATAGTGAATTGTAACGTTCAGGGCCTCCTAATGACGATGGATCACTCAAATTGCGTCCCGATTCAATACATAGTCCTCCAGCAGACTTGTCTCCATGGGTCTATTGCTGCCTCGGGCACCTTATGGCCGTTCTGCTGTGAGTCTAGATTATCGAATGGGACGAAAAACTGATAGTGAATTGTAACGTTCAGGGCCACCTAATGACGATGGATCACTCAAATTGCGTCCCGATTCAATACATCGTCCTCCAGCCGACTTGACTCCATGGGTCTATTGCTGCCTCGGGCACCTTATGGCCGTTCTGCTGTGAGTCTAGATTATCGAATGGGACGAAAAACTGATAGTGAATTGTAACGTTCAGGGCCTCCTAATGACGATGGATCACTCAAATTGCGTCCCGATTCAATACATCGTCCTCCAGCCGACTTGACTCCATGGGTCTATTGCTGCCTCGGGCACCTTATGGCCGTTCTGCTGTGAGTCTAGATTATCGAATGGGACGAAAAACTGATAGTGAATTGTAACGTTCAGGGCCTCCTAATGACGATGGATCACTCAAATTGCGTCCCGATTCAATACATCGTCCTCCAGCAGACTTGTCTCCATGCGTCTATTGCTGCCTCGGGCACCTTATGGCCGTTCTGCTGTGAGTCAAAGATTTTCGAATCGGACGAAAAACTGATAGTGAATTGTAACGTTCAGGGCCACCTAATGACGATGGATCTCTCAAATTGCGTCCCGATTCAATACATCGTCCTCCAGCCGACATGTCTCCATGGGTCTATTGCTGCCTTGGCACCTTATGGCCGTTCTGCTGTGAGTCAAAGATTTTCGAATCGGACGAAAAACAGATAGTGAATTGTAACGTTCAGGGCCACCTAATGACGATGGATCACTCAAATTGCGTCCCGATTCAATACATCGTCCCCAGCCGACTTGACTCCATGGGACTATTGCTGCCTCGGGCACCTTATGGCCGTTCTGCTGCGAGTCTAGATTATAGAATGGGATGAAAAACTGATAGTGAATTGTAACGTTCAGGGCCACCTAATGACGATGGATCACTCAAATTGCGTCCCGATTCAATACATCGTCCTCCAGCAGACTTGTCTCCATGCGTCTATTGCTGCCTCGGGCACCTTATGGCCGTTCTGCTGTGAGTCAAAGATTTTCGAATCGGACGAAAAACTGATAGTGAATTGTAACGTTCAGGGCCACCTAATGACGATGGATCACTCAAATTGCGTCCCGATTCAATACATCGTCCTCCAGCCGACATGTCTCCATGGGTCTATTGCTGCCTTGGCACCTTATGGCCGTTCTGCTGTGAGTCAAAGATTTTGGAATCGGACGAAAAACAGATAGTGAATTGTAACGTTCAGGGCCGCCTAATGACGATGGATCACTCAAATTGCGTCCCGATTCAATACATTGTCCTCCAGCAGACTGTCTCCATGGGTCTATTGCAGCCTCGGGCACCTTATGGCCGTTCAGCTGTGACTCAAAGATTTTCGAATCGGACGAAAAACTGATAGTGAATTGTAACGCTCAGGGCCTCCTAATGACGATGGATCACTCAAATTGCGTCCCGATTCAATACATAGTCCTCCAGCAGACTTGTCTCCATGGGTCTATTGCTGCCTCGGGCACCTTATGGCCGTTCTGCTGTGAGTCTAGATTATCGAATGGGACGAAAAACTGATAGTGAATTGTAACGTTCAGGGCCACCTAATGACGATGGATCACTCAAATTGCGTCCCGATTCAATACATCGTCCTCCAGCCGACTTGACTCCATGGGTCTATTGCTGCCTCGGGCACCTTATGGCCGTTCTGCTGTGAGTCTAGATTATCGAATGGGACGAAAAACTGATAGTGAATTGTAACGTTCAGGGCCACCTAATGACGATGGATCACTCAAATTGCGTCCCGATTCAATACATCGTCCTCCAGCCGACTTGACTCCATGGGTCTATTGCTGCCTCGGGCACCTTATGGCCGTTCTGCTGTGAGTCTAGATTATCGAATGGGACGAAAAACTGATAGTGAATTGTAACGTTCAGGGCCTCCTAATGACGATGGATCACTCAAATTGCGTCCCGATTCAATACATCGTCCTCCAGCCGACTTGACTCCATGGGTCTATTGCTGCCTCGGGCACCTTATGGCCGTTCTGCTGTGAGTCTAGATTATCGAATGGGACGAAAAACTGATAGTGAATTGTAACGTTCAGGGCCTCCTAATGACGATGGATCACTCAAATTGCGTCCCGATTCAATACATCGTCCTCCAGCAGACTTGTCTCCATGGGTCGATTGCTGCCTCGGGCACCTAATGGCCGTTCTGCTGTGAGTCAAAGATTTTCGAATCGGACGAAAAACTGATAGTGATTTGTAACATTCAGGGCCACCTAATGACGATGGACCACACAAATTGCGTCCCGTTTCAGTACATCGTCCACTAGCCGACTTGACTCCATGGGACTATTGCTGCCTCGGGCACCTTATGGCCGTTCTGCTGTGAGTCTAGATTATAGAATGGGATGAAAAACTGATAGTGAATTGTAACGTTCAGGGCCACCTAATGACGATGGATCACTCAAATTGCGTCCCGATTCAATACATCGTCCTCCAGCAGACTTGTCTCCATGGGTCTATTGCTGCCTCGGGCACCTTATGGCAGGCCTGCTGTAACTCAAAGATTTTCGAATCGGACGAAAAACTGATAGTGAATTGTAACGTTCAGGGCCTCCTAATGACGATGGAACACTCAAATTGCGTCCCGATTCAATACATCGTCCTCCAGCAGACTTGTCTCCATGCGTCTATTGCTGCCTCGGGCACCTTATGGCCGTTCTGCTGTGAGTCAAAGATTTTCGAATCGGACGAAAAACTGATAGTGAATTGTAACGTTCAGGGCCACCTAATGACGATGGATCACTCAAATTGCGTCCCGATTCAATACATCGTCCTCCAGCCGACATGTCTCCATGGGTCTACTGCTGCCTCGGCACCTTATGGCTGTTCTGCTGTGAGTCTAGATTATCGAATGGGACAAAAAACTGATAGTGAATTGTAACGTTCAGGGCCACCTAATGACGATGGATCTCTCAAATTGCGTCCCGATTCAATACATCGTCCTCCAGCCGACTTGACTCCATGGATCTATTGCTGCCTCGGGAACCTTATGGCCGTTCTGCTGTGAGTGTAGATTATCGAATGGGTCGAAAAACTGATAGTGAATTGTAACGTTCAGGGACACCTAATGACGATGGATCACTCAAATTGCGTCCCGATTCAATACATCGTCCTCCAGCCGATTTGACTCCATGGGTCTATTGCTGCCTCGGGCACCTTATGGCAGGTCTGCTGTGAGTCTAGATTATCGAACGGGACGAAAATCTGATAGTGAATTGTAACGTTCAGGGCCTCCTAATGACGATGGATCACTCAAATTGCGTCCCGATTCAATATATCGTCCTCCAGCAGACTTGTCTCCATGGGTCGATTGCTGCCTCGGGCACCTTATGGCCGTTCTGCTGTGAGTCAAAGATTTTCGAATCGGACGAAAAACTGATAGTGAATTGTAACATTCAGGGCCACCTAATGACGATGGACCACGCAAATTGCGTCCCGATTCAATACATCGTCCTCCAGCCGAGTTGACTCCATGGGTCTATTGCTGCCTCGGGCACCTTATCGTCATTCTGCTGTGAATCTAGATTATCGAATGGGACGAAAAACTGATAGTGAATTGTAACGTTCAGGGCCACCTAATGACGATGGATCACTCAAATTGCGTCCCGATTCAATACATCGTCCCCAGCCGACTTGACTCCATGGGACAATTGCTGCCTCGGGCACCTTATGGCCGTTCTGCTGTGAGTCTAGATTATAGAATGGGATGAAAAACTGATAGTGAATTGTAACGTTCAGGGCCACCTAATGACGATGGATCACTCAAATTGCGTCCCGATTCAATACATCGTCCTCCAGCAGACTTGTCTCCATGGGTCTATTGCTGCCTCGGGCACCTTATGGCAGGCCTGCTGTGACTCAAAGATTTTCGAATCGGACGAAAAACTGATAGTGAATTGTAACGTTCAGGGCCTCCTAATGACGATGGATCACTCAAATTGCGTCCCGATTCAATACATCGTCCTCCAGCCGATTTGACTCCATGGGTTTATTGCTGCCTCGGGCACCTTATGGCCGTTCTGCTGTGAGTCTAGATTATCGAATGGGACGAAAAACTGATAGTGAATTGTAACTTTCAGGGCCTCCTAATGACGATGGATCACTCAAATTGCGTCCCGATTCAATACATCGTCCTCCAGCAGACTTGTCTCCATGGGTCGATTGCTGCCTCGGGCACCTAATGGCCGTTCTGCTGTGAGTCAAAGATTTTCGAATCGGAAGAAAAACTGATAATGAATTGTAACAATCAGGGCCACCTAATGACGATGGACCACGCAAATTGCCTCCCGATTCAATACATCGTCCTCCAGCCGAGTTGACTCCATGGGTCTATTGCTGCCTCGGGCACCTTAACGTCATTCTGCTGTGAATCTAGATTATCGAATGGGACGAAAAACTGATAGTGAATTGTAACGTTCAGGGCCACCTAATGACGATGGATCACTCAAATTGCGTCCCGATTCAATACATCGTCCCCAGCCGACTTGACTCCATGGGACTATTGCTCCTCGGGCACCTTATGGCCGTTCTGCTGTGAGTCTAGATTATCGAATGGGACGAAGAACTGATAGTGAATTGTAACGTTCAGGGCCTCCTAATGACGATGGATCACTCAAATTGCGTCCCGATTCAATACATCGTCCTCCAGCAGACTTGTCTCCATGGGTCGATTGCTGCCTCGGGCACCTAATGGCCGTTCTGCTGTGAGTCAAAGATTTTCGAATCGGACGAAAAACTGATAGAGAATTGTAACATTCAGGGCCACCTAATGACGATGGACCACGCAAATTGCGTCCCGATTCAATACATCGACCTCCAGCCGAGTTGACTCCATGGGTCTATTGCTGCCTCGGGCACCTTATGGCCGTTCTGCTGTGAATCTAGATTATCGAATGGGACGAAAAACTGATAGTGAATTGTAACGTTCAGGGCCACCTAATGACGATGGATCACTCAAATTGCGTCCTGATTCAATACATCATCCTCCAGCAGACTTGACTTCTTGGGTCTATTGCTGCCTCGGGAACCTTATGGCCGTTCTGCTGTGAGTCAAAGATTTTCGAATCGGACGAAAAACTGATAGTGAATTGTAACTTTCAGGGCCACCTAATGACGATGGATCACTCAAATTGCGTCCCGATTCAATACATCTTCCTCCCATGGGTCGATTGCTGCCTCGGGCACCTTATGGCCGTTCTGCTGTGAGTCTAGATTATAGAATGGGATGAAAAACTGATAGTGAATTGTAACGTTCAGGGCCACCTAATGACGATGGATCACTCAAATTGCGTCCCGATTCAATACATCGTCCTCCAGCCGACTTGACTCCATGGGTCTATTGCTGCGTCGGGCACCTTATGGCCGTTCTGCTGTGAGTCTAGATTATCGAATGGGACGAAAAACTGATAGTGAATTGTAACGTTCAGGGCCTCCTAAAGACGATGGATCACTCAAATTGCGTCCCGATTCAATACATCGTCCTCCAGCAGACTTGTCTCCATGGGTCTATTGCTGCCTCGGGCACCTTATGGCCGTTCTGCTGTGAGTCTAGATTATCGAATGCGACGAAAAACTGATAGTGAATTATAACGTTCAGGGCACCTAACGACGATGGATCACTCAAATTGCGTCCCGATTCAATACATCGTCCTCCAGCCAACTTCACTCCATGGGTCTATTGCTGCCTCGGGCACCTTATGGCCGTTCTGCTATGAGTCTAGATTATCGAATGGGACGAAAAACTGATAGTGAATTGTAACGTTCAGGGCCTCCTAATGACGATGGATCACTCAAATTGCGTCCCGATTCAATACATCGTCCTCCAGCCGACTTGACTCCATGGGTCTATTGCTGCCTCGGGCACCTTATGGCCGTTCTGCTGTGAGTCTAGATTATCGAATGGGACGAAAAACTGATAGTGAATTGTAACGTTCAGGGCCTCCTAATGACGATGGATCACTCAAATTGCGTCCCGATTCAATACATCGTCCTCCAGCAGACTTGTCTCCATGGTTCGATTGCTGCCTCGGGCACCTTATGGACGTTCTGCTGTGAGTCTAGATTATCGAATGGGACGAAAAACTGATAGTGAATTGTAACGTTCAGGGCCTCCTAATGACGATGGATCACTCAAATTGCGTCCCGATTCAATACATCGTCCTCCAGCAGACTTGTCTCCATGGGTCTATTGCTGCCTCGGGCACCTTATGGCCGTTCTGCTGTGAGTCTAGATTATCGAATGCGACGAAAAACTGATAGTGAATTGTAACGTTCAGGGCACCTAACGACGATGGATCACTCAAATTGCGTCCCGATTCAATACATCGTCCTCCAGCCAACTTGACTCCATGGGTCTATTGCTGCCTCGGGCACCTTATGGCCGTTCTGCTGTGAGTCTAGATTATCGAATGGGACGAAAAACTGATAGTGAATTGTAACGTTCAGGGCCTCCTAATGACGATGGATCACTCAAATTGCGTCCCGATTCAATATATCGTCCTCCAGCAGACTTGTCTCCATGGGTCGATTGCTGCCTCGGGCACCTAATGGCCGTTCTGCTGTGAGTCAAAGATTTTCGAATCGGACGAAAAACTGATAGTGAATTGTAACATTCAGGGCCACCTAATGACGATGGACCACGCAAATTGCGTCCCGATTCAATACATCGTCCTCCAGCCGAGTTGACTCCATGGGTCTATTGCTGCCTCGGGCACCTTATCGTCATTCTGCTGTGAATCTAGATTATCGAATGGGATGAAAAACTGATAGTGAATTGTAACGTTCAGGGCCACCTAATGACGATGGATCACTCAAATTGCGTCCCGATTCAATACATCGTCCCCAGCCGACTTGACTCCATGGGACTATTGCTCCTCGGGCACCTTATGGCCGTTCTGCTGTGAGTCTAGATTATAGAATGGGATGAAAAACTGATAGTGAATTGTAACGTTCAGGGCCACCTAATGACGATGGATCACTCAAATTGCGTCCCGATTCAATACATCGTCCTCCAGCAGACTTGTCTCCATGGGTCTATTGCTGCCTCGGGCACCTTATGGCAGGCCTGCTGTGACTCAAAGATTTTCGAATCGGACGAAAAACTGATAGTGAATTGTAACACTCAGGGCCTCCTAATGACGATGGATCACTCAAATTGCGTCCCGATTCAATACATCGTCCTCCAGCCGATTTGACTCCATGGGTTTATTGCTGCCTCGGGCACCTTATGGACGTTCTGCTGTGAGTCTAGATTATCGAATGGGACGAAAAACTGATAGTGAATTGTAACGTTCAGGGCCTCCTAATGACGATGGATCACTCAAATTGCGTCCCGATTCAATACATCGTCCTCCAGCAGACTTGTCTCCATGGGTCGATTGCTGCCTCGGGCACCTAATGGCCGTTCTGCTGTGAGTCAAAGATTTTCGAATCGGACGAAAAACTGATAGTGAATTGTAACATTCATGGCCACCTAATGACGATGGACCACGCAAATTGCGTCCCGATTCAATACATCGTCCTCCAGCCGAGTTGACTCCATGGGTCTATTGCTGCCTCGGGCACCTTATCGTCATTCTGCTGTGAATCTAGATTATCGAATGGGATGAAAAACTGATAGTGAATTGTAACGTTCAGGGCCACCTAATGACGATGGATCACTCAAATTGCGTCCCGATTCAATACATCGTCCCCAGCCGACTTGACTCCATGGGACTATTGCTCCTCGGGCACCTTATGGCCGTTCTGCTGTGAGTCTAGATTATAGAATGGGATGAAAAACTGATAGTGAATTGTAACGTTCAGGGCCACCTAATGACGATGGATCACTCAAATTGCGTCCCGATTCAATACATCGTCCTCCAGCAGACTTGTCTCCATGGGTCTATTGCTGCCTCGGGCACCTTATGGCAGGCCTGCTGTGACTCAAAGATTTTCGAATCGGACGAAAAACTGATAGTGAATTGTAACACTCAGGGCCTCCTAATGACGATGGATCACTCAAATTGCGTCCCGATTCAATACATCGTCCTCCAGCCGATTTGACTCCATGGGTTTATTGCTGCCTCGGGCACCTTATGGACGTTCTGCTGTGAGTCTAGATTATCGAATGGGACGAAAAACTGATAGTGAATTGTAACGTTCAGGGCCTCCTAATGACGATGGATCACTCAAATTGCGTCCCGATTCAATACATCGTCCTCCAGCAGACTTGTCTCCATGGGTCGATTGCTGCCTCGGGCACCTAATGGCCGTTCTGCTGTGAGTCAAAGATTTTCGAATCGGACGAAAAACTGATAGTGAATTGTAACATTCAGGGCCACCTAATGACGATGGACCACGCAAATTGCGTCCCGATTCAATACATCGTCCTCCAGCCGAGTTGACTCCATGGGTCTATTGCTGCCTCGGGCACCTTATGGCCGTTCTGCTGTGAATCTAGATTATCGAATGGGACGAAAAACTGATAGTGAATTGTAACGTTCAGGGCCACCTAATGACGATGGATCACTCAAATTGCGTCCTGATTCAATACATCGTCCTCCAGCAGACTTGACTTCTTGGGTCTATTGCTGCCTCGGGAACCTTATGGCCGTTCTGCTGTGAGTCAAAGATTTTCGAATCGGACGAAAAACTGATAGTGAATTGTAACTTTCAGGGCCACCTAATGACGATGGATCACTCAAATTGCGTCCCGATTCAATACATCGTCCTCCAGCAGACTTGTCCCCATGGGTCGATTGCGGCCTCGGGCACCTTATGGCCGTTCTGCTGTGAATCTAGATTATAGAATGGGATGAAAAACTGATAGTGAATTGTAACGTTCAGGGCCACCTAATGACGATGGATCACTCAAATTGCGTCCCGATTCAATACATCGTCCTCCAGCCGGCTTGACTCCATGGGTCTATTGCTGCGTCGGGCACCTTATGGCCGTTCTGCTGTGAGTCTAGATTATCGAATGGGACGAAAAACTGATAGTGAATTGTAACGTTCAGGGCCTCCTAATGACGATGGATCACTCAAATTGCGTCCCGATTCAATACATCGTCCTCCAGCAGACTTGTCTCCATGGGTCTATTGCTGCCTCGGGCACCTTATGGCCGTTCTGCTGTGAGTCTAGATTATCGAATGCGACGAAAAACTGATTGTGAATTATAACGTTCAGGGCACCTAACGACGATGGATCACTCAAATTGCGACCCGATTCAATACATCGTCCTCCAGCCAACTTGACTCCATGGGTCTATTGCTGCCTCGGGCACCTTATGGCCGTTCTGCTGTGAGTCTAGATTATCGAATGGGACGAAAAACTGATAGTGAATTGTAACGTTCAGGGCCTCCTAATGACGATGGATCACTCAAATTGCGTCCCGATTCAATACATCGTCCTCCAGCCGACTTGACTCCATGGGTCTATTGCTGCCTCGGGCACCTTATGGCCGTTCTGCTGTGAGTCTAGATTATAGAATGGGATGAAAAACTGATAGTGAATTGTAACGTTCAGGGCCACCTAATGCCGATGGATCACTCAAATTGCGTCCCGATTCAATACATCGTCCTCCAGCAGACTTGTCTCCATGGGTCTATTGCTGCCTCGGGCACCTTATGGCAGGCCTGCTGTAACTCATAGATTTTCGAATCGGACGAAAAACTGATAGTGAATTGTAACGTTCAGGGCCTCCTAATGACGATGGAACATTCAAATTGCGTCCCGATTCAATACATCGTCCTCCAGCAGACTTGTCTCCATGCGTCTATTGCTGCCTCGGGCACCTTATGGCCGTTCTGCTGTAAGTCAAAGATTTTCGAATCGGACGAAAAACTGATAGTGAATTGTAACGTTCAGGGCCACCTAATACGATGGATCACTCAAATTGCGTCCCGATTCAATACATTGTCCTCCAGCAGACTGTCTCCATGGGTCTATTGCAGCCTCGGGCACCTTATGGCCGTTCAGCTGTGACTCAAAGATTTTCGAATCGGACGAAAAACTGATAGTGAATTGTAACGCTCAGGGCCTCCCAATGACGATGGATCACTCAAATTGCGTCCCGATTAAATACATCGTCCTCCAGCCTAGTTGTCTCCATGGGTCTATTGCTGCCTCGGGCACCTTATGGCCGTTCTGCTGTGAGGCAAAGATTTTCGAATCGAACGAAAAACTGATAGTGAATTGTAACGTTCAGGGCCACCTAATGACGATGGATCACTCAAATTGCGTCCAGATTCAATACATCGTCCTCCAGCCGACTTGTCTCCATGGGTCTATTGCTGCCTCGGGCACCTTATGGCCGTTCTGCTGTGAGTCTAGATTATCGAATGGGACAAAAAACTGATAGTGAATTGTAACGTTCAGGGCCTCCTAATGACGATGGATCACTCAAATTGCGTCCCGATTCAATACATCGTCCTCCAGCAGATTTGTCTCCATGGGTCTATTGCTGCCTCGGGCACCTTATGGCCGTTCTGCTGTAAGTCTAGATTATCGAATGCGACGAAAAACTGATAGTGAATTGTAACGTTCAGGGCACCTAACGACGATGGATCACTCAAATTGCGTCCCGATTCAATACATCGTCCTCCAGCTGACTTGACTCCATGGGTCTATTGCTGCCTCGGGCACCTTATGGCCGTTCTGCTGTGAGTCTAGATTATCGAATGGGACGAAAAACTGATAGTGAATTGTAACGTTCAGGGCCTCCTAATGACGATGGATCACTCAAATTGCGTCCCGATTCAATACATCGTCCTCCAGCAGACTTGTCTCCATGGGTCGATTGCTGCCTCGGGCACCTAATGGCCGTTCTGCTGTGAGTCAAAGATTTTCGAATCGGACGAAAAACTGATAGTGATTTGTAACATTCAGGGCCACCTAATGACGATGGACCACACAAATTGCGTCCCGATTCAGTACATCGTCCACTAGCCGACTTGACTCCATGGGACTATTGCTGCCTCGGGCACCTTATGGCCGTTCTGCTGTGAGTCTAGATTATAGAATGGGATGAAAAACTGATAGTGAATTGTAACGTTCAGGGCCTCCTAATGACGATGGAACACTAAAATTGCGTCCCGATTCAATACGTCGTCCTCCAGCAGACTTGTCTCCATGCGTCTATTGCTGCCTCGGGCACCTTATGGCAGGCCTGCTGTGACTCAAAGATTTTCGAATCGGACGAAAAACTGCTAGTGAATTGTAACGCTCAGGGCCACCTCTTGACGATGGATCACTCAAATTGCGTCCCGATTCAATACATCGTCCTCCAGCCGACTTGACTCCATGGGTCTATTGCTGCCTCGGGCACCTTATGGCCGTTCTGCTGTGAGTCTAGATTATCGAATGGGACATAAAACTGATAGTGAATTGTAACGTTCAGGGCCACCTAATGACGATGGATCTCTCAAATTGTGTCCCGATTCAATACATCGTCCTCCAGCCGACTTGACTCCATGGATCTATTGCTGCCTCGGGAACCTTATGGCCGTTCTGCTGTGAGTGTAGATTATCGAATGGGTCGAAAAACTGATAGTGAATTGTAACGTTCAGGGACTCCTAATGACGATGGATCACTCAAATTGCGTCCCGATTCAATACATCGTCCTCCAGCCGATTTGACTCCATGGGTCTATTGCTGCCTCGGGCACCTTATGGCCGTTCTGCTGTGAGTCTAGATTATCGAATGGGACGAAAATCTGATAGTGAATTGTAACGTTCAGGGCCTCCTAATGACGATGGATCACTCAAATTGCGTCCCGATTCAATATATCGTCCTCCAGCAGACTTGTCTCCATGGGTCGATTGCTGCCTCGGGCACCTAATGGCCGTTCTGCTGTGAGTCAAAGATTTTCGAATCGGACGAAAAGCTGATAGTGAATTGTAACATTCAGGGCCACCTAATGACGATGGACCACGCAAATTGCGTCCCGATTCAATACATCGTCCTCCAGCCGAGTTGACTCCATGGGTCTATTGCTGCCTCGGGCACCTTATGGCCGTTCTGCTGTGAATCTAGATTATCGAATGGGACGAAAAACTGATAGTGAATTGTAACGTTCAGGGCCACCTAATGACGATGGATCACTCAAATTGCGTCCTGATTCAATACATCGTCCTCCAGAAGACTTGACTTCTTGGGTCTATTGCTGCCTCGGGCACCTTATGGCCGTTCTGCTGTGAGTCAAAGATTTTCGAATCGGACGAAAAACTGATAGTGAATTGTAACTTTCAGGGCCACCTAATGACGATGGATCACTCAAATTGCGTCCCGATTCAATACATCGTCCTCCAGCAGACTTATCCCCATGGGTCGATTGCTGCCTCGGGCACCTTATGGCCGTTCTGCTGTGAGTCTAGATTATAGAATGGGATGAAAAACTGATAGTGAATTGTAACGTTCAGGGCCACCTAATGACGATGGATCTCTCAAATTGCGTCCCGATTCAATACATCGTCCTCCAGCAGACTTGTCTCCATGGGTCTATTGCTGCCTCGGGCACCTTATGGCAGGCCTGCTGTGACTCAAAGATTTTAGAATCGGACGAAAAACTGATAGTGAATTGTAACGTTCAGGGCCTCCTAATGACGATGGATCACTCAAATTGCGTCCCGATTCAATACATCGTCCTCCAGCCGATTTGACTCCATGGGTTTATTGCTGCCTCGGGCACCTTATGGACGTTCTGCTGTGAGTCTAGATTATCGAATGGGACGAAAAACTGATAGTGAATTGTAACGTTCAGGGCCTCCTAATGACGATGGATCACTCAAATTGCGTCCCGATTCAATACATCGTCCTCCAGCAGACTTGTCTCCATGGGTCGATTGCTGCCTCGGGCACCTAATGGCCGTTCTGCTGTGAGTCAAAGATTTTCGAATCGGACGAAAAACTGATTGTGAATTATAACGTTCAGGGCACCTAACGACGATGGATCACTCAAATTGCGTCCCGATTCAATACATCGTCCTCCAGCCAACTTGACTCCATGGGTCTATTGCTGCCTCGGGCACCTTATGGCCGTTCTGCTGTGAGTCTAGATTATCGAATGGGACGAAAAACTGATAGTGAATTGTAACGTTCAGGGCCTCCTAATGACGATGGATCACTCAAATTGCGTCCCGATTCAATACATCGTCCTCCAGCCGACTTGACTCCATGGGTCTATTGCTGCCTCGGGCACCTTATGGCCGTTCTGCTGTGAGTCTAGATTATCGAATGGGACGAAAAACTGATAGCGAATTGTAACGTTCAGGGCCTCCTAATGACGATGGATCACTCAAATTGCGTCCCGATTCAATACATCGTCCTCCAGCAGACTTGTCTCCATGGTTCGATTGCTGCCTCGGGCACCTAATGGCCGTTCTGCTGTGAGTCAAAGATTTTCGAATCGGACGAAAAACTGATAGTGATTTGTAACATTCAGGGCCACCTAATGACGATGGACCACACAAATTGCGTCCCGATTCAGTACATCGTCCACTAGCCGACTTGACTCCTTGGGACTATTGCTGCCTCGGGCACCTTATGGCCGTTCTGCTGTGAGTCTAGATTATAGAATGGGATGAAAAACTGATAGTGAATTGTAACGTTCAGGGCCACCTAATGCCGATGGATCACTCAAATTGCGTCCCGATTCAATACATCGTCCTCCAGCAGACTTGTCTCCATGGGTCTATTGCTGCCTCGGGCACCTTATGGCAGGCCTGCTGTAACTCATAGATTTTCGAATCGGACGAAAAACTGATAGTGAATTGTAACGTTCAGGGCCTCCTAATGACGATGGATCATTCAAATTGCGTCCCGATTCAATACATCGTCCTCCAGCAGACTTGTCTCCATGCGTCTATTGCTGCCTCGGGCACCTTATGGCCGTTCTGCTGTGAGTCAAAGATTTTCGAATCGGACGAAAAACTGATAGTGAATTGTAACGTTCAGGGCCACCTAATGACGATGGATCACTCAAATTGCGTCCCGATTCAATACATCGTCCTCCAGCCGACATGTCTCCATGGGTCTATTGCTGCCTTGGCACCTTATGGCCGTTCTGCTGTGAGTCAAAGATTTTCGAATCGGACGAAAAACAGATAGTGAATTGTAACGTTCAGGGCCACCTAATACGATGGATCACTCAAATTGCGTCCCGATTCAATACATTGTCCTCCAGCAGACTGTCTCCATGGGTCTATTGCAGCCTCGGGCACCTTATGGCCGTTCAGCTGTGACTCAAAGATTTTCGAATCGGACGAAAAACTGATAGTGAATTGTAACGCTCAGGGCCTCCTAATGACGATGGATCACTCAAATTGCGTCCCGATTAAATACATCGTCCTCCAGCCTAGTTGTCTCCATGGGTCTATTGCTGCCTCGGGCACCTTATGGCCGTTCTGCTGTGAGTCAAAGATTTTCGAATCGGACGAAAAACTGATAGTGAATTGTAACGTTCAGGGCCACCTAATGACGATGGATCACTCAAATTGCGTCCCGATTCAATACATCGTCCTCCAGCAGATTTGTCTCCATGGGTCTATTGCTGCCTCGGGCACCTTATGGCCGTTCTGCTGTAAGTCTAGATTATCGAATGCGACGAAAAACTGATAGTGAATTGTAACGTTCAGGGCACCTAACGACGATGGATCACTCAAATTGCGTCCCGATTCAATACATCGTCCTCCAGCTGACTTGACTCCATGGGTCTATTGCTGCCTCGGGCACCTTATGGCCGTTCTGCTGTGAGTCTAGATTATCGAATGGGACGAAAAACTGATAGTGAATTGTAACGTTCAGGGCATCCTAATGACGATGGATCACTCAAATTGCGTCCCGATTCAATACATCGTCCTCCAGCAGACTTGTCTCCATGGGTCGATTGCTGCCTCGGGCACCTAATGGCCGTTCTGCTGTGAGTCAAAGATTTTCGAATCGGACGAAAAACTGATAGTGATTTGTAACATTCAGGGCCACCTAATGACGATGGACCACACAAATTGCGTCCCGATTCAGTACATCGTCCACTAGCCGACTTGACTCCATGGGACTATTGCTGCCTCGGGCACCTTATGGCCGTTCTGCTGTGAGTCCAGATTATAGAATGGGATGAAAAACTGATAGTGAATTGTAACGTTCAGGGCCTCCTAATGACGATGGAACACTCAAATTGCGTCCCGATTCAATACGTCGTCCTCCAGCAGACTTGTCTCCATGCGTCTATTGCTGCCTCGGGCACCTTATGGCAGGCCTGCTGTGACTCAAAGATTTTCGAATCGGACGAAAAACTGCTAGTGAATTGTAACGCTCAGGGCCACCTCTTGACGATGGATCACTCAAATTGCGTCCCGATTCAATACATCGTCCTCCAGCCGACTTGACTCCATGGGTCTATTGCTGCCTCGGGCACCTTATGGCCGTTCTGCTGTGAGTCTAGATTATCGAATGGGACATAAAACTGATAGTGAATTGTAACGTTCAGGGCCACCTAATGACGATGGATCTCTCAAATTGTGTCCCGATTCAATACATCGTCCTCCAGCCGACTTGACTCCATGGATCTATTGCTGCCTCGGGAACCTTATGGCCGTTCTGCTGTGAGTGTAGATTATCGAATGGGTCGAAAAACTGATAGTGAATTGTAACGTTCAGGGACTCCTAATGACGATGGATCACTCAAATTGCGTCCCGATTCAATACATCGTCCTCCAGCCGATTTGACTCCATGGGTCTATTGCTGCCTCGGGCACCTTATGGCCGTTCTGCTGTGAGTCTAGATTATCGAATGGGACGAAAATCTGATAGTGAATTGTAACGTTCAGGGCCTCCTAATGACGATGGATCACTCAAATTGCGTCCCGATTCAATATATCGTCCTCCAGCAGTCTTGTCTCCATGGGTCGATTGCTGCCTCGGGCACCTAATGGCCGTTCTGCTGTGAGTCAAAGATTTTCGAATCGGACGAAAAACTGATAGTGAATTGTAACATTCAGGGCCACCTAATGACGATGGACCACGCAAATTGCGTCCCGATTCAATACATCGTCTTCCAGCCGAATTGACTCCATGGGTCTATTGCTGCCTCGGGCACCTTATGGCCGTTCTGCTGTGAATCTAGATTATCGAATGGGACGAAAAACTGATAGTGAATTGTAACGTTCAGGGCCACCTAATGACGATGGATCACTCAAATTGCGTCCTGATTCAATACATCGTCCTCCAGCAGACTTGACTTCTTGGGTCTATTGCTGCCTCGGGCACCTTATGGCCGTTCTGCTGTGAGTCAAAGATTTTCGAATCGGACGAAAAACTGATAGTGAATTGTAACTTTCAGGGCCACCTAATGACGATGGATCACTCAAATTGCGTCCCGATTCAATACATCGTCCTCCAGCAGACTTATCCCCATGGGTCGATTGCTGCCTCGGGCACCTTATGGCCGTTCTGCTGTGAGTCTAGATTATAGAATGGGATGAAAAACTGATAGTGAATTGTAACGTTCAGGGCCACCTAATGACGATGGTTCACTCAAATTGCGTCCCGATTCAATACATCGTCCTCCAGCAGACTTGCCTACATGGGTCTATTGCTGCCGCGGGAACCTTATGGCAGGCCTGCTGTAACTCAAAGATTTTAGAATCGGACGAAAAACTGGTAGTGAATTGTAACGTTCAGGGCCTCCTAATGACGATGGATCACCCAAATTGCGTCCCGTTCAATACATAGTCCTCCAGCAGACTTGTCTCCATGGGTCTATTGCTGCCTCGGGCACCTTATGGCCGTTCTGCTGTGAGTCTAGATTATCGAATGGGACGAAAAACTGATAGTGAATTGTAACGTTCAGGGCCACCTAATGACGATGGATCACTCAAATTGCGTCCCGATTCAATACATCGTCCTCCAGCCGACTTGACTCCATGGGTCTATTGCTGCCTCGGGCACCTTATGGCCGTTCTGCTGTGAGTCTAGATTATCGAATAGGACGAAAAACTGATAGTGAATTGTAACGTTCAGGGCCTCCTAATGACGCTGGATCACTCAAATTGCGTCCCGATTCAATACATCGTCCTCCAGCCGACTTGACTCCATGGGTCTATTGCTGCGTCGGGCACCTTATGGCCGTTCTGCTGTGAGTCTAGATTATCGAATGGGACGAAAAACTGATAGTGAATTGTAACGTTCAGGGCCTCCTAATGACGATGGATCACTCAAATTGCGTCCCGATTCAATACATCGTCCTCCAGCAGACTTGTCTCCATGGGTCTATTGCTGCCTCGGGAACGTTATGGCCGTTCTGCTGTGAGTCGAGATTATCGAATGGGACAAAAAACTGATAGTGAATTGTAACGTTCAGGGCCTCCTAATGACGATGGATCACTCAAATTGCGTCCCGATTCAATACATCGTCCTCCAGCAGATTTGTCTCCATGCGTCTATTGCTGCCTCGGGCACCTTATGGCCGTTCTGCTGTAAGTCTAGATTATCGAATGCGACGAAAAACTGATAGTGAATTGTAACGTTCAGGGCACCTAACGACGATGGATCACTCAAATTGCGTCCCGATTCAATACATCGTCCTCCAGCTGACTTGACTCCATGGGTCTATTGCTGCCTCGGGCACCTTATGGCCGTTCTGCTGTGAGTCTAGATTATCGAATGGGACGAAAAACTGATAGTGAATTGTAACGTTCAGGGCCTCCTAATGACGATGGATCACTCAAATTGCGTCCCGATTCAATACATCTTCCTCCAGCAGACTTGTCTCCATGGGTCGATTGCTGCCTCGGGCACCTAATGGCCGTTCTGCTGTGAGTCAAAGATTTTCGAATCGGACGAAAAACTGATAGTGATTTGTAACATTGAGGGCCACCTAATGACGATGGACCACACAAATTGCGTCCCGATTCAGTACATCGTCCACTAGCCGACTTGACTCCATGGGACTATTGCTGCCTCGGGCACCTTATGGCCGTTCTGCTGTGAGTCTAGATTATAGAATGGGATGAAAAACTGATAGTGAATTGTAACGTTCAGGGCCTCCTAATGACGATGGAACACTCAAATTGCGTCCCGATTCAATACGTCGTCCTCCAGCAGACTTGTCTCCATGCGTCTATTGCTGCCTCGGGCACCTTATGGCAGGCCTGCTGTGACTCAAAGATTTTCGAATCGGACGAAAAACTGCTAGTGAATTGTAACGCTCAGGGCCACCTCTTGACGATGGATCACTCAAATTGCGTCCCGATTCAATACATCGTCCTCCAGCCGACTTGACTCCATGGGTCTATTGCTGCCTCGGGCACCTTATGGCCGTTCTGCTGTGAGTCTAGATTATCGAATGGGACATAAAACTGATAGTGAATTGTAACGTTCAGGGCCACCTAATGACGATGGATCTCTCAAATTGTGTCCCGATTCAATACATCGTCCTCCAGCCGACTTGACTCCATGGATCTATTGCTGCCTCGGGAACCTTATGGCCGTTCTGCTGTGAGTGTAGATTATCGAATGGGTCGAAAAACTGATAGTGAATTGTAACGTTCAGGGACTCCTAATGACGATGGATCACTCAAATTGCGTCCCGATTCAATACATCGTCCTCCAGCCGATTTGACTCCATGGGTCTATTGCTGCCTCGGGCACCTTATGGCCGTTCTGCTGTGAGTCTAGATTATCGAATGGGACGAAAATCTGATAGTGAATTGTAACGTTCAGGGCCTCCTAATGACGATGGATCACTCAAATTGCGTCCCGATTCAATATATCGTCCTCCAGCAGTCTTGTCTCCATGGGTCGATTGCTGCCTCGGGCACCTAATGGCCGTTCTGCTGTGAGTCAAAGATTTTCGAATCGGACGAAAAACTGATAGTGAATTGTAACATTCAGGGCCACCTAATGACGATGGACCACGCAAATTGCGTCCCGATTCAATACATCGTCTTCCAGCCGAATTGACTCCATGGGTCTATTGCTGCCTCGGGCACCTTATGGCCGTTCTGCTGTGAATCTAGATTATCGAATGGGACGATAAACTGATAGTGAATTGTAACGTTCAGGGCCACCTAATGACGATGGATCACTCAAATTGCGTCCTGATTCAATACATCGTCCTCCAGCAGACTTATCCCCATGGGTCGATTGCTGCCTCGGGCACCTTATGGCCGTTCTGCTGTGAGTCTAGATTATAGAATGGGATGAAAAACTGATAGTGAATTGTAACGTTCAGGGCCACCTAATGACGATGGTTCACTCAAATTGCGTCCCGATTCAATACATCGTCCTCCAGCAGACTTGCCTACATGGGTCTATTGCTGCCGCGGGAACCTTATGGCAGGCCTGCTGTAACTCAAAGATTTTAGAATCGGACGAAAAACTGGTAGTGAATTGTAACGTTCAGGGCCTCCTAATGACGATGGATCACCCAAATTGCGTCCCGTTCAATACATAGTCCTCCAGCAGACTTGTCTCCATGGGTCTATTGCTGCCTCGGGCACCTTATGGCCGTTCTGCTGTGAGTCTAGATTATCGAATGGGACGAAAAACTGATAGTGAATTGTAACGTTCAGGGCCACCTAATGACGATGGATCACTCAAATTGCGTCCCGATTCAATACATCGTCCTCCAGCCGACTTGACTCCATGGGTCTATTGCTGCCTCGGGCACCTTATGGCCGTTCTGCTGTGAGTCTAGATTATCGAATAGGACGAAAAACTGATAGTGAATTGTAACGTTCAGGGCCTCCTAATGACGCTGGATCACTCAAATTGCGTCCCGATTCAATACATCGTCCTCCAGCCGACTTGACTCCATGGGTCTATTGCTGCGTCGGGCACCTTATGGCCGTTCTGCTGTGAGTCTAGATTATCGAATGGGACGAAAAACTGATAGTGAATTGTAACGTTCAGGGCCTCCTAATGACGATGGATCACTCAAATTGCGTCCCGATTCAATACATCGTCCTCCAGCAGACTTGTCTCCATGGGTCTATTGCTGCCTCGGGAACGTTATGGCCGTTCTGCTGTGAGTCGAGATTATCGAATGGGACAAAAAACTGATAGTGAATTGTAACGTTCAGGGCCTCCTAATGACGATGGATCACTCAAATTGCGTCCCGATTCAATACATCGTCCTCCAGCAGATTTGTCTCCATGCGTCTATTGCTGCCTCGGGCACCTTATGGCCGTTCTGCTGTAAGTCTAGATTATCGAATGCGACGAAAAACTGATAGTGAATTGTAACGTTCAGGGCACCTAACGACGATGGATCACTCAAATTGCGTCCCGATTCAATACATCGTCCTCCAGCTGACTTGACTCCATGGGTCTATTGCTGCCTCGGGCACCTTATGGCCGTTCTGCTGTGAGTCTAGATTATCGAATGGGACGAAAAACTGATAGTGAATTGTAACGTTCAGGGCCTCCTAATGACGATGGATCACTCAAATTGCGTCCCGATTCAATACATCTTCCTCCAGCAGACTTGTCTCCATGGGTCGATTGCTGCCTCGGGCACCTAATGGCCGTTCTGCTGTGAGTCAAAGATTTTCGAATCGGACGAAAAACTGATAGTGATTTGTAACATTGAGGGCCACCTAATGACGATGGACCACACAAATTGCGTCCCGATTCAGTACATCGTCCACTAGCCGACTTGACTCCATGGGACTATTGCTGCCTCGGGCACCTTATGGCCGTTCTGCTGTGAGTCTAGATTATAGAATGGGATGAAAAACTGATAGTGAATTGTAACGTTCAGGGCCTCCTAATGACGATGGAACACTCAAATTGCGTCCCGATTCAATACGTCGTCCTCCAGCAGACTTGTCTCCATGCGTCTATTGCTGCCTCGGGCACCTTATGGCAGGCCTGCTGTGACTCAAAGATTTTCGAATCGGACGAAAAACTGCTAGTGAATTGTAACGCTCAGGGCCACCTCTTGACGATGGATCACTCAAATTGCGTCCCGATTCAATACATCGTCCTCCAGCCGACTTGACTCCATGGGTCTATTGCTGCCTCGGGCACCTTATGGCCGTTCTGCTGTGAGTCTAGATTATCGAATGGGACATAAAACTGATAGTGAATTGTAACGTTCAGGGCCACCTAATGACGATGGATCTCTCAAATTGTGTCCCGATTCAATACATCGTCCTCCAGCCGACTTGACTCCATGGATCTATTGCTGCTTCGGGAACCTTATGGCCGTTCTGCTGTGAGTGTAGATTATCGAATGGGTCGAAAAACTGATAGTGAATTGTAACGTTCAGGGACTCCTAATGACGATGGATCACTCAAATTGCGTCCCGATTCAATACATCGTCCTCCAGCCGATTTGACTCCATGGGTCTATTGCTGCCTCGGGCACCTTATGGCCGTTCTGCTGTGAGTCTAGATTATCGAATGGGACGAAAATCTGATAGTGAATTGTAACGTTCAGGGCCTCCTAATGACGATGGATCACTCAAATTGCGTCCCGATTCAATATATCGTCCTCCAGCAGACTTGTCTCCATGGGTCGATTGCTGCCTCGGGCACCTAATGGCCGTTCTGCTGTGAGTCAAAGATTTTCGAATCGGACGAAAAACTGATAGTGAATTGTAACATTCAGGGCCACCTAATGACGATGGACCACGCAAATTGCGTCCCGATTCAATACATCGTCCTCCAGCCGAGTTGACTCCATGGGTCTATTGCTGCCTCGGGCACCTTATGGCCGTTCTGCTGTGAGTCTAGATTATCGAATAGGACGAAAAACTGATAGTGAATTGTAACGTTCAGGGCCTCCTAATGACGCTGGATCACTCAAATTGCGTCCCGATTCAATACATCGTCCTCCAGCCGACTTGACTCCATGGGTCTATTGCTGCCTCGGGCACCTTATGGCCGTTCTGCTGTGAGTCTAGATTATCGAATAGGACGAAAAACTGATAGTGAATTGTAACGTTCAGGGCCTCCTAATGACGCTGGATCAATCAAATTGCGTCCCGATTCAATACATCGTCCTCCAGCCGACTTGACTCCATGGGTCTATTGCTGCGTCGGGCACCTTATGGCCGTTCTGCTGTGAGTCTAGATTATCGAATGGGACGAAAAACTGATAGTGAATTGTAACGTTCAGGGCCTCCTAATGACGATGGATCACTCAAATTGCGTCCCGATTCAATACATCGTCCTCCAGCAGACTTGTCTCCATGGGTCTATTGCTGCCTCGGGAACGTTATGGCCGTTCTGCCGTGAGTCTAGATTATCGAATGCGACGAAAAACTGATAGTGAATTGTAACGTTCAGGGCACCTAACGACGATGGATCACTCAAATTGCGTCCCGATTCAATACATCGTCCTCCAGCCAACTTGACTCCATGGGTCTATTGCTGCCTCGGGCACCTTATGGCCGTTCTGCTGTGAGTCTAGATTATCGAATGGGACGAAAAACTGATAGTGAATTGTAACGTTCAGGGCCTCCTAATGACGATGGATCACTCAAATTGCGTCCCGATTCAATACATCGTCGTCCAGCAGACTTGTCTCCATGGTTCGATTGCTGCCTCGGGCACCTAATGGCCGTTCTGCTGTGAGTCAAAGATTTTCGAATCGGACGAAAAACTGATAGTGATTTGTAACATTCAGGGCCACCTAATGACGATGGACCACACAAATTGCGTCCCGATTCAGTACTTCGTCCACTAGCCGACTTGACTCCATGGGACTATTGCTGCCTCGGGCACCTTATGGCCGTTCTGCTGTGAGTCTAGATTATAGAATGGGATGAAAAACTGATAGTGAATTGTAACATTCAGGGCCACCTAATGGCGATGGATCACACAAATTGCGTCCCGATTCAATACATCGTCCTCCAGCCGACTTGACTCCATGCGTCTATTGCTGCCTCGGGCACCTTATGGCCGTTTGCTGTGAGTCTAGATTATCGAATGGGACGAAAAACTGATAGTGAATTGTAACGTTCAGGGCCTCCTAATGACGATGGATCACTCAAATTGCGTCCCGATTCAATACATCGTCCTCCAGCAGACTTGTCTCCATGGGTCGATTGCTGCCTCGGGCACCTAATGGCCGTTCTCCTGTGAGTCAAAGATTTTCGAATCGGACGAAAAACTGATAGTGATTTGTAACATTCAGGGCCACCTAATGACGATGGACCACACAAATTGCGTCCCGATTCAGTACATCGTCCACTAGCCGACTTGACTCCATGGGACTATTGCTGCCTCGGGCACCTTATGGCCGTTCTGCTGTGAGTCTAGATTATAGAATGGGATGAAAAACTGATAGTGAATTGTAACGTTCAGGGCCACCTAATGACGATGGATCACTCAAATTGCGTCCCGATTCAATACATCGTCCTCCAGCAGACTTGCCTCCATGGGTCTATTGCTGCCTCGGGCACCTTATGGCAGGCCTGCTGTAACTCAAAGATTTTCGAATCGGACGAAAAACTGATAGTGAATTGTAACGTTCAGGGCCTCCTAATGACGATGGAACACTCAAATTGCGTCCCGATTGAATACATCGTCCTCCAGCAGACTTGTCTCCATGCGTCTATTGCTGCCTCGGGCACCTTATGGCAGGCCTGCTGTGACTCAAAGATTTTCGAATCGGACGAAAAACTGCTAGTGAATTGTAACGCTCAGGGCCACCTCTTGACGATGGATCACTCAAATTGCGTCCCGATTCAAGACATCGTCCTCCAGTCGACTTGACTCCATGGGTCTATTGCTGCCTCGGGCACCTTATGGCCGTTCGCTGTGAGTCTAGATTATCGAATGGGACAAAAAACTGATAGTGAATTGTAACGTTCAGGGCCACCTAATGACGATGGATCTCTCAAATTGCGTCCCGATTCAGTTCATCGTCCTCCAGCCGACTTGACTCCATGGATCTATTGCGGCCTCGGGAACCTTATGGCCGTTCTGCTGTGAGTGTAGATTAGCGAATGGGTCGAAAAACTGATAGTGAATTGTAACGTTCAGGGACTCCTAATGACGATGGATCACTCAAATTGCGTCCCGATTCAATACATCGTCCTCCAGCCGATTTGACTCCATGGGTCTATTGCTGCCTCGGGCACCTTATGGCCGTTCTGCTGTGAGTCTAGATTATCGAATGGGACGAAAATCTGATAGTGAATTGTAACGTTCAGGGCCTCCTAATGACGATGGATCACTCAAATTGCGTCCCGATTCAATATATCGTCCTCCAGCAGACTTGTCTCCATGGCTCGATTGCTGCCTCGGGCACCTAATGGCCGTTCTGCTGTGAGTCAAAGATTTTCGAATCGGACGAAAAACTGATAGTGAATTGTAACATTGAGGGCCACCTAATGACGATGGACCACGCAAATTGCGTCCCGATTCAATTCATCGTCCTCCAGCCGAGTTGACTCCATTGGTCTATTGCTGCCTCGGGCACCTTATCGTCATTCTGCTGTGAATCTAGATTATCGAATGGGACGAAAAACTGATAGTGAATTGTAACGTTCAGGGCCACCTAATGACGATGGATCACTCAAATTGCGTCCCGATTCAATACATCGTCCCCAGCCGACTTGACTCCATGGGACTATTGCTGCTTCGGGCACCTTATGGCCGTTCTGCTGTGAGTCTAGATTATAGAATGGGATGAAAAACTGATAGTGAATTGTAACGTTCAGGGCCACCTAATGACGATGGATCACTCAAAATGCGTCCCGATTCAATACATCGTCCTCCAGCAGACGTGTCTCCATGGGTCTATTGCTGCCTCGGGCACCTTATGGCAGGCCTGCTGTGACTCAAAGATTTTCGAATCGGACGAAAAACTGATAGTGAATTGTAACGTTCAGGGCCTCCTAATGACGATGGAACACTCAAATTGCGTCCCGATTCAATACATCGTCCTTCAGCAGACTTGTCTCCATGCGTCTATTGCTGCCTCGGGCACCTTATGGCCGTTCTGCTGTGAGTCAAAGATTTTCGAAACGGACGAAAAACAGATAGTGAATTGTAACGTTCAGGGCCACCTAATGACGATGGATCACTCAAATTGCGTCCCGATTCAATACATCGTCCTCCAGCTGACTTGACTCCATGGGTCTATTGCTGCCCCGGGCACCTTATGGCCGTTCTGCTGTGAGTCTAGATTATCGAATGGGACAAAAAACTGATAGTGAATTGTAACGTTCAGGGCCTCCTAATGACGATGGATCTCTCAAATTGCGTCCCGATTCAATACATCGTCCTCCAGCAGACTTGTCTCCTTGGGTCTATTGCTGCCTCGGGCACCTTATGGCCGTTCTGCTGTGAGTCTAGATTATCGAATGGGACGAAAAACTGATAGTGAATTGTAACGTTCAGGGCCTCCTAATGACGATGGATCACTCAAATTGCGTCCCGATTCAATACATCGTCCTCCAGCAGACTTGTCTCCATGGGTCGATTGCTGCCTCGGGCACCTAATGGCCGTTCTGCTGTGAGTCACAGATTTTCGAATCGGACGAAAAACTGATAGTGAATTGTAACATTCAGGGCCACCTAATGACGATGGACCACGCAATTTGCGTCCCGATTCAATACATCGTCCTCCAGCCGAGTTGACTCCATGGGTCTATTGCTGCCTCGGGCACCTTATGGCCGTTCTGCTGTGAATCTAGATTATCGAATGGGACGAAAAACTGATAGTGAATTGTAACGTTCAGGGCCACCTAATGACGATGGATCACTCAAATTGCGTCCCGATTCAATACATCGTCCTCCAGCAGACTTGTCTCCATGGGTCTATTGCTGCCTCGAGCACCTTATGGCAGGCCTGCAGTAACTCAAAGATTTTAGAATCGGACGAAAAACTGGTAGTGAATTGTAACGTTCAGGGCCTCCTAATGACGATGGACCACACAAATTGCGTCCCGATTCAGTACATCGTCCACTAGCCGACTTGACTCCATGGGACTATTGCTGCCTCGGGCACCTTATGGCGGTTCTGCTGTGAGTCTAGATTATAGAATGGGATGAAAAACTGATAGTGAATTGTAACGTTCAGGGCCACCTAATGACGATGGATGACTCAAATTGCGTCCCGATTCAATACATCGTCCTCCAGCAGACTTGTCTCCATGCGTCTATTGCTGCCTCGGGCACCTTATGGCCGTTCTGCTGTGAGTCAAAGATTTTCGAATCGGACGAAAAACTGATAGTGAATTGTAACATTCAGGGCCACCTAATGACGATGGACCACGCAAATTGCGTCCCGATTCAATACATCGTCCTCCAGCCGAGTTGACTCCATGGGTCTATTGCTGCCTCGGGCACCTTATGGCCGTTCTGCTGTAAATCTAGATTATCGAATGGGACGAAAAACTGATAGTGAACTGTAACGTTCAGGGCCACCTAATGACGATGGATCACTCAAATTGCGTCCCGATTCAATACATCGTCCCAGACGACTTGTCTCCATGGGTCTATTGCTGCCTCGGGCACCTTATGGCCGTTCTGCTGTGAGCCTAGATTATCGAATGGGACGAAAAACTGATAGTGAATTGTAACGTTCAGGGCCACCTAATGACGATGGATCTCTCAAATTGCCTCCCGATTCAATACATCGTCCTCCAGCCGACTTGACTCCCTGGATCTATTGCTGCCTCGGGAACCTTATGGCCGTTCTGCTGTGAGTGTAGATTATCGAATGGGTCGAAAAACTGATAGTGAATTGTAACGTTCAGGGACTCCTAATGACGATGGATCACTCAAATTGCGTCCCGATTCAATACATCGTCCTCCAGCCGATTTGACTCCATGGGTCTATTGCTGCCTCGGGCACCTTATGGCCGTTCTGCTGTGAGTCTAGATTATCGAATGGGACGAAAATCTGATAGTGAATTGTAACGTTCAGGGCCTCCTAATGACGATGGATCACTCAAATTGCGTCCCGATTCAATATATCGTCCTCCAGCAGACTTATCTCCATGGGTCGATTGCTGCCTCGGGCACCTAATGGCCGTTCTGCTGTGAGTCAAAGAATTTCGAATCGGACGAAAAACTGATAGTGAATTGTAACATTCAGGGCCACCTAATGTCGATGGACCACGCAAATTGCGTCCCGATTCAATACATCGTCCTCCAGCCGAGTTGACTCCATGGGTCTATTGCTGCCTCGGGCACCTTATCGTCATTCTGCTGTGAATCTAGATTATCGAATGGGACGAAAAACTGATAGTGAATTGTAACGTTCAGGGCCACCTAATGACGATGGATCACTCAAATTGCGTCCCGATTCAATACATCGTCCCCAGCCGACTTGACTCCATGGGACTATTGCTGCCTCGGGCACCTTATGGCCGTTCTGCTGTGAGTCTAGATTATAGAATGGGATGAAAAACTGATAGTGAATTGTAACGTTCAGGGCCACCTAATGACGATGGATCACTCAAAATGCGTCCCGATTCAATACATCGTCCTCCAGCAGACGTGTCTCCATGGGTCTATTGCTGCCTCGGGCACCTTATGGCAGGCCTGCTGTGACTCAAAGATTTTCGAATCGGACGAAAAACTGATAGTGAATTGTAACGTTCAGGGCCTCCTAATGACGATGGAACACTCAAATTGCGTCCCGATTCAATACATCGTCCTTCAGCAGACTTGTCTCCATGCGTCTATTGCTGCCTCGGGCACCTTATGGCCGTTCTGCTGTGAGTCAAAGATTTTCGAAACGGACGAAAAACAGATAGTGAATTGTAACGTTCAGGGCCACCTAATGACGATGGATCACTCAAATTGCGTCCCGATTCAATACATCGTCCTCCAGCTGATTTGACTCCACGGGTCTATTGCTGCCTCGGGCACCTTATGGCCGTTCTGCTGTGAGTCTAGATTATCGAATGGGACAAAAAACTGATAGTGAATTGTAACGTTCAGGGCCTCCTAATGACGATGGATCTCTCAAATTGCGTCCCGATTCAATACATCGTCCTCCAGCAGACTTGTCTCCTTGGGTCTATTGCTGCCTCGGGCACCTTATGGCCGTTCTGCTGTGAGTCTAGATTATCGAATGGGACGAAAAACTGATAGTGAATTGTAACGTTCAGGGCCTCCTAATGACGATGGATCACTCAAATTGCGTCCCGATTCAATACATCGTCCTCCAGCAGACTTGTCTCCATGGGTCGATTGCTGCATCGGGCACCTAATGGCCGTTCTGCTGTGAGTCAAAGATTTTCGAATCGGACGAAAAACTGATAGTGAATTGTAACATTCAGGGCCACCTAATGACGATGGACCACCCAAATTGCGTCCCGATTCAATACATCGTCCTCCAGCCGAGTTGACTCCATGGGTCTATTGCTGCCTCGGGCACCTTATGGCCGTTCTGCTGTGAATCTAGATTATCGAATGGGACGAAAAACTGATAGTGAATTGTAACGTTCAGGGCCACCTAATGACGATGGATCACTCAAATTGCGTCCCGATTCAATACATCGTCCTCCAGCCGACTTGACTCCATGGGTCTATTGCTGCCTCGGGCACCTTATGGCCGTTCTGCTGTGAGTCTAGATTATCGAATGGGACGAAAAACTGATAGTGAATTGTAACGTTCAGGGCCTCCTAATGACGATGGATCACTCAAATTGCGTCCCGATTCAATACATCGTCCTCCAGCCGACTTGACTCCATGGGTCTATTGCTGCCTCGGGCACCTTATGGCCGTTCTGCTGTGAGTCTAGATTATCGAATGGGACGAAAAACTGATAGTGAATTGTAACGTTCAGGGCCTCCTAATGACGATGGATCACTCAAATTGCGTCCCGATTCAATACATCGTCCTCCAGCAGACTTGTCTCCATGGTTCGATTGCTGCCTCGGGCACCTAATGGCCGTTCTGCTGTGAGTCAATGATTTTCGAATCGGACGAAAAACTGATAGTGATTTGTAACATTCAGGGCCACCTAATGACGATGGACCACACAAATTGCGTCCCGATTCAGTACATCGTCCACTAGCCGACTTGACTTCATGGGACTATTGCTGCCTCGGGCAACTTATGGCCGTTCTGCTGTGAGTCTAGATTATAGAATGGGAAGAAAAACTGATAGTGAATTGTAACGTTCAGGGCCACCTAATGACGATGGATCACTCAAATTGCGTCCCGATTCAATACGTCGTCCTCCAGCAGACTTGTCTCCATGGGTCTATTGCTGCCTCGGGCACTTTATGGCAGGCCTGCTGTGACTCAAAGATTTTCGAATCGGACGAAAAACTGATAGTGAATTGTAACGTTCAGGGCCTCCTAATGACGATGGAACACTCAAATTGCGTCCCGATTCAATACATCGTCCTCCAGCAGACTTGTCTCCATGCGTCTATTGCTGCCTCGGGCACCTTATGGCAGGCCTGCTGTGACTCAAAGATTTTCGAATCGGACGAAAAAATGCTAGTGAGTTGTAACGCTCAGGGCCACCTCTTGACGATGGATCACTCAAATTGCGTCCCGATTCAATACATCGTCCTCCAGCCGACTTGACTCCATGGGTCTATTGCTGCCTCGGGCACCTTATGGCCGTTCTGCTGTTAGTCTAGATTATCGAATGGGACAAAAAACTGATAGTTAATTGTAACGTTCAGGGCCACCTAATGACGATGGATCTCTCAAATTGCGTCCCGATTCAATACATCGTCCTCCAGCCGACTTGACTCCATGGATCTATTGCTGCCTCGGGCACCTTATGGCCGTTCTGCTGTGAGTGTAGATTATCGAATGGGTCGAAAAACTGATTGTGAATTGTAACGTTCAGGGCCACCTATTGACGATGGATCACTCAAATTGTGTCCCGATTCAATACATCGTCCCCAGCCGACTTGACTCCATGGGACTATTGCTGCCTCGGGCACCTGATGGCCGTTCTGCTGTGAGTCTAGATTATAGAATGGGATGAAAAACTGATAGTGAATTGTAACGTTCAGGGCCACCTAATGACGATGGATCACTCAAATTGCCTCCCGATTCAATACATCGTCCTCCAGCAGACTTGTCTCCATGGGTCTATTGCTGCCTCGGGCACCTTATGGCAGGCCTGTTGTGACTCAAAGAATTTCGAATCGGACGAAAAACTGATAGTGAATTGTAACGTTCAGGGCCTCCTAATGACGATGGAACACTCAAATTGCGTCCCGATTCAATACATCGTCGTTCAGCAGACTTGTCTCCATGCGTCTATTGCTGCCGCGGGCACCTTATGGCCGTACTGCTGTGAGTCTAGATTATCGAATGGGACAGAAAACTGATAGTGAATTGTAACGTTCAGGGCCTCCTAATGACGATGGATCCCTCAAATTGCGTCCCGATTCAATACATCGTCCTCCAGCCGACTTGACACCATGGGTCTATTGCAGCCTCGGGCACCTTATGGCCGTTCTGCTGTGAGTCTAGATTATCGAATGGGACGAAAAACTGATAGTGAATTGTAACGTTCAGGGCAACCTAATGACGATGGATCTCTCAAATTGCGTCCCGATTCAATACATCGTCCTCCAGCCGACTTGACTCCATGGGTCTATTGCTGCCTCGGGCACCTTATGGCCGTACTGCTGTGAGTCTAGATTATCGAATGGGACGAAAAACTGAAGGTGAATTGTAACGTTCAGGACCACCTAATGACGATGGATCACTCAAATTGCGTCCTGATTCAATACATCGTCCTCCAGAGGACATGACTTCATGGCTCTATTGCTGCCTCGGGCACCTTATGGCCGTTCTGCTGTGAGTCAGAGATTTTCGAATCGGACGAAAAACTGATAGTGATGTGTAACGTTCAGGGCCTCCTAATGACGATGGATCACTCAAATTGCGTCCCGATTCAATACATCGTCCTCCAGCAGACTTGTCTCCATGGGTCTATTGCTGCCTCGGGCACCTTATGGCCGTTCTGCTGTGAGTCAAAGATTTTCGAATCGGACGAAAAACTGATAGTGATTTGTAACATTCAGGGCCACCTAACGTCGATGGACCACACAAATTGCGTCCCGATTCAATACATCGTCCCCAGCCGACTTGACTCCATGGGACTATTGCTGCCTCGGGCACCTTATGGCTGTTCTGCTGTGAGTCTAGATTATAGAATTGGATGAAAAACTGATAGTGAATTGTAACGTTCAGGGCCACCTAATGACGATGGATCACTCAAATTGCGTCCCGATGCAATACATCGTCCTCCAGCAGACTTGTCTCCATGGGTCTATTGCTGCCTCGGGCACCTTATGGCAGGCCTGCTGTGACTCAAAGATTTTCGAATCGGACGAAAAACTGATTGTGAATTGTAACGTTCAGGGCCTCCTAATGACGATGGAACACTCAAATTGCGTCCCGATTCAATACATCGTCCTCCAGCAGACTTGTCTCCATGCGTCTATTGCTGCCTCGGGCACCTTATAGCCGTTCTGCTGTGAGTCAAAGATTTTCGAATCGGACGAAAAACAGATAGTGAATTGTAACGTTCAGGGCCACCTAATGACGATGGATCACTCAAATTGCGTCCCGATTCAATACATCGTCCTCCAGCCGACTTGACTCCATGGGTCTATTGCTGCCTCGGGCACCTTATGGCCGTTCTGCTATGAGTCTAGATTATCGAATGGGACAAAAAACTGATAGTGAATTGTAACGTTCAGAAACACCTAATGACGATGGATCTCTCAAATTGCGTCCCGATTCAATACATCGTCCTCCAGCAGACTTGTCTCCATGGGTCTATTGCTGCCTCGGGCACCTAATGGCCGTTCTGCTGTGAGTCAAAGATTTTGGAATCGGACGAAAAAATGATAGTGAATTGTAACATTCAGGGCCACCTAATGACGATGGACCACGCAAATTGCGTCCCGATTCAATACATCGTCCTCCAGCCGAGTTGACTCCCTGGGTCTATTGCTGCCTCGGGCACCTTATCGCCGTTCTGCTGTGAATCTAGTTTATCGAATGGGACGAAAAACTGATAGTGAATTGTAACGTTCAGGGCCTCCTAATGACGATGGAACACTCAAATTGCGTCCCGATTCAATACATCGTCCTCCAGCAGACTTGTCTCCATGCGTCTATTGCTGCCTCGGGCACCTTATGGCAGGCCTGGTGTGACTCAAAGATTTTCGAATCGGACGAAAAAATGCTAGTGAGTTGTAACGCTCAGGGCCACCTCTTGACGATGGATCACTCAAATTGCGTCCCGATTCAATACATCGTCCTCCAGCCGACTTGACTCCATGGGTCTATTGCTGCCTCGGGCACCTTATGGCCGTTCTGCTGTTAGTCTAGATTATCGAATGGGACAAAAAACTGATAGTTAATTGTAACGTTCAGGGCCACCTAATGACGATGGATCTCTCAAATTGCGTCCCGATTCAATACATCGTCCTCCAGCCGACTTGACTCCATGGATCTATTGCTGCCTCGAGCACCTTATGGCCGTTCTGATGTGAGTGTAGATTATCGAATGGGTCGAAAAACTGATAGTGAATTGTAACGTTCAGGGCCACCTAATGACGATGGATCACTCAAATTGCCTCCCGATTCAATACATCGTCCTCCAGCAGACTTGTCTCCATGGGTCTATTGCTGCCTCGGGCACCTTATGGCAGGCCTGTTGTGACTCAAAGAATTTCGAATCGGACGAAAAACTGATAGTGAATTGTAACGTTCAGGGCCTCCTAATGACGATGGAACACTCAAATTGCGTCCCGATTCAATACATCGTCCTTCAGCAGACTTGTCTCCATGCGTCTATTGCTGCCTCGGGGACCTTATGGCCGTTCTGCTGTGAGTCTAGATTATCGAATGGGACAAAAAACGGATAGTGAATTGTAACGTTCAGGGCCTCCTAATGACGATGGATCTCTCAAATTGCGTCCCGATTCAATACATCGTCCTCCAGCAGACATATCTCCATGGGTCTATTGCTGCCTCGAGCACCTTATGGCCGTTCTGCTATGAGTCTAGATTATCGAATGGGACGAAAAACTGATAGTGAATTGTAACGTTCAGGGCCTCCTAATGACGATGGATCACTCAAATTGCGTCCCGATTCAATACATCGTCCTCCAGCAGACTTGTCTCCATGGGTCGATTGCTGCCTCGGGCACCTAATGGCCGTTCTGCTGTGAGTCAAAGATTTTCGAATCGGACGAAAAACTGATAGTGAATTGTAACATTCAGGGCCACCTAATGACGATGGACCACGCAAATTGCGTCCCGATTCAATACATCGTCCTCCAGCCGAGTTGACTCCATGGGTCTATTGCTGCCTCGGGCACCTTATGGCCGTTCTGCTGTGAATCTAGATTATCGAATGGGACGAAAAACTGATAGTGAATTGTAACTTTCAGGGCCACCTAATGACGATGGATCACTCAAATTGCGTCCCGATTCAATACATCGTCCTCCAGCAGACTTGTCCCCATGGGTTGATTGCTGCCTCGGGCACCTTATGGCCGTTCTGCTGTGAGTCAAAGATTTTCGAATCGGACGAAAAACTGATAGTGATTTGTAACATTCAGGGCCACCTAATGACGATGGACCACACAAATTGCGTCCCGATTCAGTACATCGTCCACTAGCCGACTTGACTCCATGGGACTATTGCTGCCTCGGGCACCTTATGGCCGTTCTGCTGTGAGTCTAGATTATAGAATGGGATGGAAAACTGATAGTGAATTGTAACGTTCAGGGCCACCAATTGACGATGGTTCACTCAAATTGCGTCCCGATTCAATACATCGTCCTCCAGCAGACTTGTCTCCATGGGTCTATTGCTGCCTCGGGCACCTTATGGCAGGCCTGCTGTAACTCAAAGATTTTAGAATCGGACGAAAAACTGGTAGTGAATTGTAACGATCAGGGCCTCCTAATGACGATGGATCACTGAAATTGCGTCCCGATTCAATATATCGTCCTCCAGCAGACTTGTCTCCATGGGTCGATTGCTGCCTCGGGCACCTAATGGCCGTTCTGCTGTGAGTCAAAGATTTTCGAATCGGACGAAAAACTGATAGTGAATTGTAACATTCAAGGCCACCTAATGACGATGGACCACGCAAATTGCGTCCCGATTCAATACATCGTCCTGCAGCCGAGTTTACTCCATGGGTCTATTGCTGCCTCGGGCACCTTATCGCCATTCTGCTGTGAATCTAGATTATCGAATGGGACGAAAAACTGATAGTGAATTGTAACGTTCAGGGCCACCTAATGACGATGGATCACTCAAATTGTGTCCCGATTCAATACATCGTCCCCAGCCGACTTGACTCCATGGGAATATTGCTGCCTCGGGCACCTTATGGCCGTTCTGCTGTGAGTCTAGATTATAGAATGGGATGAAAAACTGATAGTGAATTGTAACGTTCAGGGCCACCTAATGACGATGGATCACTCAAATTGCGTCCCGATTCAATACATCGTCCTCCAGCAGACTTGTCTCCATGGGTCTATTGCTGCCTCGGGCACCTTATGGCAGGCCTGCTGTGACTCAAAGATTTTCGAATCGGACGAAAAACTGATAGTGAATTGTAACGTTCAGGGCCTCGTAATGACGATGGAACACTCAAATTGCGTCCCGATTCATTACATCGTCCTCCAGCAGACTTGTCTCCATGCGTCTATTGCTGCCTCGGGCACCTTATGGCCGTTCTGCTGTGAGTCAAAGATTTTCGAATCGGACGAAAAACAGATAGTGAATTGTAACGTTCAGGGCCACCTAATGACGATGGATCACTCAAATTGCGTCCCGATTCAATACATCGTCCTCCAGCCGACTTGACTCGATCGGTCTATTGCTGCCTCGGGCACCTTATGGCCGTACTGCTGTGAGTCTAGATTATCGAATGGGACAGAAAACTGATAGTGAATTGTAACGTTCAGGGCCTCCTAATGACGATGGATCCCTCAAATTGCGTCCCGATTCAATACATCGTCCTCCAGCCGACTTGACACCATGGGTCTATTGCAGCCTCGGGCACCTTATGGCCGTTCTGCTGTGAGTCTAGATTATCGAATGGGACGAAAAACTGATAGTGAATTGTAACGTTCAGGGCAACCTAATGACGATGGATCTCTCAAATTGCGTCCCGATTCAATACATCGTCCTCCAGCAGACTTGTCTCCATGGGTCTATTGCTGCCTCGGGCACCTAATGGCCGTTCTGCTGTGAGTCAAAGATTTTGGAATCGGACGAAAAACTGATAGTGAATTGTAACATTCAGGGCCACCTAATGACGATGGACCACGCAAATTGCGTCCCGATTCAATACATCGTCCTCCAGCCGAGTTGACTCCCTGGGTCTATTGCTGCCTCGGGCACCTTATCGCCGTTCTGCTGTGAATCTAGTTTATCGAATGGGACGAAAAACTGATAGTGAATTGTAACGTTCAGGGCCACCTAATGACGATGGATCACTCAAATTGCGTCCCGATTCAATACATCGTCCTCCAGCCGACTTGACTCCATGGGTCTATTGCTGCCTCGGGCACCTTATGGCCGTTCTGCTGTGAATCTAGATTATCGAATGGGACAAAAAACTGATAGTGAATTGTAACGTTCAGGGCCTCCTAATGACGATGGATCACTCAAATTGCGTCCCGATTCAATACATCGTCCTCCAGCAGACTTGTCTCCATGGGTCTATTGCTGCCTTGGGCACCTTATGGCCGTTCTGCTGTGAGTCTAGATTATCGAATGGGACGAAAAACTGATAGTGAATTGTAACGTTCAGGGCCACCTAATGACGATGGATCTCTCAAATTGCGTCCCGATTCAATACATCGTCCTCCAGCCGACTTGACTCCATGGGTCTATTGCTGCCTCGGGCACCTTATGGCCGTTCTGCTGTGAGTCTAGATTATCGAATGGGACGAAAACTGATAGTGAATTGTAACGTTCGGGGCCACCTAATGACGATGGAACACTCAAATTGCGTCCCGATTCAATACATCGTCCTCCAGCAGACTTGTCTCCATGGGTCTATTGCTGCCTCGGGCACCTTATGGCCGTTCTGCTGTGAGTCAAAGATTTTCGAATCGGACGAAAAACTGATAGTGATTTGTAACATTCAGGGCCACCTAATGACGATGGACCACACAAATTGCGTCCCGATTCAATACATCGTCCCCAGCCGACTTGACTCCATGGGACTATTGCTGCCTCGGGCACCTTATGGCTGTTCTGCTGTGAGTCTAGATTATAGAATTGGATGAAATACTGATAGTGAATTGTAACGTTCAGGGCCACCTAATGACGATGGATCACTCAAATTGCGTCCCGATGCAATACATCGTCCTCCAGCAGACTTGTCTCCATGGGTCTATTGCTGCCTCGGGCACCTTATGGCAGGCCTGCTGTGACTCAAAGATTTTCGAATCGGACGAAAAACTGATTGTGAATTGTAACGTTCAGGGCCTCCTAATGACGATGGAACACTCAAATTGCGTCCCGATTCAATACATCGTCCTCCAGCAGACTTGTCTCCATGCGTCTATTGCTGCCTCGGGCACCTTATGGCCGTTCTGCTGTGAGTCAAAGATTTTCGAATCGGACGAAAAACAGATAGTGAATTGTAACGTTCAGGGCCACCTAATGACGATGGATCACTCAAATTGCGTCCCGATTCAATACATCGTCCTCCAGCCGACTTGACTCCATGGGTCTATTGCTGCCTCGGGCACCTTATGGCCGTTCTGCTGTGAGTCTAGATTATCGAATGGGACAAAAAACTGATAGTGTATTGTAACGTTCAGGGCCACCTAATGACGATGGATCTCTCAAATTGTGTCCCGATTCAATACATCGTCTTCCAGCAGACTTGTCTCCATGGGTCTATTGCTGCCTCGGGCACCTAATGGCCGTTCTGCTGTGAGTCAAAGATTTTCGAATCGGACGAAAAACTGATAGTGAATTGTAACATTCAGGGCCACCTAATGACGATGGACCACGCAAATTGCGTCCCGATTCAATACATCGTCCTCCAGCCGAGTTGACTCCCTGGGTCTATTGCTGCCTCGGGCACCTTATCGCCGTTCTTCTGTGAATCTAGTTTATCGAATGAGACGAAAAACTGATAGTGAATTGTAACGTTCAGGGCCACCTAATGACGATGGAACACTCAAATTGCGTCCCGATTCAATACATCGTCCTCCAGCCGACTTGACTCCATGGGTCTATTGCTGCCTCGGGCACCTTATGGCCGTTCTGCTGTGATTCTAAATTATCGAATGGGACAAAAAACTGATAGTGAATTGTAACGTTCAGGGCCTCCTAATGACGATGGATCACTCAAATTGCGTCCCGATTCAATACATCGTCCTCCAGCAGACTTGTCTCCATGGGTCTATTGCTGCCTCGGGCACCTTATGGCCGTTCTGCTGTGAGTCTAGATTATCGAATGGGACGAAAAACTGATAGTGAATTGTAACGTTCAGGGCCACCTAATGACGATGGATCTCTCAAATTGCGTCCCGTTTCAATACATCGTCCTCCAGCCGACTTGACTCCATGGGTCTATTGCTGCCTCGGGCACCTTATGGCCGTTCTGCTGTGAGTCTAGATTATGGAATGGGACGAAAACTGATAGTGAATTGTAACGTTCGGGGCCACCTAATGACGATGGAACACTCAAATTGCGTCCCGATTCAATACATCGTCCTCCAGCAGACTTGTCTCCATGGGTCTATTGCTGCCTCGGGCACCTTATGGCCGTTCTGCTGTGAGTCAAAGATTTTCGAATCGGACGAAAAACTGATAGTGAATTGTAACATTCAGGGCCACCTAATGACGATGGACCACACAAATTGCGTCCCGATTCAGTACATCGTCCTCCAGCCGAACTGACTACATGGGTCTATTGCTGCCTCGGGCACCTTATGGCCGTTCTGCTTTGAGTCAAAGATTTTCGAATCGGACGAAAAACTGATAGTGAATTGTAACATTCAGGGCCACCTAATGACGATGGACCACACAAATTGCGTCCCGATTCAGTACATCGTCCACTAGCCGGCTAGACTCCATGGGACTATTGCTGCCTCGGGCACCTTATGGCCGTTCTGCTGTGAGTCTAGATTATCGAATGGGATGAAAAACTGATAGTGAATTGTAACGTTCAGGGCCTCCTAATGACGATGGAACACTCAAATTGCGTCCCGATTCAATACATCGTCCTCCAGCAGACTTGTCTCCATGCGTCTATTGCTGCCTCGGGCACCTTATGGCAGTCCTGCTGTGCCTCAAAGATTTTCGAATCGGACGAAAAACTGATAGTGAATTGTAACGTTCAGGGCCACCTAATGACGATGGATCACTCAAATTGCGTCCCGATTCAATTCATCGTCCACCAGCCGACTTTTCTCCATGGGTCTAATGCTGCCTCGGGCACCTTATGGCCGTTCTGCTGTGAGTCAAAGATTTTCGAATCGGACGAAAAACTGATGGTGAATTGTAACGTTCAGGGCCTCCTAATGACGATGGAACACTCAAATTGCGTCCCGATTCAATACATCGTCCTCCAGCAGACTTGTCTCCATGCGTCTATTGCTGCCTCGGGCACCTTATGGCCGTTCTGCTGTGAGTCAAAGATTTTCGAATCTGACGAAAAACTGATAGTGAATTGTAACTTTCAGGGCCTCCTAATGACGATGGAACACTCAAATTGCGTCCCGATTCAATACATCGTCCTCCAGCAGACTAGTCTCCAAGGGTCTATTGCTGCCTCGGGCACCTTATGGCCGTTTTGCTGTGAGTCAAAGATTTTCGAATCGGACGAAAAACTGATAGTGAATTGTAACGTTCAGGGCCACCTAATGACGATGGATCACTCAAATAGCGTCCCGATTCAATACATCGTCCTCCAGCCGACATGTCTCCATGGGTCTATTGCTGCCTTGGCACCATATGGCCGTTCTGCTGTTAGTCAAAGATTTTCGAATCGGACGAAAAGCTGATAGTGAATTGTAACGTTCAGGGCCACCTAATGACGATGGATCACTCAAATTGCGTCCCGATTCAATACATTGTCCTCCAGCAGACTGTCTCCATGGGTCTATTGCAGCCTCGGGCACCTTATGGCCGTTCAGCTGTGACTCAAAGATTTTCGAATCGGACGAAAAACTGATAGTGAATTGTAACGTTCAGGGCCTCCTAATGACGATGGAACACTCAAATTGCGTCCCGATTCAATACATCGTCCTCCAGCCGACTTGTCTCCATGGTTCTATTGCTGCCTCGGGCACCTAATGGCCGTTCTGCTGTGAGTCAAAGATTTTCGAATCGGACGAAAAACTGATAGTGAATTGTAACTTTCAGGGCCACCTAATGACGATGGATCACTCAAATTGCGTACCGATTAAATACATCGTCCTCCAGCAGACTTGTCTCCACGGGTCTATTGCTGCGTCTGGCACCTTATAGCCGTTCTGCTGTGAGTCAAAAATTTTCGAATCGGACGAAAAACTGATAGTGAATTGTAACGTTCAGGGCCTCCTAATGACGATGGAACACTAAAATTGCGTCCCGATTCAATACATCGTCCTCCAGCAGACTTGACTTCATGGGTCTATTGCTGCCTGGGGCACCTTATGGCCGTTATGCTGTGAGTCAAAGATTTTCGAATCGGACGAAAAACTGATAGTGATTTGTAACGTTCAGGGCCTCCTAATGACGATGGAACACTCGAATTGCGTCCCGATTCAGTACATCGTCCACTAGCCGGCTTGACTCCATGGGACTATTGCGGCCTCGGGCACCTAACGGCCGTTCTGCTGTGAGTCTAGATTATCGAATGGGATGAAAAACTGATAATGAATTGTAACGTTCGGGGCCACCTAATGACGATGGATCTCTCAAATTGCGTCCCGATTCAATACATCGTCCTCCAGCCGACTTGACTCCATGGGTCTATTGCTGCCTCGGGCACCTTATGGCCGTTCTGCTGTGAGTCTAGATTATCGAATGGGACGAAAAGTGATAGTGAATTGTAACGTTCGGGGCCACCTAATGACGATGGAACACTCAAATTGCGTCCTGATTCAATACATCGTCCTCCAGCAGACTTGTCTCCATGGGTCTATTGCTGCCTCGGATCCTTATGGCCGTTCTGCTGTGAGTCAAAGATTTTCGAATCGGACGAAAAACTGATAGTGATTTGTAACATTCAGGGCCACCTAATGACGATGGACCACACAAATTGCGTCCCGATTCAATACATCGTCCCCAGCCGACTTGACTCCATGGGACTATTGCTGCCTCGGGCACCTTATGGCTGTTCTGCTGTGAGTCTAGATTATAGAATTGGATGAAATACTGATAGTGAATTGTAACGTTCAGGGCCACCTAATGACGATGGATCACTCAAATTGCGTCCCGATGCAATACATCGTCCTCCAGCAGACTTGTCTCCATGGGTCTATTGCTGCCTCGGGCACCTTATGGCAGGCCTGCTGTGACTCAAAGATTTTCGAATCGGACGAAAAACTGGTAGTGAATTGTAACGATCAGGGCCTCCTAATGACGATGGATCACTGAAATTGCGTCCCGATTCAATATATCGTCCTCCAGCAGACTTGTCTCCATGGGTCGATTGCTGCCTCGGGCACCTAATGGCCGTTCTGCTGTGAGTCAAAGATTTTCGAATCGGACGAAAAACTGATAGTGAATTGTAACATTCAAGGCCACCTAATGACGATGGACCACGCAAATTGCGTCCCGATTCAATACATCGTCCTGCAGCCGAGTTTACTCCATGGGTCTATTGCTGCCTCGGGCACCTTATCGCCATTCTGCTGTGAATCTAGATTATCGAATGGGACGAAAAACTGATAGTGAATTGTAACGTTCAGGGCCACCTAATGACGATGGATCACTCAAATTGTGTCCCGATTCAATACATCGTCCCCAGCCGACTTGACTCCATGGGAATATTGCTGCCTCGGGCACCTTATGGCCGTTCTGCTGTGAGTCTAGATTATAGAATGGGATGAAAAACTGAAAGTGAATTGTAACGTTCAGGGCCACCTAATGACGATGGATCACTCAAATTGCGTCCCGATTCAATACATCGTCCTCCAGCAGACTTGTCTCCATGGGTCTATTGCTGCCTCGGGCACCTTATGGCAGGCCTGCTGTGACTCAAAGATTTTCGAATCGGACGAAAAACTGATAGTGAATTGTAACGTTCAGGGCCTCGTAATGACGATGGAACACTCAAATTGCGTCCCGATTCATTACATCGTCCTCCAGCAGACTTGTCTCCATGCGTCTATTGCTGCCTCGGGCACCTTATGGCCGTTCTGCTGTGAGTCAAAGATTTTCGAATCGGACGAAAAACAGATAGTGAATTGTAACGTTCAGGGCCACCTAATGACGATGGATCACTCAAATTGCGTCCCGATTCAATACATCGTCCTCCAGCCGACTTGACTCGATCGGTCTATTGCTGCCTCGGGCACCTTATGGCCGTACTGCTGTGAGTCTAGATTATCGAATGGGACAGAAAACTGATAGTGAATTGTAACGTTCAGGGCCTCCTAATGACGATGGATCCCTCAAATTGCGTCCCGATTCAATACATCGTCCTCCAGCCGACTTGACACCATGGGTCTATTGCAGCCTCGGGCACCTTATGGCCGTTCTGCTGTGAGTCTAGATTATCGAATGGGACGAAAAACTGATAGTGAATTGTAACGTTCAGGGCAACCTAATGACGATGGATCTCTCAAATTGCGTCCCGATTCAATACATCGTCCTCCAGCAGACTTGTCTCCATGGGTCTATTGCTGCCTCGGGCACCTAATGGCCGTTCTGCTGTGAGTCAAAGATTTTGGAATCGGACGAAAAACTGATAGTGAATTGTAACATTCAGGGCCACCTAATGACGATGGACCACGCAAATTGCGTCCCGATTCAATACATCGTCCTCCAGCCGAGTTGACTCCCTGGGTCTATTGCTGCCTCGGGCACCTTATCGCCGTTCTGCTGTGAATCTAGTTTATCGAATGGGACGAAAAACTGATAGTGAATTGTAACGTTCAGGGCCACCTAATGACGATGGATCACTCAAATTGCGTCCCGATTCAATACATCGTCCTCCAGCCGACTTGACTCCATGGGTCTATTGCTGCCTCGGGCACCTTATGGCCGTTCTGCTGTGAATCTAGATTATCGAATGGGACAAAAAACTGATAGTGAATTGTAACGTTCAGGGCCTCCTAATGACGATGGATCACTCAAATTGCGTCCCGATTCAATACATCGTCCTCCAGCAGACTTGTCTCCATGGGTCTATTGCTGCCTCGGGCACCTTATGGCCGTTCTGCTGTGAGTCTAGATTATCGAATGGGACGAAAACTGATAGTGAATTGTAACGTTCGGGGCCACCTAATGACGATGGAACACTCAAATTGCGTCCCGATTCAATACATCGTCCTCCAGCAGACTTGTCTCCATGGGTCTATTGCTGCCTCGGGCACCTTATGGCCGTTCTGCTGTGAGTCAAAGATTTTCGAATCGGACGAAAAACTGATAGTGATTTGTAACATTCAGGGCCACCTAATGACGATGGACCACACAAATTGCGTCCCGATTCAATACATCGTCCCCAGCCGACTTGACTCCATGGGACTATTGCTGCCTCGGGCACCTTATGGCTGTTCTGCTGTGAGTCTAGATTATAGAATTGGATGAAATACTGATAGTGAATTGTAACGTTCAGGGCCACCTAATGACGATGGATCACTCAAATTGCGTCCCGATGCAATACATCGTCCTCCAGCAGACTTGTCTCCATGGGTCTATTGCTGCCTCGGGCACCTTATGGCAGGCCTGCTGTGACTCAAAGATTTTCGAATCGGACGAAAAACTGATTGTGAATTGTAACGTTCAGGGCCTCCTAATGACGATGGAACACTCAAATTGCGTCCCGATTCAATACATCGTCCTCCAGCAGACTTGTCTCCATGCGTCTATTGCTGCCTCGGGCACCTTATGGCCGTTCTGCTGTGAGTCAAAGATTTTCGAATCGGACGAAAAACAGATAGTGAATTGTAACGTTCAGGGCCACCTAATGACGATGGATCACTCAAATTGCGTCCCGATTCAATACATCGTCCTCCAGACGACTTGACTCCATGGGTCTATTGCTGCCTCGGGCACCTTATGGCCGTTCTGCTGTGAGTCTAGATTATCGAATGGGACAAAAAACTGATAGTGTATTGTAACGTTCAGGGCCACCTAATGACGATGGATCTCTCAAATTGTGTCCCGATTCAATACATCGTCTTCCAGCAGACTTGTCTCCATGGGTCTATTGCTGCCTCGGGCACCTAATGGCCGTTCTGCTGTGAGTCAAAGATTTTCGAATCGGACGAAAAACTGATAGTGAATTGTAACATTCAGGGCCACCTAATGACGATGGACCACGCAAATTGCGTCCCGATTCAATACATCGTCCTCCAGCCGAGTTGACTCCCTGGGTCTATTGCTGCCTCGGGCACCTTATCGCCGTTCTTCTGTGAATCTAGTTTATCGAATGAGACGAAAAACTGATAGTGAATTGTAACGTTCAGGGCCACCTAATGACGATGGAACACTCAAATTGCGTCCCGATTCAATACATCGTCCTCCAGCCGACTTGACTCCATGGGTCTATTGCTGCCTCGGGCACCTTATGGCCGTTCTGCTGTGATTCTAAATTATCGAATGGGACAAAAAACTGATAGTGAATTGTAACGTTCAGGGCCTCCTAATGACGATGGATCACTCAAATTGCGTCCCGATTCAATACATCGTCCTCCAGCAGACTTGTCTCCATGGGTCTATTGCTGCCTCGGGCACCTTATGGCCGTTCTGCTGTGAGTCTAGATTATCGAATGGGACGAAAAACTGATAGTGAATTGTAACGTTCAGGGCCACCTAATGACGATGGATCTCTCAAATTGCGTCCCGTTTCAATACATCGTCCTCCAGCCGACTTGACTCCATGGGTCTATTGCTGCCTCGGGCACCTTATGGCCGTTCTGCTGTGAGTCAAGATTATGGAATGGGACGAAAACTGATAGTGAATTGTAACGTTCGGGGCCACCTAATGACGATGGAACACTCAAATTGCGTCCCGATTCAATACATCGTCCTCCAGCAGACTTGTCTCCATGGGTCTATTGCTGCCTCGGGCACCTTATGGCCGTTCTGCTGTGAGTCAAAGATTTTCGAATCGGACGAAAAACTGATAGTGAATTGTAACATTCAGGGCCACCTAATGACGATGGACCACACAAATTGCGTCCCGATTCAGTACATCGTCCTCCAGCCGAACTGACTACATGGGTCTATTGCTGCCTCGGGCACCTTATGGCCGTTCTGCTTTGAGTCAAAGATTTTCGAATCGGACGAAAAACTGATAGTGAATTGTAACATTCAGGGCCACCTAATGACGATGGACCACACAAATTGCGTCCCGATTCAGTACATCGTCCACTAGCCGGCTAGACTCCATGGGACTATTGCTGCCTCGGGCACCTTATGGCCGTTCTGCTGTGAGTCTAGATTATCGAATGGGATGAAAAACTGATAGTGAATTGTAACGTTCAGGGCCTCCTAATGACGATGGAACACTCAAATTGCGTCCCGATTCAATACATCGTCCTCCAGCAGACTTGTCTCCATGCGTCTATTGCTGCCTCGGGCACCTTATGGCAGTCCTGCTGTGCCTCAAAGATTTTCGAATCGGACGAAAAACTGATAGTGAATTGTAACGTTCAGGGCCACCTAATGACGATGGATCACTCAAATTGCGTCCCGATTCAATTCATCGTCCACCAGCCGACTTTTCTCCATGGGTCTAATGCTGCCTCGGGCACCTTATGGCCGTTCTGCTGTGAGTCAAAGATTTTCGAATCGGACGAAAAACTGATGGTGAATTGTAACGTTCAGGGCCTCCTAATGACGATGGAACACTCAAATTGCGTCCCGATTCAATACATCGTCCTCCAGCAGACTTGTCTCCATGCGTCTATTGCTGCCTCGGGCACCTTATGGCCGTTCTGCTGTGAGTCAAAGATTTTCGAATCTGACGAAAAACTGATAGTGAATTGTAACTTTCAGGGCCTCCTAATGACGATGGAACACTCAAATTGCGTCCCGATTCAATACATCGTCCTCCAGCAGACTAGTCTCCAAGGGTCTATTGCTGCCTCGGGCACCTTATGGCCGTTTTGCTGTGAGTCAAAGATTTTCGAATCGGACGAAAAACTGATAGTGAATTGTAACGTTCAGGGCCACCTAATGACGATGGATCACTCAAATAGCGTCCCGATTCAATACATCGTCCTCCAGCCGACATGTCTCCATGGGTCTATTGCTGCCTTGGCACCATATGGCCGTTCTGCTGTTAGTCAAAGATTTTCGAATCGGACGAAAAGCTGATAGTGAATTGTAACGTTCAGGGCCACCTAATGACGATGGATCACTCAAATTGCGTCCCGATTCAATACATTGTCCTCCAGCAGACTGTCTCCATGGGTCTATTGCAGCCTCGGGCACCTTATGGCCGTTCAGCTGTGACTCAAAGATTTTCGAATCGGACGAAAAACTGATAGTGAATTGTAACGTTCAGGGCCTCCTAATGACGATGGAACACTCAAATTGCGTCCCGATTCAATACATCGTCCTCCAGCCGACTTGTCTCCATGGTTCTATTGCTGCCTCGGGCACCTAATGGCCGTTCTGCTGTGAGTCAAAGATTTTCGAATCGGACGAAAAACTGATAGTGAATTGTAACTTTCAGGGCCACCTAATGACGATGGATCACTCAAATTGCGTACCGATTAAATACATCGTCCTCCAGCAGACTTGTCTCCACGGGTCTATTGCTGCGTCTGGCACCTTATAGCCGTTCTGCTGTGAGTCAAAAATTTTCGAATCGGACGAAAAACTGATAGTGAATTGTAACGTTCAGGGCCTCCTAATGACGATGGAACACTAAAATTGCGTCCCGATTCAATACATCGTCCTCCAGCAGACTTGACTTCATGGGTCTATTGCTGCCTGGGGCACCTTATGGCCGTTATGCTGTGAGTCAAAGATTTTCGAATCGGACGAAAAACTGATAGTGATTTGTAACGTTCAGGGCCTCCTAATGACGATGGAACACTCGAATTGCGTCCCGATTCAGTACATCGTCCACTAGCCGGCTTGACTCCATGGGACTATTGCGGCCTCGGGCACCTAACGGCCGTTCTGCTGTGAGTCTAGATTATCGAATGGGATGAAAAACTGATAATGAATTGTAACGTTCGGGGCCACCTAATGACGATGGATCTCTCAAATTGCGTCCCGATTCAATACATCGTCCTCCAGCCGACTTGACTCCATGGGTCTATTGCTGCCTCGGGCACCTTATGGCCGTTCTGCTGTGAGTCTAGATTATCGAATGGGACGAAAAGTGATAGTGAATTGTAACGTTCGGGGCCACCTAATGACGATGGAACACTCAAATTGCGTCCTGATTCAATACATCGTCCTCCAGCAGACTTGTCTCCATGGGTCTATTGCTGCCTCGGATCCTTATGGCCGTTCTGCTGTGAGTCAAAGATTTTCGAATCGGACGAAAAACTGATAGTGATTTGTAACATTCAGGGCCACCTAATGACGATGGACCACACAAATTGCGTCCCGATTCAATACATCGTCCCCAGCCGACTTGACTCCATGGGACTATTGCTGCCTCGGGCACCTTATGGCTGTTCTGCTGTGAGTCTAGATTATAGAATTGGATGAAATACTGATAGTGAATTGTAACGTTCAGGGCCACCTAATGACGATGGATCACTCAAATTGCGTCCCGATGCAATACATCGTCCTCCAGCAGACTTGTCTCCATGGGTCTATTGCTGCCTCGGGCACCTTATGGCAGGCCTGCTGTGACTCAAAGATTTTCGAATCGGACGAAAAACTGATTGTGAATTGTAACGTTCAGGGCCTCCTAATGACGATGGAACACTCAAATTGCGTCCCGATTCAATACATCGTCCTCCAGCAGACTTGTCTCCATGCGTCTATTGCTGCCTCGGGCACCTTATGGCCGTTCTGCTGTGAGTCAAAGATTTTCGAATCGGACGAAAAACAGATAGTGAATTGTAACGTTCAGGGCCACCTAATGACGATGGATCACTCAAATTGCGTCCCGATTCAATACATCGTCCTCCAGCCGACTTGACTCCATGGGTCTATTGCTGCCTCGGGCACCTTATGGCCGTTCTGCTGTGAGTCTAGATTATCGAATGGGACAAAAAACTGATAGTGAATTGTAACGTTCAGGGCCACCTAATGACGATGGATCTCTCAAATTGTGTCCCGATTCAATACATCGTCCTCCAGCAGACTTGTCTCCATGGGTCTATTGCTGCCTCGGGCACCTAATGGCCGTTCTGCTGTGAGTCAAAGATTTTCGAATCGGACGAAAAACTGATAGTGAATTGTAACGTTCAGGGCCACCTAATGACGATGGATCACTCAAATTGCGTCCCGATTCAATTCATCGTCCACCAGCCGACTTTTCTCCATGGGTCTAATGCTGCCTCGGGCACCTTATGGCCGTTCTGCTGTGAGTCAAAGATTTTCGAATCGGACGAAAAACTGATAGTGAATTGTAACGTTCAGGGCCTCCTAATGACGATGGAACACTCAAATTGCGTCCCGATTCAATACATCGTCCTCCAGCAGACTTGTCTCCATGCGTCTATTGCTGCCTCGGGCACCTTATGGCCGTTCTGCTGTGAGTCAAAGATTTTCGAATCTGACGAAAAACTGATAGTGAATTGTAACTTTCAGGGCCTCCTAATGACGATGGAACACTCAAATTGCGTCCCGATTCAATACATCGTCCTCCAGCAGACTAGTCTCCAAGGGTCTATTGCTGCCTCGGGCACCTTATGGCCGTTTTGCTGTGAGTCAAAGATTTTCGAATCGGACGAAAAACTGATAGTGAATTGTAACGTTCAGGGCCACCTAATGACGATGGATCACTCAAATAGCGTCCCGATTCAATACATCGTCCTCCAGCCGACATGTCTCCATGGGTCTATTGCTGCCTTGGCACCATATGGCCGTTCTGCTGTTAGTCAAAGATTTTCGAATCGGACGAAAAGCTGATAGTGAATTGTAACGTTCAGGGCCACCTAATGACGATGGATCACTCAAATTGCGTCCCGATTCAATACATTGTCCTCCAGCAGACTGTCTCCATGGGTCTATTGCAGCCTCGGGCACCTTATGGCCGTTCAGCTGTGACTCAAAGATTTTCGAATCGGACGAAAAACTGATAGTGAATTGTAACGTTCAGGGCCTCCTAATGACGATGGAACACTCAAATTGCGTCCCGATTCAATACATCGTCCTCCAGCCGACTTGTCTCCATGGTTCTATTGCTGCCTCGGGCACCTAATGGCCGTTCTGCTGTGAGTCAAAGATTTTCGAATCGGACGAAAAACTGATAGTGAATTGTAACTTTCAGTGCCACCTAATGACGATGGATCACTCAAATTGCGTACCGATTAAATACATCGTCCTCCAGCAGACTTGTCTCCACGGGTCTATTGCTGCGTCTGGCACCTTATAGCCGTTCTGCTGTGAGTCAAAAATTTTCGAATCGGACGAAAAACTGATAGTGAATTGTAACGTTCAGGGCCTCCTAATGACGATGGAACACTAAAATTGCGTCCCGATTCAATACATCGTCCTCCAGCAGACTTGACTTCATGGGTCTATTGCTGCCTGGGGCACCTTATGGCCGTTATGCTGTAAGTCAAAGATTTTCGAATCGGACGAAAAACTGATAGTGATTTGTAACGTTCAGGGCCTCCTAATGACGATGGAACACTCGAATTGCGTCCCGATTCAGTACATCGTCCACTAGCCGGCTTGACTCCATGGGACTATTGCGGCCTCGGGCACCTAACGGCCGTTCTGCTGTGAGTCTAGATTATCGAATGGGATGAAAAACTGATAATGAATTGTAACGTTCGGGGCCACCTAATGACGATGGATCTCTCAAATTGCGTCCCGATTCAATACATCGTCCTCCAGCCGACTTGACTCCATGGGTCTATTGCTGCCTCGGGCACCTTATGGCCGTTCTGCTGTGAGTCTAGATTATCGAATGGGACGAAAAGTGATAGTGAATTGTAACGTTCGGGGCCACCTAATGACGATGGAACACTCAAATTGCGTCCTGATTCAATACATCGTCCTCCAGCAGACTTGTCTCCATGGGTCTATTGCTGCCTCGGATCCTTATGGCCGTTCTGCTGTGAGTCAAAGATTTTCGAATCGGACGAAAAACTGATAGTGATTTGTAACATTCAGGGCCACCTAATGACGATGGACCACACAAATTGCGTCCCGATTCAATACATCGTCCCCAGCCGACTTGACTCCATGGGACTATTGCTGCCTCGGGCACCTTATGGCTGTTCTGCTGTGAGTCTAGATTATAGAATTGGATGAAATACTGATAGTGAATTGTAACGTTCAGGGCCACCTAATGACGATGGATCACTCAAATTGCGTCCCGATGCAATACATCGTCCTCCAGCAGACTTGTCTCCATGGGTCTATTGCTGCCTCGGGCACCTTATGGCAGGCCTGCTGTGACTCAAAGATTTTCGAATCGGACGAAAAACTGATTGTGAATTGTAACGTTCAGGGCCTCCTAATGACGATGGAACACTCAAATTGCGTCCCGATTCAATACATCGTCCTCCAGCAGACTTGTCTCCATGCGTCTATTGCTGCCTCGGGCACCTTATGGCCGTTCTGCTGTGAGTCAAAGATTTTCGAATCGGACGAAAAACAGATAGTGAATTGTAACGTTCAGGGCCACCTAATGACGATGGATCACTCAAATTGCGTCCCGATTCAATACATCGTCCTCCAGCCGACTTGACTCCATGGGTCTATTGCTGCCTCGGGCACCTTATGGCCGTTCTGCTGTGAGTCTAGATTATCGAATGGGACAAAAAACTGATAGTGAATTGTAACGTTCAGGGCCACCTAATGACGATGGATCTCTCAAATTGTGTCCCGATTCAATACATCGTCCTCCAGCAGACTTGTCTCCATGGGTCTATTGCTGCCTCGGGCACCTAATGGCCGTTCTGCTGTGAGTCAAAGATTTTCGAATCGGACGAAAAACTGATAGTGAATTGTAACATTCAGGGCCACCTAATGACGATGGACCACGCAAATTGCGTCCCGATTCAATACATCGTCCTCCAGCCGAGTTGACTCCCTGGGTCTATTGCTGCCTCGGGCACCTTATCGCCGTTCTTCTGTGAATCTAGTTTATCGAATGGGACGAAAAACTGATAGTGAATTGTAACGTTCAGGGCCACCTAATGACGATGGAACACTCAAATTGCGTCCCGATTCAATACATCGTCCTCCAGCAGACTTGTCTCCATGGGTCTATTGCTGCCTCGGGCACCTTATGGCCGTTCTGCTTTGAGTCTAGATTATCGAATGGGACGATAAACTGATAGTGAATTGTAACGTTCAGGGCCACCTAATGACGATGGATCTCTCAAATTGCGTCCCGATTCAATACATCGTCCTCCAGCCGACTTGACTCCATGGGTCTATTGCTGCCTCGGGCACCTTATGGCCGTTCTGCTGTGAGTCTAGATTATCGAATGGGACGAAAAGTGATAGTGAATTGTAACGTTCGGGGCCACCTAATGACGATGGAACACTCAAATTGCGTCCCGATTCAATACATCGTCCTCCAGCAGACTTGTCTCCATGGGTCTATTGCTGCCTCGGATCCTTATGGCCGTTCTGCTGTGAGTCAAAGATTTTCGAATCGGACGAAAAACTGATAGTGATTTGTAACATTCAGGGCCACCTAATGACGATGGACCACACAAATTGCGTCCCGATTCAGTACATCGTCCTCCAGCCGAACTGACTCCATGGGTCTATTGCTGCCTCGGGCACCTTATGGCCGTTCTGCTTTGAGTCAAAGATTTTCGAATCGGACGAAAAACTGATAGTGAATTGTAACATTCAGGGCCACCTAATGACGATGGACCACACAAATTGCGTCCCGATTCAGTACATCGTCCACTAGCCGGCAAGACTCCATGGGACTATTGCTGCCTCGGGCACCTTATGGCCGTTCTGCTGTGAGTCTAGATTATCGAATGGGATGAAAAACTGATAGTGAATTGTAACGTTCAGGGCCTCCTAATGACGATGGAACACTCAAATTGCGTCCCGATTCAATACATCGTCCTCCAGCAGACTTGTCTCCATGCGTCTATTGCTGCCTCGGGCACCTTATGGCAGTCCTGCTGTGCCTCAATGATTTTCGAATCGGACGAAAAACTGATAGTGAATTGTAACGTTCAGGGCCACCTAATGACGATGGATCACTCAAATTGCGTCCCGATTCAATTCATCGTCCACCAGCCGACTTTTCTCCATGGGTCTAATGCTGCCTCGGGCACCTTATGGCCGTTCTGCTGTGAGTCAAAGATTTTCGAATCGGACGAAAAACTGATAGTGAATTGTAACGTTCAGGGCCTCCTAATGACGATGGAACACTCAAATTGCGTCTCGATTCAATACATCGTCCTCCAGCAGACTTGTCTCCATGCGTCTATTGCTGCCTCGGGCACCTTATGGCCGTTCTGCTGTGAGTCAAAGATTTTCGAATCTGACGAAAAACTGATAGTGAATTGTAACTTTCAGGGCCTCCTAATGACGATGGAACACTCAAATTGCGTCCCGATTCAATACATCGTCCTCCAGCAGACTAGTCTCCATGGGTCTATTGCTGCCTCGGGCACCTTATGGCCGTTCTGCTGTGAGTCAAAGATTTTCGAATCGGACGAAAAACTGATAGTGAATTGTAACGTTCAGGGCCACCTAATGACGATGGATCACTCAAATAGCGTCCCGATTCAATACATCGTCCTCCAGCCGACATGTCTCCATGGGTCTATTGCTGCCTTGGCACCATATGGCCGTTCTGCTGTGAGTCAAAGATTTTCGAATCGGACGAAAAGCTGATAGTGAATTGTAACGTTCAGGGCCACCTAATGACGATGGATCACTCAAATTGCGTCCCGATTCAATACATTGTCCTCCAGCAGACTGTCTCCATGGGTCTATTGCAGCCTCGGGCACCTTATGGCCGTTCAGCTGTGACTCAAAGATTTTCGAATCGGACGAAAAACTGATAGTGAATTGTAACGTTCAGGGCCTCCTAATGACGATGGAACACTCAAATTGCGTCCCGATTCAATACATCGTCCTCCAGCCGACTTGTCTCCATGGGTCTATTGCTGCCTCGGGCACCTAATGGCCGTTCTGCTGTGAGTCAAAGATTTTCGAATCGGACGAAAAACTGATAGTGAATTGTAACTTTCAGGGCCACCTAATGACGATGGATCACTCAAATTGCGTCCCGATTAAATACATCGTCCTCCAGCAGACTTGTCTCCACGGGTCTATTGCTGCGTCTGGCACCTTATAGCCGTTCTGCTGTGAGTCAAAAATTTTCGAATCGGACGAAAAACTGATAGTGAATTGTAACGTTCAGGGCCTCCTAATGACGATGGAACACTAAAATTGCGTCCCGATTCAATACATCGTCCTCCAGCAGACTTGACTTCATGGGTCTATTGCTGCCTGGGGCACCTTATGGCCGTTATGCTGTGAGTCAAAGATTTTCGAATCGGACGAAAAACTGATAGTGATTTGTAACGTTCAGGGCCTCCTAATGACGATGGAACACTCGAATTGCGTCCCGATTCAGTACATCGTCCACTAGCCGGCTTGACTCCATGGGACTATTGCGGCCTCGGGCACCTAACGGCCGTTCTGCTGTGAGTCTAGATTATCGAATGGGATGAAAAACTGATAGTGAATTGTAACGTTCGGGGCCACCTAATGACGATGGATCTCTCAAATTGCGTCCCGATTCAATACATCGTCCTCCAGCCGACTTGACTCCATGGGTCTATTGCTGCCTCGGGCACCTTATGGCCGTTCTGCTGTGAGTCTAGATTATCGAATGGGACGAAAAGTGATAGTGAATTGTAACGTTCGGGGCCACCTAATGACGATGGAACACTCAAATTGCGTCCCGATTCAATACATCGTCCTCCAGCAGACTTGTCTCCATGGGTCTATTGCTGCCTCGGATCCTTATGGCCGTTCTGCTGTGAGTCAAAGATTTTCGAATCGGACGAAAAACTGATAGTGATTTGTAACATTCAGGGCCACCTAATGACGATGGACCACACAAATTGCGTCCCGATTGAATACATCGTCCCCAGCCGACTTGACTCCATGGGACTATTGCTGCCTCGGGCACCTTATGGCTGTTCTGCTGTGAGTCTAGATTATAGAATTGGATGAAATACTGATAGTGAATTGTAACGTTCAGGGCCACCTAATGACGATGGATCACTCAAATTGCGTCCCGATGCAATACATCGTCCTCCAGCAGACTTGTCTCCATGGGTCTATTGCTGCCTCGGGCACCTTATGGCAGGCCTGCTGTGACTCAAAGATTTTCGAATCGGACGAAAAACTGATTGTGAATTGTAACGTTCAGGGCCTCCTAATGACGATGGAACACTCAAATTGTGTCCCGATTCAATACATCGTCCTCCAGCAGACTTGTCTCCATGCGTCTATTGCTGCCTCGGGCACCTTATGGCCGTTCTGCTGTGAGTCAAAGATTTTCGAATCGGACGAAATACAGATAGTGAATTGTAACGTTCAGGGCCACCTAATGACGATGGATCACTCAAATTGCGTCCCGATTCAATACATCGTCCTCCAGCCGACTTGACTCCATGGGTCTATTGCTGCCTCGGGCACCTTATGGCCGTTCTGCTGAGAGTCTAGATTATCGAATGGGACAAAAAACTGATAGTGAATTGTAACGTTCAGGGCCACCTAATGACGATGGATCTCTCAAATTGTGTCCCGATTCAATACATCGTCCTCCAGCAGACTTGTCTCCATGGGTCTATTGCTGCCTCGGGCACCTAATGGCCGTTCTGCTGTGAGTCAAAGATTTTCGAATCGGACGAAAAACTGATAGTGAATTGTAACATTCAGGACCACCTAATGACGATGGACCACGCAAATTGCGTCCCGATTCAATACATCGTCCTCCAGCCGAGTTGACTCCCTGGGTCTATTGCTGCCTCGGGCACCTTATCGCCGTTCTTCTGTGAATCTAGTTTATCGAATGGGACGAAAAACTGATAGTGAATTGTAACGTTCAGGGCCACCTAATGACGATGGAACACTCAAATTGCGTCCCGATTCAATACATCGTCCTCCAGCAGACTTGTCTCCATGGGTCTATTGCTGCCTCGGGCACCTTATGGCCGTTCTGCTTTGAGTCTAGATTATCGAATGGGACGAAAAACTGATAGTGAATTGTAACGTTCAGGGCCACCTAATGACGATGGATCTCTCAAATTGCGTCCCGATTCAATACATCGTCCTCCAGCCGACTTGACTCCATGGGTCTATTGCTGCCTCGGGCACCTTATGGCCGTTCTGCTGTGAGTCTAGATTATCGAATGGGACGAAAACTGATAGTGAATTGTAACGTTCGGGGTCACCTAATGACGATGGAACACTCAAATTGCGTCCCGATTCAATACATCGTCCTCCAGCAGTCTTGTCTCCATGGGTCTATTGCTGCCTCGGGCACCTTATGGCCGTTCTGCTGTGAGTCAAAGATTTTCGAATCGGACGAAAAACTGATAGTGATTTGTAACATTCAGGGCCACCTAATGACGATGGACCACACAAATTGCGTCCCGATTCAGTACATCGTCCTCCAGCCGAACTGACTCCATGGGTCTATTGCTGCCTCGGGCACCTTATGGCCGTTCTGCTTTGAGTCAAAGATTTTCGAATCGGACGAAAAACTGATAGTGAATTGTAACATTCAGGGCCACCTAATGACGATGGACCACACAAATTGCGTCCCGATTCAGTACATCGTCCAGTAGCCGGCTAGACTCCATGGGACTATTGCTGCCTCGTTCACCTTATGGCCGTTCTGCTGTGAGTCTAGATTATCGAATGGGATGAAAAACTGATAGTGAATTGTAACGTTCAGGGCCTCCTAATGACGATGGAACACTCAAATTGCGTCCCGATTCAATACATCGTCCTCCAGCAGACTTGTCTCCATGCCTCTAACACCTTATGGCAGTCCTGCTGTGCCTCAAAGATTTTCGAATCGGACGAAAAACTGATAGTGAATTGTAACGTTCAGGGCCACCTAATGACGATGGATCACTCAAATTGCGTCCCGATTCAATTCATCGTCCACCAGCCGACTTTTCTCCTTGGGTCTATTGCTGCCTCGGGCACCTTATGGCCGTTCTGCTGTGAGTCAAAGATTTTCGAATCGGACGAAAAACTGATAGTGAATTGTAACTTTCAGGGCCACCTAATGACGATGGATCACTCAAATTGCGTCCCGATTAAATACATCGTCCTCCAGCAGACTTGTCTCCTTGGGTCTATTGCTGCGTCTGGCACCTTATAGCCGTTCTGCTGTGAGTCAAAAATTTTCGAATCGGACGAAAAACTGATAGTGAATTGTAACGTTCAGGGCCTCCTAATGACGATGGAACACTAAAATTGCGTCCCGATTCAATACATCGTCCTCCAGCAGACTTGACTTCATGGGTCTATTGCTGCCTGGGGCACCTTATGGCCGTTATGCAGTGAGTCAAAGATTTTCGAATCGGACGAAAAACTGATAGTGATTTGTAACGTTCAGGGCCTCCTAATGACGATGGAACACTCGAATTGCGTCCCGATTCAGTACATCGTCCACTAGCCGGCTTGACTCCATGGGACTATTGCGGCCTCGGGCACCTAACGGTCGTTCCGCTGTGAGTCTAGATTATCGAATGGGATGAAAAACTGATAGTGAATTGTAACGTTCGGGGCCACCTAATGACGATGGATCTCTCAAATTGCGTCCCGATTCAATACATCGTCCTCCAGCCGACTTGACTCCATGGGTCTATTGCTGCCTCGGGCACCTTATGGCCGTTCTGCTGTGAGTCTAGATTATCGAATGGGACGAAAAGTGATAGTGAATTGTAACGTTCGGGGCCACCTAATGACGATGGAACACTCAAATTGCGTCCCGATTCAATACATCGTCCTCCAGCAGACTTGTCTCCATGGGTCTATTGCTGCCTCGGATCCTTATGGCCGTTCTGCTGTGAGTCAAAGATTTTCGAATCGGACGAAAAACTGATAGTGATTTGTAACATTCAGGGCCACCTAATGACGATGGACCACACAAATTGCGTCCCGATTCAATACATCGTCCCCAGCCGACTTGACTCCATGGGACTATTGCTGCCTCGGGCACCTTATGGCTGTTCTGCTGTGAGTCTAGATTATAGAATTGGATGAAATACTGATAGTGAATTGTAACGTTCAGGGCCACCTAATGACGATGGATCACTCAAATTGCGTCCCGATGCAATACATCGTCCTCCAGCAGACTTGTCTCCATGGGTCTATTGCTGCCTCGGGCACCTTATGGCAGGCCTGCTGTGACTCAAAGATTTTCGAATCGGACGAAAAACTGATTGTGAATTGTAACGTTCAGGGCCTCCTAATGACGATGGAACACTCAAATTGCGTCCCGATTCAATACATCGTCCTCCAGCAGACTTGTCTCCATGCGTCTATTGCTGCCTCGGGCACCTTATGGCCGTTCTGCTGTGAGTCAAAGATTTTCGAATCGGACGAAAAACAGATAGTGAATTGTAACGTTCAGGGCCACCTAATGACGATGGATCACTCAAATTGCGTCCCGATTCAATACATCGTCCTCCAGCCGACTTGACTCCATGGGTCTATTGCTGCCTCGGGCACCTTATGGCCGTTCTGCTGTGAGTCTAGATTATCGAATGGGACAAAAAACTGATAGTGAATTGTAACGTTCAGGGCCACCTAATGACGATGGATCTCTCAAATTGTGTCCCGATTCAATACATCGTCCTCCAGCAGACTTGTCTCCATGGGTCTATTGCTGCCTCGGGCACCTAATGGCCGTTCTGCTGTGAGTCAAAGATTTTCGAATCGGACGAAAAACTGATAGTGAATTGTAACATTCAGGGCCACCTAATGACGATGGACCACGCAAATTGCGTCCCGATTCAATACATCGTCCTCCAGCCGAGTTGACTCCCTGGGTCTATTGCTGCCTCGGGCACCTTATCGCCGTTCTTCTGTGAATCTAGTTTATCGAATGGGACGAAAAACTGATAGTGAATTGTAACGTTCAGGGCCACCTAATGACGATGGAACACTCAAATTGCGTCCCGATTCAATACATCGTCCTCCAGCAGACTTGTCTCCATGGGTCTATTGCTGCCTCGGGCACCTTATGGCCGTTCTGCTTTGAGTCTAGATTATCGAATGGGACGAAAAACTGATAGTGAATTGTAACGTTCAGGGCCACCTAATGACGATGGATCTCTCAAATTGCGTCCCGATTCAATACATCGTCCTCCAGCCGACTTGACTCCATGGGTCTATTGCTGCCTCGGGCACCTTATGGCCGTTCTGCTGTGAGTCTAGATTATCGAATGGGACGAAAACTGATAGTGAATTGTAACGTTCGGGGTCACCTAATGACGATGGATCACTCAAAAATTGCGTCCCGATTCAATACATCGTCCTCCAGCAGTCTTGTCTCCATGGGTCTATTGCTGCCTCGGGCACCTTATGGCCGTTCTGCTGTGAGTCAAAGATTTTCGAATCGGACGAAAAACTGATAGTGATTTGTAACATTCAGGGCCACCTAATGACGATGGACCACACAAATTGCGTCCCGATTCAGTACATCGTCCTCCAGCCGAACTGACTCCATGGGTCTATTGCTGCCTCGGGCACCTTATGGCCGTTCTGCTTTGAGTCAAAGATTTTCGAATCGGACGAAAAACTGATAGTGAATTGTAACATTCAGGGCCACCTAATGACGATGGACCACACAAATTGCGTCCCGATTCAGTACATCGTCCACTAGCCGGCTAGACTCCATGGGACTATTGCTGCCTCGTTCACCTTATGGCCGTTCTGCTGTGAGTCTAGATTATCGAATGGGATGAAAAACTGATAGTGAATTGTAACGTTCAGGGCCTCCTAATGACGATGGAACACTCAAATTGCGTCCCGATTCAATACCTCGTCCTCCAGCAGACTTGTCTCCATGCGTCTATTGCTGCCTCGGGCACCTTATGGCAGTCCTGCTGTGCCTCAAAGATTTTCGAATCGGACGAAAAACTGATAGTGAATTGTAACGTTCAGGGCCACCTAATGACGATGGATCACTCAAATTGCGTCCCGATTCAATACATCGTCCTCCAGCAGACTAGTCTCCATGGGTCTATTGCTGCCTCGGGCACCTTATGGCCGTTCTGCTGTGAGTCAAAGATTTTCGAATCGGACGAAAAACTGATAGTGAATTGTAACGTTCAGGGCCACCTAATGACGATGGATCACTCAAATAGCGTCCCGATTCAATACATCGTCCTCCAGCCGACATGTCTCCATGGGTCTATTGCTGCCTTGGCACCATATGGCCGTTCTGCTGTGAGTCAAAGATTTTCGAATCGGACGAAAAGCTGATAGTGAATTGTAACGTTCAGGGCCACCTAATGACGATGGATCACTCAAATTGCGTCCCGATTCAATACATTGTCCTCCAGCAGACTGTCTCCATGGGTCTATTGCAGCCTCGGGCACCTTATGGCCGTTCAGCTGTGACTCAAAGATTTTCGAATCGGACGAAAAACTGATAGTGAATTGTAACGTTCAGGGCCTCCTAATGACGATGGAACACTCAAATTGCGTCCCGATTCAATACATCGTCCTCCAGCCGACTTGTCTCCATGGGTCTATTGCTGCCTCGGGCACCTAATGGCCGTTCTGCTGTGAGTCAAAGATTTTCGAATCGGACGAAAAACTGATAGTAAATTGTAACTTTCAGGGCCACCTAATGACGATGGATCACTCAAATTGCGTCCCGATTAAATACATCGTCCTCCAGCAGACTTGTCTCCACGGGTCTATTGCTGCGTCTGGCACCTTATAGCCGTTCTGCTGTGAGTCAAAAATTTTCGAATCGGACGAAAAACTGATAGTGAATTGTAACGTTCAGGGCCTCCTAATGACGATGGAACACTAAAATTGCGTCCCGATTCAATACATCGTCCTCCAGCAGACTTGACTTCATGGGTCTATTGCTGCCTGGGACACCTTATGGCCGTTATGCTGTGAGTCAAAGATTTTCGAATCGGACGAAAAACTGATAGTGATTTGTAACGTTCAGGGCCTCCTAATGACGATGGAACACTCGAATTGCGTCCCGATTCAGTACATCGTCCACTAGCCGGCTTGACTCCATGGGACTATTGCGGCCTCGGGCACCTAACGGCCGTTCTGCTGTGAGTCTAGATTATCGAATGGGATGAAAAACTGATAGTGAATTGTAACGTTCGGGGCCACCTAATGACGATGGATCTCTCAAATTGCGTCCCGATTCAATACATCGTCCTCCAGCCGACTTGACTCCATGGGTCTATTGCTGCCTCGGGCACCTTATGGCCGTTCTGCTGTGAGTCTAGATTATCGAATGGGACGATAAGTGATAGTGAATTGTAACGTTCGGGGCCACCTAATGACGATGGAACACTCAAATTGCGTCCCGATTCAATACATCGTCCTCCAGCAGACTTGTCTCCATGGGTCTATTGCTGCCTCGGATCCTTATGGCCGTTCTGCTGTGAGTCAAAGATTTTCGAATCGGACGAAAAACTGATAGTGATTTGTAACATTCAGTGCCACCTAATGACGATGGACCACACAAATTGCGTCCCGATTCAATACATCGTCCCCAGCCGACTTGACTCCATGGGACTATTGCTGCCTCGGGCACCTTATGGCTGTTCTGCTGTGAGTCTAGATTATAGAATTGGATGAAATACTGATAGTGAATTGTAACGTTCAGGGCCACCTAATGACGATGGATCACTCAAATTGCGTCCCGATGCAATACATCGTCCTCCAGCAGACTTGTCTCCATGGGTCTATTGCTGCCTCGGGCACCTTATGGCAGGCCTGCTGTGACTCAAAGATTTTCGAATCGGACGAAAAACTGATTGTGAATTGTAACGTTCAGGGCCTCCTAATGACGATGGAACACTCAAATTGCGTCCCGATTCAATACATCGTCCTCCAGCAGACTTGTCTCCATGCGTCTATTGCTGCCTCGGGCACCTTATGGCCGTTCTGCTGTGAGTCAAAGATTTTCGAATCGGACGAAAAACAGATAGTGAATTGTAACGTTCAGGGCCACCTAATGACGATGGATCACTCAAATTGCGTCCCGATTCAATACATCGTCCTCCAGCCGACTTGACTCCATGGGTCTATTGCTGCCTCGGGCACCTTATGGCCGTTCTGCTGTGAGTCTAGATTATCGAATGGGACAAAAAACTGATAGTGAATTGTAACGTTCAGGGCCACCTAATGACGATGGATCTCTCAAATTGTGTCCCGATTCAATACATCGTCCTCCAGCAGACTTGTCTCCATGGGTCTATTGCTGCCTCGGGCACCTAATGGCCGTTCTGCTGTGAGTCAAAGATTTTCGAATCGGACGAAAAACTGATAGTGAATTGTAACATTCAGGGCCACCTAATGACGATGGACCACGCAAATTGCGTCCCGATTCAATACATCGTCCTCCAGCCGAGTTGACTCCCTGGGTCTATTGCTGCCTCGGGCACCTTATCGCCGTTCTTCTGTGAATCTAGTTTATCGAATGGGACGAAAAACTGATAGTGAATTGTAACGTTCAGGGCCACCTAATGACGATGGAACACTCAAATTGCGTCCCGATTCAATACATCGTCCTCCAGCAGACTTGTCTCCATGGGTCTATTGCTGCCTCGGGCACCTTATGGCCGTTCTGCTTTGAGTCTAGATTATCGAATGGGACGAAAAACTGATAGTGAATTGTAACGTTCAGGGCCACCTAATGACGATGGATCTCTCAAATTGCGTCCCGATTCAATACATCGTCCTCCAGCCGACTTGACTCCATGGGTCTATTGCTGCCTCGGGCACCTTATGGCCGTTCTGCTGTGAGTCTAGATTATCGAATGGGACGAAAACTGATAGTGAATTGTAACGTTCGGGGTCACCTAATGACGATGGATCACTCAAATTGCGTCCCGATTCAATACATCGTCCTCCAGCAGTCTTGTCTCCATGGGTCTATTGCTGCCTCGGGCACCTTATGGCCGTTCTGCTGTGAGTCAAAGATTTTCGAATCGGACGAAAAACTGATAGTGATTTGTAACATTCAGGGCCACCTAATGACGATGGACCACACAAATTGCGTCCCGATTCAGTACATCGTCCTCCAGCCGAACTGACTCCATGGGTCTATTGCTGCCTCGGGCACCTTATGGCCGTTCTGCTTTGAGTCAAAGATTTTCGAATCGGACGAAAAACTGATAGTGAATTGTAACATTCAGGGCCACCTAATGACGATGGACCACACAAATTGCGTCCCGATTCAGTACATCGTCCACTAGCCGGCTAGACTCCATGGGACTATTGCTGCCTCGTTCACCTTATGGCCGTTCTGCTGTGAGTCTAGATTATCGAATGGGATGAAAAACTGATAGTGAATTGTAACGTTCAGGGCCTCCTAATGACGATGGAACACTCAAATTGCGTCCCGATTCAATACCTCGTCCTCCAGCAGACTTGTCTCCATGCGTCTATTGCTGCCTCGGGCACCTTATGGCAGTCCTGCTGTGCCTCAAAGATTTTCGAATCGGACGAAAAACTGATAGTGAATTGTAACGTTCAGGGCCACCTAATGACGATGGATCACTCAAATTGCGTCCCGATTCAATACATCGTCCTCCAGCAGACTAGTCTCCATGGGTCTATTGCTGCCTCGGGCACCTTATGGCCGTTCTGCTGTGAGTCAAAGATTTTCGAATCGGACGAAAAACTGATAGTGAATTGTAACGTTCAGGGCCACCTAATGACGATGGATCACTCAAATAGCGTCCCGATTCAATACATCGTCCTCCAGCCGACATGTCTCCATGGGTCTATTGCTGCCTTGGCACCATATGGCCGTTCTGCTGTGAGTCAAAGATTTTCGAATCGGACGAAAAGCTGATAGTGAATTGTAACGTTCAGGGCCACCTAATGACGATGGATCACTCAAATTGCGTCCCGATTCAATACATTGTCCTCCAGCAGACTGTCTCCATGGGTCTATTGCAGCCTCGGGCACCTTATGGCCGTTCAGCTGTGACTCAAAGATTTTCGAATCGGACGAAAAACTGATAGTGAATTGTAACGTTCAGGGCCTCCTAATGACGATGGAACACTCAAATTGCGTCCCGATTCAATACATCGTCCTCCAGCCGACTTGTCTCCATGGGTCTATTGCTGCCTCGGGCACCTAATGGCCGTTCTGCTGTGAGTCAAAGATTTTCGAATCGGACGAAAAACTGATAGTGAATTGTAACTTTCAGGGCCACCTAATGACGATGGATCACTCAAATTGCGTCCCGATTAAATACATCGTCCTCCAGCAGACTTGTCTCCACGGGTCTATTGCTGCGTCTGGCACCTTATAGCCGTTCTGCTGTGAGTCAAAAATTTTCGAATCGGACGAAAAACTGATAGTGAATTGTAACGTTCAGGGCCTCCTAATGACGATGGAACACTAAAATTGCGTCCCGATTCAATACATCGTCCTCCAGCAGACTTGACTTCATGGGTCTATTGCTGCCTGGGACACCTTATGGCCGTTATGCTGTGAGTCAAAGATTTTCGAATCGGACGAAAAACTGATAGTGATTTGTAACGTTCAGGGCCTCCTAATGACGATGGAACACTCGAATTGCGTCCCGATTCAGTACATCGTCCACTAGCCGGCTTGACTCCATGGGACTATTGCGGCCTCGGGCACCTAACGGCCGTTCTGCTGTGAGTCTAGATTATCGAATGGGATGAAAAACTGATAGTGAATTGTAACGTTCGGGGCCACCTAATGACGATGGATCTCTCAAATTGCGTCCCGATTCAATACATCGTCCTCCAGCCGACTTGACTCCATGGGTCTATTGCTGCCTCGGGCACCTTATGGCCGTTCTGCTGTGAGTCTAGATTATCGAATGGGACGATAAGTGATAGTGAATTGTAACGTTCGGGGCCACCTAATGACGATGGAACACTCAAATTGCGTCCCGATTCAATACATCGTCCTCCAGCAGACTTGTCTCCATGGGTCTATTGCTGCCTCGGATCCTTATGGCCGTTCTGCTGTGAGTCAAAGATTTTCGAATCGGACGAAAAACTGATAGTGATTTGTAACATTCAGTGCCACCTAATGACGATGGACCACACAAATTGCGTCCCGATTCAATACATCGTCCCCAGCCGACTTGACTCCATGGGACTATTGCTGCCTCGGGCACCTTATGGCTGTTCTGCTGTGAGTCTAGATTATAGAATTGGATGAAATACTGATAGTGAATTGTAACGTTAAGGGCCACCTAATGACGATGGATCACCCAAATTGCGTCCCGATGCAATACATCGTCCTCCAGCAGACTTGTCTCCATGGGTCTATTGCTGCCTCGGGCACCTTATGGCAGGCCTGCTGTGACTCAAAGATTTTCGAATCGGACGAAAAACTGATTGTGAATTGTAACGTTCAGGGCCTCCTAATGACGATGGAACACTCAAATTGCGTCCCGATTCAATACATCGTCCTCCAGCAGACTTGTCTCCATGCGTCTATTGCTGCCTCGGGCACCTTATGGCCGTTCTGCTGTGAGTCAAAGATTTTCGAATCGGACGAAAAACAGATAGTGAATTGTAACGTTCAGGGCCACCTAATGACGATGGATCACTCAAATTGCGTCCCGATTCAATACATCGTCCTCCAGCCGACTTGACTCCATGGGTCTATTGCTGCCTCGGGCACCTTATGGCCGTTCTGCTGTGAGTCTAGATTATCGAATGGGATGAAAAACTGATAGTGAATTGTAACGTTCAGGGCCTCCTAATGACGATGGAACACTCAAATTGCGTCCCGATTCAATACATCGTCCTCCAGCAGACTTGTCTCCATGCGTCTATTGCTGCCTCGGGCACCTTATGGCAGTCCTGCTGTGCCTCAAAGATTTTCGAATCGGACGAAAAACTGATAGTGAATTGTAACGTTCAGGGCCACCTAATGACGATGGATCACTCAAATTGCGTCCCGATTCAATACATCGTCCTCCAGCCGACATGTCTCCATGGGTCTATTGCTGCCTTGGCACCATATGGCCGTTCTGCTGTGAGTCAAAGATTTTCGAATCGGACGAAAAGCTGATAGTGAATTGTAACGTTCAGGGCCACCTAATGACGATGGATCACTCAAATTGCGTCCCGATTCAATACATTGTCCTCCAGCAGACTGTCTCCATGGGTCTATTGCAGCCTCGGGCACCTTATGGCCGTTCAGATGTGACTCAAAGATTTTCGAATCGGACGAAAAACTGATAGTGAATTGTAACGTTCAGGGCCTCCTAATGACGATGGAACACTCAAAATGCGTCCCGATTCAATACATCGTCCTCCAGCCGACTTGTCTCCATGGGTCTATTGCTGCCTCGGTCACCTAATGGCCGTTCTGCTGTGAGTCAAAGATTTTCGAATCGGACGAAAAACTGATAGTGAATTGTAACTTTCAGGGCCACCTAATGACGATGGATCACTCAAATTGCGTCCCGATTAAATACATCGTCCTCCAGCAGACTTGTCTCCACGGGTCTATTGCTGCGTCTGGCACCTTATAGCCGTTCTGCTGTGAGTCAAAAATTTTCGAATCGGACGAAAAACTGATAGTGAATTGTAACGTTCAGGGCCTCCTAATGACGATGGAACACTAAAATTGCGTCCCGATTCAATACATCGTCCTCCAGCAGACTTGACTTCATGGGTCTATTGCTGCCTGGGGCACCTTATGGCCGTTATGCTGTGAGTCAAAGATTTTCGAATCGGACGAAAAACTGATAGTGATTTGTAACGTTCAGGGCTTCCTAATGACGATGGAACACTCGAATTGCGTCCCGATTCAGTACATCGTCCACAAGCCGGCTTGACTCCATGGGACTATTGCGGCCTCGGGCACCTTACGGCCGTTCTGCTGTGAGTCTAGATTATCGAATGGGATGAAAAACTGATAGTGAATTGTAACGTTCAGGGCCACCTAATGACGATGAATCCCTCAAATTGCGTCCCGATTCAATACATCGTACTCCAGCAGACTTGTCTCCATGGGTCTATTGCTGCCTCAGGCACCTTATGGAAGTCCTGCTGTGACTCAAAGATTTTCGAATCGGACGAAAAACTGATAGTGAATTGTAACGTTCAGGGCCACCTAATGACGATGGAACACTTAAATTGCGTCCCGATTCAATACATCGTCCTCCAGCAGACTTGACTTCATGGGTCTATTGCATCCTGGGGCACCTTATGGCCGTTCTGCTGTGAGTCAAAGATTTTCGAATCTGACGAAAAACTGATAGTGAATTGTAACTTTCAGGGCCTCCTAATGACGATGGAACACTCAAATTGCGTCCCGATTCAATACATCGTCCTCCAGCAGACTAGTCTCCATGGGTCTATTGCTGCCTCGGGCACCTTATGGCCGTTCTGCTGTAAGTCAAAGATTTTTGAATCGGACGAAAAACTGATAGTGAATTGTAACGTTCAGGGCCACCTAATGACGATGGATCACTCAAATAGCGTCCCGATTCAATACATCGTCCTCCAGCCGACATGTCTCCATGGGTCTATTGCTGCCTTGGCACAATATGGCCGTTCTGCTGTGAGTCAAAGATTTTCGAATCGGACGAAAAGCTGATAGTGAATTGTAACGTTCAGGGCCACCTAATGACGATGGATCACTCAAATTGCGTCCCGATTCAATACATTGTCCTCCAGCAGACTGTCTCCATGGGTCTATTGCAGCCTCGGGCACCTTATGGCCGTTCAGCTGTGACTCAAAGATTTTCGAATCGGACGAAAAACTGATAGTGAATTGTAACGTTCAGGGCCTCCTAATGACGATGGATCACTCAAATTGCGTCCCGATTCAATACATCGTCCTCCAGCTGACTTGACTCCATGGGTCTATTGCTGCCTCGGGCACCTTATGGCCGTTCTGCTGTGAGGTTAGATTATCGAATGGGACGAAAAACTGATAGTGAATTGTAACTTTCAGGGCCTCCTAATGACGATGGATCACTCAAATTTCGTCCCGATTCAATACATCGTCCTCCAGCCGACTTGACTCCATGGGTCTATTGCTGCCTCGGGCACCTTATGGCCGTTCTGATGTGAGTCTAGATTATCGAATGGGACGAAAAACTGATAGTGAATTGTAACGTTCAGGGCCTCCTAATGACGATGGGTCACTCAAATTGCGACCCGATTCAATACATCGTCCTCCAGCAGACTTGTCTCCATGGGTCGATTGCTGCCTCGGGCACCTAATGGCCGTTCTGCTGTGAGTCAAAGATTTTCGAATCGGACGAAAAACTGATAGTGAATTGTAACATTCAGGGCCACCTAATGACGATGGACCACGCAAATTGCGTCCCGATTCAGTACATCGTCCACTAGCCGACTTGACTCCATGGGTCTATTGCTGCCTCGGGCACCTTATGGCCGTTCTGCTGTGAGTCTAGATTATCGAATGGGATGTAAAACTGATAGTGAATTGTAACGTTCAGGGCCTCCTAATGACGATGGAACACTCAAATTGTGTCCCGATTCAATACATTGTCCTCCAGCAGACTTGTCTCAATGCGTCTATTGCTGCCTCGGGCACCTTATGGCAGGCATGCTGTGACTCAAAGATTTTCGAATCGGACGAAAAACTGATAGTGAATTGTAACGTTCAGGGCCACCTAATGACGATGGATCACTCAAATTGCGTCCCGATAAATACATCGTCCTCCAGCAGACTTGTCTCCATGCGTCTATTGCTGCCTCGGGCACCTTATGGCCGTTCTGCTGTGAGTCAAAGATTTTCGAATCGGACGAAAAACAGATAGTGAATTGTAACGTTCAGGGCCACCTAATGACGATGGATCACTCAAATTGCGTCCCGATTCAATACATCGTCCTCCAGCCGACTTGACTCCATGGGTCTATTGCTGCCTCGGGCACCTTATGGCCGTTCTGCTGTGAGTCTAGATTATCGAATGGGACAAAAAACTGATAGTGAATTGTAACGTTCAGGGCCACCTAATGACGATGGATCTCTCAAATTGTGTCCCGATTCAATACATCGTCCTCCAGCAGACTTGTCTCCATGGGTCTATTGCTGCCTCGGGCACCTAATGGCCGTTCTGCTGTGAGTCAAAGATTTTCGAATCGGACGAAAAACTGATAGTGAATTGTAACATTCAGGGCCACCTAATGACGATGGACCACGCAAATTGCGTCCCGATTCAATACATCGTCCTCCAGCCGAGTTGACTCCCTGGGTCTATTGCTGCCTCGGGCACCTTATCGCCGTTCTTCTGTGAATCTAGTTTATCGAATGGGACGAAAAACTGATAGTGAATTGTAACGTTCAGGGCCACCTAATGACGATGGAACACTCAAATTGCGTCCCGATTCAATACATCGTCCTCCAGCAGACTTGTCTCCATGGGTCTATTGCTGCCTCGGGCACCTTATGGCCGTTCTGCTTTGAGTCTAGATTATCGAATGGGACGATAAACTGATAGTGAATTGTAACGTTCAGGGCCACCTAATGACGATGGATCTCTCAAATTGCGTCCCGATTCAATACATCGTCCTCCAGCCGACTTGACTCCATGGGTCTATTGCTGCCTCGGGCACCTTATGGCCGTTCTGCTGTGAGTCTAGATTATCGAATGGGACGAAAAGTGATAGTGAATTGTAACGTTCGGGGCCACCTAATGACGATGGAACACTCAAATTGCGTCCCGATTCAATACATCGTCCTCCAGCAGACTTGTCTCCATGGGTCTATTGCTGCCTCGGATCCTTATGGCCGTTCTGCTGTGAGTCAAAGATTTTCGAATCGGACGAAAAACTGATAGTGATTTGTAACATTCAGGGCCACCTAATGACGATGGACCACACAAATTGCGTCCCGATTCAGTACATCGTCCTCCAGCCGAACTGACTCCATGGGTCTATTGCTGCCTCGGGCACCTTATGGCCGTTCTGCTTTGAGTCAAAGACTTTCGAATCGGACGAAAAACTGATAGTGAATTGTAACATTCAGGGCCACCTAATGACGATGGACCACACAAATTGCGTCCCGATTCAGTACATCGTCCACTAGCCGGCAAGACTCCATGGGACTATTGCTGCCTCGGGCACCTTATGGCCGTTCTGCTGTGAGTCTAGATTATCGAATGGGATGAAAAACTGATAGTGAATTGTAACGTTCAGGGCCTCCTAATGACGATGGAACACTCAAATTGCGTCCCGATTCAATACATCGTCCTCCAGCAGACTTGTCTCCATGCGTCTATTGCTGCCTCGGGCACCTTATGGCAGTCCTGCTGTGCCTCAATGATTTTCGAATCGGACGAAAAACTGATAGTGAATTGTAACGTTCAGGGCCACCTAATGACGATGGATCACTCAAATTGCGTCCCGATTCAATTCATCGTCCACCAGCCGACTTTTCTCCATGGGTCTAATGCTGCCTCGGGCACCTTATGGCCGTTCTGCTGTGAGTCAAAGATTTTCGAATCGGACGAAAAACTGATAGTGAATTGTAACGTTCAGGGCCTCCTAATGACGATGGAACACTCAAATTGCGTCTCGATTCAATACATCGTCCTCCAGCAGACTTGTCTCCATGCGTCTATTGCTGCCTCGGGCACCTTATGGCCGTTCTGCTGTGAGTCAAAGATTTTCGAATCTGACGAAAAACTGATAGTGAATTGTAACTTTCAGGGCCTCCTAATGACGATGGAACACTCAAATTGCGTCCCGATTCAATACATCGTCCTCCAGCAGACTAGTCTCCATGGGTCTATTGCTGCCTCGGGCACCTTATGGCCGTTCTGCTGTGAGTCAAAGATTTTCGAATCGGACGAAAAACTGATAGTGAATTGTAACGTTCAGGGCCACCTAATGACGATGGATCACTCAAATAGCGTCCCGATTCAATACATCGTCCTCCAGCCGACATGTCTCCATGGGTCTATTGCTGCCTTGGCACCATATGGCCGTTCTGCTGTGAGTCAAAGATTTTCGAATCGGACGAAAAGCTGATAGTGAATTGTAACGTTCAGGGCCACCTAATGACGATGGATCACTCAAATTGCGTCCCGATTCAATACATTGTCCTCCAGCAGACTGTCTCCATGGGTCTATTGCAGCCTCGGGCACCTTATGGCCGTTCAGCTGTGACTCAAAGATTTTCGAATCGGACGAAAAACTGATAGTGAATTGTAACGTTCAGGGCCTCCTAATGACGATGGAACACTCAAATTGCGTCCCGATTCAATACATCGTCCTCCAGCCGACTTGTCTCCATGGGTCTATTGCTGCCTCGGGCACCTAATGGCCGTTCTGCTGTGAGTCAAAGATTTTCGAATCGGACGAAAAACTGATAGTGAATTGTAACTTTCAGGGCCACCTAATGACGATGGATCACTCAAATTGCGTCCCGATTAAATACATCGTCCTCCAGCAGACTTGTCTCCACGGGTCTATTGCTGCGTCTGGCACCTTATAGCCGTTCTGCTGTGAGTCAAAAATTTTCGAATCGGACGAAAAACTGATAGTGAATTGTAACGTTCAGGGCCTCCTAATGACGATGGAACACTAAAATTGCGTCCCGATTCAATACATCGTCCTCCAGCAGACTTGACTTCATGGGTCTATTGCTGCCTGGGGCACCTTATGGCCGTTATGCTGTGAGTCAAAGATTTTCGAATCGGACGAAAAACTGATAGTGATTTGTAACGTTCAGGGCCTCCTAATGACGATGGAACACTCGAATTGCGTCCCGATTCAGTACATCGTCCACTAGCCGGCTTGACTCCATGGGACTATTGCGGCCTCGGGCACCTAACGGCCGTTCTGCTGTGAGTCTAGATTATCGAATGGGATGAAAAACTGATAGTGAATTGTAACGTTCGGGGCCACCTAATGACGATGGATCTCTCAAATTGCGTCCCGATTCAATACATCGTCCTCCAGCCGACTTGACTCCATGGGTCTATTGCTGCCTCGGGCACCTTATGGCCGTTCTGCTGTGAGTCTAGATTATCGAATGGGACGAAAAGTGATAGTGAATTGTAACGTTCGGGGCCACCTAATGACGATGGAACACTCAAATTGCGTCCCGATTCAATACATCGTCCTCCAGCAGACTTGTCTCCATGGGTCTATTGCTGCCTCGGATCCTTATGGCCGTTCTGCTGTGAGTCAAAGATTTTCGAATCGGACGAAAAACTGATAGTGATTTGTAACATTCAGGGCCACCTAATGACGATGGACCACACAAATTGCGTCCCGATTGAATACATCGTCCCCAGCCGACTTGACTCCATGGGACTATTGCTGCCTCGGGCACCTTATGGCTGTTCTGCTGTGAGTCTAGATTATAGAATTGGATGAAATACTGATAGTGAATTGTAACGTTCAGGGCCACCTAATGACGATGGATCACTCAAATTGCGTCCCGATGCAATACATCGTCCTCCAGCAGACTTGTCTCCATGGGTCTATTGCTGCCTCGGGCACCTTATGGCAGGCCTGCTGTGACTCAAAGATTTTCGAATCGGACGAAAAACTGATTGTGAATTGTAACGTTCAGGGCCTCCTAATGACGATGGAACACTCAAATTGTGTCCCGATTCAATACATCGTCCTCCAGCAGACTTGTCTCCATGCGTCTATTGCTGCCTCGGGCACCTTATGGCCGTTCTGCTGTGAGTCAAAGATTTTCGAATCGGACGAAAAACAGATAGTGAATTGTAACGTTCAGGGCCACCTAATGACGATGGATCACTCAAATTGCGTCCCGATTCAATACATCGTCCTCCAGCCGACTTGACTCCATGGGTCTATTGCTGCCTCGGGCACCTTATGGCCGTTCTGCTGAGAGTCTAGATTATCGAATGGGACAAAAAACTGATAGTGAATTGTAACGTTCAGGGCCACCTAATGACGATGGATCTCTCAAATTGTGTCCCGATTCAATACATCGTCCTCCAGCAGACTTGTCTCCATGGGTCTATTGCTGCCTCGGGCACCTTATCGCCGTTCTTCTGTGAATCTAGTTTATCGAATGGGACGAAAAACTGATAGTGAATTGTAACGTTCAGGGCCACCTAATGACGATGGAACACTCAAATTGCGTCCCGATTCAATACATCGTCCTCCAGCAGACTTGTCTCCATGGGTCTATTGCTGCCTCGGGCACCTTATGGCCGTTCTGCTTTGAGTCTAGATTATCGAATGGGACGAAAAACTGATAGTGAATTGTAACGTTCAGGGCCACCTAATGACGATGGATCTCTCAAATTGCGTCCCGATTCAATACATCGTCCTCCAGCCGACTTGACTCCATGGGTCTATTGCTGCCTCGGGCACCTTATGGCCGTTCTGCTGTGAGTCTAGATTATCGAATGGGACGAAAACTGATAGTGAATTGTAACGTTCGGGGTCACCTAATGACGATGGAACACTCAAATTGCGTCCCGATTCAATACATCGTCCTCCAGCAGTCTTGTCTCCATGGGTCTATTGCTGCCTCGGGCACCTTATGGCCGTTCTGCTGTGAGTCAAAGATTTTCGAATCGGACGAAAAACTGATAGTGATTTGTAACATTCAGGGCCACCTAATGACGATGGACCACACAAATTGCGTCCCGATTCAGTACATCGTCCTCCAGCCGAACTGACTCCATGGGTCTATTGCTGCCTCGGGCACCTTATGGCCGTTCTGCTTTGAGTCAAAGATTTTCGAATCGGACGAAAAACTGATAGTGAATTGTAACATTCAGGGCCACCTAATGTCGATGGACCACACAAATTGCGTCCCGATTCAGTACATCGTCCAGTAGCCGGCTAGACTCCATGGGACTATTGCTGCCTCGTTCACCTTATGGCCGTTCTGCTGTGAGTCTAGATTATCGAATGGGATGAAAAACTGATAGTGAATTGTAACGTTCAGGGCCTCCTAATGACGATGGAACACTCAAATTGCGTCCCGATTCAATACATCGTCCTCCAGCAGACTTGTCTCCATGCCTCTAACACCTTATGGCAGTCCTGCTGTGCCTCAAAGATTTTCGAATCGGACGAAAAACTGATAGTGAATTGTAACGTTCAGGGCCACCTAATGACGATGGATCACTCAAATTGCGTCCCGATTCAATTCATCGTCCACCAGCCGACTTTTCTCCTTGGGTCTATTGCTGCCTCGGGCACCTTATGGCCGTTCTGCTGTGAGTCAAAGATTTTCGAATCGGACGAAAAACTGATAGTGAATTGTAACTTTCAGGGCCACCTAATGACGATGGATCACTCAAATTGCGTCCCGATTAAATACATCGTCCTCCAGCAGACTTGTCTCCTTGGGTCTATTGCTGCGTCTGGCACCTTATAGCCGTTCTGCTGTGAGTCAAAAATTTTCGAATCGGACGAAAAACTGATAGTGAATTGTAACGTTCAGGGCCTCCTAATGACGATGGAACACTAAAATTGCGTCCCGATTCAATACATCGTCCTCCAGCAGACTTGACTTCATGGGTCTATTGCTGCCTGGGGCACCTTATGGCCGTTATGCAGTGAGTCAAAGATTTTCGAATCGGACGAAAAACTGATAGTGATTTGTAACGTTCAGGGCCTCCTAATGACGATGGAACACTCGAATTGCGTCCCGATTCAGTACATCGTCCACTAGCCGGCTTGACTCCATGGGACTATTGCGGCCTCGGGCACCTAACGGCCGTTCCGCTGTGAGTCTAGATTATCGAATGGGATGAAAAACTGATAGTGAATTGTAACGTTCGGGGCCACCTAATGACGATGGATCTCTCAAATTGCGTCCCGATTCAATACATCGTCCTCCAGCCGACTTGACTCCATGGGTCTATTGCTGCCTCGGGCACCTTATGGCCGTTCTGCTGTGAGTCTAGATTATCGAATGGGACGAAAAGTGATAGTGAATTGTAACGTTCGGGGCCACCTAATGACGATGGAACACTCAAATTGCGTCCCGATTCAATACATCGTCCTCCAGCAGACTTGTCTCCATGGGTCTATTGCTGCCTCGGATCCTTATGGCCGTTCTGCTGTGAGTCAAAGATTTTCGAATCGGACGAAAAACTGATAGTGATTTGTAACATTCAGGGCCACCTAATGACGATGGACCACACAAATTGCGTCCCGATTCAATACATCGTCCCCAGCCGACTTGACTCCATGGGACTATTGCTGCCTCGGGCACCTTATGGCTGTTCTGCTGTGAGTCTAGATTATAGAATTGGATGAAATACTGATAGTGAATTGTAACGTTCAGGGCCACCTAATGACGATGGATCACTCAAATTGCGTCCCGATGCAATACATCGTCCTCCAGCAGACTTGTCTCCATGGGTCTATTGCTGCCTCGGGCACCTTATGGCAGGCCTGCTGTGACTCAAAGATTTTCGAATCGGACGAAAAACTGATTGTGAATTGTAACGTTCAGGGCCTCCTAATGACGATGGAACACTCAAATTGCGTCCCGATTCAATACATCGTCCTCCAGCAGACTTGTCTCCATGCGTCTATTGCTGCCTCGGGCATCTTATGGCCGTTCTGCTGTGAGTCAAAGATTTTCGAATCGGACGAAAAACAGATAGTGAATTGTAACGTTCAGGGCCACCTAATGACGATGGATCACTCAAATTGCGTCCCGATTCAATACATCGTCCTCCAGCCGACTTGACTCCATGGGTCTATTGCTGCCTCGGGCACCTTATGGCCGTTCTGCTGTGAGTCTAGATTATCGAATGGGACAAAAAACTGATAGTGAATTGTAACGTTCAGGGCCACCTAATGACGATGGATCTCTCAAATTGTGTCCCGATTCAATACATCGTCCTCCAGCAGACTTGTCTCCATGGGTCTATTGCTGCCTCGGGCACCTAATGGCCGTTCTGCTGTGAGTCAAAGATTTTCGAATCGGACGAAAAACTGATAGTGAATTGTAACATTCAGGGCCACCTAATGACGATGGACCACGCAAATTGCGTCCCGATTCAATACATCGTCCTCCAGCCGAGTTGACTCCCTGGGTCTATTGCTGCCTCGGGCACCTTATCGCCGTTCTTCTGTGAATCTAGTTTATCGAATGGGACGAAAAACTGATAGTGAATTGTAACGTTCAGGGCCACCTAATGACGATGGAACACTCAAATTGCGTCCCGATTCAATACATCGTCCTCCAGCAGACTTGTCTCCATGGGTCTATTGCTGCCTCGGGCACCTTATGGCCGTTCTGCTTTGAGTCTAGATTATCGAATGGGACGAAAAACTGATAGTGAATTGTAACGTTCAGGGCCACCTAATGACGATGGATCTCTCAAATTGCGTCCCGATTCAATACATCGTCCTCCAGCCGACTTGACTCCATGGGTCTATTGCTGCCTCGGGCACCTTATGGCCGTTCTGCTGTGAGTCTAGATTATCGAATGGGACGAAAACTGATAGTGAATTGTAACGTTCGGGGTCACCTAATGACGATGGATCACTCAAATTGCGTCCCGATTCAATACATCGTCCTCCAGCAGTCTTGTCTCCATGGGTCTATTGCTGCCTCGGGCACCTTATGGCCGTTCTGCTGTGAGTCAAAGATTTTCGAATCGGACGAAAAACTGATAGTGATTTGTAACATTCAGGGCCACCTAATGACGATGGACCACACAAATTGCGTCCCGATTCAGTACATCGTCCTCCAGCCGAACTGACTCCATGGGTCTATTGCTGCCTCGGGCACCTTATGGCCGTTCTGCTTTGAGTCAAAGATTTTCGAATCGGACGAAAAACTGATAGTGAATTGTAACATTCAGGGCCACCTAATGACGATGGACCACACAAATTGCGTCCCGATTCAGTACATCGTCCACTAGCCGGCTAGACTCCATGGGACTATTGCTGCCTCGTTCACCTTATGGCCGTTCTGCTGTGAGTCTAGATTATCGAATGGGATGAAAAACTGATAGTGAATTGTAACGTTCAGGGCCTCCTAATGACGATGGAACACTCAAATTGCGTCCCGATTCAATACCTCGTCCTCCAGCAGACTTGTCTCCATGCGTCTATTGCTGCCTCGGGCACCTTATGGCAGTCCTGCTGTGCCTCAAAGATTTTCGAATCGGACGAAAAACTGATAGTGAATTGTAACGTTCAGGGCCACCTAATGACGATGGATCACTCAAATTGCGTCCCGATTCAATACATCGTCCTCCAGCAGACTAGTCTCCATGGGTCTATTGCTGCCTCGGGCACCTTATGGCCGTTCTGCTGTGAGTCAAAGATTTTCGAATCGGACGAAAAACTGATAGTGAATTGTAACGTTCAGGGCCACCTAATGACGATGGATCACTCAAATAGCGTCCCGATTCAATACATCGTCCTCCAGCCGACATGTCTCCATGGGTCTATTGCTGCCTTGGCACCATATGGCCGTTCTGCTGTGAGTCAAAGATTTTCGAATCGGACGAAAAGCTGATAGTGAATTGTAACGTTCAGGGCCACCTAATGACGATGGATCACTCAAATTGCGTCCCGATTCAATACATTGTCCTCCAGCAGACTGTCTCCATGGGTCTATTGCAGCCTCGGGCACCTTATGGCCGTTCAGCTGTGACTCAAAGATTTTCGAATCGGACGAAAAACTGATAGTGAATTGTAACGTTCAGGGCCTCCTAATGACGATGGAACACTCAAATTGCGTCCCGATTCAATACATCGTCCTCCAGCCGACTTGTCTCCATGGGTCTATTGCTGCCTCGGGCACCTAATGGCCGTTCTGCTGTGAGTCAAAGATTTTCGAATCGGACGAAAAACTGATAGTGAATTGTAACTTTCAGGGCCACCTAATGACGATGGATCACTCAAATTGCGTCCCGATTAAATACATCGTCCTCCAGCAGACTTGTCTCCATGGGTCTATTGCTGCCTCGGATCCTTATGGCCGTTCTGCTGTGAGTCAAAGATTTTCGAATCGGACGAAAAACTGATAGTGATTTGTAACATTCAGTGCCACCTAATGACGATGGACCACACAAATTGCGTCCCGATTCAATACATCGTCCCCAGCCGACTTGACTCCATGGGACTATTGCTGCCTCGGGCACCTTATGGCTGTTCTGCTGTGAGTCTAGATTATAGAATTGGATGAAATACTGATAGTGAATTGTAACGTTAAGGGCCACCTAATGACGATGGATCACCCAAATTGCGTCCCGATGCAATACATCGTCCTCCAGCAGACTTGTCTCCATGGGTCTATTGCTGCCTCGGGCACCTTATGGCAGGCCTGCTGTGACTCAAAGATTTTCGAATCGGACGAAAAACTGATTGTGAATTGTAACGTTCAGGGCCTCCTAATGACGATGGAACACTCAAATTGCGTCCCGATTCAATACATCGTCCTCCAGCAGACTTGTCTCCATGCGTCTATTGCTGCCTCGGGCACCTTATGGCCGTTCTGCTGTGAGTCAAAGATTTTCGAATCGGACGAAAAACAGATAGTGAATTGTAACGTTCAGGGCCACCTAATGACGATGGATCACTCAAATTGCGTCCCGATTCAATACATCGTCCTCCAGCCGACTTGACTCCATGGGTCTATTGCTGCCTCGGGCACCTTATGGCCGTTCTGCTGTGAGTCTAGATTATCGAATGGGATGAAAAACTGATAGTGAATTGTAACGTTCAGGGCCTCCTAATGACGATGGAACACTCAAATTGCGTCCCGATTCAATACATCGTCCTCCAGCAGACTTGTCTCCATGCGTCTATTGCTGCCTCGGGCACCTTATGGCAGTCCTGCTGTGCCTCAAAGATTTTCGAATCGGACGAAAAACTGATAGTGAATTGTAACGTTCAGGGCCACCTAATGACGATGGATCACTCAAATTGCGTCCCGATTCAATACATCGTCCTCCAGCCGACATGTCTCCATGGGTCTATTGCTGCCTTGGCACCATATGGCCGTTCTGCTGTGAGTCAAAGATTTTCGAATCGGACGAAAAGCTGATAGTGAATTGTAACGTTCAGGGCCACCTAATGACGATGGATCACTCAAATTGCGTCCCGATTCAATACATTGTCCTCCAGCAGACTGTCTCCATGGGTCTATTGCAGCCTCGGGCACCTTATGGCCGTTCAGATGTGACTCAAAGATTTTCGAATCGGACGAAAAACTGATAGTGAATTGTAACGTTCAGGGCCTCCTAATGACGATGGAACACTCAAAATGCGTCCCGATTCAATACATCGTCCTCCAGCCGACTTGTCTCCATGGGTCTATTGCTGCCTCGGTCACCTAATGGCCGTTCTGCTGTGAGTCAAAGATTTTCGAATCGGACGAAAAACTGATAGTGAATTGTAACTTTCAGGGCCACCTAATGACGATGGATCACTCAAATTGCGTCCCGATTAAATACATCGTCCTCCAGCAGACTTGTCTCCACGGGTCTATTGCTGCGTCTGGCACCTTATAGCCGTTCTGCTGTGAGTCAAAAATTTTCGAATCGGACGAAAAACTGATAGTGAATTGTAACGTTCAGGGCCTCCTAATGACGATGGAACACTAAAATTGCGTCCCGATTCAATACATCGTCCTCCAGCAGACTTGACTTCATGGGTCTATTGCTGCCTGGGGCACCTTATGGCCGTTATGCTGTGAGTCAAAGATTTTCGAATCGGACGAAAAACTGATAGTGATTTGTAACGTTCAGGGCTTCCTAATGACGATGGAACACTCGAATTGCGTCCCGATTCAGTACATCGTCCACAAGCCGGCTTGACTCCATGGGACTATTGCGGCCTCGGGCACCTTACGGCCGTTCTGCTGTGAGTCTAGATTATCGAATGGGATGAAAAACTGATAGTGAATTGTAACGTTCAGGGCCACCTAATGACGATGAATCCCTCAAATTGCGTCCCGATTCAATACATCGTACTCCAGCAGACTTGTCTCCATGGGTCTATTGCTGCCTCAGGCACCTTATGGAAGTCCTGCTGTGACTCAAAGATTTTCGAATCGGACGAAAAACTGATAGTGAATTGTAACGTTCAGGGCCACCTAATGACGATGGAACACTTAAATTGCGTCCCGATTCAATACATCGTCCTCCAGCAGACTTGACTTCATGGGTCTATTGCATCCTGGGGCACCTTATGGCCGTTCTGCTGTCTCGAATTGCGTCCCGATTCAGTACATCGTCCACAAGCCGGCTTGACTCCATGGGACTATTGCGGCCTCGGGCACCTTACGGCCGTTCTGCTGTGAGTCTAGATTATCGAATGGGATGAAAAACTGATAGTGAATTGTAACGTTCAGGGCCACCTAATGACGATTAATCCCCCAAATTGCGTCCCGATTCAATACATCGTACTCCAGCAGACTTGTCTCCATGGGTCTATTGCTGCCTCGGGCACCTTATGGCAGTCCTGCTGTGACTCAAAGATTTTCGAATCGGACGAAAAACTGATAGTGAATTGTAAAGTTCAGGGCCACCTAATGACGATGGAACACTTAAATTGCGTCCCGATTCAATACATCGTCCTCCAGCAGACTTGACTTCATGGGTCTATTGCATCCTGGGGCACCTTATGGCCGTTCTGCTGTGAGTCAAAGATTTTCGAATCGGACGAAAAACTGATAGTGAATTGTAACGTTCAGGGCCACCTAATGACGATGGATCACTCAAATTGCGTCCCGATTCAATACATCGTCCTCCAGCTGACTTGACTCCATGGGTCTATTGCTGCTTCGGGCACCTTATGGCCGTTCTGCTGTGAGGTTAGATTATCGAATGGGACGAAAAACTGATAGTGAATTGTAACTTTCAGGGCCTCCTAATGACGATGGATCACTCAAATTTCGTCCCGATTCAATACATCGTCCTCCAGCCGACTTGACTCCATGGGTCTATTGCTGCCTCGGGCACCTTATGGCCGTTCTGATGTGAGTCTAGATTATCGAATGGGACGAAAAACTGATAGTGAATTGTAACGTTCAGGGCCTCCTAATGACGATGGGTCACTCAAATTGCGACCCGATTCAATACATCGTCCTCCAGCAGACTTGTCTCCATGGGTCGATTGCTGCCTCGGGCACCTAATGGCCGTTCTGCTGTGAGTCAAAGATTTTCGAATCGGACGAAAAACTGATAGTGAATTGTAACATTCAGGGCCACCTAATGACGATGGACCACGCAAATTGCGTCCCGATTCAGTACATCGTCCACTAGCCGACTTGACTCCATGGGTCTATTGCTGCCTCGGGCACCTTATGGCCGTTCTGCTGTGAGTCTAGATTATCGAATGGGATGTAAAACTGATAGTGAATTGTAACGTTCAGGGCCTCCTAATGACGATGGAACACTCAAATTGTGTCCCGATTCAATACATTGTCCTCCAGCAGACTTGTCTCAATGCGTCTATTGCTGCCTCGGGCACCTTATGGCAGGCATGCTGTGACTCAAAGATTTTCGAATCGGACGAAAAACTGATAGTGAATTGTAACATTCAGGGCCACCTAATGACGATGGACCACACAAATTGCGTCCCGATTCAGTACATCGTCCTCCAGCCGACCTACTCCATGGGTCTATTGCTGCCTCGGGCACCTTATGGCCGTTCTGCTGTGAGTCTAGATTATCAAATGGGACGAAAAACTGATAGTGAATTGTAACGTTCAGGGCCACCTAATGACGATGGATCACTCAAATTGCGTCCCGATTCAATACATCGTCCTCCAGCAGACTTGTCTCCATGGGTCTATTGCTGCCTCGTGCACCTTATGGCCGTTCTGCTGTGAGTCAAAGATTATCGAATGGGACGAAAAACTGATAGTGAATTGTAACGTTCAGGGCCTCCTAATGACGATGGAACACTCAAATTGCGTCCCGATTCAATACATCGTCCTCCAGCAGACTTGTCTCCATGAGTCTATTGTTGCCTCGGGCACCTTATGGCCGTTCTGCTGTGAGTCAAAGATTTTCGAATCGGACGAAAAACTGATAGTGAATTGTAACGTTCAGGGCCACCTAATGACGATGGATCACTCAAATTGCGTCCCGATTCAATACATTGTCCTCCAGCAGACTGTCTCCATGGGTCTATTGCAGCCTCGGGCACCTTATGGCCGCTCAGCTGTGACTCAAAGATTTTCGAATCGGACAAAAAATGATAGTGAATTGTAACGTTCAGGGCCACCTAATGACGATGAATCACTCAAATTGCGTCCCGATTCAATATATCGTCCTCCAGCAGACTTGTTTCCATTGGTCTATTGTTGCCTCGGGCACCTTATGGCCGTTCTGCTGTGAGTCAAAGATTTTCGAATCGGACGAAAAACTCATAGTGAATTGTAACTTTCAGGGCAACCTAATGACGATGGATCACTCAAATTGCGTCCCGATTCAATACATCGTCCTCCAGCCGACTTGTCTTGGTGCCTCGGGCACCTTATGGCCGTTCTGCTGTGAGTCAAAGATTTTCGAATCGAACGAAAAACTGATAGTGAATTGTAACGTTCAGGGCCTCCTAATGACGATGGAACACTAAAATTGCGTCCCGATTCAATACATCGTCCTCCAGCAGACTTGACTTCATGGGTCTATTGCTGCCTCGGGCACCTTATGGCCGTTCTGCTGTGAGCCTAGATTATCAAATGGGACGAAAAACTGATAGTGAATTGTAACGTTCAGGGCCACCTAATGACGATGGATCACTCAAATTGCGTCCCGATTCAATACATCGTCCTCCAGCAGACTTGTCTCCATGCGTCTGTTGCTGCCTCGGGCACCTTACGGCCGTTCTGCTGTGAGTCAAAGATTTTCGAATCGGACGAAAAACTCATAGTGAAATGTAACGTTCAGGGCCACCTAATGACGATGGATCACTCAAATTGCGTTCCGATTCAATACATCGTCCTCCAGCCGACTTGACTCCATGGGTCTATTGCTGCCTCGGGCACCTTATGGCCGTTCTGCTGTGAGTCTAGATTATCGAATGGGACAAAAAACTGATAGTGAATTGTAACGTTCAGGGCCTCCTAATGACGATGGATCACTCAAATTGCGTCTCGATTCAATACATCGTCTTCCAGCAGACTTGTCTCCATGGGTCTATTGCTGCCTCGGGCACCTTATGGCCGTTCTGCTGTGAGTCTAGATTATCGAATGGGACGAAAAACTGATAGTGAATTGTAACGTTCAGGGCCACCTAATGACGATGGATCACTCAAATTGCGTCCCGATTCAATACATCGTCCTCCAGCCGACTTGTCTTGGTGCCTCGGGCACCTTATGGCCGTTCTGCTGTGAGTCAAAGATTTTCGAATCGAACGAAAAACTGATAGTGAATTGTAACGTTCAGGGCCTCCTAATGACGATGGAACACTAAAATTGCGTCCCGATTCAATACATCGTCCTCCAGCAGACTTGACTTCATGGGTCTATTGCTGCCTCGGGCACCTTATGGCCGTTCTGCTGTGAGCCTAGATTATCAAATGGGACGAAAAACTGATAGTGAATTGTAACGTTCAGGGCCACCTAATGACGATGGATCACTCAAATTGCGTCCCGATTCAATACATCGTCCTCCAGCAGACTTGTCTCCATGCGTCTGTTGCTGCCTCGGGCACCTTACGGCCGTTCTGCTGTGAGTCAAAGATTTTCGAATCGGACGAAAAACTCATAGTGAAATGTAACGTTCAGGGCCACCTAATGACGATGGATCACTCAAATTGCGTTCCGATTCAATACATCGTCCTCCAGCCGACTTGACTCCATGGGTCTATTGCTGCCTCGGGCACCTTATGGCCGTTCTGCTGTGAGTCTAGATTATCGAATGGGATGTAAAACTGATAGTGAATTGTAACGTTCAGGGCCTCCTAATGACGATGGAACACTCAAATTGTGTCCCGATTCAATACATTGTCCTCCAGCAGACTTGTCTCCATGCGTCTATTGCTGCCTCGGGCACCTTATGGCAGGCATGCTGTGACTCAAAGATTTTCGAATCGGACGAAAAACTGATAGTGAATTGTAACGTTCAGGGCCACCTAATGACGATGGATCACTCAAATTGCGTCCCGATTCAATACATCGTCCTCCAGCCGACTTGACTCCATGGGTCTATTGCTGCCTCGGGCACCTTATGGCCGTTCTGCTGTGAGTCTAGATTATCGAATGGGACAAAAAACTGATAGTGAATTGTAACGTTCAGGGCCTCCTAATGACGATGGATCACTCAAATTGCGTCCCGACTCAATACATCGTCCTCCAGCAGACTTGTCTCCATGGGTCTATTGCTGCCTCGGACACCTTATGGCCGTTCTGCTGTGAGTCTAGATTATCGAATGGGACGAAAAACTGATAGTGAATTGTAACGTTCAGGGCCACCTAATGACTATGGATCTCTCAAATTGCGTCCCGATTCAATACATCGTCCCCAGCGACTTGACTCCATGGGTCTATTGCTGCCTCGGGCACCTTATGGCCGTTCTGCTGTGAGTCTAGATTATCGAATGGGACGAAAAACTGATAGTGAATTGTAACGTTCAGGGCCACCTAATGACGATGGATCACTCAAATTGCGTCCTGATTCAATACATCGTCCTCCAGCAGATTTGACTTCATGGGTCTATTGCTGCCTCGGGCACCTTATGGCCGTTCTGCTGTGAGTCAAAGATTTTCGAATCGGACGAAAAACTGATAGTGATTTGTAACGTTCAGGACCTCCTAATGACGATGGAACACCCAAATTGCGTCCCGATTCAATACATCGTCCTCCAGCAGACCTGTCTCCATGGGTCTATTGCTGCCTCGGGCACCTTATGGCCGTTCTGCTGTGAGTCAAAGATTTTCGAATCGGACGAAAAACTGATAGTGAATTGTAACATTCAGGGCCACCTAATGACGATGGACCACACAAATTGCGTCCCGATTCTGTACATCGTTCTCCAGCCGACCTGACTCCATGGGTCTATTGCTGCCTGAGGCACCTAATGGCCATTCTGCTGTGAGTCTAGATTATCGAATGGGACGAAAAACTGATAGTGAATTGTAACGTTCAGGGCCACCTAATGACGATGAATCACTCAAATTGCGTCCCGATTCAATATATCGTCCTCCAGCAGACTTGTTTCCATTGGTCTATTGTTGCCTCGGGCACCTTATGGCCGTTCTGCTGTGAGTCAAAGATTTTCGAATCGGACGAAAAACTGATAGTGAATTGTAACTTTCAGGGCAACCTAATGACGATGGATCACTCAAATTGCGTCCCGATTCAATACATCGTCCTCCAGCAGACTTGTCTCCATGGGTCTATTGCTGCCTCGGACACCTTATGGCCGTTCTGCTGCGAGTCAAAGATTTTCGAATCGGACGAAAAACTGATAGTGAATTGTAACATTCAGGGCCACCTAATGACGATGGACCACACAAATTGAGTCCCGATTCAGTACATCGTCCTCCAGCCGACCTACTCCATGGGTCTATTGCTGCCTCGGGCACCTTATGGCCGTTCTGCTGTGAGTCTAGATTATCAAATGGGACGAAAAACTGATAGTGAATTGTAACGTTCAGGGCCACCTAATGACGATGGATCACTCAAATTGCGTCCCGATTCAATACATCGTCCTCCAGCAGACTTGTCTCCATGGGTCTATTGCTGCCTCGTGCACCTTATGGCCGTTCTGCTGTGAGTCAAAGATTATCGAATGGGACGAAAAACTGATAGTGAATTGTAACGTTCAGGGCCTCCTAATGACGATGGAACACTCAAATTGCGTCCCGATTCAATACATCGTCCTCCAGCAGACTTGTCTCCATGAGTCTATTGTTGCCTCGGGCACCTTATGGCCGTTCTGCTGTGAGTCAAAGATTTTCGAATCGGACGAAAAACTGATAGTGAATTGTAACGTTCAGGGCCACCTAATGACGATGGATCACTCAAATTGCGTCCCGATTCAATACATTGTCCTCCAGCAGACTGTCTCCATGGGTCTATTTCAGCCTCGGGCACCTTATGGCCGCTCAGCTGTGACTCAAAGATTTTCGAATCGGACAAAAAATGATAGTGAATTGTAACGTTCAGGGCCACCTAATGACGATGAATCACTCAAATTGCGTCCCGATTCAATATATCGTCCTCCAGCAGACTTGTTTCCATTGGTCTATTGTTGCCTCGGGCACCTTATGGCCGTTCTGCTGTGAGTCAAAGATTTTCGAATCGGACGAAAAACTGATAGTGAATTGTAACTTTCAGGGCAACCTAATGACGATGGATCACTCAAATTGCGTCCCGATTCAATACATCGTCCTCCAGCCGACTTGTCTTGGTGCCTCGGGCACCTTATGGCCGTTCTGCTGTGAGTCAAAGATTTTCGAATCGAACGAAAAACTGATAGTGAATTGTAACGTTCAGGGCCTCCTAATGACGATGGAACACTAAAATTGCGTCCCGATTCAATACATCGTTCTCCAGCAGACTTGACTTCATGGGTCTATTGCTGCCTCGGGCACCTTATGGCCGTTCTGCTGTGAGCCTAGATTATCAAATGGGACGAAAAACTGATAGTGAATTGTAACGTTCAGGGCCACCTAATGACGATGGATCACTCAAATTGCGTCCCGATTCAATACATCGTCCTCCAGCAGACTTGTCTCCATGCGTCTGTTGCTGCCTCGGGCACCTTACGGCCGTTCTGCTGTGAGTCAAAGATTTTCGAATCGGACGAAAAACTCATAGTGAAATGTAACGTTCAGGGCCACCTAATGACGATGGATCACTCAAATTGCGTTCCGATTCAATACATCGTCCTCCAGCCGACTTGACTCCATGGGTCTATTGCTGCCTCGGGCACCTTATGGCCGTTCTGCTGTGAGTCTAGATTATCGAATGGGACAAAAAACTGATAGTGAATTGTAACGTTCAGGGCCTCCTAATGACGATGGATCACTCAAATTGCGTCCCGATTCAATACATCGTCTTCCAGCAGACTTGTCTCCATGGGTCTATTGCTGCCTCGGGCACCTTATGGCCGTTCTGCTGTGAGTCTAGATTATCGAATGGGACGAAAAACTGATAGTGAATTGTAACGTTCAGGGCCACCTAATGACGATGGATCACTCAAATTGCGTCCCGATTCATACATCGTCCCCCAGCCGACTTGACTCCATGGGTCAATTGCAGCCACGGGCACCTTATGGCCGTTCTGCTGTGAGTCTAGATTATCGAATGGGACGAAAAACTGATAGTGAATTGTAACGTTCAGGGCCACCTAATGACGATGGATCACTCAAATTGCGTCCCGATTCAATACATCGTCCTCCGGCAGACTTGTCTCCATGGGTCTATTGCTGCCTCGGGCACCTTATGGCCGTTCTGCTGTGAGTCAAAGATTTTCGAATCGGACGAAAAACTGATAGTGAATTGTAACATTCAGGGCCACCTAATGACGATGGACCACACAAATTGCGTCCCGATTCAGTACATCGTCCTCCAGCCGACCTACTCCATGGGTCTATTGCTGCCTCGGGCACCTTATGGCCGTTCTGCTGTGAGTCTAGATTATCGAATGGGACGAAAAACTGATAGTGAATTGTAACGTTCAGGGCCACCTAATGACGATGGATCACTCAAATTGCGTCCCGATTCAATACATCGTCCTCCAACAGACTTGTCTCCATGGGTCTATTGCTGCCTCGGGCACCTTATGGCCGTTCTGCTGTGAGTCAAAGATTTTCGAATCGGACGAAAAACTGATAGTGAATTGTAACTTTCAGGGCCACCTAATGACGATGGATCACTCAAATTGCGTCCCGATTCAATACATCGTCCACCAGCCGACTTGTCTCCATGGGTCTATTGCAGCCTCGTGCACCTTATAACCGCTCAGCTGTGACTCAAAGCCTTTGGAATCGGACGAAAAACTGATAGTGAATTGTATTGTTCAGGGCCTCCTAATGACGATGGAACACTCAAATTGCGTTCCGATTCAATACATCGTCCTCCAGCCGACTTGTCTCCATGGGTTTATTGCTGCCTCGGGCACCTTATGGCCGTTCTGCTGTGAGTCAAAGATTTTCGAATCGGACGAAAAACTGATAGTGAAATGTAACTTTCAGGGCACCTAATGACGATGGATCACTCAAATTGCGTCCCGATTAAATACATCGTCCTCCAGCCGACTTGTCTTGCTGCCTCGGGCACCTTATGGCCGTTCTGCTGTGAGTCAAAGATTTTCGAATCGAACGAAAAACTGATAGTGAATTGTAACGTTCAGGGCCTCCTAATGACGATGGAACACTATAATTGCTACCCGATTCAATACATCGTCCTCCAGCAGACTTGACTTCATGGGTCTATTGCTGCCTCGGGCACCTTATGGCCGTTCTGCTGTGAGTCAAAGATTTTCGAATCGGACGAAAAACTGATAGTGAATTGTAACGTTCAGGGCAACCTAATGACGATGGATCACTCAAATTGCGTCCCGATTCAATACATCGTCCTCCAGCCGACTTGACTCCATGGGTCTATTGCTGCCTCGGGCACCTTATTGCCGTTCTGCTGTGAGTCTAGATTATCGAATGGGACAAAAAACTGATAGTGAATTGTAACGTTCGGGGCCTCCTAATGACGATGGATTACTCAAATTGTGTCACGATTCAATACATCGTCCTCCAGCAGACTTGTCTCCATGGGTCTATTGCTGCCTCGGGCAGCTTATGGCCGTTCTGCTGTGAGTCTAGATTATCGAATGGGACGAAAAACTGATAGTGAATTGTAACGTTCAGGGCCACCTAATGACGATGGATCACTCAAATTGCGTCCCGATTCAATACATCGTCCTCCAGCCGACTTGACTCCATGGGTCTATTGCTGCCTCGGGCACCTTATGGCCGTTCTGCTGTGAGTCTAGATTATCGAATGGGACGAAAAACTGATAGTGAATTGTAACGTTCAGGGCCTCCTAATGACGATGGATCACTCAAATTGCGTCCCGATTCAATACATCGTCCTACAGCAGACTTGTCTCCATGGGTCGATTGCTGCCTCGGGCACCTAATGGCCGTTCTGCTGTGAGTCAAAGATTTTCGAATCGGACGAAAAACTGATAGTGAATTGTAACATTCAGGGCCACCTAATGACGATGGACCACGCAAATTGCGTCCCGATTCAATACATCGTCCCCAGCCGACTTGTCTCCATGGGTCTATTGCTGCCTCGGGCACCTTATGGCCGTTCTGCTGTGAGTCTAGATTATCAAATGGGACGAAAAACTGATAGTGAATTGTAACGTTCAGGGCCACCTAATGACGATGGATCACTCAAATTGCGTCCTGATTCAATACATCGTCCTCCAGCAGACTTGACTTCATGGGTCTATTGCTGCCTCGGGCACCTTATGGCCGTTCTGCTGTGAGTCAAAGATTTTCGAATCGGACGAAAAACTGATAGTGAATTGTAACTTTCAGGGCCACCTAATGACGATGGATCACTCAAATTGCGTCCCGATTCAATACATCGTCCTCCAGCAGACTTGTCTCCATGGGTCGATTGCTGCCTCGGGCACCTTATGGCCGTTCTGCTGTGAGTCTAGATTATCAAATGGGACGAAAAACTGATAGTGAATTGTAACGTTCAGGGCCTCCTAATGACGATGGAACACTCAAATTGCGTCCCGATTCAATACATCGTCCTCCAGCAGACTTGACTTCATGGGTCTATTGCTGCCTCGGGCACCTTATGGCCGTTCTGCTGTGAGTCAAAGATTTTCGAATCGGACGAAAAACTGATAGTGAATTGTAACGTTCAGGGCAACCTAATGACGATGGATCACTCAAATTGCGTCCCGATTCAATACATCGTCCTCCAGCCGACTTGACTCCATGGGTCTATTGCTGCCTCGGGCACCTTATTGCCGTTCTGCTGTGAGTCTAGATTATCGAATGGGACAAAAAACTGATAGTGAATTGTAACGTTCGGGGCCTCCTAATGACGATGGATTACTCAAATTGTGTCACGATTCAATACATCGTCCTCCAGCAGACTTGTCTCCATGGGTCTATTGCTGCCTCGGGCAGCTTATGGCCGTTCTGCTGTGAGTCTAGATTATCGAATGGGACGAAAAACTGATAGTGAATTGTAACGTTCAGGGCCACCTAATGACGATGGATCACTCAAATTGCGTCCCGATTCAATACATCGTCCTCCAGCCGACTTGACTCCATGGGTCTATTGCTCCCTCGGGCACCTTATGGCCGTTCTGCTGTGAGTCTAGATTATCGAATGGGACGAAAAACTGATAGTGAATTGTAACGTTCAGGGCCTGCTAATGACGATGGATCACTCAAATTGCGTCCCGATTCAATACATCGTCCTACAGCAGACTTGTCTCCATGGGTCGATTGCTGCCTCGGGCACCTAATGGCCGTTCTGCTGTGAGTCAAAGATTTTCGAATCGGACGAAAAACTGATATTGAATTGGAACATTCAGGGCCACCTAATGACGATGGACCACGCAAATTGCGTCCCGATTCAATACATCGTCCCCAGCCGACTTGTCTCCATGGGTCTATTGCTGCCTCGGGCACCTTATGGCCGTTCTGCTGTGAGTCTAGATTATCAAATGGGACGAAAAACTGATAGTGAATTGTAACGTTCAGGGCCACCTAATGACGATGGATCACTCAAATTGCGTCCTGATTCAATACATCGTCCTCCAGCAGACTTGACTTCATGGGTCTATTGCTGCCTCGGGCACCTTATGGCCGTTCTGCTGTGAGTCAAAGATTTTCGAATCGGACGAAAAACTGATAGTGAATTGTAACTTTCAGGGCCACCTAATGACGATGGATCACTCAAATTGCGTCCCGATTCAATACATCGTCCTCCAGCAGACTTGTCTCCATGGGTCGATTGCTGCCTCGGGCACCTTATGGCCGTTCTGCTGTGAGTCTAGATTATCAAATGGGACGAAAAACTGATAGTGAATTGTAACGTTCAGGGCCTCCTAATGACGATGGAACACTCAAATTGCGTCCCGATTCAATACATCGTCCTCCAGCAGACTTGTCTCCATGAGTCTATTGCTGCCTCGGGCACCTTATGGCCGTTCTGCTGGGAGTCAAAGATTTTCGAATCGGACGAAAAACTGATAGTGAATTGTAACGTTCAGGGCCTCCTAATGACGATGGAACACTAAAATTGCGTCCCGATTCAATACATCGTCCTCCAGCAGACTTGACTTCATGGGTCTATTGCTGCCTCGGGCACCTTATGGCCGTTCTGCTGTGAGCCTAGATTATCAAATGGGACGAAAAACTGATAGTGAATTGTAACGTTCAGGGCCACCTAATGACTATGGATCTCTCAAATTGCGTCCCGATTCAATACATCGTCCCCAGCGACTTGACTCCATGGGTCTATTGCTGCCTCGGGCACCTTATGGCCGTTCTGCTGTGAGTCTAGATTATCGAATGGGACGAAAAACTGATAGTGAATTGTAACGTTCAGGGCCACCTAATGACGATGGATCACTCAAATTGCGTCCTGATTCAATACATCGTCCTCCAGCAGACTTGACTTCATGGGTCTATTGCTGCCTCGGGCACCTTATGGCCGTTCTGCTGTGAGTCAAAGATTTTCGAATCGGACGAAAAACTGATAGTGATTTGTAACGTTCAGGACCTCCTAATGACGATGGAACACTCAAATTGCGTCCCGATTCAATACATTGTCCTCCAGCAGACTTGTCTCCATGGGTCTATTGCTGCCTCGGGCACCTTATGGCCGTTCTGCTGTGAGTCAAAGATTTTCGAATCGGACGAAAAACTGATAGTGAATTCTAACATTCAGGGCCACCTAATGACGATGGACCACACAAATTGCGTCCCGATTCTGTACATCGTCCTCCAGCCGACCTGACTCCATGGGTCTATTGCTGCCTGAGGCACCTTATGGCCATTCTGCTGTGAGTCTAGATTATCGAATGGGACGAAAAACTGATAGTGAATTGTAACGTTCAGGGCCACCTAATGACGATGAATCACTCAAATTGCGTCCCGATTCAATATATCGTCCTCCAGCAGACTTGTTTCCATTGGTCTATTGTTGCATCGGGCACCTTATGGCCGTTCTGCTGTGAGTCAAAGATTTTCGAATCGGACGAAAAACTGATAGTGAATTGTAACATTCAGGGCAACCTAATGACGATGGATCACTCAAATTGCGTCCCGATTCAATACATCGTCCTCCAGCCGACTTGTCTTGGTGCCTCGGGCACCTTATGGCCGTTCTGCTGTGAGTCAAAGATTTTCGAATCGAACGAAAAACTGATAGTGAATTGTAACGTTCAGGGCCTCCTAATGACGATGGAACACTAAAATTGCGTCCCAATTCAATACATCGTCCTCCAGCAGACTTGACTTCATGGGTCTATTGCTGCCTCGGGCACCTTATGGCCGTTCTGCTGTGAGCCTAGATTATCAAATGGGACGAAAAACTGATAGTGAATTGTAACGTTCAGGGCCACCTAATGACGATGGATCACTCAAATTGCGTCCCGATTCAATACATCGTCCTCCAGCAGACTTGTCTCCATGCGTCTGTTGCTGCCTCGGGCACCTTACGGCCGTTCTGCTGTGAGTCAAAGATTTTCGAATCGGACGAAAAACTCATAGTGAATTGTAACGTTCAGGGCCACCTAATGACGATGGATCACTCAAATTGCGTTCCGATTCAATACATCGTCCTCCAGCCGACTTGACTCCATGGGTCTATTGCTGCCTCGGGCACCTTATGGCCGTTCTGCTGTGAGTCTAGATTATCGAATGGGACAATAAACTGATAGTGAATTGTAACGTTCAGGGCCTCCTAATGACGATGGATCACTCAAATTGCGTCCCGATTCAATACATCGTATTCCAGCAGACTTGTCTCCATGGGTCTATTGCTGCCTCGGGCACCTTATGGCCGTTCTGCTGTGAGTCTAGATTATCGAATGGGACGAAAAACTGATAGTGAATTGTAACGTTCAGGGCCACCTAATGACGATGGATCACTCAAATTGCGTCCCGATTCATACATCGTCCCCCAGCCGACTTGACTCCATGGGTCAATTGCAGCCACGGGCACCTTATGGCCGTTCTGCTGTGAGTCTAGATTATCGAATGGGACGAAAAACTGATAGTGAATTATAACGTTCATGGCCACCTAATGACGATGGATCAGTAATTGCGTCCCGATTCAATACATCGTCCTCCAGCCGACTTGACTCCATGGGTCTATTGCTGCCTCGGGCACCTTATGGCCGTTCTGCTGTGAATCTAGAATATCGAATGGGACGAAAAACTGATAGTGAATTGTAACGTTCAGGGCCTCCTAATGACGATGGATCACTCAAATTGCGTCCCAATTCAATACATCGTCCTCCAGCAGACTTGACTTCATGGGTCTATTGCTGCCTCGGGCACCTTATGGCCGTTCTGCTGTGAGCCTAGATTATCAAATGGGACGAAAAACTGATAGTGAATTGTAACGTTCAGGGCCACCTAATGACGATGGATCACTCAAATTGCGTCCCGATTCAATACATCGTCCTCCAGCAGACTTGTCTCCATGCGTCTGTTGCTGCCTCGGGCACCTTACGGCCGTTCTGCTGTGAGTCAAAGATTTTCGAATCGGACGAAAAACTCATAGTGAATTGTAACGTTCAGGGCCACCTAATGACAATGGATCACTCAAATTGCGTTCCGATTCAATACATCGTCCTCCAGCCGACTTGACTCCATGGGTCTATTGCTGCCTCGGGCACCTTATGGCCGTTCTGCTGTGAGTCTAGATTATCGAATGGGACAATAAACTGATAGTGAATTGTAACGTTCAGGGCCTCCTAATGACGATGGATCACTCGAATTGCGTCCCGATTCAATACATCGTATTCCAGCAGACTTGTCTCCATGGGTCTATTGCTGCCTCGGGCACCTTATGGCCGTTCTGCTGTGAGTCTAGATTATCGAATGGGACGAAAAACTGATAGTGAATTGTAACGTTCAGGGCCACCTAATGACGATGGATCACTCAAATTGCGTCCCGATTCATACATCGTCCCCCAGCCGACTTGACTCCATGGGTCAATTGCAGCCACGGGCACCTTATGGCCGTTCTGCTGTGAGTCTAGATTATCGAATGGGACGAAAAACTGATAGTGAATTATAACGTTCAGGGCCACCTAATGACGATGGATCACTCAAATTGCGTCCTGATTCAATACATCGTCCTCCAGCAGACTTGACTTCATGGGTCTATTGCTGCCTCGGGCACCTTATGGCCGTTCTGCTGTGAGTCAAAGATTTTCGAATCGGACGAAAAACTGATAGTGAATTGTAACTTTCAGGGCCACCTAATGACGATGGATCACTCAAATTGCGTCCCGATTCAATACATCGTCCTCCAGCAGACTTGTCTCCATGGGTCGATTGCTGCCTCGGGCACCTTATGGCCGTTCTGCTGTGAGTCTAGATTATCAAATGGGACGAAAAACTGATAGTGAATTGTAACGTTCAGGGCCTCCTAATGACGATGGAACACTCAAATTGCGTCCCGATTCAATACATCGTCCTCCAGCAGACTTGACTTCATGGGTCTATTGCTGCCTCGGGCACCTTATGGCCGTTCTGCTGTGAGTCAAAGATTTTCGAATCGGACGAAAAACTGATAGTGAATTGTAACGTTCAGGGCAACCTAATGACGATGGATCACTCAAATTGCGTCCCGGTTCAAAACATCGTCCTCCAGCCGACTTGACTCCATGGGTCTATTGCTGCCTCGGGCACCTTATTGCCGTTCTGCTGTGAGTCTAGATTATCGAATGGGACAAAAAACTGATAGTGAATTGTAACGTTCGGGGCCTCCTAATGACGATGGATTACTCAAATTGTGTCACGATTCAATACATCGTCCTCCAGCAGACTTGTCTCCATGGGTCTATTGCTGCCTCGGGCAGCTTATGGCCGTTCTGCTGTGAGTCTAGATTATCGAATGGGACGAAAAACTGATAGTGAATTGTAACGTTCAGGGCCACCTAATGACGATGGATCACTCAAATTGCGTCCCGATTCAATACATCGTCCTCCAGCCGACTTGACTCCATGGGTCTATTGCTCCCTCGGGCACCTTATGGCCGTTCTGCTGTGAGTCTAGATTATCGAATGGGACAAAAAACTGATAGTGAATTGTAACGTTCGGGGCCTCCTAATGACGATGGATTACTCAAATTGTGTCACGATTCAATACATCGTCCTCCAGCAGACTTGTCTCCATGGGTCTATTGCTGCCTCGGGCAGCTTATGGCCGTTCTGCTGTGAGTCTAGATTATCGAATGGGACGAAAAACTGATAGTGAATTGTAACGTTCAGGGCCACCTAATGACGATGGATCACTCAAATTGCGTCCCGATTCAATACATCGTCCTCCAGCCGACTTGACTCCATGGGTCTATTGCTCCCTCGGGCACCTTATGGCCGTTCTGCTGTGAGTCTAGATTATCGAATGGGACGAAAAACTGATAGTGAATTGTAACGTTCAGGGCCTCCTAATGACGATGGATCACTCAAATTGCGTCCCGATTCAATACATCGTATTCCAGCAGACTTGTCTCCATGGGTCTATTGCTGCCTCGGGCACCTTATGGCCGTTCTGCTGTGAGTCTAGATTATCGAATGGGACGAAAAACTGATAGTGAATTGTAACGTTCAGGGCCACCTAATGACGATGGATCACTCAAATTGCGTCCCGATTCATACATCGTCCCCCAGCCGACTTGACTCCATGGGTCAATTGCAGCCACGGGCACCTTATGGCCGTTCTGCTGTGAGTCTAGATTATCGAATGGGACGAAAAACTGATAGTGAATTATAACGTTCATGGCCACCTAATGACGATGGATCAGTAATTGCGTCCCGATTCAATACATCGTCCTCCAGCCGACTTGACTCCATGGGTCTATTGCTGCCTCGGGCACCTTATGGCCGTTCTGCTGTGAATCTAGAATATCGAATGGGACGAAAAACTGATAGTGAATTGTAACGTTCAGGGCCTCCTAATGACGATGGATCACTCAAATTGCGTCCCGATTCAATACATCGTCCTACAGCAGACTTGTCTCCATGGGTCGATTGCTGCCTCGGGCACCTAATGGCCGTTCTGCTGTGAGTCAAAGATTTTCGAATCGGACGAAAAACTGATAGTGAATTGTAACATTCAGGGCCACCTAATGACGATGGACCACGCAAATTGCGTCCCGATTCAATACATCGTCCCCAGCCGACTTGTCTCCATGGGTCTATTGCTGCCTCGGGCACCTTATGGCCGTTCTGCTGTGAGTCTAGATTATCAAATGGGACGAAAAACTGATAGTGAATTGTAACGTTCAGGGCCACCTAATGACGATGGATCACTCAAATTGCGTCCTGATTCAATACATCGTCCTCCAGCAGACTTGACTTCATGGGTCTATTGCTGCCTCGGGCACCTTATGGCCGTTCTGCTGTGAGTCAAAGATTTTCGAATCGGACGAAAAACTGATAGTGAATTGTAACTTTCAGGGCCACCTAATGACGATGGATCACTCAAATTGCGTCCCGATTCAATACATCGTCCTCCAGCAGACTTGTCTCCATGGGTCGATTGCTGCCTCGGGCACCTTATGGCCGTTCTGCTGTGAGTCTAGATTATCAAATGGGACGAAAAACTGATAGTGAATTGTAACGTTCAGGGCCTCCTAATGACGATGGAACACTCAAATTGCGTCCCGATTCAATACATCGTCCTCCAGCAGACTTGACTTCATGGGTCTATTGCTGCCTCGGGCACCTTATGGCCGTTCTGCTGTGAGTCAAAGATTTTCGAATCGGACGAAAAACTGATAGTGAATTGTAACGTTCAGGGCAACCTAATGACGATGGATCACTCAAATTGCGTCCCGATTCAATACATCGTCCTCCAGCCGACTTGACTCCATGGGTCTATTGCTGCCTCGGGCACCTTATTGCCGTTCTGCTGTGAGTCTAGATTATCGAATGGGACAAAAAACTGATAGTGAATTGTAACGTTCGGGGCCTCCTAATGACGATGGATTACTCAAATTGTGTCACGATTCAATACATCGTCCTCCAGCAGACTTGTCTCCATGGGTCTATTGCTGCCTCGGGCAGCTTATGGCCGTTCTGCTGTGAGTCTAGATTATCGAATGGGACGAAAAACTGATAGTGAATTGTAACGTTCAGGGCCACCTAATGACGATGGATCACTCAAATTGCGTCCCGATTCAATACATCGTCCTCCAGCCGACTTGACTCCATGGGTCTATTGCTCCCTCGGGCACCTTATGGCCGTTCTGCTGTGAGTCTAGATTATCGAATGGGACGAAAAACTGATAGTGAATTGTAACGTTCAGGGCCTCCTAATGACGATGGATCACTCAAATTGCGTCCCGATTCAATACATCGTCCTACGGCAGACTTGTCTCCATGGGTCGATTGCTGCCTCGGGCACCTAATGGCCGTTCTGCTGTGAGTCAAAGATTTTCGAATCGGACGAAAAACTGATAGTGAATTGGAACATTCAGGGCCACCTAATGACGATGGACCACGCAAATTGCGTCCCGATTCAATACATCGTCCCCAGCCGACTTCTCTCCATGGGTCTATTGCTGCCTCGGGCACCTTATGGCCGTTCTGCTGTGAGTCTAGATTATCAAATGGGACGAAAAACTGATAGTGAATTGTAACGTTCAGGGCCACCTAATGACGATGGATCACTCAAATTGCGTCCTGATTCAATACATCGTCCTCCAGCAGACTTGACTTCATGGGTCTATTGCTGCCTCGGGCACCTTATGGCCGTTCTGCTGTGAGTCAAAGATTTTCGAATCGGACGAAAAACTGATAGTGAATTGTAACTTTCAGGGCCACCTAATGACGATGGATCACTCAAATTGCGTCCCGATTCAATACATCGTCCTCCAGCAGACTTGTCTCCATGGGTCGATTGCTGCCTCGGGCACCTTATGGCCGTTCTGCTGTGAGTCTAGATTATCAAATGGGACGAAAAACTGATAGTGAATTGTAACGTTCAGGGCCTCCTAATGACGATGGAACACTCAAATTGCGTCCCGATTCAATACATCGTCCTCCAGCAGACTTGTCTCCATGAGTCTATTGCTGCCTCGGGCACCTTATGGCCGTTCTGCTGGGAGTCAAAGATTTTCGAATCGGACGAAAAACTGATAGTGAATTGTAACGTTCAGGGCCTCCTAATGACGTTGGAACACTAAAATTGCGTCCCGATTCAATACATCGTCCTCCAGCAGACTTGACTTCATGGGTCTATTGCTGCCTCGGGCACCTTATGGCCGTTCTGCTGTGAGCCTAGATTATCAAATGGGACGAAAAACTGATAGTGAATTGTAACGTTCAGGGCCACCTAATGACTATGGATCTCTCAAATTGCGTCCCGATTCAATACATCGTCCCCAGCGACTTGACTCCATGGGTCTATTGCTGCCTCGGGCACCTTATGGCCGTTCTGCTGTGAGTCTAGATTATCGAATGGGACGAAAAACTGATAGTGAATTGTAACGTTCAGGGCCACCTAATGACGATGGATCACTCAAATTGCGTCCTGATTCAATACATCGTCCTCCAGCAGACTTGACTTCATGGGTCTATTGCTGCCTCGGGCACCTTATGGCCGTTCTGCTGTGAGTCAAAGATTTTCGAATCGGACGAAAAACTGATAGTGATTTGTAACGTTCAGGACCTCCTAATGACGATGGAACACTCAAATTGCGTCCCGATTCAATACATTGTCCTCCAGCAGACTTGTCTCCATGGGTCTATTGCTGCCTCGGGCACCTTATGGCCGTTCTGCTGTGAGTCAAAGATTTTCGAATCGGACGAAAAACTGATAGTGAATTCTAACATTCAGGGCCACCTAATGACGATGGACCACACAAATTGCGTCCCGATTCTGTACATCGTCCTCCAGCCGACCTGACTCCATGGGTCTATTGCTGCCTGAGGCACCTTATGGCCATTCTGCTGTGAGTCTAGATTATCGAATGGGACGAAAAACTGATAGTGAATTGTAACGTTCAGGGCCACCTAATGACGATGAATCACTCAAATTGCGTCCCGATTCAATATATCGTCCTCCAGCAGACTTGTTTCCATTGGTCTATTGTTGCCTCGGGCACCTTATGGCCGTTCTGCTGTGAGTCAAAGATTTTCGAATCGGACGAAAAACTGATAGTGAATTGTAACATTCAGGGCAACCTAATGACGATGGATCACTCAAATTGCGTCCCGATTCAATACATCGTCCTCCAGCCGACTTGTCTTGGTGCCTCGGGCACCTTATGGCCGTTCTGCTGTGAGTCAAAGATTTTCGAATCGAACGAAAAACTGATAGTGAATTGTAACGTTCAGGGCCTCCTAATGACGATGGAACACTAAAATTGCGTCCCAATTCAATACATCGTCCTCCAGCAGACTTGACTTCATGGGTCTATTGCTGCCTCGGGCACCTTATGGCCGTTCTGCTGTGAGCCTAGATTATCAAATGGGACGAAAAACTGATAGTGAATTGTAACGTTCAGGGCCACCTAATGACGATGGATCACTCAAATTGCGTCCCGATTCAATACATCGTCCTCCAGCAGACTTGTCTCCATGCGTCTGTTGCTGCCTCGGGCACCTTACGGCCGTTCTGCTGTGAGTCAAAGACTTTCGAATCGGACGAAAAACTCATAGTGAATTGTAACGTTCAGGGCCACCTAATGACGATGGATCACTCAAATTGCGTTCCGATTCAATACATCGTCCTCCAGCCGACTTGACTCCATGGGTCTATTGCTGCCTCGGGCACCTTATGGCCGTTCTGCTGTGAGTCTAGATTATCGAATGGGACAATAAACTGATAGTGAATTGTAACGTTCAGGGCCTCCTAATGACGATGGATCACTCAAATTGCGTCCCGATTCAATACATCGTATTCCAGCAGACTTGTCTCCATGGGTCTATTGCTGCCTCGGGCACCTTATGGCCGTTCTGCTGTGAGTCTAGATTATCGAATGGGACGAAAAACTGATAGTGAATTGTAACGTTCAGGGCCACCTAATGACGATGGATCACTCAAATTGCGTCCCGATTCATACATCGTCCCCCAGCCGACTTGACTCCATGGGTCAATTGCAGCCACGGGCACCTTATGGCCGTTCTGCTGTGAGTCTAGATTATCGAATGGGACGAAAAACTGATAGTGAATTATAACGTTCAGGGCCACCTAATGACGATGGATCACTCAAATTGCGTCCTGATTCAATACATCGTCCTCCAGCAGACTTGACTTCATGGGTCTATTGCTGCCTCGGGCACCTTATGGCCGTTCTGCTGTGAGTCAAAGATTTTCGAATCGGACGAAAAACTGATAGTGAATTGTAACTTTCAGGGCCACCTAATGACGATGGATCACTCAAATTGCGTCCCGATTCAATACATCGTCCTCCAGCAGACTTGTCTCCATGGGTCGATTGCTGCCTCGGGCACCTTATGGCCGTTCTGCTGTGAGTCTAGATTATCAAATGGGACGAAAAACTGATAGTGAATTGTAACGTTCAGGGCCTCCTAATGACGATGGAACACTCAAATTGCGTCCCGATTCAATACATCGTCCTCCAGCAGACTTGACTTCATGGGTCTATTGCTGCCTCGGGCACCTTATGGCCGTTCTGCTGTGAGTCAAAGATTTTCGAATCGGACGAAAAACTGATAGTGAATTGTAACGTTCAGGGCAACCTAATGACGATGGATCACTCAAATTGCGTCCCGATTCAATACATCGTCCTCCAGCCGACTTGACTCCATGGGTCTATTGCTGCCTCGGGCACCTTATTGCCGTTCTGCTGTGAGTCTAGATTATCGAATGGGACAAAAAACTGATAGTGAATTGTAACGTTCGGGGCCTCCTAATGACGATGGATTACTCAAATTGTGTCACGATTCAATACATCGTCCTCCAGCAGACTTGTCTCCATGGGTCTATTGCTGCCTCGGGCAGCTTATGGCCGTTCTGCTGTGAGTCTAGATTATCGAATGGGACGAAAAACTGATAGTGAATTGTAACGTTCAGGGCCACCTAATGACGATGGATCACTCAAATTGCGTCCCGATTCAATACATCGTCCTCCAGCCGACTTGACTCCATGGGTCTATTGCTCCCTCGGGCACCTTATGGCCGTTCTGCTGTGAGTCTAGATTATCGAATGGGACAAAAAACTGATAGTGAATTGTAACGTTCGGGGCCTCCTAATGACGATGGATTACTCAAATTGTGTCACGATTCAATACATCGTCCTCCAGCAGACTTGTCTCCATGGGTCTATTGCTGCCTCGGGCAGCTTATGGCCGTTCTGCTGTGAGTCTAGATTATCGAATGGGACGAAAAACTGATAGTGAATTGTAACGTTCAGGGCCACCTAATGACGATGGATCACTCAAATTGCGTCCCGATTCAATACATCGTCCTCCAGCCGACTTGACTCCATGGGTCTATTGCTCCCTCGGGCACCTTATGGCCGTTCTGCTGTGAGTCTAGATTATCGAATGGGACGAAAAACTGATAGTGAATTGTAACGTTCAGGGCAACCTAATGACGATGGATCACTCAAATTGCGTCCCGATTCAATACATCGTCCTCCAGCCGACTTGACTCCATGGGTCTATTGCTGCCTCGGGCACCTTATTGCCGTTCTGCTGTGAGTCTAGATTATCGAATGGGACAAAAAACTGATAGTGAATTGTAACGTTCGGGGCCTCCTAATGACGATGGATTACTCAAATTGTGTCACGATTCAATACATCGTCCTCCAGCAGACTTGTCTCCATGGGTCTATTGCTGCCTCGGGCAGCTTATGGCCGTTCTGCTGTGAGTCTAGATTATCGAATGGGACGAAAAACTGATAGTGAATTGTAACGTTCAGGGCCACCTAATGACGATGGATCACTCAAATTGCGTCCCGATTCAATACATCGTCCTCCAGCCGACTTGACTCCATGGGTCTATTGCTCCCTCGGGCACCTTATGGCCGTTCTGCTGTGAGTCTAGATTATCGAATGGGACAAAAAACTGATAGTGAATTGTAACGTTCGGGGCCTCCTAATGACGATGGATTACTCAAATTGTGTCACGATTCAATACATCGTCCTCCAGCAGACTTGTCTCCATGGGTCTATTGCTGCCTCGGGCAGCTTATGGCCGTTCTGCTGTGAGTCTAGATTATCGAATGGGACGAAAAACTGATAGTGAATTGTAACGTTCAGGGCCACCTAATGACGATGGATCACTCAAATTGCGTCCCGATTCATACATCGTCCCCCAGCCGACTTGACTCCATGGGTCAATTGCAGCCACGGGCACCTTATGGCCGTTCTGCTGTGAGTCTAGATTATCGAATGGGACGAAAAACTGATAGTGAATTATAACGTTCATGGCCACCTAATGACGATGGATCAGTAATTGCGTCCCGATTCAATACATCGTCCTCCAGCCGACTTGACTCCATGGGTCTATTGCTGCCTCGGGCACCTTATGGCCGTTCTGCTGTGAATCTAGAATATCGAATGGGACGAAAAACTGATAGTGAATTGTAACGTTCAGGGCCTCCTAATGACGATGGATCACTCAAATTGCGTCCCGATTCAATACATCGTCCTACAGCAGACTTGTCTAAATGGGTCGATTGCTGCCTCGGGCACCTAATGGCCGTTCTGCTGTGAGTCAAAGATTTTCGAATCGGACGAAAAACTGATAGTGAATTGTAACATTCAGGGCCACCTAATGACGATGGACCACGCAAATTGCGTCCCGATTCAATACATCGTCCCCAGCCGACTTGTCTCCATGGGTCTATTGCTGCCTCGGGCACCTTATGGCCGTTCTGCTGTGAGTCTAGATTATCAAATGGGACGAAAAACTGATAGTGAATTGTAACGTTCAGGGCCACCTAATGACGATGGATCACTCAAATTGCGTCCTGATTCAATACATCGTCCTCCAGCAGACTTGACTTCTTGGGTCTATTGCTGCCTCGGGCACCTTATGGCCGTTCTGCTGTGAGTCAAAGATTTTCGAATCGGACGAAAAACTGATAGTGAATTGTAACTTTCAGGGCCACCTAATGACGATGGATCACTCAAATTGCGTCCCGATTCAATACATCGTCCTCCAGCAGACTTGTCTCCATGGGTCGATTGCTGCCTCGGGCACCTTATGGCCGTTCTGCTGTGAGTCTAGATTATCAAATGGGACGAAAAACTGATAGTGAATTGTAACGTTCAGGGCCTCCTAATGACGATGGAACACTCAAATTGCGTCCCGATTCAATACATCGTCCTCCAGCAGACTTGACTTCATGGGTCTATTGCTGCCTCGGGCACCTTATGGCCGTTCTGCTGTGAGTCAAAGATTTTCGAATCGGACGAAAAACTGATAGTGAATTGTAACGTTCAGGGCAACCTAATGACGATGGATCACTCAAATTGCGTCCCGATTCAATACATCGTCCTCCAGCCGACTTGACTCCATGGGTCTATTGCTGCCTCGGGCACCTTATTGCCGTTCTGCTGTGAGTCTAGATTATCGAATGGGACAAAAAACTGATAGTGAATTGTAACGTTCGGGGCCTCCTAATGACGATGGATTACTCAAATTGTGTCACGATTCAATACATCGTCCTCCAGCAGACTTGTCTCCATGGGTCTATTGCTGCCTCGGGCAGCTTATGGCCGTTCTGCTGTGAGTCTAGATTATCGAATGGGACGAAAAACTGATAGTGAATTGTAACGTTCAGGGCCACCTAATGACGATGGATCACTCAAATTGCGTCCCGATTCAATACATCGTCCTCCAGCCGACTTGACTCCATGGGTCTATTGCTCCCTCGGGCACCTTATGGCCGTTCTGCTGTGAGTCTAGATTATCGAATGGGACGAAAAACTGATAGTGAATTGTAACGTTCAGGGCCTCCTAATGACGATGGATCACTCAAATTGCGTCCCGATTCAATACATCGTCCTACGGCAGACTTGTCTCCATGGGTCGATTGCTGCCTCGGGCACCTAATGGCCGTTCTGCTGTGAGTCAAAGATTTTCGAATCGGACGAAAAACTGATAGTGAATTGGAACATTCAGGGCCACCTAATGACGATGGACCACGCAAATTGCGTCCCGATTCAATACATCGTCCCCAGCCGACTTGTCTCCATGGGTCTATTGCTGCCTCGGGCACCTTATGGCCGTTCTGCTGTGAGTCTAGATTATCAAATGGGACGAAAAACTGATAGTGAATTGTAACGTTCAGGGCCACCTAATGACGATGGATCACTCAAATTGCGTCCTGATTCAATACATCGTCCTCCAGCAGACTTGACTTCATGGGTCTATTGCTGCCTCGGGCACCTTATGGCCGTTCTGCTGTGAGTCAAAGATTTTCGAATCGGACGAAAAACTGATAGTGAATTGTAACTTTCAGGGCCACCTAATGACGATGGATCACTCAAATTGCGTCCCGATTCAATACATCGTCCTCCAGCAGACTTGTCTCCATGGGTCGATTGCTGCCTCGGGCACCTTATGGCCGTTCTGCTGTGAGTCTAGATTATCAAATGGGACGAAAAACTGATAGTGAATTGTAACGTTCAGGGCCTCCTAATGACGATGGAACACTCAAATTGCGTCCCGATTCAATACATCGTCCTCCAGCAGACTTGTCTCCATGAGTCTATTGCTGCCTCGGGCACCTTATGGCCGTTCTGCTGGGAGTCAAAGATTTTCGAATCGGACGAAAAACTGATAGTGAATTGTAACGTTCAGGGCCTCCTAATGACGTTGGAACACTAAAATTGCGTCCCGATTCAATACATCGTCCTCCAGCAGACTTGACTTCATGGGTCTATTGCTGCCTCGGGCACCTTATGGCCGTTCTGCTGTGAGCCTAGATTATCAAATGGGACGAAAAACTGATAGTGAATTGTAACGTTCAGGGCCACCTAATGACTATGGATCTCTCAAATTGCGTCCCGATTCAATACATCGTCCCCAGCGACTTGACTCCATGGGTCTATTGCTGCCTCGGGCACCTTATGGCCGTTCTGCTGTGAGTCTAGATTATCGAATGGGACGAAAAACTGATAGTGAATTGTAACGTTCAGGGCCACCTAATGACGATGGATCACTCAAATTGCGTCCTGATTCAATACATCGTCCTCCAGCAGACTTGACTTCATGGGTCTATTGCTGCCTCGGGCACCTTATGGCCGTTCTGCTGTGAGTCAAAGATTTTCGAATCGGACGAAAAACTGATAGTGATTTGTAACGTTCAGGACCTCCTAATGACGATGGAACACTCAAATTGCGTCCCGATTCAATACATTGTCCTCCAGCAGACTTGTCTCCATGGGTCTATTGCTGCCTCGGGCACCTTATGGCCGTTCTGCTGTGAGTCAAAGATTTTCGAATCGGACGAAAAACTGATAGTGAATTCTAACATTCAGGGCCACCTAATGACGATGGACCACACAAATTGCGTCCCGATTCTGTACATCGTCCTCCAGCCGACCTGACTCCATGGGTCTATTGCTGCCTGAGGCACCTTATGGCCATTCTGCTGTGAGTCTAGATTATCGAATGGGACGAAAAACTGATAGTGAATTGTAACGTTCAGGGCCACCTAATGACGATGAATCACTCAAATTGCGTCCCGATTCAATATATCGTCCTCCAGCAGACTTGTTTCCATTGGTCTATTGTTGCCTCGGGCACCTTATGGCCGTTCTGCTGTGAGTCAAAGATTTTCGAATCGGACGAAAAACTGATAGTGAATTGTAACATTCAGGGCAACCTAATGACGATGGATCACTCAAATTGCGTCCCGATTCAATACATCGTCCTCCAGCCGACTTGTCTTGGTGCCTCGGGCACCTTATGGCCGTTCTGCTGTGAGTCAAAGATTTTCGAATCGAACGAAAAACTGATAGTGAATTGTAACGTTCAGGGCCTCCTAATGACGATGGAACACTAAAATTGCGTCCCAATTCAATACATCGTCCTCCAGCAGACTTGACTTCATGGGTCTATTGCTGCCTCGGGCACCTTATGGCCGTTCTGCTGTGAGCCTAGATTATCAAATGGGACGAAAAACTGATAGTGAATTGTAACGTTCAGGGCCACCTAATGACGATGGATCACTCAAATTGCGTCCCGATTCAATACATCGTCCTCCAGCAGACTTGTCTCCATGCGTCTGTTGCTGCCTCGGGCACCTTACGGCCGTTCTGCTGTGAGTCAAAGATTTTCGAATCGGACGAAAAACTCATAGTGAATTGTAACGTTCAGGGCCACCTAATGACGATGGATCACTCAAATTGCGTTCCGATTCAATACATCGTCCTCCAGCCGACTTGACTCCATGGGTCTATTGCTGCCTCGGGCACCTTATGGCCGTTCTGCTGTGAGTCTAGATTATCGAATGGGACAATAAACTGATAGTGAATTGTAACGTTCAGGGCCTCCTAATGACGATGGATCACTCAAATTGCGTCCCGATTCAATACATCGTATTCCAGCAGACTTGTCTCCATGGGTCTATTGCTGCCTCGGGCACCTTATGGCCGTTCTGCTGTGAGTCTAGATTATCGAATGGGACGAAAAACTGATAGTGAATTGTAACGTTCAGGGCCACCTAATGACGATGGATCACTCAAATTGCGTCCCGATTCATACATCGTCCCCCAGCCGACTTGACTCCATGGGTCAATTGCAGCCACGGGCACCTTATGGCCGTTCTGCTGTGAGTCTAGATTATCGAATGGGACGAAAAACTGATAGTGAATTATAACGTTCATGGCCACCTAATGACGATGGATCAGTAATTGCGTCCCGATTCAATACATCGTCCTCCAGCCGACTTGACTCCATGGGTCTATTGCTGCCTCGGGCACCTTATGGCCGTTCTGCTGTGAATCTAGAATATCGAATGGGACGAAAAACTGATAGTGAATTGTAACGTTCAGGGCCACCTAATGACGATGGATCACTCAAATTGCGTCCCGATTCAATACATCGTCCCCAGCCGACTTGTCTCCATGGGTCTATTGCTGCCTCGGGCACCTTATGGCCGTTCTGCTGTGTGTCTAGATTATCGAATGGGACGAAAAACTGATAGTGAATTGTAACGATCAGGGCCACCTAATGACAATGGATCACTCAAATTGCGTCCTGATTCAATACATCGTCCTCCAGCAGAATTGACTTCATGGGTCTATTGCTGCCTCGGGCACCTTATGGCCGTTCTGCTGTGAGTCAAAGATTATCGAATCGGACGAAAAACTGATAGTGAATTGTAACTTTCAGGGCCACCTAATGACGATGGATCACTCAAATTGCGTCCCGATTCAATACATCGTCCTCCAGCTGAGTTGACTCCATGGGTCTATTGCTGCCTCGGGCACCTTATGGCCGTTCTGCTGTGAGTCAAAGATTTTCGAATCGGACGAAAAACTGATAGTAAATTGGAACGTTCAGTGCCTCCTAATGACGATGGATCACTCAAATTGCGTCCCGATTCAATACATCGTCCTCCAGCGGACTTGTCTCCATTGGTCTATTGCTGCCTCGGGCACCTTATGGCCGTTCTGCTGTGAATCTAGAATATCGAATGGGACGAAAAACTGATAGTGAATTGTAACGTTCAGGGCCACCTAATGACGATGGAACACTCAAATTGCGTCCCGATTCAATACATCGTCCTCCAGCAGACTTGTCTCCATGGGTCTATTGCTGCCTCGGGCACCTTATGGCCGTTCTGCTGTGAGTCAAAGATTTTCGAATCGGACGAAAAACTGATAGTGAATTGTAACATTCAGGGCCACCTAATGACGATGGACCACACAAATTGCGTCCCGATTCAGTACATCGTCCTCCAGCCGACCTACTCCATGGGTCTATTGCTGCCTCGGGCATCTTATGGCCGTTCTGCTGTGAGTCTAGATTATCGAATGGGACGAAAAACTGATCGTGAATTGTAACGTTCAGGGCCACCTAATGACGATGGATCACTCAAATTGCGTCCCGATTCAATACATCGTCCTCCAACAGACTTGTCTCCATGGGTCTATTGCTGCCTCGGGCACCTTATGGCCGTTCTGCTGTGAGTCAAAGATTTTCGAATCGGACGAAAAACTGTTAGTGAATTGTAACTTTCAGGGCCACCTAATGACGATGGATCACTCAAATTGCGTCCCGATTCAATACATCGTCCACCAGCCGACTTGTCTCCATGGGTCTATTGCAGCCTCGGGCACCTTATAACCGCTCAGCAGTGACTCAAAGCTTTTGGAATCGGACGAAAAACTGATAGTGAATTGTATTGTTCAGGGCCTCCTAATGACGATGGAACACTATAATTGCGTCCCGATTCAATACATCGTCCTCCAACAGACTTGTCTCCATGGGTCTATTGCTGCCTCGGGCACCTTATGGCCGTTCTGCTGTGAGTCAAAGATTTTCGAATCGGACGAAAAACTGTTAGTGAATTGTAACTTTCAGGGCCACCTAATGACGATGGATCACTCAAATTGCGTCCCGATTAAATACATCGTCCTCCAGCCGACTTGTCTTGCTGCCTCGGGCACCTTATGGCCGTTCTGCTGTGAGTCAAAGATTTTCGAATCGAACGAAAAACTGATAGTGAATTGTAACGTTCAGGGCCTCCTAATGACGATGGAACACTATAATTGCGTCCCGATTCAATACATCGTCCTCCAGCAGACTTGACTTCATGGGTCTATTGCTGCCTCGGGCACCTTATGGCCGTTCTGCTGTGAGTCAAAGATTTTCGAATCGGACGAAAAACTGATAGTGAATTGTAACGTTCAGGGCAACCTAATGACGATGGATCACTCAAATTGCGTCCCGATTCAATACATCGTCCTCCAGCCGACTTGACTCCATGGGTCTATTGCTGCCTCGGGCACCTTATTGCCGTTCTGCTGTGAGTCTAGATTATCGAATGGGACAAAAAACTGATAGTGAGTTGTAACGTTCGGGGCCTCCTAATGACGATGGATCACTCAAATTGCGTCACGATTCAATACATCGTCCTCCAGCAGACTTGTCTCCATGGGTCTATTGCTGCCTCGGGCAGCTTATGGCCGTTCTGCTGTGAGTCTAGATTATCGAATGGGACGAAAAACTGATAGTGAATTGTAACGTTCAGGGCCACCTAATGACGATGGATCACTCAAATTGCGTCCCGATTCAATACATCGTCCTCCAGCCGACTTGACTCCATGGGTCTATTGCTGCCTCGGGCACCTTATGGCCGTTCTGCTGTGAGTCTAGATTATCGAATGGGACGAAAAACTGATAGTGAATTGTAACGTTCAGGGCCTCCTAATGACGATGGATCACTCAAATTGCGTCCCGATTCAATACATCGTCCTACAGCAGACTTGTCTCCATGGGTCGATTGCTGCCTCGGGCACCTAATGGCCGTTCTGCTGTGAGTCAAAGATTTTCGAATCGGACGAAAAAGTGATAGTGAATTGTAACATTCAGGGCCACCTAATGACGATGGACCACGCAAATTGCGTCCCGATTCAATACATCGTCCCCAGCCGACATGTCTCCATGGGTCTATTGCTGCCTCGGGCACCTTATGGCCGTTCTGCTGTGAGTCTAGATTATCAAATGGGACGCAAAACTGATAGTGAATTGTAACGTTCAGGGCCACCTAATGACGATGGATCACTCAAATTGCGTCCTGATTCAATACATCGTCCTCCAGCAGACTTGACTTCATGGGTCTATTGCTGCCTCGGGCACCTTATGGCCGTTCTGCTGTGAGTCAAAGATTTTCGAATCGGACGAAAAACTGATAGTGAATTGTAACTTTCAGGGGCACCTAATGACGATGGATCACTCAAATTGCGTCCCGATTCAATACATCGTCCTCCAGCAGACTTGTCTCCATGGGTCGATTGCTGCCTCGGGCACCTTATGGCCGTTCTGCTGTGAGTCAAAGATTTTCGAATCGGACGAAAACTGATAGTGATTTGTAACATTCAGGGCCACCTAATGACGATGGACCACACAAACTGCGTCCCGATTCAGTACATCGTCCACTAGCCGACTTGACTCCATGGGACTATTGCTGCCTCGGGCACCTTATGGCCTTCTTGCTGTTAGTCTAGATTATAGATTGGGATGAAAAACTGATAGTGAATTGTAACGTTCAGGGCCACCTAATGACGATGGATCACTCAAATTGCGTCCCGATTCAATACATCGTCCTCCAGCAGACTTGTCTCCATGCGTCTGTTGCTGCCTCGGGCACCTTACGGCCATTCTGCTGTGAGTCAAAGATTTTCGAATCGGACGAAAAACTCATAGTGAATTGTAACGTTCAGGGCCACCTAATGACGATGGTTCACTCAAATTGCGTCCCGATTCATACATCGTCCTCCAGCCGACTTGACTCCATGCGTCTATTGCTGCCTGGGGCACCTTATGGCCGTTCTGCTGTAAGTCTAGATTATCGAATGGGACGAAAAACTGATAGTGAATTGTAACTTTCAGGGCCACCTAATGACGATGGATCACTCAAATTGCGTCCCGATTCAATACATCGTCCTCCAGCAGACTTGTCTCCATGGGGCGATTGCTGCCTCGGGCATCTTATGGCCGTTCTGCTGTGAGTCATAGATTTTCGAATCGGAAGAAAAACCTGATAGTGATTTCTAACATTCAGGGCAACCTAATGACGATAGACCACACAAATTGCGTCCCGATTCAGTACATCGTCCACTAGCCGACTTGACTCCATGGGTCTATTGCTGCCTCGGGCACCTTATGGCCGTTCTGCTGTGAGTCTAGATTATCGAATGGGATGAAAAACTGATAGTGAATTGTAACGTTCAGGGCCACCTAATGACGATGGATCACTCAAATTGCGTCCCGATTCAATACATCGTCCTCCAGCAGACTTGTCTCCATGGGTCTATTGCTGCCTCGGGCACCTTATGGCAGGCCTGCTGTGACTCAAAGATTTTCGAATCGGACGAAAAACTGATAGTGAATTGTAACGTTCAGGGCCTCCTAATGACGATGGAACACTCAAATTGCGTCCCGATTCAATACATCGTCCTCCAGCAGACTTGTCTCCATGCGTCTATTGCTGCCTCGGGCACCTTATGGCAAGCCTGCTGTGACTCAAAGATTTTCGAATCGGACGAAAAACTGATAGTGAACTGTAACGTTCAGGGCCACCTAATGACGATGGATCACTCAAATTGCGTCCTGATTCAATACATCGTCCTCCAGCAGACTTGACTTCATGGGTCCATTGCTGCCTCGGGCACCTTATGGCCGTTCTGCTGTGAGTCTAGATTATGGATTGGGACAAAAAACTGATAGTGAATTGTAACGTTCAGGGCCACCTAATGACGATGGATCACTCAAATTGCGTCCCGACTCAATACATCGTCCTCCAGCAGACTTGTCTCCATGGGTCTATTGCTGCCTCGGGCACCTTATGGCCGTTCTGCTGTGAGTCTAGATTATCGAATGGGACGAAAAACTGATAGTGAATTGTAACGTTCAGGGCCACCTAATGACGATGGACCACTCAAATTGCGTCCTGATTCAATACATCGTCCTCCAGCAGACTTGACTTCATGGGTCCATTACTGCCTCGGGCACCTTATGGCCGTTCTGCTGTGAGTCAAAGATTTTCGAATCGGACGAAAAACTGATAGTGAATTGTAACTTTCAGGGCAACCTAATGACGATGGATAACTCAAATTGCGTCCCGATTCAATACATCGTCCTCCAGCCGACTTGTCTCCATGGGTCTATTGCTGCCTCGGGCACCTTATGGCCGTTCTGCTGTGAGTCAAAGATTTTCGTATCGGACGAAAAACTGATAGTAAATTGGAACGTTCAGGGCCTCCTAATGACGATGGATCACTCAAATTGCGTCCCGATTCAATACATCGTCCTCCAGCGGACTTGTCTCCATTGGTCTATTGCTGCCTCGGGCACCTAATGGCCGTTCTGCTGTGAGTCAAAGACGTTCGAATCGGACGAAAAACTGATAGTGAATTGTAACATTCAGGGCCACCTAATGACGATGGATCACTCAAATTGCGTCCCGATTTAATACATCGTCCTCCAGCCGACTTGTCTCCATGGGTCTATTGCTGCCTCGGGCACCTTATGGCCGTTCTGCTGTGAGTCTAGATTATCGAATGGGACGAAAAACTGATAGTGAATTGTAACTTTCAGAGCCACCTAATGACGATGGATCACTCAAATTGCGCCCCGATTCAATACATCGTCCTCCAGCAGACTTGTCTCCATGGGTCGATTGCTGCCTCGGGCACCTTATGGCCGTTCTGCTGTGAGTCATAGATTTTCGAATCGGACGAAAAACCTGATAGTGATTTGTAACATTCAGGGCCACCTAATGACGATGGACCACACAAATTGCGTCCCGATTCAGTACATCGTCCACTAGCCGACTTGACTCCATGGGTCTATTGCTGCCTCGGGCACCTTATGGCCGTTCTGATATGAGTCTAGATTATCGAATGGGATGAAAAACTGATAGTGAATTGTAACGTTCAGGGCCTCCTAATGACGATGGAACACTCAAATTGCGTCCCGATTCAATACATCGTCCTCCAGCAGACTTGTCTCCATGGGTCTATTGCTGCCTCGGGCACCTTATGGCCGTTCTGCTGTGAGTCAAAGATTTTCGAATCGGACGAAAAACTGATAGTGAATTGTAACATTCAGGGCCACCTAATGACGATGGACCACACAAATTGCGTCCCGATTCAGTACATCGTCCTCCAGCCGACCTACTCCATGGTTCTATTGCTGCCTCGGGCACCTTATGGCCGTTCTGCTGTAGTCTAGATTATCGAATGGGACGAAAAACTGATAGTGAATTGTAACGTTCAGGGCCACCTAATGACGATGGATCACTCAAATTGCGTCCCGATTCAATACATCGTCCTCCAACAGACTTGTCTCCATGGGTCTATTGCTGCCTCGGGCACCTTATGGCCGTTCTGCTGTGAGTCAAAGATTTTCGAATCGGACGAAAAACTGATAGTGAATTGTAACGTTCAGGGGCTCCTAATGACGATGGATCACTCAAATTGCGTCCCGACTCAATACATCGTCCTCCAGCAGACTTGTCTCCATGGGTCTATTGCTGCCTCGGGCACCTTATGGCCGTTCTGCTGTGAGTCTAGATTATCGAATGGGACGAAAAACTGATAGTGAATTGTAACGTTCAGGGCCACCTAATGACGATGGACCACTCAAATTGCGTCCTGATTCAATACATCGTCCTCCAGCAGACTTGACTTCATGGGTCCATTACTGCCTCGGGCACCTTATGGCCGTTCTACTGTGAGTCAAAGATTTTCGAATCGGACGAAAAACTGATAGTGAATTGTAACTTTCAGGGCAACCTAATGACGATGGATAACTCAAATTGCGTCCCGATTCAATACATCGTCCTCCAGCCGACTTGTCTCCATGGGTCTATTGCTGCCTCGGGCACCTTATGGCCGTTCTGCTGTGAGTCAAAGATTTTCGAATCGGACGAAAAACTGATAGTAAATTGGAACGTTCAGGGTCTCCTAATGACGATGGATCACTCAAATTGCGTCCCGATTCAATACATCGTCCTCCAGCAGACTTGTCTCCATGGGTCGATTGCTGCCTCGGGCACCTAATGGCCGTTCTGCTGTGAGTCATAGATTTTCGAATCGGACGAAAAACCTGATAGTGATTTGTAACATTCAGGGCCACCTAATGACGATGGACCACACAAATTGCGTCCCGATTCAGTACATCGTCCACTAGCCGACTTGACTCCATGGGTCTATTGCTGCCTCGGGCACCTTATGGCCGTTCTGATATGAGTCTAGATTATCGAATGGGATGAAAAACTGATAGTGAATTGTAACGTTCAGGGCCTCCTAATGACGATGGAACACTCAAATTGCGTCCCGATTCAATACATCGTCCTCCAGCAGACTTGTCTCCATGGGTCTATTGCTGCCTCGGGCACCTTATGGCCGTTCTGCTGTGAGTCAAAGATTTTCGAATCGGACGAAAAACTGATAGTGAATTGTAACATTCGGGGCCACCTAATGACGATGGACCACACAAATTGCGTCCCGATTCTGTACATCGTCCTCCAGCCGACCTACTCCATGGGTCTATTGCTGCCTCGGGCACCTTATAACCGCTCAGCTGTGACTCAAAGCTTTTTGAATCGGACGAAAAACTGATAGTGAATTGTATTGTTCAGGGCCTCCTAATGACGATGGAACACTCAAATTGCGTTCCGATTCAATACATCGTCCTCCAGACGACTTGTCTCCATGGGTCTATTGCTGCCTCGGGCACCTTATGGCCGTTCTGCTGTGAGTCAAAGATTTTCGAATCGGACGAAAAACTGATAGTGAATTGTAACTTTCAGGGGCACCTAATGACGATGGATCACTCAAATTGCGTCCCGATTAAATACATCGTCCTCCAGCCGACTTGTCTTGCTGCCTCGTGCACCTTATGGCCGTTCTGCTGTGAGTCAAAGATTTTCGAATCGAACGAAAAACTGATAGTGAATTGTAACGTTCAGGGCCTCCTAATGACGATGGAACACTATAATTGCGTCCCGATTCAATACATCGTCCTCCAGCAGACTTGACTTCATGGGTCTATTGCTGCCTCGGGCACCTTATGGCCGTTCTGCTGTGAGTCAAAGATTTTCGAATCGGACGAAAAACTGATAGTGAATTGTAACGTTCAGGGCAACCTAATGACGATGGATCACTCAAATTGCGTCCCGATTCAATACATCGTCCTCCAGCCGACTTGACTCCATGGGTCTATTGCTGCCTCGGGCACCTTATTGCCGTTCTGCTGTGAGTCTAGATTATCGAATGGGACAAAAAACTGATAGTGAATTGTAACGTTCGGGGCCTCCTAATGACGATGGATCACTCAAATTGCGTCACGATTCAATAAATCGTCCTCCAGCAGACTTGTCTCCATGGGTCTATTGGTGCCTCGGGCAGCTTATGGCCGTTCTGCTGTGAGTCTAGATTATCGAATGGGACGAAAAACTGATAGTGAATTGTAACGTTCAGGGCCACCTAATGACGATGGATCACTCAAATTGCGTCCCGATTCAATACATCGTCCTCCAGCCGACTTGACTCCATGGGTCTATAGCTGCCTCGGGCACCTTATGGCCGTTCTGCTGTGAGTCTAGATTATCGAATGGGACGAAAAACTGATAGTGAATTGTAACGTTCAGGGCCTCCTAATGACGATGGATCACTCAAATTGCGTCCCGATTCAATACATCGTCCTACAGCAAACTTGTCTCCATGGGTCGATTGCTGCCTCGGGCACCTAATGGCCGTTCTGCTGTGAGTCAAAGATTTTCGAATCGGACGAAAAACTGATAGTGAATAGTAACATTCAGGGCCACCTAATGACGATGGACCACGCAAATTGCGTCCCGATTCAATACATCGTCCCCAGCCGACTTGTCTCCATGGGTCTATTGCTGCCTCGGGCACCTTATGGCCGTTCTGCTGTGAGTCTAGATTATCAAATGGGACGAAAAACTGATAGTGAATTGTAACGTTCAGGGCCACCTAATGACGATGGATCACTCAAATTGCGTCCTGATTCAATACATCGTCCTCCAGCAGACTTGACTTCATGGGTCTATTGCTGCCTCGGGCACCTTATGGCCGTTGTGCTGTGAGTCAAAGATTTTCGAATCGGACGAAAACTGATAGTGATTTGTAACATTCAGGGCCACCTAATGACGATGGACCACACAAACTGCGTCCCGATTCAGTACATCGTCCACTAGCCGACTTGACTCCATGGGACTATTGCTGCCTCGGGCACCTTATGGCCTTTCTGCTGTTAGTCTAGATTATAGAATGGGATGAAAAACTGATAGTGAATTGTAACGTTCAGGGCCACCTAATGACGATGGATCACTCAAATTGCGTCCCGATTCAATACATCGTCCTCCAGCAGACTTGTCTCCATGCGTCTGTTGCTGCCTCGGGCACCTTATGGCCGTTCTGCTGTGAGTCAAAGATTTTCGAATCGGACGAAAAACTCATAGTGAATTGTAACGTTCAGGGCCACCTAATGACGATGGTTCACTCAAATTGCGTCCCGATTCATACATCGTCCTCCAGCCGACTTGACTCCATGCGTCTATTGCTGCCTGGGGCACCTTATGGCCGTTCTGCTGTAAGTCTAGATTATCGAATGGGACGAAAAACTGATAGTGAATTGTAACTTTCAGGGCCACCTAATGACGATGGATCACTCAAATTGCGTCCCGATTCAATACATCGTCCTCCAGCAGACTTGTCTCCATGGGTCGATTGCTGCCTCGGCTTCCTAATGGCCGTTCTGCTGTGAGTCAAAGATTTTCGAATCGGACGAAAAACTGATAGTGAATTGTAACTTTCAGGGCAACCTAATGACGATGGATCACTCAAATTGCGTCCCGATTCAATACATCGTCCTCCAGCCGACTTGTCTCCATGGGTCTATTGCTGCCTCGGGCACCTTATGGCCGTTCTGCTGTGAGTCAAAGATTTTCGAATCGGACGAAAAACTGATAGTAAATTGGAACGTTCAGGGCCTCCTAATGACGATGGATCACTCAAATTGCGTCCCGATTCAATACATCGTCCTCCAGCGGACTTGTCTCCATTGGTCTATTGCTGCCTCGGGCACCTAATGGCCGTTCTGCTGTGAGTCAAAGACTTTCGAATCGGACGAAAAACTGATAGTGAATTGTAACATTCAGGGCCACCTAATGACGATGGATCACTCATATTGCGTCCCGATTTAATACATCGTCCTCCAGCCGACTTGTCTCCATGCGTCTATTCCTGCCTCGGGCACCTTATGGCAGGCCTGCTGTGACTCAAAGATTTTCGAATCGGACGAAAAACTGATAGTGAATTGTAACGTTCAGGGCCACCTAATGACGATGGATCACTCAAATTGCGTCCTGATTCAATACATCGTCCTCCAGCAGACTTGACTTCATGGGTCCATTGCTGCCTCGGGCACCTTATGGCCGTTCTGCTGTGAGTCTAGATTATGGATTGGGACAAAAAACTGATAGTGAATTGTAACGTTCAGGGCCTCCTAATGACGATGGATCACTCAAATTGCGTCCTGATTCAAAACATCGTCCTCCAGCAGACTTGACTTCATGGGTCTATTGCTGCCTCGGGCACCTTATGGCCGTTCTGCTGTGAATCTAGAATATCGAATGGGACGAAAAACTCATAATGAATTGTAACGTTCAGGGCCACCTAATGACGATGGATCACTCAAATTGCGTCCCGATTCAATACATCGTCCTAGCCGACTTGTCTCCATGGGTCTATTGCTGCCTAGGGCACCTTATGGCCGTTCTGCTGTGAGTCAAAGATATTCGAATCGGACGAAAAACTGATAGTAAATTGGAACGTTCAGGGCCTCCTAATGACGATGGACCACTCAAATTGCGTCCTGATTCAATACATCGTCCTCCAGCAGACTTGACTTCATGGGTCCATTACTGCCTCGGGCACCTTATGGCCGTTCTGCTGTGAGTCAAAGATTTTCGAATCGGACGAAAAACTGATAGTGAATTGTAACTTTCAGGGCAACCTAATGACGATGGATCACTCAAATTGCGTCCCGATTCAATACATCGTCCTCCAGCCGACTTGTCTCCATGGGTCTATTGCTGCCTCGGGCACCTTATGGCCGTTCTGCTGTGAGTCAAAGATATTCGAATCGGACGAAAAACTGATAGTAAATTGGAACGTTCAGGGCCTCCTAATGACGATGGATCACTCAAATTGCGTCCCGATTCAATACATCGTCCTCCAGCGGACTTGTCTCCATTGGTCTATTGCTGCCTCGGGCACCTAATGGCCGTTCTGCTGTGAGTCAAAGACTTTCGAATCGGACGAAAAACTGATAGTGAATTGTAACATTCAGGGCCACCTAATGACGATGGATCACTCATATTGCGTCCCGATTTAATACATCGTCCTCCAGCCGACTTGTCTCCATGGGTCTATTGCTGCCTCGGGCACCTTATGGCCGTTCTGCTGTGAGTCTAGATTATCGAATGGGACGAAAAACTGATAGTGAATTGTAACTTTCAGAGCCACCTAATGACGATGGATCACTCAAATTGCGTCCCGATTCAATACATCGTCCTCCAGCAGACTTGTCTCCATGGGTCGATTGCTGCCTCGGGCACCTTATGGCCGTTCTGCTGTGAGTCATAGATTTTCGAATCGGACGAAAAACCTGATAGTGATTTGTAACATTCAGGGCCACCTAATGACGATGGACCACACAAATTGCTTCCCGATTCAGTACATCGTCCACTAGCCGACTTGACTCCATGGGTCTATTGCTGCCTCGGGCACCTTATGGCCGTTCTGATGTGAGTCTAGATTATCGAATGGGATGAAAAACTGATAGTGAATTGTAACGTTCAGGGCCTCCTAATGACGATGGAACACTCAAATTGCGTCCCGATTCAATACATCGTCCTCCAGCAGAATTGTCTCCATGGGTCTATTGCTGCCTCGGGCACCTTATGGCCGTTCTGCTGTGAGTCAAAGATTTTCGAATCGGACGAAAAACTGATAGTGAATTGTAATATTCAGGGCCACCTAATGACGACGGACCACACAAATTGCGTCCCGATTCAGTACATCGTCCTCCAGCCGACCTACTCCATGGGTCTAATGCTGCCTCGGGCACCTTATGGCCGTTCTGCTGTGAGTCAAAGATTTTCGAATCGGACGAAAAACTGATAGTGAATTGTAACTTTCAGGGCCACCTAATGACGATGGATCACTCAAATTGCGTCCCGATTCAATACATCGTCCTCCAGCAGACTTGTCCCCATGGGTCGATTTCTGCCTCGGGCACCTTATGGCCGTTCTACTGTGAGTCTAGATTATAGAATGGGATGAAAAACTGATAGTGAATTGTAACGTTCAGGGCCACCTAATGACGATGAATCACTCAAATTGCGTCCCGATTCAATACATCGTCCTCCAGCAGACTTGTCTCCATGGGTCTATTGCTGCCTCGGGCACCTTATGGCAGGCCTGCTGTGACTCAAAGATTTTCGAATCGGACGAAAAACTGATAGTGAATTGTAACGTTCAGGGCCTCCTAATGACGATGGAACACTCAAATTGCGTCCCGATTCAATACATCGTCCTCCAGCAGACTTGTCTCCATGCGTCTATTGCTGCCTCGGGCACCTTATGGCAGGCCTGCTGTGACTCAAAGATTTTCGAATCGGACGAAAAACTGATAGTGAATTGTAACGTTCAGGGCCACCTAATGACGATGGATCACTCAAATTGCGTCCTGATTCAATACATCGTCCTCCAGCAGACTTGACTTCATGGGTCCATTGCTGCCTCGGGCACCTTATGGCCGTTCTGCTGTGAGTCTAAATTATGGATTGGGACAAAAAACTGATAGTGAATAGTAACGTTCAGGGCCTCCTAATGACGATGGATCACTCAAATTGCGTCCCGACTCAATACATCGTCCTCCAGCAGACTTGTCTCCATGGGTCTATTGCTGCCTCGGGCACCTTATGGCCGTTCTGCTGTGAGTCTAGATTATCGAATGGGACGAAAAACTGATAGTGAATTGTAACGTTCAGGGCCACCTAATGACGATGGACCACTCAAATTGCGTCCTGATTCAATACATCGTCCTCCAGCAGACTTGACTTCATGGGTCCGTTGCTGCCTCGGGCACCTTATGGCCGTTCTGCTGTGAGTCAAAGATTTTCGAATCGGACGAAAAACTGATAGTGAATTGTAACTTTCAGGGCAACCTAATGACGATGGATCACTCAAATTGCGTCCCGATTCAATACATCGTCCTCCAGCCGACTTGTCTCCATGGGTCTATTGCTGCCTCGGGCACCTTATGGCCGTTCTGCTGTGAGTCAAAGATTTTCGAATCGGACGAAAAACTGATAGTAAATTGGAACGTTCAGGGCCTCCTAATGACGATGGATCACTCAAATTGCGTCCCGATTCAATACATCGTACTCCAGCGGACTTGTCTCCATTGGTCTATTGCTGCCTCGGACACCTAATGGCCGTTCTGCTGTGAGTCAAAGACTTTCGAATCGGACGAAAAACTGATAGTGAATTGTAACTTTCAGAGCCACCTAATGACGATGGATCACTCAAATTGCGTCCCGATTCAATACATCGTCCTCCAGCAGACTTGTCTCCATGGGTCGATTGCTGCCTCGGGCACCTTATGGCCGTTCTGCTGTGAGTCATAGATTTTCGAATCGGACGAAAAACCTGATAGTGATTTGTAACATTCAGGGCCACCTAATGACGATGGATCACTCAAATTGCGTCCCGATTCAATACATCGTCCTCCAGCAGACTTGTCTCCATGGGTCGATTGCTGCCTCGGGCACCTTATGGCCGTTCTGCTGTGAGTCATAGATTTTCGAATCGGACGAAAAACCTGATAGTGATTTGTAACATTCAGGGCCACCTAATGACGATGGACCACACAAATTGCGTCCCGATTCAGTACATCGTCCACTAGCCGACTTGACTCCATGGGTCTATTGCAGCCTCGGGCACCTTATGGCCGTTCTGATGTGAGTCTAGATTATCGAATGGGATGAAAAACTGATAGTGAATTGTAACGTTCAGGGCCTCCTAATGACGATGGAACACTCAAATTGCGTCCCGATTCAATACATCGTCCTCCAGCAGACTTGTCTCCATGGGTCTATTGCTGCCTCGGGCACCTTATGGCCGTTCTGCTGTGAGTCAAAGATTTTCGAATCGGACGAAAAACTGATAGTGAATTGTAACATTCAGGGCCACCTAATGACGATGGACCACACAAATTGCGTCCCGATTCAGTACATCGTCCTCCAGCCGACCTACTCCATGGGTCTATTGCTGCCTCGGGCACCTTATGGCCGTTCTGCTGTGAGTCAAAGATTTTCGAATCGAACGAAAAACTGATAGTGAATTGTAACGTTCAGGGCCTCCTAATGACGATGGAACACTAAAATTGCGTCCCGATTCAATACATCGTCCTCCAGCAGAGTTGACTTCATGGGTCTATTGCTGCCTCGGGCACCTTATGGCCGTTCTGCCGTGAGTCAAAGATTTTCGAATCGGACGAAAAACTGATAGTGAATTGTAACGTTCAGGGCAACCTAATGACGATGGATCACTCAAATTGCGTCCCGATTCAATACATCGTCCTCCAGCCGACTTGACTCCATGGGTCTATTGCTGCTTTGGGCACCTTATGGCCGTTCTGCTGTGAGTCTAGATTATCGAATGGGACAAAAAACTGATAGTGAATTGTAACGTTCAGGGCCACCTAATGACGATGGATCACTCAAATTGCGTCCCGATTCAATACATCGTCCCCAGCCGACTTGTCTCCATGGGTCTATTGCTGCCTCGGGCACCTTATGGCCGTTCTGCTGTGAGTCTAGATTATCAAATGCGACGAAAAACTGATAGTGAATTGTAACGTTCAGGGCCACCTAATGACGATGGATCACTCAAATTGCGTCCTGATTCAATACATCGTCCTCCAGCAGACTTGACTTCATGGGTCTATTGCTGCCTCGGGCACCTTATGGCCGTTCTGCTGTGAGTCTAGATTATAGAATGGGATGAAAAACTGATAGTGAATTGTAACGTTCAGGGCCACCTAATGACGATGGATAATTGCGTCCCGATTCAATACATCGTCCTCCAGCAGACTTGTCTCCATGCGTCTGTTGCTTCCTCGGGCAACTTACGGCCGTTCTGCTGTGAGTCAAAGATTTTCGAATCGGACGAAAAACTCATAGTGAATTGTCACTTTCAGGGCAACCTAATGACGATGGATCACTCAAATTGCGTCCCGATTCAATACATCGTCCTCCAGCCGAGTTGACTCCATGGGTCTATTGCTGCCTCGGGCACCTTATGGCCGTTCTGCTGTGAATCTAGAATATCGAATGGGACGAAAAACTGATAGTGAATTGTAACGTTCAGGGCCACCTAATGACGATGGATCACTCAAATTGCGTCCCGATTCAATACATCGTCCCCAGCCGACTTGTCTCCATGGGTCTATTGTTGCCTCGGGCACCTTATGGCCGTTCTGCTGTGTGTCTAGATTATCGAATGGGACGAAAAACTGATAGTTAATTGTAACGTTCAGGGCCACCTAATGACGATGGATCACTCAAATTGCGTCCTGATTCAATACATCGTCCTCCAGCAGAATTGACTTCATGGGTCTATTGCTGCCTCGGGCACCTTATGGCCGTTCTGCTGTGAGTCAAAGATTTTCGAATCGGACGAAAAACTGATAGTGAATTGTAACGTTCAGGGCCACCTAATGACGATGGATCACTCAAATTGCGTCCCGATTCAATACATCGTCCTCCAGCAGACTTGTCTCCATGGGTCTATTGCTGCCTCGGGCACCTTATGGCCGTTCTGCTGTGAGTCAAAGATTTTCGAATCGGACGAAAAACTGATAGTGAATTGTAACGTTCAGCCACCTAATGACGATGGATCACTCAAACTGCGTCCCGATTCAATAAATCGTCCTCCAGCCGACTTGACTCCATGGGTCTATTGCTGCCTCGGGCACCTTATGGCCGTTCTGCTGTGAGTCTAGATTATCGAAAGGGACGAAAAACTGATAGTGAATTGTAACGTTCAGGGCCACCTAATGACGATGGATCTCCATCAAATTGCGTCCCGATTCAATACATCGTCCTCCAGCCGACTTGACTCCATGGGTCTATTGCTGCCTCGGGGACCTTATGGCCGTTCTGCTGTGAATCTAGATTATCGAATGGGACGAAAAACTGATAGTGAATTATAACGTTCAGGGCCACCTAATGCGGATGGATCACTCAAATTGCGTCCCGATTCAATACATCGTCCCCTGCCGACTTGACTCCATGGGACTATTGCTGCCTCGGGCACCTTATGGCCGTTCTGCTGTGAGTCTAGATTATAGAATGGGATGATAAACTGATAGTGAATTGTAACGTTCAGGGCCACCTAATGACGATGGATCACTCAAATTGCGTCCCGATTCAATGCATCGTCCTCCAGCAGACTTGTCTCCATGGGTCTATTGCTGCCTCGGGCACCTTATGGCCGTTCTGCTGTGAATCTAGATTATCGAATGGGACGAAAAACTGATAGTGAATTGTAACGTTCAGGGCCACCTAATGACGATGGATCACTCAAATTGCGTCCCGATTCAATACATCGTCCCCAGCCGACTTGTCTCCATGGGTCTATTGCTGCCTCGGGCACCTTATGGCCGTTCTGCTGTGAGTGAAAGATTTTCGAATCGGACGAAAAACTGATAGTGAATTGTAACGTTCAGGGCCTCCTAATGACGATGGATCACTCAAATTGCGTCCCGATTCAATACATCGTCCTCCAGCAGACTTGTCTCCATGGGTCTATTGCTGCCTCGGGCACCTTATGGCCGTTCTGCTGTGAGTCTAGATTATCGAATGGGACGAAAAACTGATAGTGAATTGTAACGTTCGGGGCCTCCTAATGACGATGGATCACTCAAATTGCGTCCCGATTCAATACATCGTCCTCCAGCAGACTTGTCTCCATGGGTCGATTGCTGCCTCGGGCACCTAATGGCCGTTCTGCGGTGTGTCAAAGATTTTCGAATCGGACGAAAAACTGATAGTGAATTGTAACATTCAGGGCCACCTAATGACGATGGACCACGCAAATTGCGTCCCGATTCAATACATCGTCCTCCAGCCGAGTTTACTCCATGGGTCTATTGCTGCCTCGGGCACCTTATGGCCGTTCTGCTGTGAATCTAGAATATCGAATGGGACGAAAAACTCATAATGAATTGTAACGTTCAGGGCCACCTAATGACGATGGATCACTCAAATTGCGTCCCGATTCAATACATCGTCCTAGCCGACTTGTCTCCATGGGTCTATTGCTGCCTAGGGCACCTTATGGCCGTTCTGCTGTGAGTCTAGATTATCGAATGGGACGAAAAACTGATAGTGAATTGTAACGTTCAGGGCCACCTAATGACGATGGATCACTCAAATTGCGTCCTGATTCAATACATCGTCCTCCAGCAGACTTGACTTCATGGGTCTATTGCTGCCTCGGGCACCTTATGGCCGTTCTGCTGTGAGTCAAAGATTTTCGAATCGGACGAAAAACTGATAGTTAATTGTAACTTTCAGGGCCACCTAATGACGATGGATCACTCAAATTGCGTCCCGATTCAATACATCGTCCTCCAGCAGACTTGTCCCCATGGGTCGATTGCTGCCTCGGGCACCTTATGGCCGTTCTGCTGTGAGTCTAGATTATAGAATGGGATGAAAAACTGATAGTGAATGGTAACGTTAAGGGCCACCTAATGACGATGGATCACTCAAATTGCGTCCCGATTCAATACATCGTCCTCCAGCCGACTTGTCTCCATGGGTCTATTGCTGCCTCGGGCACCTTATGGCCGTTCTGCTGTGAGTCAAAGATTTTCGAATCGGACGAAAAACTGATAGTAAATTGGAACGTTCAGGGCCTCCTAATGACGATGGATCACTCAAATTGCGTCCCGATTCAATACATCGTCCTCCAGCGGACTTGTCTCCTTTGGTCTATTGCTGCCTCGGGCACCTAATGGCCGTTCTGCTGTGAGTCAAAGACTTTCGAATCGGACGAAAAACTGATAGTGAATTGTAACATTCAGTGCCACCTAATGACGATGGATCACTCATATTGCGTCCCGATTTAATACATCGTCCTCCAGCCGACTTGTCTCCATGGGTCTATTGCTGCCTCGGGCACCTTATGGCCGTTCTGCTGTGAGTCTAGATTATCGAATGGGACGAAAAACTGATAGTGAATTGTAACTTTCAGAGCCACCTAATGACGATGGATCACTCAAATTGCGTCCCGATTCAATACATCGTCCTCCAGCAGACTTGTCTCCATGGGTCGATTGGTGCCTCGGGCACCTTATGGCCGTTCTGCTGTGAGTCAAAGATTTTCGAATCGGACGAAAAACTGATAGTGAATTGTAATATTCAGGGCCACCTAATGACGATGGACCACACAAATTGCGTCCCGATTCAGTACATCGTCCTCCAGCCGACCTACTCCATGGGTCTATTGCTGCCTCGGGCACCTTATGGCCGTTCTGCTGTGAGTCAAAGATTTTCGAATCGGACGAAAAACTGATAGTGAATTGTAACTTTCAGGGCCACCTAATGACGATGGATCACTCAAATTGCGTCCCGATTCAATACATCGTCCTCCAGCAGACTTGTCCCCATGGGTCGATTGCTGCCTCGGGCACCTTATGGCCGTTCTACTGTGAGTCTAGATTATAGAATGGGATGAAAAACTGATAGTGAATTGTAACGTTCAGGGCCACCTAATGACGATGGATCACTCAAATTGCGTCCCGATTCAATACATCGTCCTCCAGCCGACTTGACTCCATGGGTCTATTGCTGCCTCGGGGACCTTATGGCCGTTCTGCTGTGAATCTAGATTATCGAATGGGACGAAAAACTGATAGTGAATTATAACGTTCAGGGCCACCTAATGCGGATGGATCACTCAAATTGCGTCCCGATTCAATACATCGTCCCCAGCCGACTTGACTCCATGGGACTATTGCTGCCTCGGGCACCTTATGGCCGTTCTGCTGTGAGTCTAGATTATAGAATGGGACGAAAAACTGATAGTGAATTGTAACGTTCAGGGCCTCCTAACGACGATGGAACACTCAAATTGCGTCCCGATTCAATACATCGTCCTCCAGCCGACTTGACTCCATGGGTCTATTGCTGCCTCGGGCACCTAATGGCCGTTCTGCTGTGAGTCAAAGATTTTCGAATCGGACGAAAAACTGATAGTGAATTGTAAAATTCAGGGCCACCTAATGACGATGGACCACGCAAATTGCGTCCCGATTCAATACATCGTCCTCCAGCCGAGTTGACTCCATGGGTCTATTGCTGCCTCGGGCACCTTATGGCCGTTCTGCTGTGAGTCATAGATTTTCGAATCGGACGAAAAACCTGATAGTGATTTGTAACATTCAGGGCCACCTAATGACGATGGATCACTCAAATTGCGTCCCGATTCAATACATCGTCCTCCAGCAGACTTGTCTCCATGGGTCGATTGCTGCCTCGGGCACCTTATGGCCGTTCTGCTGTGAGTCATAGATTTTCGAATCGGACGAAAAACCTGATAGTGATTTGTAACATTCAGGGCCACCTAATGACGATGGATCACTCAAATTGCGTCCCGATTCAATACATCGTCCTCCAGCAGACTTGTCTCCATGGGTCGATTGCTGCCTCGGGCACCTTATGGCCGTTCTGCTGTGAGTCATAGATTTTCGAATCGGACGAAAAACCTGATAGTGATTTGTAACATTCAGGGCCACCTAATGACGATGGACCACACAAATTGCGTCCCGATTCAGTACATCGTCCACTAGCCGACTTGACTCCATGGGTCTATTGCAGCCTCGGGCACCTTATGGCCGTTCTGATGTGAGTCTAGATTATCGAATGGGATGAAAAACTGATAGTGAATTGTAACGTTCAGGGCCTCCTAATGACGATGGAACACTCAAATTGCGTCCCGATTCAATACATCGTCCTCCAGCAGACTTGTCTCCATGGGTCTATTGCTGCCTCGGGCACCTTATGGCCGTTCTGCTGTGAGTCAAAGATTTTCGAATCGGACGAAAAACTGATAGTGAATTGTAACATTCAGGGCCACCTAATGACGATGGACCACACAAATTGCGTCCCGATTCAGTACATCGTCCTCCAGCCGACCTACTCCATGGGTCTATTGCTGCCTCGGGCACCTTATGGCCGTTCTGCTGTGAGTCAAAGATTTTCGAATCGAACGAAAAACTGATAGTGAATTGTAACGTTCAGGGCCTCCTAATGACGATGGAACACTAAAATTGCGTCCCGATTCAATACATCGTCCTCCAGCAGAGTTGACTTCATGGGTCTATTGCTGCCTCGGGCACCTTATGGCCGTTCTGCCGTGAGTCAAAGATTTTCGAATCGGACGAAAAACTGATAGTGAATTGTAACGTTCAGGGCAACCTAATGACGATGGATCACTCAAATTGCGTCCCGATTCAATACATCGTCCTCCAGCCGACTTGACTCCATGGGTCTATTGCTGCTTTGGGCACCTTATGGCCGTTCTGCTGTGAGTCTAGATTATCGAATGGGACAAAAAACTGATAGTGAATTGTAACGTTCAGGGCCACCTAATGACGATGGATCACTCAAATTGCGTCCCGATTCAATACATCGTCCCCAGCCGACTTGTCTCCATGGGTCTATTGCTGCCTCGGGCACCTTATGGCCGTTCTGCTGTGAGTCTAGATTATCAAATGCGACGAAAAACTGATAGTGAATTGTAACGTTCAGGGCCACCTAATGACGATGGATCACTCAAATTGCGTCCTGATTCAATACATCGTCCTCCAGCAGACTTGACTTCATGGGTCTATTGCTGCCTCGGGCACCTTATGGCCGTTCTGCTGTGAGTCTAGATTATAGAATGGGATGAAAAACTGATAGTGAATTGTAACGTTCAGGGCCACCTAATGACGATGGATAATTGCGTCCCGATTCAATACATCGTCCTCCAGCAGACTTGTCTCCATGCGTCTGTTGCTTCCTCGGGCAACTTACGGCCGTTCTGCTGTGAGTCAAAGATTTTCGAATCGGACGAAAAACTCATAGTGAATTGTCACTTTCAGGGCAACCTAATGACGATGGATCACTCAAATTGCGTCCCGATTCAATACATCGTCCTCCAGCCGAGTTGACTCCATGGGTCTATTGCTGCCTCGGGCACCTTATGGCCGTTCTGCTGTGAATCTAGAATATCGAATGGGACGAAAAACTGATAGTGAATTGTAACGTTCAGGGCCACCTAATGACGATGGATCACTCAAATTGCGTCCCGATTCAATACATCGTCCCCAGCCGACTTGTCTCCATGGGTCTATTGTTGCCTCGGGCACCTTATGGCCGTTCTGCTGTGTGTCTAGATTATCGAATGGGACGAAAAACTGATAGTTAATTGTAACGTTCAGGGCCACCTAATGACGATGGATCACTCAAATTGCGTCCTGATTCAATACATCGTCCTCCAGCAGAATTGACTTCATGGGTCTATTGCTGCCTCGGGCACCTTATGGCCGTTCTGCTGTGAGTCAAAGATTTTCGAATCGGACGAAAAACTGATAGTGAATTGTAACGTTCAGGGCCACCTAATGACGATGGATCACTCAAATTGCGTCCCGATTCAATACATCGTCCTCCAGCAGACTTGTCTCCATGGGTCTATTGCTGCCTCGGGCACCTTATGGCCGTTCTGCTGTGAGTCAAAGATTTTCGAATCGGACGAAAAACTGATAGTGAATTGTAACGTTCAGCCACCTAATGACGATGGATCACTCAAACTGCGTCCCGATTCAATAAATCGTCCTCCAGCCGACTTGACTCCATGGGTCTATTGCTGCCTCGGGCACCTTATGGCCGTTCTGCTGTGAGTCTAGATTATCGAAAGGGACGAAAAACTGATAGTGAATTGTAACGTTCAGGGCCACCTAATGACGATGGATCTCCATCAAATTGCGTCCCGATTCAATACATCGTCCTCCAGCCGACTTGACTCCATGGGTCTATTGCTGCCTCGGGGACCTTATGGCCGTTCTGCTGTGAATCTAGATTATCGAATGGGACGAAAAACTGATAGTGAATTATAACGTTCAGGGCCACCTAATGCGGATGGATCACTCAAATTGCGTCCCGATTCAATACATCGTCCCCTGCCGACTTGACTCCATGGGACTATTGCTGCCTCGGGCACCTTATGGCCGTTCTGCTGTGAGTCTAGATTATAGAATGGGATGATAAACTGATAGTGAATTGTAACGTTCAGGGCCACCTAATGACGATGGATCACTCAAATTGCGTCCCGATTCAATGCATCGTCCTCCAGCAGACTTGTCTCCATGGGTCTATTGCTGCCTCGGGCACCTTATGGCCGTTCTGCTGTGAATCTAGATTATCGAATGGGACGAAAAACTGATAGTGAATTGTAACGTTCAGGGCCACCTAATGACGATGGATCACTCAAATTGCGTCCCGATTCAATACATCGTCCCCAGCCGACTTGTCTCCATGGGTCTATTGCTGCCTCGGGCACCTTATGGCCGTTCTGCTGTGAGTGAAAGATTTTCGAATCGGACGAAAAACTGATAGTGAATTGTAACGTTCAGGGCCTCCTAATGACGATGGATCACTCAAATTGCGTCCCGATTCAATACATCGTCCTCCAGCAGACTTGTCTCCATGGGTCTATTGCTGCCTCGGGCACCTTATGGCCGTTCTGCTGTGAGTCTAGATTATCGAATGGGACGAAAAACTGATAGTGAATTGTAACGTTCGGGGCCTCCTAATGACGATGGATCACTCAAATTGCGTCCCGATTCAATACATCGTCCTCCAGCAGACTTGTCTCCATGGGTCGATTGCTGCCTCGGGCACCTAATGGCCGTTCTGCGGTGTGTCAAAGATTTTCGAATCGGACGAAAAACTGATAGTGAATTGTAACATTCAGGGCCACCTAATGACGATGGACCACGCAAATTGCGTCCCGATTCAATACATCGTCCTCCAGCCGAGTTTACTCCATGGGTCTATTGCTGCCTCGGGCACCTTATGGCCGTTCTGCTGTGAATCTAGAATATCGAATGGGACGAAAAACTCATAATGAATTGTAACGTTCAGGGCCACCTAATGACGATGGATCACTCAAATTGCGTCCCGATTCAATACATCGTCCTAGCCGACTTGTCTCCATGGGTCTATTGCTGCCTAGGGCACCTTATGGCCGTTCTGCTGTGAGTCTAGATTATCGAATGGGACGAAAAACTGATAGTGAATTGTAACGTTCAGGGCCACCTAATGACGATGGATCACTCAAATTGCGTCCTGATTCAATACATCGTCCTCCAGCAGACTTGACTTCATGGGTCTATTGCTGCCTCGGGCACCTTATGGCCGTTCTGCTGTGAGTCAAAGATTTTCGAATCGGACGAAAAACTGATAGTTAATTGTAACTTTCAGGGCCACCTAATGACGATGGATCACTCAAATTGCGTCCCGATTCAATACATCGTCCTCCAGCAGACTTGTCCCCATGGGTCGATTGCTGCCTCGGGCACCTTATGGCCGTTCTGCTGTGAGTCTAGATTATAGAATGGGATGAAAAACTGATAGTGAATGGTAACGTTAAGGGCCACCTAATGACGATGGATCACTCAAATTGCGTCCCGATTCAATACATCGTCCTCCAGCCGACTTGTCTCCATGGGTCTATTGCTGCCTCGGGCACCTTATGGCCGTTCTGCTGTGAGTCAAAGATTTTCGAATCGGACGAAAAACTGATAGTAAATTGGAACGTTCAGGGCCTCCTAATGACGATGGATCACTCAAATTGCGTCCCGATTCAATACATCGTCCTCCAGCGGACTTGTCTCCTTTGGTCTATTGCTGCCTCGGGCACCTAATGGCCGTTCTGCTGTGAGTCAAAGACTTTCGAATCGGACGAAAAACTGATAGTGAATTGTAACATTCAGTGCCACCTAATGACGATGGATCACTCATATTGCGTCCCGATTTAATACATCGTCCTCCAGCCGACTTGTCTCCATGGGTCTATTGCTGCCTCGGGCACCTTATGGCCGTTCTGCTGTGAGTCTAGATTATCGAATGGGACGAAAAACTGATAGTGAATTGTAACTTTCAGAGCCACCTAATGACGATGGATCACTCAAATTGCGTCCCGATTCAATACATCGTCCTCCAGCAGACTTGTCTCCATGGGTCGATTGGTGCCTCGGGCACCTTATGGCCGTTCTGCTGTGAGTCAAAGATTTTCGAATCGGACGAAAAACTGATAGTGAATTGTAATATTCAGGGCCACCTAATGACGATGGACCACACAAATTGCGTCCCGATTCAGTACATCGTCCTCCAGCCGACCTACTCCATGGGTCTATTGCTGCCTCGGGCACCTTATGGCCGTTCTGCTGTGAGTCAAAGATTTTCGAATCGGACGAAAAACTGATAGTGAATTGTAACTTTCAGGGCCACCTAATGACGATGGATCACTCAAATTGCGTCCCGATTCAATACATCGTCCTCCAGCAGACTTGTCCCCATGGGTCGATTGCTGCCTCGGGCACCTTATGGCCGTTCTACTGTGAGTCTAGATTATAGAATGGGATGAAAAACTGATAGTGAATTGTAACGTTCAGGGCCACCTAATGACGATGGATCACTCAAATTGCGTCCCGATTCAATACATCGTCCTCCAGCCGACTTGACTCCATGGGTCTATTGCTGCCTCGGGGACCTTATGGCCGTTCTGCTGTGAATCTAGATTATCGAATGGGACGAAAAACTGATAGTGAATTATAACGTTCAGGGCCACCTAATGCGGATGGATCACTCAAATTGCGTCCCGATTCAATACATCGTCCCCAGCCGACTTGACTCCATGGGACTATTGCTGCCTCGGGCACCTTATGGCCGTTCTGCTGTGAGTCTAGATTATAGAATGGGACGAAAAACTGATAGTGAATTGTAACGTTCAGGGCCTCCTAACGACGATGGAACACTCAAATTGCGTCCCGATTCAATACATCGTCCTCCAGCCGACTTGACTCCATGGGTCTATTGCTGCCTCGGGCACCTAATGGCCGTTCTGCTGTGAGTCAAAGATTTTCGAATCGGACGAAAAACTGATAGTGAATTGTAAAATTCAGGGCCACCTAATGACGATGGACCACGCAAATTGCGTCCCGATTCAATACATCGTCCTCCAGCCGAGTTGACTCCATGGGTCTATTGCTGCCTCGGGCACCTTATGGCCGTTCTGCTGTGAGTCAAAGATTTTCGAATCGGACGAAAAACTGATAGTGAATTGTAATATTCAGGGCCACCTAATGACGATGGACCACACAAATTGCGTCCCGATTCAGTACATCGTCCTCCAGCCGACCTACTCCATGGGTCTATTGCTGCCTCGGGCACCTTATGCCGTTCTGCTGTGAGTCAAAGATTTTCGAATCGGACGAAAAACTGATAGTGAATTGTAACTTTCAGGGCCACCTAATGACGATGGATCACTCAAATTGCGTCCCGATTCAATACATCGTCCTCCAGCAGACTTGTCCCCATGGGTCGATTGCTGCCTCGGGCACCTTATGGCCGTTCTACTGTGAGTCTAGATTATAGAATGGGATGAAAAACTGATAGTGAATTGTAACGTTCAGGGCCACCTAATGACGATGGATCACTCAAATTGCGTCCCGATTCAATACATCGTCCTCCAGCCGACTTGACTCCATGGGTCTATTGCTGCCTCGGGGACCTTATGGCCGTTCTGCTGTGAATCTAGATTATCGAATGGGACGAAAAACTGATAGTGAATTATAACGTTCAGGGCCACCTAATGCGGATGGATCACTCAAATTGCGTCCCGATTCAATACATCGTCCCCAGCCGACTTGACTCCATGGGACTATTGCTGCCTCGGGCACCTTATGGCCGTTCTGCTGTGAGTCTAGGTTATAGAATGGGATGAAAAACTGATAGTGAATTGTAACGTTCAGGGCCACCTAATGACGATGGATCACTCAAATTGCGTCCCGATTCAATGCATCGTCCTCCAGCAGACTTGTCTCCATGGGTCTATTGCTGCCTGGGGCACCTTATGGCAGGCCTGCTGTGACTCAAAGATTTTCGAATCGGACGAAAAACTGATAGTGAATTGTAACGTTCAGGGCCTCCTAACGACGATGGAACACTCAAATTGCGTCCCGATTCAATACATCGTCCTCCAGCCGACTTGACTCCATGGGTCTATTGCTGCCTCGGGCACCTAATGGCCGTTCTGCTGTGAGTCAAAGATTTTCGAATCGGACGAAAAACTGATAGTGAATTGTAAAATTCAGGGCCACCTAATGACGATGGACCACGCAAATTGCGTCCCGATTCAATACATCGTCCTCCAGCCGAGTTGACTCCATGGGTCTATTGCTGCCTCGGGCACCTTATGGCCGTTCTGCTGTGAATCTAGATTATCGAATGGGACGAAAAACTGATAGTGAATTGTAACGTTCAGGGCCACCTAATGACGATGGATCACTCAAATTGCGTCCCGATTGAATACATCGTCCCCAGCCGACTTGTCTCCATGGGTCTATTGCTGCCTCGGGCACCTTATGGCCGTTTTGCTGTGAGTCTAGATTATCGAATGGGATGAAAAACTGATAGTGAATTGTAACGTTCAGGGCCACCTAATGACGATGGATCACTCAAATTGCGTCCCGATTCAATACATCGTCGTCCAGCAGACTTGTCTCCATGGGTTATTGGTGCCTCGGGCACCTTATGGCATTCCTGCTGTGACTCAAAGATTTTCGAATCGGACGAAAAACTGATAGTGAATTGTAACGTTCAGGGCCTCCTAATGACGATGGATCACTCAAATTGCGTCCCGATTCAATACATCGTCCTCCAGCAGACTTGTCTCCATGGGTCTATTGCTGCCTCGGGCACCTTATGGCCGTTCTGCTGTGAGTCTAGATTATCGAATGGGACGAAAAACTGATAGTGAATTGTAACGTTCGGGGCCTCCTAATGACGATGGATCACTCAAATTGCGTCCCGATTCAATACATCGTCCTCCAGCAGACTTGTCTCCATGGGTCGATTGCTGCCTCGGGCACCTAATGGCCGTTCTGCTGTGAGTCAAAGATTTTCGAATCGGACGAAAAACTGATAGTGAATTGTAACATTCAGGGCCACCTAATGACGATGGACCACGCAAATTGCGTCCCGATTCAATACATCGTCCTCCAGCCGAGTTTACTCCATGGGTCTATTGCTGCCTCGGGCACCTTATGGCCGTTCTGCTGTGAATCTAGAATATCGAATGGGACGAAAAACTCATAATGAATTGTAACGTTTAGGGCCACCTAATAACGATGGATCACTCAAATTGCGTCCCGATTCAATACATCGTCCTAGCCGACTTGTCTCCATGGGTCTATTGCTGCCTAGGGAACCTTATGGCCGTTCTGCTGTGAGTCTAGATTATCGAATGGGACGAAAAACTGATAGTGAATTGTAACGTTCAGGGCCACCTAATGACGATGGATCACTCAAATTGCGTCCTGATTCAATACATCGTCCTCCAGCAGACTTGACTTCATGGGTCTATTGCTGCCTCGGGCACCTTATGGCCGTTCTGCTGTGAGTCAAAGATTTTCGAATCGGACGAAAAACTGATAGTTAATTGTAACTTTCAGGGCCACCTAATGACGATGGATCACTCAAATTGCGTCCCGATTCAATACATCGTCCTCCAGCAGACTTGTCCCCATGGGTCGATTGCTGCCTCGGGCACCTTATGGCCGTTCTGCTGTGAGTCAAAGATTTTCGAATCGGACGAATAACTGATAGTGAATTGTAACGTTCAGGGCCTCCTAATGACGGTGGATCACTCAAATTGCGTCCCGACTCAATACATCGTCCTCCAGCAGACTTGTCTCCATGGGTCTATTGCTGCCTCGGGCACCTTATGGCCGTTCTGCTGTGAGTCTAGATTATCGAATGGGACGAAAAACTGATAGTGAATTGTAACTTTCAGAGCCACCTAATGACGATGGATCACTCAAATTGCGTCCCGATTCAATACATCGTCCTCCAGCAGACTTGTCTCCATGGGTCGATTGCTGCCTCGGGCACCTTATGGCCGTTCTGCTGTGAGTCATAGATTTTCGAATCGTACGAAAAACCTGATAGTGATTTGCAACATTCAGGACCACCTAATGACGATGGACCACACAAATTGCGTCCCGATTCAGTACATCGTCCACTAGCCGACTTGACTCCATGGGTCTATTGCTGCCTCGGGCACCTTATGGCCGTTCTGATGTGAGTCTAGATTATCGAATGGGATGAAAAACTGATAGTGAATTGTAACGTTCAGGGCCTCCTAATGACGATGGAACACTCAAATTGCGTCCCGATTCAATACATCGTCCTCCAGCAGAATTGTCTCCATGGGTCTATTGCTGCCTCGGGCACCTTATGGCCGTTCTGCTGTGAGTCAAAGATTTTCGAATCGGACGAAAAACTGATAGTGAATTGTAATATTCAGGGCCACCTAATGACGATGGACCACACAAATTGCGTCCCGATTCAGTACATCGTCCTCCAGCCGACCTACTCCATGGGTCTATTGCTGCCTCGGGCACCTTATGGCCGTTCTGCTGTGAGTCAAAGATTTTCGAATCGGACGAAAAACTGATAGTGAATTGTAACTTTCAGGGCCACCTAATGACGATGGATCACTCAAATTGCGTCCCGATTCAATACATCGTCCTCCAGCAGACTTGTCCCCATGGGTCGATTGCTGCCTCGGGCACCTTATGGCCGTTCTACTGTGAGTCTAGATTATAGAATGGGATGAAAAACTGATAGTGAATTGTAACGTTCAGGGCCACCTAATGACGATGGATCACTCAAATTGCGTCCCGATTCAATACATCGTCCTCCAGCAGACTTGTCTCCATGGGTCTATTGCTGCCTCGGGCACCTTATGGCAGGCCTTCTGTGACTCAAAGATTTTCGAATCGGACGAAAAACTGATAGTGATTTGTAACGTTCAGGGCCTCCTAATGACGATGGAACACTCAAATTGCGTCCCGATTCAATACATCGTCCTCCAGCAGACTTGTCTCCATGCGTCTATTGCTGCCTCGGGCACCTTATGGCAGGCCTGCTGTGACTCAAAGATTTTCGAATCGGACGAAAAACTGATAGTGAATTGTAACGCTCAGGGCCACCTAATGACGATGGATCACTCAAATTGCGTCCTGATTCAATACATCGTCCTCCAGCAGACTTGACTTCATGGGTCCATTGCTGCCTCGGGCACCTTATGGCCGTTCTGCTGTGAGTCTAGATTATGGATTGGGACAAAAAACTGATAGTGAATTGTAACGTTCAGGGCCTCCTAATGACGATGGATCACTCAAATTGCGTCCCGACTCAATACATCGTCCTCCAGCAGACTTGTCTCCATGGGTCTATTGCTGCCTCGGGCACCTTATGGCCGTTCTGCTGTGAGTCTAGATTATCGAATGTGACGAAAAACTGATAGTGAATTGTAACGTTCAGGGCCACCTAATGACGATGGACCACTCAAATTGCGTCCTGATTCAATACATCGTCCTCCAGCAGACTTGACTTCATGGGTCCATTGCTGCCTCGGGCACCTTATGGCCGTTCTGCTGTGAGTCAAAGATTTTCGAATCGGACGAAAAACTGATAGTGAATTGTAACTTTCAGGGCAACCTAATGACGATGGATTACTCAAATTGCGTCCCAATTCAATACATCGTCCTCCAGCCGACTTGTCTCCATGGGTCTATTGCTGCCTCGGGCACCTGATGGCCGTTCTGCTGTGAGTCAAAGATTTTCGAATCGGACGAAAAACTGATAGTAAATTGGAACGTTCAGGGCCTCCTAATGACGATGGATCACTCAAATTGCGTCCCGATTCAATACATCGTACTCCAGCGGACTTGTCTCCATTGGTCTATTGCTGCCTCGGACACCTAATGGCCGTTCTGCTGTGAGTCAAAGACTTTCGAATCGGCCGAAAAACTGATAGTGAATTGTAACATTCAGGGCCACCTAATGACGATGGATCACTCATATTGCGTCCCGATTTAATACATCGTCCTCCAGCCAACTTGTCTCCATAGGTCTATTGCTGCCTCGGGCACCTTATGGCCGTTCTGCTGTGAGTCTAGATTATCGAATGGGACGAAAAACTGATAGTGAATTGTAACTTTCAGAGCCACCTAATGACGATGGATCACTCAAATTGCGTCCCGATTCAATACATCGTCCTCCAGCAGACTTGTCTCCATGGGTCGATTGCTGCCTCGGGCACCTTATGGCCGTTCTGCTGTGAGTCATAGATTTTCGAATCGGACGAAAAACCTGATAGTGATTTGTAACATTCAGGGCCACCTAATGACGATGGACCACACAAATTCCGTCCCGATTCAGTACATCGTCCACTAGCCGACTTGACTCCATGGGTCTATTGCTGCCTCGGGCATTTTATGGCCGTTCTGATGTGAGTCTAGATTATCGAATGGGATGAAAAACTGATAGTGAATTGTAACGTTCAGGGCCTCCTAATGACGATGGAACACTCAAATTGCGTCCCGATTCAATACATCGTCCTCCAGCAGACTTGTCTCCATGGGTCTATTGCTGCCTCGGGCACCTTATGGCCGTTCTGCTGTGAGTCAAAGATTTTCGAATCGGACGAAAAACTGATAGTGAATTGTAACATTCAGGGCCACCTAATGACGATGGACCACACAAATTGCGTCCCGATTCAGTACATCGTCCTCCAGCCGACCTACTCCATGGGTCTATTGCTGCCTCGGGCACCTTATGGCCGTTCTGCTGTGAGTCAAAGATTTTCGAATCGAACGAAAAACTGATAGTGAATTGTAACGTTCAGGGCCTCCTAATGACGATGGAACACTAAAATTGCGTCCCGATTCAATACATCGTCCTCCAGCAGACTTGACTTCATGGGTCTATTGCTGCCTCGGGCACCTTATGGCCGTTCTGCTGTGAGTCAAAGATTTACGAATCGGACGAAAAACTGATAGTGAATTGTAACGTTCAGCGCAACCTAATGACGATGGATCACTGAAATTGCGTCCCGATTCAATACATCGTCCTCCAGCCGACTTGACTCCATGGGTCTATTGCTGCTTTGGGCACCTTATGGCCGTTCAGCTGTGGGTCTAGATTATCGAATGGGACAAAAAACTGATAGTGAATTGTAACGTTCAGGGCCACCTAATGACGATGGATCACTCAAATTGCGTCCCGATTCAATACATCGTCCCCAGCCGACTTGTCTCCATGGGTCTATTGCTGCCTCGGGCACCTTATGGCCGTTCTGCTGTGAGTCTAGATTATCAAATGGGACGAAAAACTGATAGTGAATTGTAACGTTCAGGGCCACCTAATGACGATGGATCACTCAAATTGCGTCCTGATTCAATACATCGTCCTCCAGCAGACTTGACTTCATGGGTCTATTGCTGCCTCGGGCACCTTATGGCCGTTCTGCTGTGAGTCTAGATTATAGAATGGGATGAAAAACTGATAGTGAATTGTAACGTTCAGGGCCACCTAATGACGATGGATCACTCAAATTGCGTCCCGATTCAATACATCGTCCTCCAGCAGACTTGTCTCCATGGGTCGATTGCTGCCTCGGGCACCTTATGGCCGTTCTGCTGTGAGTCAAAGATTTTCGAATCGGACGAAAACTGATAGTGATTTGTGACATTCAGGGCCACCTAATGACGATGGACCACACAAATTGCGTCCCGATTCAGTACATCGTCCACTAGCCGACTTGACTCCATGGGACTATTGCTGCCTCGGGCACCTTATGGCCGTTCTGCTGTGAGTCTAGATTATAGAATGGGATGAAAAACTGATAGTGAATTGTAACGTTCAGGGCCACCTAATGACGATGGATAATTGCGTCCCGATTCAATACATCGTCCTCCAGCAGACTTGTCTCCATGCGTCTGTTGCTTCCTCGGGCAACTTACGGCCGTTCTGCTGTGAGTCAAAGATTTTCGAATCGGACGAAAAACTCATAGTGAATTGTCACTTTCAGGGCAACCTAATGACGATGGATCACTCAAATTGCGTCCCGATTCAATACATCGTCCTCCAGCCGAGTTGACTCCATGGGTCTATTGCTGCCTCGGGCACCTTATGGCCGTTCTGCTGTGAATCTAGAATATCGAATGGGACGAAAAACTGATAGTGAATTGTAACGTTCAGGGCCACCTAATGACGATGGAGCACTCAAATTGCGTCCCGATTCAATACATCGTCCCCAGCCGACTTGTCTCCATGGGTCTATTGCTGCCTCGGGCAACTTATGGCCGTTCTGCTGTGTGTCTAGATTATCGAATGGGACGAAAAACTGATAGTTAATTGTAACGTTCAGGGCCACCTAATGACGATGGATCACTCAAATTGCGTCCTGATTCAATACATCGTCCTCCAGCAGAATTGACTTCATGGGTCTATTGCTACCTCGGGCACCTTATGGCCGTTCTGCTGTGAGTCAAAGATTTTCGAATCGGACGAAAAACTGATAGTGAATTGTAACGTTCAGGGCCACCTAATGACGATGGATCACTCAAATTGCGTCCCGATTCAATACATCGTCCTCCAGCAGACTTGTCTCCATGGGACTATTGCTGCCTCGGGCACCTTATGGCCGTTCTGCTGTGAGTCAAAGATTTTCGAATCGGACGAAAAACTGATAGTGAATTGTAACGTTCAGCCACCTAATGACGATGGATCACTCAAATTGCGTCCCGATTCAATAAATCGTCCTCCAGCCGACTTGACTCCATGGGTCTATTGCTGCCTCGGGCACCTTATGGCCGTTCTGCTGTGAGTCAAAGATTTTCGAATCGGACGAAAACTGATAGTGATTTGTGACATTCAGGGCCACCTAATGACGATGGACCACACAAATTGCGTCCCGATTCAGTACATCGTCCACTAGCCGACTTGACTCCATGGGACTATTGCTGCCTCGGGCACCTTATGGCCGTTCTGCTGTGAGTCTAGATTATAGAATGGGATGAAAAACTGATAGTGAATTGTAACGTTCAGGGCCACCTAATGACGATGGATAATTGCGTCCCGATTCAATACATCGTCCTCCAGCAGACTTGTCTCCATGCGTCTGTTGCTTCCTCGGGCAACTTACGGCCGTTCTGCTGTGAGTCAAAGATTTTCGAATCGGACGAAAAACTCATAGTGAATTGTCACTTTCAGGGCAACCTAATGACGATGGATCACTCAAATTGCGTCCCGATTCAATACATCGTCCTCCAGCCGAGTTGACTCCATGGGTCTATTGCTGCCTCGGGCACCTTATGGCCGTTCTGCTGTGAATCTAGAATATCGAATGGGACGAAAAACTGATAGTGAATTGTAACGTTCAGGGCCACCTAATGACGATGGATCACTCAAATTGCGTCCCGATTCAATACATCGTCCCCAGCCGACTTGTCTCCATGGGTCTATTGCTGCCTCGGGCACCTTATGGCCGTTCTGCTGTGTGTCTAGATTATCGAATGGGACGAAAAACTGATAGTTAATTGTAACGTTCAGGGCCACCTAATGACGATGGATCACTCAAATTGCGTCCTGATTCAATACATCGTCCTCCAGCAGAATTGACTTCATGGGTCTATTGCTACCTCGGGCACCTTATGGCCGTTCTGCTGTGAGTCAAAGATTTTCGAATCGGACGAAAAACTGATAGTGAATTGTAACGTTCAGGGCCACCTAATGACGATGGATCACTCAAATTGCGTCCCGATTCAATACATCGTCCTCCAGCAGACTTGTCTCCATGGGACTATTGCTGCCTCGGGCACCTTATGGCCGTTCTGCTGTGAGTCAAAGATTTTCGAATCGGACGAAAAACTGATAGTGAATTGTAACGTTCAGCCACCTAATGACGATGGATCACTCAAATTGCGTCCCGATTCAATAAATCGTCCTCCAGCCGACTTGACTCCATGGGTCTATTGCTGCCTCGGGCACCTTATGGCCGTTCTGCTGTGAGTCTAGATTATCGAAAGGGACGAAAAACTGATAGTGAATTGTAACGTTCAGGGCCACCTAATAACGATGGATCTCCATCAAATTGCGTCCCGATTCAATACATCGTCCTCCAGCCGACTTGACTCCATGGGTCTATTGCTGCCTCGGGGACCTTATGGCCGTTCTGCTGTGAATCTAGATTATCGAATGGGACGAAAAACTGATAGTGAATTATAACGTTCAGGGCCACCTAATGCGGATGGATCACTCAAATTGCGTGCCGATTCAATACATCGTCCCCAGCCGACTTGACTCCATGGGACTATTGCTGCCTCGGGCACCTTATGGCCGTTCTGCTGTGAGTCTAGATTATAGAATGGGATGAAAAACTGATAGTGAATTGTAACGTTCAGGGCCACCTAATGACGATGGATCACTCAAATTGCGTCCCGATTCAATACATCGTCCTCCAGCAGACTTGTCTCCATGGGTCTATTGCTGGCTGGGGCACTTTATGGCAGGCCTGCTGTGACTCAAAGATTTTCGAATCGGACGAAAAACTGATAGTGAATTGTAACGTTCAGGGCCTCCTAACGACGATGGAACACTCAAATTGCGTCCCGATTCAATACATCGTCCTCCAGCCGACTTGACTCCATGGGTCTATTGCTGCCTCGGGCACCTAATGGCCGTTCTGCTGTGAGTCAAAGATTTTCGAATCGGACGAAAAACTGATAGTGAATTGTAAAATTCTGGGCCACCTAATGACGATGGACCACGCAAATTGCGTCCCGATTCAATACATCGTCCTCCAGCCGAGTTGACTCCATGGGTCTATTGCTGCCTCGGGCACCTTATGGCCGTTCTGCTGTGAATCTAGATTATCGAATGGGACGAAAAACTGATAGTGAATTGTAACGTTCAGGGCCACCTAATGACGATGGATCACTCAAATTGCGTCCCGATTGAATACATCGTCCCCAGCCGACTTGTCTCCATGGGTCTATTGCTGCCTCGGGCACCTTATGGCCGTTTTGCTGTGAGTCTAGATTATCGAATGGGATGAAAAACTGATAGTGAATTGTAACGTGCAGGGCCACCTAATGACGATGGATCACTCAAATTGCGTCCCGATTCAATACATCGTCGTCCAGCAGACTTGTCTCCATGGGTTATTGGTGCCTCGGGCACCTTATGGCATTCCTGCTGTGACTCAAAGATTTTCGAATCGGACGAAAAACTGATAGTGAATTGTAACGTTCAGGGCCTCCTAATGACGATGGATCACTCAAATTGCGTCCCGATTCAATACATCGTCCTCCAGCAGACTTGTCTCCATGGGTCTATTGCTGCCTCGGGCACCTTATGGCCGTTCTGCTGTGAGTCTAGATTATCGAATGGGACGAAAAACTGATAGTGAATTGTAACGTTCGGGGCCTCCTAATGACGATGGATCACTCAAATTGCGACCCGATTCAATACATCGTCCTCCAGCAGACTTGTCTCCATGGGTCGATTGCTGCCTCGGGCACCTAATGGCCGTTCTGCTGTGAGTCAAAGATTTTCGAATCGGACGAAAAACTGATAGTGAATTGTAACATTCAGGGCCACCTAATGACGATGGACCACGCAAATTGCGTCCCGATTCAATACATCGTCCTCCAGCCGAGTTTACTCCATGTGTCTATTGCTGCCTCGGGCACCTTATGGCCGTTCTGCTGTGATTCTAGAATATCGAATGGGACGAAAAACTCATAATGAATTGTAACGTTTAGGGCCACCTAATGACGATGGATCACTCAAATTGCGTCCCGATTCAATACATCGTCCTAGCCGACTTGTCTCCATGGGTCTATTGCTGCCTAGGGAACCTTATGGCCGTTCTGCTGTGAGTCTAGATTATCGAATGGGACGAAAAACTGATAGTGAATTGTAACGTTCAGGGCCACCTAATGACGATGGATCACTCAAATTGCGTCCTGATTCAATACATCGTCCTCCAGCAGACTTGACTTCATGGGTCTATTGCTGCCTCGGGCACCTTATGGCCGTTCTGCTGTGAGTCAAAGATTTTCGAATCGGACGAAAAACTGATAGTTAATTGTAACTTTCAGGGCCACCTAATGACGATGGATCACTCAAATTGCGTCCCGATTCAATACATCGTCCTCCAGCAGACTTGTCCCCATGGGTCGATTGCTGCCTCGGGCACCTTATGGCCGTTCTGCTGTGAGTCAAAGATTTTCGAATCGGACGAATAACTGATAGTGAATTGTAACGTTCAGGGCCTCCTAATGACGGTGGATCACTCAAATTGCGTCCCGACTCAATACATCGTCCTCCAGCAGACTTGTCTCCATGGGTCTATTGCTGCCTCGGGCACCTTATGGCCGTTCTGCTGTGAGTCTAGATTATCGAATGGGACGAAAAACTGATAGTGAATTGTAACTTTCAGAGCCACCTAATGACGATGGATCACTCAAATTGCGTCCCGATTCAATACATCGTCCTCCAGCAGACTTGTCTCCATGGGTCGATTGCTGCCTCGGGCACCTTATGGCCGTTCTGCTGTGAGTCATAGATTTTCGAATCGTACGAAAAACCTGATAGTGATTTGCAACATTCAGGGCCACCTAATGACGATGGACCACACAAATTGCGTCCCGATTCAGTACATCGTCCACTAGCCGACTTGACTCCATGGGTCTATTGCTGCCTCGGGCACCTTATGGCCGTTCTGATGTGAGTCTAGATTATCGAATGGGATGAAAAACTGATAGTGAATTGTAACGTTCAGGGCCTCCTAATGACGATGGAACACTCAAATTGCGTCCCGATTCAATACATCGTCCTCCAGCAGAATTGTCTCCATGGGTCTATTGCTGCCTCGGGCACCTTATGGCCGTTCTGCTGTGAGTCAAAGATTTTCGAATCGGACGAAAAACTGATAGTGAATTGTAATATTCAGGGCCACCTAATGACGATGGACCACACAAATTGCGTCCCGATTCAGTACATCGTCCTCCAGCCGACCTACTCCATGGGTCTATTGCTGCCTCGGACACCTTATGGCCGTTCTGCTGTGAGTCAAAGATTTTCGAATCGGACGAAAAACTGATAGTGAATTGTAACTTTCAGGGCCACCTAATGACGATGGATCACTCAAATTGCGTCCCGATTCAATACATCGTCCTCCAGCAGACTTGTCCCCATGGGTCGATTGCTGCCTCGGGCACCTTATGGCCGTTCTACTGTGAGTCTAGATTATAGAATGGGATGAAAAACTGATAGTGAATTGTAACGTTCAGGGCCACCTAATGACGATGGATCACTCAAATTGCGTCCCGATTCAATACATCGTCCTCCATGGGTCTATTGCTGCCTCGGGCACCTTATGGCAGGCCTTCTGTGACTCAAAGATTTTCGAATCGGACGAAAAACTGATAGTGAATTGTAACGTTCAGGGCCTCCTAATGACGATGGAACACTCAAATTGCGTCCCGATTCAATACATCGTCCTCCAGCAGACTTGTCTCCATGCGTCTATTGCTGCCTCGGGCACCTTATGGCAGGCCTGCTGTGACTCAAAGATTTTCGAATCGGACGAAAAACTGATAGTGAATTGTAACGTTCAGGGCCACCTAATGACGATGGATCACTCAAATTGCGTCCTGATTCAATACATCGTCCTCCAGCAGACTTGACTTCATGGGTCCATTGCTGCCTCGGGCACCTTATGGCCGTTCTGCTGTGAGTCTAGATTATGGATTGGGACAAAAAACTGATAGTGAATTGTAACGTTCAGGGCCTCCTAATGACGATGGATCACTCAAATTGCGTCCCGACTCAATACATCGTCCTCCAGCAGACTTGTCTCCATGGGTCTATTGCTGCCTCGGGCACCTTATGGCCGTTCTGCTGTGAGTCTAGATTATCGAATGGGACGAAAAACTGATAGTGAATTGTAACGTTCAGGGCAACCTAATGACGATGGATTACTCAAATTGCGTCCCGATTCAATACATCGTCCTCCAGCCGACTTGTCTCCATGGGTCTATTGCTGCCTCGGACACCTAATGGCCGTTCTGCTGTGAGTCAAAGACTTTCGAATCAGACGAAAAACTGATAGTGAATTGTAACATTCAGGGCCACCTAATGACGATGGATCACTCATATTGCGTCCCGATTTAATACATCGTCCTCCAGCCGACTTGTCTCCATAGGTCTATTGCTGCCTCGGGCACCTTATGGCCGTTCTGCTGTGAGTCATAGATTTTCGAATCGGACGAAAAACCTGATAGTGATTTGTAACATTCAGGGCCACCTAATGACGATGGACCACACAAATTCCGTCCCGATTCAGTACATCGTCCACTAGCCGACTTGACTCCATGGGTCTATTGCTGCCTCGGGCACCCTATGGCCGTTCTGATGTGAGTCTAGATTATCGAATGGGATGAAAAACTGATAGTGAATTGTAACGTTCAGGGCCTCGTAATGACGATGGAACACTCAAATTGCGTCCCGATTCAATACATCGTCCTCCAGCAGACTTGTCTCCATGGGTCTATTGCTGCCTCGGGCACCTTATGGCCGTTCTGCTGTGAGTCAAAGATTTTCGAATCGGACGAAAAACTGATAGTGAATTGTAACATTCAGGGCCACCTAATGACGATGGACCACACAAATTGCGTCCCGATTCAGTACATCATCCTCCAGCCGACCTACTCCATGGGTCTATTGCTGCCTCGGGCACCTTATGGCCGTTCTGCTGTGAGTCAAAGATTTTCGAATCGAACGAAAAACTGATAGTGAATTGTAACGTTCAGGGCCTCCTAATGACGATGGAACACTAAAATTGCGTCCCGATTCAATACATCATCCTCCAGCAGACTTGACTTCATGGGTCTATTGCTGCCTCGGGCACCTTATGGCCGTTCTGCTGTGAGTCAAAGATTTACGAATCGGACGAAAAACTGATAGTGAATTGTAACGTTCAGCGCAACCTAATGACGATGGATCACTGAAATTGCGTCCCGATTCAATACATCGTCCTCCAGCCGACTTGACTCCATGGGTCTATTGCTGCTTTGGGCACCTTATGGCCGTTCTGCTGTGAGTCTAGATTATCGAATGGGACAAAAAACTGATAGTGAATTGTAACGTTCAGGGCCACCTAATGACGATGGATCACTCAAATTGCGTCCCGATTCAATACATCGTCCCCAGCCGACTTGTCTCCATGGGTCTATTGCTGCCTCGGGCACCTTATGGCCGTTCTGCTGTGAGTCTAGATTATCAAATGGGTCGAAAAACTGATAGTGAATTGTAACGTTCAGGGCCACCTAATGACGATGGATCACTCAAATTGCGTCCTGATTCAATACATCGTCCTCCAGCAGACTTGACTTCATGGGTCTATTGCTGCCTCGGGCACCTTATGGCCGTTCTGCTGTGAGTCTAGATTATAGAATGGGATGAAAAACTGATAGTGAATTGTAACGTTCAGGGCCACCTAATGACGATGGATCACTCAAATTGCGTCCCGATTCAATACATCGTCCTCCAGCAGACTTGTCTCCATGGGTCGATTGCTGCCTCGGGCACCTTATGGCCGTTCTGCTGTGAGTCAAAGATTTTCGAATCGGACGAAAACTGATAGTGATTTGTGACATTCAGGGCCACCTAATGACGATGGACCACACAAATTGCGTCCCGATTCAGTACATCGTCCACTAGCCGACTTGACTCCATGGGACTATTGCTGCCTCGGGCACCTTATGGCCGTTCTGCTGTGAGTCTAGATTATAGAATGGGATGAAAAACTGATAGTGAATTGTAACGTTCAGGGCCACCTAATGACGATGGATAATTGCGTCCCGATTCAATACATCGTCCTCCAGCAGACTTGTCTCCATGCGTCTGTTGCTTCCTCGGGCAACTTACGGCCGTTCTGCAGTGAGTCAAAGATTTTCGAATCGGACGAAAAACTCATAGTGAATTGTCACTTTCAGGGCAACCTAATGACGATGGATCACTCAAATTGCTTCCCGATTCAATACATCGTCCTCCAGCCGAGTTGACTCCATGGGTCTATTGCTGCCTCGGGCACCTTATGGCCGTTCTGCTGTGAATCTAGAATATCGAATGGGACGAAAAACTGATAGTGAATTGTAACGTTCAGGGCCACCTAATGACGATGGATCACTCAAATTACGTCCCGATTCAATACATCGTCCCCAGCCGACTTGTCTCCATGGGTCTATTGCTGCCTCGGGCACCTTATGGCCGTTCTGCTGTGTGTCTAGATTATCGAATGGGACGAAAAACTGATAGTTAATTGTAACGTTCAGGGCCACCTAATGACGATGGATCACTCAAATTGCGTCCTGATTCAATACATCGTCCTCCAGCAGAATTGACTTCATGGGTCTATTGCTACCTCGGGCACCTTATGGCCGTTCTGCTGTGAGTCAAAGATTTTCGAATCGGACGAAAAACTGATAGTGAATTGTAACGTTCAGGGCCACCTAATGACGATGGATCACTCAAATTGCGTCCCGATTCAACACATCGTCCTCCAGCAGACTTGTCTCCATGGGTCTATTGCTGCCTCATGCACCTTATGGCCGTTCTGCTGTGAGTCAAAGATTTTCGAATCGGACGAAAAACTGATAGTGAATTGTAACGTTCAGCCACCTAATGACGATGGATCACTCAAATTGCGTCCCGATTCAATAAATCGTCCTCCAGCCGACTTGACTCCATGGGTCTATTGCTGCCTCGGGCACCTTATGGCCGTTCTGCTGTGAGTCTAGATTATCGAAAGGGACGAAAAACTGATAGTGAATTGTAACGTTCAGGGCCACCTAATAACGATGGATCTCCATCAAATTGCGTCCCGATTCAATACATCGTCCTCCAGCCGACTTGACTCCATGGGTCTATTGCTGCCTCGGGGACCTTATGGCCGTTCTGCTGTGAATCTAGATTATCGAATGGGACGAAAAACTGATAGTGAATTATAACGTTCAGGGCCACCTAATGCGGATGGATCACTCAAATTGCGTCCCGATTCAATACATCGTCCCCAGCCGACTTGACTCCATGGGACTATTGCTGCCTCGGGCACCTTATGGCCGTTCTGCTGTGAGTCTAGATTATAGAATGGGATAAAAAACTGATAGTGAATTGTAACGTTCAGGGCCACCTAATGACGATGGCTCACTCAAATTGCGTCCCGATTCAATACATCGTCCTCCAGCAGACTTGTCTCCATGGGTCTATTGCTGCCTGGGGCACCTTATGGCAGGCCTGCTGTGACTCAAAGATTTTCGAATCGGACGAAAAACTGATAGTGAATTGTAACGTTCAGGGCCTCCTAACGACGATGGAACACTCAAATTGCGTCCCGATTCAATACATCGTCCTCCAGCCGACTTGACTCCATGGGTCTATTGCTGCCTCGGGCACCTAATGGTCGTTCTGCTGTGAGTCAAAGATTTTCGAATCGGACGAAAAACTGATAGTGAATTGTAAACTTCAGGGCCACCTAATGACGATGGACCACGCAAATTGCGTCCCGATTCAATACATCGTCCTCCAGCCGAGTTGACTCCATGGGTCTATTGCTGCCTCGGGCACCTTATGGCCGTTCTGCTGTGAATCTAGATTATCCAATGGGACGAAAAACTGATAGTGAATTGTAACGTTCAGGGCCACCTAATGACGATGGATCACTCAAATTGCGTCCCGATTCAATACATCTTCCCCAGCCGACTTGTCTCCATGGGTCTATTGCTGCCTCGGGCACCTTATGGACGTTCTGCTGTGAGTCTAGATTATCGAATGGGACGAAAAACTGATAGTGAATTGTAACGTTCAGGGCCACCTAATGACGATGGATCACTCAAATTGCGTCCTGATTCAATACATCGTCCTCCAGCAGACTTGACTTCTTGGGTCTATTGCTACATCGGGCACCTGATGGCCGTTCTGCTGTGAGTCTAAGATTTTCGAATCGG